>NW_027555514.1:1697500-2332500 GCF_003287225.1 Phascolarctos cinereus | reverse complement strand
TAGCAACATAGGACAGTGGGAGAATTCTGGACTGGAAGTCAGAAGTCCTGGGTTCAAATACCAACTATGTTATTACTCTCTGCATAATCTTGAGCAACACCTTTCCCCTCTCTGGGTCTCAGATTTCTCATCTGAAGATGGGCTACATCAGAGGTATCAAACATGCTGCCCTTTGGCCACATGCATCCCACAACACTGTCTGGTACAGCCTGAACCAAATTAAAATATACCTGGGAAATATTCAACAGAATTAACAAAAATACAATAAAACATAGATAATGTTAATATGTGGTTTTCTAAGTCAATATGTATCCACAGAGATTCTCATGTTTTGTTTCACAATCCCTGTTCTTATTTGAGTGCAACATCACTTGCCTATATATTTTTTTAAATTTTTAAATTTATTTCATTCTGAGCTTAAGAAATAAGATAAGCATTTCCATAACATAGTAGAATAGAAAGTGCCTAAAAGGAAGTCATGCAAAGTGAAGCTGGATATGGAAGAAAAATCATTTCCAGTAGGACTCAAGGCCCAGCTGAGGATACTACCTTCTCTCCAAAGACAATGGGGAGCCAGCAAAACTTCTTGAACTGGAGACTAGCATGGACAGGAGTGTGTGCCAGATGGATGAAGGATGGGGGAAGAGGTGGTAGGGGCCTGAGCAAGAAGAGTGGTCATATGAGCACAATCGAGGAACTGGCTGTGGATAGAGTGTGGGAAGGAAACAAAGAGAGAAGAAGGGCAACATCTCCCAGTTCTTTGCATGACTTGGAAAGTGGTGGGACCATCAACAGAAGTAGGAAAAGTTGGAGGAAGAACTGAGCAAGAGATAACATTTTAGAATGTAAACAACACTGACTCCGAAGTCCAAGGACCTCCATCACTTACCACATGGGTGACCTTAGGCTAGTCTCTGCCTCTCTGCACCTCAGTTTCCTCATCTTGGAAATGATAGGATTGGGGGAGATGACTTCTAAGGTTCTTTACAGCTCTAGATCTCTGGTCCTATGAGATGGCGAGTTCACTTTTAGAAACATTGAGTTTAAAATGTTCCCTCAACATGGAGATGCTTGGTTAGTAATTACAGATATGGAAAATGGACTGTGTGGGGTGAGGCTTGGGAAAAGGGGCAAGGAGGGAGTGCAGGTCAATAACTCAATTAAACTACACTTATTGAGGACCTGCTACATTCAAGATCTAACATCAAAAACAAGAGCCTCCTCGCCTTCAAAGGATTCAATTCTACTGACAGTTGAATGCCTAGATTTGGGAATCATATACCTAGAGGAGATGATAAGCAAGGGAGGGAACATGGAAATACAAGTAGAAACCACTAAAGGCTATGGCCAGGACCCCTGGTAATAAACCCCAGCTTCTTTCCAGCTCTAACCTCCTAGGGATCTCTTGGTGTCTCTCTACAAAAGAAAAGAAGCACCAGATCCTAGAACTAGCCTAGAGGGGGCCAAAGAAGGGCCATTCACCGAAGGATGCTTCTACTGGACTCTCTGGCCTCTAAGCCCCTGCCAACCTTTAGATTCTGGGGTTCTCAGATTGTTATAGGAGGCAAGAAATGAAACAAGAAAGGTAGCTGAATCTCTTCTTAATTCTGACTCCCCATCAAGCTGAGAGGAGCTAAGTCTGTTTTCACGAGATATATCAGGGAGGAGACTGGGGACTAAGACATCCATTAACAGTTGATTAGGCATTCCAGAATTCAGAATGGCTACCATGTGAGATGCAAAAGAAGGGCCATCGAAGCCTAATCATTTCCCCAAAATTCCTTCCTAGGAGCACAACTCCTCCCAAATCCCTTTACAGAGACCTGCTTAGATGCTGAGAGAAAATAATGGGACAATTTCATGGTGACATTAAGCAGCAGCTCATAATTGACCTCAATATGAAGAGCAATAAAGACAGCCAGAATGACATATGCTCTGTCCAATTTCAGGCAGTGTGGGCAGGATTCCAGCCTTAGTACCTTTAACTCTAACAAAGAAGGAAGGGACAAGAAAAGTGCCTAATAATGAGCCAAAGCATGCCTACTCTGTGTATCCCAGAGGGAGGTTTTAGTCTCCTCCATGTTCACTGACTCATGGTAATGCCCATACTACCCATCACATCTAGTCAGAGACTCCACTGATTGACCCTTCACACCCTGAAAATCCCAAATGGTTATCCAGCATTCGCTTAAATACCTTCATGAAAGAGGAGTCCTCTCCCACAGACTTCTATTCAATGCTTGGATGGCTTCAATGGTTAGGAAGTTGAGATGACTCTAAAGCCTTGGCTAACTCCAAAGAGAAATAACTTTTGAGTACCCCTCCCCCAGCCCATCACTTTCTGTGTTGATTCCTAGTGACTATACATCCCTAGTGGGAGGCCCTTACCTATGATAAAGTGAACTCTCATTACTCGTTAGGTCATCCTGAAGACCCAATTACCTGACAATTTTGGATGCCTAAATGGTCAGAACAGGCCAGACTAGGTGACAGTGACATTCCCACAATCACTCAGATGAGCTGATCTTCTGGATGGCTGGAATCACAAAATCACTATATGGTCTATGGCCTATTCAATGCTGCTATTGGCAAATGCCAACTTCAACTATAATATACTCTGAAATAGAGATACTCAGCTGGCATTCAAGGCCTGCTTCTGTAGGCTGCCACATGCAAAATATTCTATGATGCCCCTAGCATGAGGGTTTCTTCCTCAACCTCCTCTATATGTCTTCAGATACCCACTGCTTTGACCTCTGCCCTTCAGGGCACACCAAGTCCGCAAGCAGAGCTGCCAACAGGCCTGACTCAGGAGTGAGCATCTGAAAAGCTGAATATTGAGCTAGGAAATGAGAAATGTAGATCCATTCTCAGTTTTATACTCAAGGGGGGGAGAGTTCTTTGGGCCTCAATTTCCCCATCTAACAAACAGCACAAGCTGTGTTTCAGAGGCTGACAAACACCACATTACTTTCAACTTTTCCACTAATTAATGCACTTTAGGAAATGAATGTGTTCCTAAGAAAGTTAATCAAATTTGTGTAAATACGCTCACAGTCTCCATACCAATGTGGAGGCCGGTGTGGGGGGGTGGCACCAGGCAGGGGGGGCTGGCTATTCAGCTGGACACTGGAACAATGAAAATTTTGACCCAATTCTATTATTTCAATCTGTAGGCGCTTGGGTTTGATTAAAACTGAGGAAGTCTATCCTTTGGCCAAATGTCAGCTTTCCAGAGGAATATTAGAAATAAAATGGCACGTAGCCTCAATGGGGCCCTCAATATCTCTTGGCTAGACCATCACACAATATGTAGTCTTCCTGTCTCCATCATCCATCCTATAACATGCTTACAATTTAACAAGAAAACACCAATTCCTTCATGTGAAGATTTTCACTGGAGCCTGTTCAGATCATGTCAACCAAAGGTCAACCTCAGTAAATCCCAATGGTGTGTCTGTGCCCATCCTTAAAGACACCCATGCTCTGGTCCCAACCTGCCTTCCAAATGGCTCTTATGAGTCACCTGTAGGTGCCCTAGGATTGAACCCAGTTTAACTCATTGCTGTTCTTTCAAGTGTGCCCTAACCTTTCCCACCTCTGCAATTCAGCTCATGCTATTTCTCCTACCTAGAACACCCTTCCTCAATTCCCTTCCAAATCCACTTCTCAAATTCTTACTCTCCCTTCAAGGCCCACCTAAAATGCCATTCACAAAGCTTCTTCAGATAGCCTCAACAAGACCCAAGTGTACCTCACTCTGATGTCTCAAAAGACATTGCCTGTACCCTATCATGACACAAAGTATATCTTTGTGTGTACAACAAATCAAACATATGTCCCTTGATAAATCAGCAGCCCATCGATGGCATTTAGGTAGTGCTTCAAGGTTGGCAAAGTTCTCAACTAATATGATCTCATTTGATCCTCACTGGAACTCTGAGAGGTTGACACTATTTTTATCCTCATTTTACATATGAGGAAACTGAGGCATCCAGAGGTTCCTACAATCCACCATGACCAAGAGGGAAAGAACGAGGCTGGCTAGAACTAGGTTGCCACAACTCAGACATTTTCCTGCAATCTCTCCTCCACAACTTAGCTTTTCCCTGAAATATATTGACTGGGTGGAGTTAAAGCAGGAAGTATAGAGATCATTCCAATAAAAGAGAAGCTAACCCTGCCCTGCAGACTTCCAGGGCAGCCAGCTGTCCAGCAGGAACTTGCTCAAAATCTGAACCTTCAGAGTTAGACAATCAGAAACTTGACAGGGATACTACAGTGAGATGTGCAAGGTCACTCAGTCCTGTAGAGTGGCTAATTTGAATAGATAAACTCCTAATGGTCACCAGTGTACTACACATGTCTCCAAATGAGGCACATCACAAGGTAGGGAGATGACCCCAATAAATAACAAGAGCAGTTAGCAGCCAATAATCAGAATATGCCAGAACAGGCTTCATTTTTCAGAATCTGAAATAGGGGGAAAGACAAACTGTGGCAAAATGACAAATCTCTCCCCAAGACCCAAGCTGAAGCTCACAGGACAGCTGGGGGGGGGGGACAAGAACTGGAGGACCGGATGGCTGAGCCCAGCCAGAGATGAGCTGGAGAGGCAGGAAAGCCCACATTTAGGAAGGCCATGGAACCTTTCAGTGGCTCCAAGCCCTCTCCCTTCTTGAGGTGCCTTTGGAAAGGCCTTCCAGACCAACAGGATGATTAAAAACACACTGATGGAGGAGAATTCAAACCCAGGGCTCCTGAATGCCGTCAGCTCCCTCTGCTCCCATTCCTCCTTTGCCATCATCACAAATATTTGTCTTGGTAGCCTTCCCCCATATTGTGATAATGATTAAGAATCTCATTGAGCTTTTCCCATTTATTTACT
Organism: Phascolarctos cinereus; assembly: GCF_003287225.1. NCBI lineage: Eukaryota > Metazoa > Chordata > Mammalia > Diprotodontia > Phascolarctidae > Phascolarctos > Phascolarctos cinereus. The sequence continues at coordinate 2,327,612 of NW_027555514.1, read as the reverse complement.
CATTTTTGGTAGTTAGAAATCCTCAATTCACCTTTAATTGACTCCAGAGGCACAATTCTCAAAACAAGAAATGAAGCCTCCCCAGGGTTTGGAGACTGGCGGGCAATTCACTGCAAGAAAGCAGACATTGTCTTTTTTGTGATTGGTGAGATTTGCATATGAAACCAGATGATGTGATCCTAATTCTGCAAATGCCACATGAAAGGCACACCAAGCATTTTAATCACGCTGTAAATCACTCTTTGGGACCACATTTGAGGAAGCTAAATTATGCTGGTAACCTACATGAGATGGTTGGATGTTTCCAAAACACTATAAGCCAAAGTCACTTTCAGATACAAAGTTTGGAGGACAGTCAACCAGCCAGTTGCCTCAAATACTTTTGGAACACCCAGGACCAAGATATGAGGAGAATGGACAATTAGTGCAGAGCCTGGGCCTAGGCTTCCAGGAACTTCTCATCCAGAGAAGAAGAAATCTCCACCAAAGAAATGATCAGTTTGGATGGGTACAGTATCCAAGATGGAGCTGGAGGCCAGAGAGCTAGGTCTAAGGTTGACTTCTGCCCTTAACTGTGTGGCCTTGGGCATACTACTTAACCTCTCTAAAAATAAGAGCTAACATTTATACAGCACCTACTGCATACCAGGCATTGTGCTAAGCATTTTACAGACGTGATCTAATCGGATCCTCACAACAACCCCCAGGAGGTAGGTACTATTATTATCCTCATTTTACAAATGAAGAAACTGAAACAAACAGAGGTTACCCAGCTGGGAAGTAAAACCAGATGTGAACTCAAGTCTTCCTGCCTCAAGGCCCAGCACTTTCTGCACTGTACCACGTAGCTGCCTGAGGTCCTCTGAGCCTCAGTTTTCTGATCTACAAAATGGGAATAACGTTTCTTATACTACCACCTATTTCACCCTCATCATGAATAATCCCATTTATCTCACAGAAATGATTTTGATTGCTTTCTGTTTTCCTTTTTGTGCAATGGCCTTATTTACCCACAAGGAACAACTCGAGGGAAATACATTTTGCCCCAGAGATGTCAGGCTCCCCACAGACAGATCAGGCTCTACTCAAAGAGACCACAGTCACAGGAGTCACAGAAGCTGGTTGCGGGAGAGTAGCTAACAGTAGTTTCCTAGGGTGCAGACTAGTCCCACAAGTGTGCAGAGCCCTCAGGGGCCCTAGAAGATGTCCGTCACTTCTACTAGAGGCTAAAACACATGAGGAAAACAGAATAATGGAGAAGGCCACAGTCCTGACCCAAATAAGATGAAGGAAACTTTGCCTCAGCCCAGAATTAGGAAGCAAAAATGGCCACTAGGTTCTTATGGCCACTTCAGAGGGAAGGCCCAGGCTGTCTCAGCTGCCTGCTCTCTGATTCAACATGCGATGGATCTGTGATCACATTCATGTGGGCCTTCCTTCAATGGAGCAGGTCAAAATCCATCTATACCTTCTCATCCTGTGGGACACACGTCCAAGCCCTGACACAGACCCTCCACACCCACTTCTAGGGTCTGCCCTCTAGACCCAATTTTCAGTATCCATGTTGCCAGGCCCTGAAAGAATTAAATCCATTCACCTTAGGAATTCAAACCTCGGGCTGTGCTACATTATATCCCATCTAGCCATCCCCTTCTTCATTCATTGTTCATCCTTCGTTTTTGAGGAGGACCAATGATATCATGGGTAATGTCTTGACTTGTGAGTAATTGGATTTAAGCGAGGCTGAGTTGTGTGAAGTCTTCACCCTCACTCCCTCTTCCTGAATCATCAAAGTCCAATAGCAGGACAAAAGAGAGGTTGTCTGGTGATGGCCTGAGATGTTGCGGATGACTTTGGTGTCTTCTATGTCTGAGGCCTGTTAGTTGCCCTCAACCTGGTTCAGCCCATCTGCCAAGATGGTTTTATCAGAGTGTGGCCACTCTGCATGCTATAGCGTCTCGGAGCCACAAGTGAGAGGTACGTGAAAAGGTGGACACCAAAGGTGGAAAGCAGCCCTGTAAAGGGATTGGTAAGCCCTCACTCCCAATGTGCTAGTCCTTCTGAACATCCCATCTAGCCATCCCACTTCTAGCCATCTTGCCATCAGCCTTGCTATGTCATCTCCTACTCACCCCTAACACCTTCCAGCTCTAGATATGGGTACAAGAATTAAGTCAATGGGGACATTGCTCTGGAAAGGGTGTGCCAGTGGATTTCCATATGGATCAACTTTCCATCCCTGTGACTCCCCAGACCAAACCTCCCTTCCCTAATCATCCTTCCTTCCCTTATTATCACTCCCCTATATGTATGACCATAGCATCACGGGGACATTGACCTATGACTGAAAGGAAACTCAGAAGCCATGAAGACCACTGTCTTCATAGCTCATAGCATCAAAGCTGTTCCTGTCGAAGGGACCACAGAGGCCATCGAGTCAAAACCCTTCATTTTACAGATGAGAAAAATGAGCCCCAAAGAGGTTATGTGACTTGTCCAAGGTCATGCAAGTAGTAAGCACCAGAGGCCAGAGTTCAATGCAAAGCCCCTGCCTTGGAATCCATTAATTCTTACCCCTATTAGACTGTCAGTTCCTTAAGAACAGGGGCTATCTCACCTTTACTTCTGTCTCCATAGAATTGCAGTGCCTGGCACAAGGTGTTTCATAATGCCAAGCATATGGACTAGGTCTCAGTAATAAGCCTGATATTTAATAGAAACAAATCGAGGAAGGGAGACACTCCACATCCTTAGAGTAAAAGGTAGCCAGGAATGAACTAAGAGTAAGCAACTTAAAGACTTCACTAAGAAAAGCCATGTTTCTTTGGTTCTTGAGGGTTTTAAAATTCTGCACAGACAATATCACTTCGATATCCACACCAAACTCAGAGTAACTAAGGCAAATATCATACCTATTTGACAGAGAGTCAAACTGGGGCTCAAAGGAGATAAGTGCCCTCCCCAAAGTCAGACAAACTCCAAGTTAAGCATTCTTTCTACTGTTCCACAAGGTAACCAAACACCCCACAAAATACTTCTTAAAAGTGATTCAGTGGAAACTAGGAAGAAGCATGGGTGCTGGGAGAAGTGAGGTCCTTCTCTCTCTGGATTTAAATTGCCTTTGAACTGACTTCCAACCTATACCATGTCTCACCCACCCACCCCATTCCCTGAAAAAAGCAATGAACAAAATGCACCATTCCAAATCTATAATATACACTGGGTTAATATTGGGCAGAAGTCAATTTGAGTCAGGAATGAGGGCTAAAGGTATTTGAGAACCTAAGTAATCTAGCCCCCAGAAGGAACAAAGGGATTTGTACCAAGGATTTTGGACTCAGTTCTTGTGGGTGACAGAAGCTGGAGATTCAAAAGCTGAGGTCAGGAAGTTTCTGGAAGTGTCATTGATGGGGTATCTTGGGTTGGTTTCAGCGCTGTTCCCATAGAGAGACCATCCAGTACAATCTGATCCCATTGCAGAGTCAGAGGGGAGGTGACTTGTCCAAAGTTACACAGGTATGATGAGGCAGCATGCAAATACAGGCAGGAGGAATATCAGGGAGAAGAGGAAGCCTGAGGAGCTCATGCCAGTGCCCTGGATATAGTGTGTAATTAATTGTTGCTGTTATTGTCTCTCCTTTGTTTTCAAAGAGGACCAATGACGTCATGGGACGATGTCTTGACTTGTGGGTGAATTGGGTCTAACTGAGGCAGAGTTACTCAAAGTCAGCAGCCTCACTCCCTCTTCCAGAGTCATCAAAGTCCAACAGCAGGACAAAAGTCAGTGCAACTGACCATGTCCTGGGATGCGGTGGATGACCTTGGTATCTTTGATGTCTGGCCAAACTCTGAGCTCTCCACAGCATCTGCATCAGCCACCTTCATGGCCACAGAAACAAATTGTTTTCATTGGCCCATTCCACCAGGGGAAGTCTTTGAATGCTTGGGGTAATACTTAAAGGTATTTAATGTTTGTTAACTGATTGAAAAGGCAGAAGGAGAGGAGAAGGAGAAGGCAAAAGGGAAGAAGGAGAAGGGGGAAAGGGGGAGAGGATAGGGGAGGAGAAGAAAGTAGGAAGAAGCAGTTGCTCCCACTCACCCAAGAACTGAAGCCTCTTTTGTCTTGAAGAAAAACAAATAATTGATACAAGTGCCAGAGGACATGATGCCAGCCTGTGGCTCTTCCCTGTACTCTTCCCTCATCTTTCTATCATGAACCTCATCATCTCTTTTCCATGGCCAGCCATGGTCTTTAAAGTTCCTTGGAGTTCAGCTGCCTCATGGTGTTGTTTTATTCCCGCAGTGGGAATTGTTGAGTGTCCTGGATGGACTCACTTGCCTCTGTATTAGTCCATGGATGAGTCTTCCCATGTTTGCCTGAATGTCCCATAGTTATTATTTCTTATGATGCAATAGCATCCTGTTAGATTGTTAGGTCACAGTTTCTCAGCTGTTTCCATTGATGGGCACCCAAGTTACTTCCCATTCTTTGCTACCACAAAAAGTCTTCTGCAAATGTCTGAGTACCTCCTTAGCCCAAGGCTCATCAGTTTCCCCAGTGGGATGATTTTTTTTTGAGTGGAAATCTTTTCAAAACTAAAATAAGCAACTGTCATGAACGCTCTAAACAGCCAGCATGGGTGGCAAGAGCCTCCATCAGGAAGGAGAAAAGCCACTTGGTAATCCAAGCTCTTCCCCAAACCAACTTTGTGACCTTGGGTATTGCTCTTGACGTGTAGATGCCTCAGTTTCATCCTCTACAATATGAAAGGAAGGGATTCAATCACCTCCAAAAATAAGGCCACATTTCTCCAGTCCTTGAAGACCAGAAGAGAACTTTCTATCCATTGGCCCATGTGACCATCCCTACAGTCCTCTGAGGTAGACACTACAGGATGTCCTGCTCACTTTACAGAAGAGACAGAGGCTCAAAAAGGTGGCATGACTTAATGATTAAATAAATGGTTCTTCTGACTGAAACTTTTCCTACATATATCACATATATATAGTTTTTCTCCTGTGTGGACTCTCTGATGAATAAGTAGGCATTTCTAGAAAAGGTCAGGGGAGCCCCTGAATGCATCTCTTTCCATGCTCCTGAGGTAAAGTTTCCATGCTACAGAGTGCTTCCTCAACAAGGCCAGCCAGTCTCCAAACACCCAAAATTTGAGCTTTGGGGTTGCCTGGAACTAGGAGGATGCAGTGACGTTTCTGTCTGGGTCTAGACAGCAACTGTTCCTGATCTTCCCCCACCCCAGAGATGTGACACAGGATATTGTTCTCTGAAAAGCTTGTTGCCAAAGGTGCAGTCACCAAAGCTCCTGCTCCCCAATCACAGGATTTGAAGGGGAAAGGAAGGGCATCTTATGCAATCTTAGAGGTCACCTAATGCAATCTCTTCATTTTACAGATGCAGAAACTGAGTAGTGACATTAAAGGACTTTCCCTGGCTTGCTAAAGAGAGATTGTCCACCCATGATCGCTGATTCTGTGATCAATTCCAGTCCAGATTTCTGTTTTCTGGAGTCTAACTTGGAGATCACTTCCCTTTTTAGAATATTCATTTGATGCCATGCTTCTTGCCCTATCCCAGAGGTTAGGGAGAAATGTTCAGGAAGCTAAAATTTATTTCTGAAGGTAAGCCATCCAGGTGTGAAAACAGGCAAATAGTATTCCACCAGAAACCTGCTCTGAATCCTTTTTTCCACATTGATAACCTGAAATAATTTTATTTTAAAATTACAGATTTGCCACTGAGTTGTATCCCACTAATCTTGATGCCAGTGCTGCCTGTGGCAGAGGGCAAGGGGCTGGGGATGGCAATAAGGGTATACAGAGAGCTCCCCTGCCCTGTTCATGGATAATAAGATACTTCCCAAGAGAGAAAAGCGATGTGCCACAAATCACTTTTTCTAATTATATACTCACTGAATTGACAAGACCCTCTGAAATTAATCTCTCCTCTCTTTGAGTAGCATGTCAGCCTCCCCTGACACTTGGCTTTTAACTTTTTAAATGAAACATACACCCACCTAAATCCAAAGCCACACAAAGCAGGCTCAGATGAAGTCCCCAGGAATTGAGCTTTGGTGCTCTGGGCACCTATACCCAGGGTCTGCAAAGCAGCCAGGCTGCACCCGAATATCCTATGTGGATTGGAACTGAAGGACATTCTCCTTACAGATGTCAAACAGCCTCAGAGCATACAATCTGAGCATCTGGGAGGTTTCTCCTTTGGAATTTGCTGATTTGAAGATAGACATTTTGGCTATAAACATTAAAGGAAGTCACAAAATGGAAAACCAGAACACTTTGACTCAGTAATTGGGGTTGCCTAGTATGTGACAAAAAAAAAAAAAACGACTCCAAACCAGCCAGTTCATCTTGGAGCAGCTTTATTCTCTGAGAACTAAGCAGGGGCTGTCTCTGTCATCGGAACAAGGGGCCAGAGGACCTACCTTTACTCATAGAGAGATGACAAGGTGTGAGGGGGGGCCTACCCTTAGACAGGGAGAGGCTCATCAGACACTGTCTCAAAAGAGTTAGTGCTTTGCAAGATCATCAATCTCATTTCATCAATGGGCCTTGATCAGACCCTTTCATTGAATGTTCTTGACAACTGAGATGGTGGCATAGTTGAACAAAGTCACTTGTGGCGTGGTTAGGTTGTCTCAGTCTAGCATTAAGGGAAACAACAGAAGATGTATTTCACTGAAATGGGTTTGAGAAATCCCCAAATGCCCAGCCTCTTTCCAAGTGAGTTCAGGTCCCAGCTCCTCCTTAAGACCCTTCCTGATCCCCTAATTGTTAGCACTCAAGCTCTCTTGAAGGTATGCTACGCATTCTTTATATTTTCATACCTGGGCATGGTTTGCATCTTCCTAACTGCTAGGGCCTAGCAGAACAGAAGCTCCCTAAAGACATGTGCTATTCCAGTCTTGTCCTTGTATGCTGAGCATCTGACAGAGCTTCATCTAAACTAAGTTCCTGATAATGTTTGGAAAATTGAGTTGAAGGAAATGAAGTGGGAAGTGTGGCATTTTCATATGCCTCTGAAAGTAGAAAGCAGGGCTTAAAGGAATAATGGAGACATTCTGTCCCCATGCCTTCCCTTTCCAGCCCATATCTCAGAACCGGAAAAGTAAGCAAATAGATGCAATCCACAGAGCACCCAAAGGAGGGGTGAGGAGGGGTGGGGAATCCAGCTTGGTAGGCATGAATGTGGACAGATTGTATGTGAGGACACCTTTGGAGCCCATCTCCCACCCCATACCCTCCCTATCAGCCTCACTAATCAGCTCACTGTCCGTGGCTGGAGTTAAGAATGATGGCCAGGCTCGGGAAGGGGATGGGGAGAGCTTCATCTGCCTTGTTTGTGTGCACCATGCTGCATGCATACACACAAAAACGGTTAGGTCCTAGTGTACACTCCTGGAAGGTGGGGACCCTGGAGGCAAACTTTGCATTTCCCAAAGTGTTCATAACTCACACTCAGCAAATGTTAATTGATTGACAATAGCTTCTCCATTGGTGTCATTCCTAAAAACTTCACTAAGATGCTAGAAATCCATGTATATTTCTAACTAAGACTTTGCACAGGCTATGCCCTATGCCTGGAATGCCCTCCATCCTCCACTTCCCCACCACCTCTCCAAAGCCCTGGTTTCATTCCAGGCTCAGCTCAGGACCACTTCCTTTGCCGAGCCTCTCTGGATTGCCCTGATTGTAATGCTTTTTCCTCTCTTCCCTTCCTTGAGTCTAGGATATTCTATAGCAGCAGAAAAAAAAAGTCTCAGGAAATTGAGTATGGAGTCCCCCTGTCCTCTTCACAGCTCAGGCCATCTCCAGAGAACTTCCCACCCTTCTAGTTGACCTGCATTGAGTAATGTTGACAAGTGAAACCAGTGCAGAAGAGTCCAGTTAGGAGACTGAAGAACCTCAGAACTAGGCCATGCAAAGGACAGTCGGTAGAATAGGTGGTGTCTAGTCAGAAGGACAGAATATTATTCATCAGCAAATCGCGTTCCCTGTCCAAGGGAAAGCCCTTCAATTTTGCATTTGCTTTTGTTCCCCTGAATCCTCCCCTATGGAGGTTTAGAATCCCCATTTGTCTCTGCTTATGACACAGACTCTGGCCTCCTCACCACCCCAGTTGTCCTCCTCTAAGTGTGCTTCACTGTGTCAATGTCCTTAAAATGTGCCGATCTGGCAGTCTTTCTTCATTTCCTCAGCCCTTAACACAATGCCTGCAACATTTTAAGTGTCTGGTACTTGTCTGTTGACTTCTCATAACTTAATACACAGAAACGAATGCAATACCTCCAGATTTGCTTGGTCATAATACAATGGAATGATCATTTTGGGACATTTTACCTCACTTAATGAAGCCTAAAAAAGCATTTAAGTTTTTTCACTGTGATGTCACACTGTTGATTCATCCTGAGCTTGCAGGTCATGAAATTTTTTCTACCTTGCTCACTGCTTGGCCACACCTCCCCATCAGGAATTTATACAGTTGATTTTTTGAATGTATAGAGGAATTTCCATTTATCCCTATTAAATTTCAATTTATTAAATTCAGTTCAAATGCAGAAATCTTGTGTGACCCTGTCTTTGTCATCTAGTGTGTTTGCTAACCATCCCTGTCTTGGATCATCTACAATTTTGATATTCAGTCATACATGTCTTCATCCAAGTTACTAGTATAAACTTTTCAAAGGAAGAAGGCCAGTAATAGATTCTTTGGTCACTTCACTGGAGGTTACCCTCTATGATGACCTAAACCCATTATGTGACCCTTTGAGGCCCCCCATTCCACTCATCTGAACTCAATTCACAGTACTGTCACAGCCCTCATCCCTTCATCTTGCCCACAAGGATACTAGAAGCCATTACCAAAAGTCCTGCAACACTCCAGAAATGCTACAAAGGACTCACTCCCTTCATCTACCATGATATTCAAGTCAACAGACACTTATTTATTCAGACATCTACTATATCCAGGGCATTGCCTGCTATGTGATGCATGGAAAGGTAATTTTTAAGTCAAAAGGAATGTACAAAGTAAACATGTTTGTGGTTCTTTTTGAACCACATGAACTCCCATATTACCTAGGGAACCCTCAGGAGCATCTGATCAAAGATTTGCTGAAGACAATAGGATCGTAGAACATTAGGGTTGAGATAGACCTTACAGGCCATTTTTTCCACCCTTCCTCTTGATTTTACAAATAATGAAACCAAGGACCAAAGAGGTCACACGACCCTCAGTCTCTGATAATTACAAGAAATTAAGACTAGAGCAATCTCCCGCTCCACCTCCCTTCATTGCCTTTACAATGTAAACTGTGAACTCCCGATCCCAGCTAAGAAAGAGGTTCAGAATGGACAGTGGGAATGGTTTCATCACTTTTTAAAGTTAAAATGATCAAGGATGCCTCCAGGGAAGCTTTTCCTTCTCTTTTGTGGAAATGAATTTTTTTCTACCTCCAGGGATGTTTTGCAAATATATTAAACTCTGCTGTTTTTAGCTCTTTGGAGAAAGTCTTAGCTAAGGACCTTCCGTTCGTGTCAAAGCTGAAATCATAATGATTTGTGTTTTCATTGCCAATGTTTTTGACAGTTTCCTAGGACTGTAGTAAACACGTGAATGGTGACCATGAAACAATGAAGGACATTCCAAAGAAGGAGGGAGGCCATGGGCAGCACCATCCCAGGAGTCAAAGCACTAGAATTGATGGCATTTGAAGTCACAGAGCTGTGCTGCTCCCTGGTCTTCCCCCCATGCCAAAGACACAGATTCTGACCTCTCAGAGTTCAAAATCTAAGGAAAGCAGCAGACAGGAGGAGTGTACACTCTGAGCATTCAAAACATGTCAGGAGGCAGCATAGACAAGGAGATGTTGCTGGCAGAGGGTGGCATGCTAATGCAGACCTTTTGTAAGGCCTCATGCTGTCCAATGTGATTCAGTCTATTCAAGAAGCATTGGGAGTTGGATGGAAAAGGATCTGAGCCATACTTTGAACCAACTATCCCTGGGAGCCAAAAGGTCCTCCACCCCCACCCTGCACCACTGATTCATAACCAAGAATGTTTCAGTAGTGCTTTAAAGTATGTAAAGTCCTTGATATGGGATATCTCATATGAGCTCCATGACATCCCTGAGAGGTAGGTCAGCAGTTTCTCAGATATTCCCATGCCTACCCATCATGGGGGGGCTCTTGCCACCCTCCCATCAGTCTGCCATACAAGGCCTACCCAGCATTCCTTGTTTTCTCCTAATATCACAAGAATACCAATGGAGCATTAGCACTGTTGTCTCTGTATCTCTGTCTCTTTATGTATCTCTGTCTATCTCTCTGTCTCTCTCCCCAAAAAGCCCATCTCCTTTTCCACTCACACATTGTTTCATATATTTCACTCAGATGCTTCTTTGTGATTCCTCATTTCTAATGTAGCAGTCTCTTCACACCCACTATGTGTTTCCCTGCTGTGCTTTGGGTGATCTTTTCATCCTCAGTGCTTTGAAGAATCCCAATCTCCATGTTATAGATGAGGAAAGTAAGACTCAAGTAAAGGATGTCCTGAGGTCACACAGAAACTAAGTAGCAAGGATGTGATATCAGCCCAAAACTTGAGTCCGCATCCAACTGTCTCCACAAAGAATCAAGATGGGAGGGAGGGAGGGAGGGAGAAGGAAGGAAGGAAGGAAGGAAGGAAGGAGAGGAAGGAAGGAAGGAAGGAAGGAAGGAAGGAAGGAAGGAAGGAAGAAGGAAGGAAGGAAGGGAGGGAGGAGGAGGAGGGGGAGGGAGGGAGGGAGGGAGGGAGGGAGGGAGGGAGGAGGGAGGAGGAAGGAAGGAAGGGAGGGAGGGAGGAAGGAAGGAAGGGAGGAAGGAAGGAAGGAAGGAAGGAAGGGAGGAAGAAGGAAGGAAGGAAGGAAGGAGAGGGAGGGAGGGAGGGAGGGAGGAGGGAGGGAGGGAGGGAGGGAGGGAGGAGGAGGGAGGAAGGAGGAAGGAGGAAGGGAGGGAGGAAGGGAGGGAGGAGGAGGAGGAGGAAGGAGGAAGGGAGGAAGGAAAGGAAGGAGGAGGGAGGAGGAGGAAGGAAGGAAGGGAGGGAGGAGGAGGAGGGGAGGGGAGGAGGGAAGGAAGGAAGGAAGGAAGGAAGGAAGGAAGAAGGAAGGAAGGAAGGAAGAAGGAAGGAAGGAGGAAGGAAGGGAAGGAGGAAGGAAGGGAAGGAAAGGAAGAAGCAGGAGGAAGGAAGGGAGGAGGGAGGGAAGAAGGAAATGGGCAGTATAAGCATGGCCAAAGCCCCTCACCAATGAGAGCCTTGGCTTCTCTGTGTGTAAAGCTGGACTGACATTCTGCTCTCCAACCTGAGCAGTGAAGATTCAGGTGGGCCAGGTCTTTGCCTTGTTCCTCAGAAATGCTAGATCATGTTCTCTCTGTGCTGTCATGGGTGCGCATTACTGAAGTGCCTCACAAGTGAAGGCTTCACATTCAGGAGGAATGAGTCTCTTAGACCAGGCCAGGCTGGAGCTAGAGCAGCCTCACCAACTCGGACTCCTGCTCCACTGAGACCCAGCACATGCAGAGGGGCCCCGCCCAGCTCTCCCTGTGCCCATAAGCTAGGTCAGTGGCTTAAACCCAGTTGAAAAAGGGTTTCATGTTTCATTTTCATTTCAGCAAATTCCAAACATGAGCTCCAATGTCCTATTAGAATCACAGCCCATAAAACAAAAGAATTTTAATGAGTTTTCTCCCCAAATACCCAGAGGTACTAATCCACATTAAAGATTAATGACCTGCCAACTTTTATTTAAAGCAGAGAAGAGACATTTTAGTTATAGAAGTGCAAAAATAAAAGAACTCAGAGTTGGATAACTTGTAACTGCTTTTTTCTCCTTTTCTGTCATAAAAAGAACTGACCTGATTTATTTGTTTTAAACTGAGCAAAAGTCAAGTCCATAAAACTGTGGATCTTTTGAGTTCAAATGTATCCTGGACTGTACCAAACAACATAGATAAAGTGGCCCTTCTTCCAGCCACAGGAGCTGGCCTGCTTCACTCTTCTCACTGGTCAGCCCACATCTGGACAGCTTCTGCAGATGGACAACGCATCTTAAACACCTGATCTTATTGGATTCCCACACACACACCCACAACCCTGGGTGGTAGGTGCTGTCATTATGCCTATGGTAATAAAAAAAAAATAGCTAGCATTTATACAGCACCTACTGTGCAACAATCTTCACAAATATTATCTCATTTGATATTCACAGTAACTCTGAGAGGCAGATGCTATTATTGTCACTACTTTACAGTTGAGGCAACTGAGGCTGACAGAGGTTAAGTGGCATACCCAAGATTACACAATTCTGGCCTGAAGCCAGATTTGAATTGAAGTCTTCCTGAGTCCAGGCCCAGTACTCTATTCACTATGTCACCTAGCCACCTATTTTTGAGATGAGAAAACTAAGTCAGAGAGAGGTTTAGTGATTTGCTTAGGATCACACAGAAAACAATTACCTAAGACACACTGACAGGCCTCAAACCCATCCATGACTTAGGGTGGTGTCTACCCCACATATGTGAAAACCAAGAAGGAAGGAAAGAGGGAAGGAAGTATCCTGGCGGAATGGACAGATGAGGACAATTTGTTCCAACAGTCATGAAGGCAGCTGAAGCAGGTGCTGTGGAGCACTTAGCACTTGGTCATACATCAAAGACACCAAGGTCATCCACTGTATCCCAGACCAGCACCAGTCACCTTGACTTTTGTCTTCCCACTGGACTTCATTGACTCTGGAAGAGTGAGGCTGATGAATTTGTGCAACTCTGCCTCACTTATATCCAACTGACACGTAAGTCAAGACATCACCCATGACGTCATCGGTCCTCTTTGAAAATGAAGGACAATTGACAAGACACAAAGTGAACTCAGGTCTTTCTGACTCCATGCATACTATCTACCATGCCACAATGCAAGAGTCAAACATACTCTAGCAAATATAAAGCTCAGGGTTTCCAGTATTTCAGGGCTGCCATAGGCAAGGGGAATTCTACTTATTAGGCTTGATCTCAAAGGACAAAAATAGGAATAATGAATGAAGGAGGTAAGGAAACAGATTTGAAATCAACATAAGGAAAATGTTCCTACCTCCTAAGCTGTCCTGGGATGGAATGGTCTGCCTTGGGGAGTAGTGACTTCCCATCACCAGAGGTGAAATAAGTCTGAATGACCACTCATCAGGCATGCTGTACAGACAAGAATAGTTGGGCAAGGACAGGCTGGACTTGATGGCCTCTGAACACCCTTCACATCCCATGTTTCTATAAGTGGAAGAGGCATTTGGTGTTTCCGATCTTAGAAAACATCTCCTGCTCTTGCTGAGATGTTAAAGGGAACCAGGCATGGCTGCTGGTTGCTGACACTAAAAAAAGCCCTGCTAGCTCTCTCAAACCTTCAGTGAAATTCTGCCCCTATTTATAAAAATCTTATCTATTTCAAGTACTATGTAGTGCGGCGTTTTCTGATTCATTTACACTTAGCGCCCCATCACTCCAGAGAAGTGCTATTTGAGCTACAGGGAAAGGAGAGATACATCTTTTTTCTTTTTTTTCCCTTTGACATGGGAAGTGATGTTTTGACAAGACCAGGCAGAATTCAAAGCCAGAAAAGATCAACATGAATTGTAGAGTTGGAGGTGACAAAGTTTCAAAAGACTTTCCCAATTTAGAAGCTCACATTGTCTCAGCCTCAGCATGGTCCCTCTTCAGAGGTACAAATGAGCACACGCACGTAAGTAATAGGCCACCTCCAGATCACATAGAAATGTCAGCTGCTGCTACTGCTACTGTAGATGACCGTGGCCAATGTCGATGACAACAGGAGTGACAATGATGATGACAAAGATAACATTGTGGGAGAGGGGCCACACTGAAAAACTGATCCTCCTGAAGGCAAGGACTCCATCCTCTTTATCTGCATCCCCCCAGCACTGAGCACACTGAGTGCTGCACAGGGCAGGCAAAAAACGAAGGGACGTTTCGTGAATGACAGTCGATCAATTGATCTTTTCTTAAATGCTTATTCTGTGCCAGACATTGAGCTAAGCGGCAGAAATACAAAGACCAAGCAATCACGAGTAGCAATTATTTGTGTTTCTTTAGCACTTTAAAGATTATAAAATGTTTTCCTCACTCTATGACTGTAAGTTTTGCAAATGTTATGAACCCCATTTTACACAACTAATAATTGCCAAAGAGAGGATTTGAATCCAGATCTTTCCTAACCAAAGGTTCAGTGTTGTGTCCATAAGCTACACTACCTCTCCCATCACATATCACTGGCTTATGCACAATTCCCCAAAGAAGGTTAGCAGATCTGTGCCTACAATGAAAGTCACCTTCTCCATGCTTGTTGAGAATCTGCCATTAGGCTACATGAGGCTGTAAATCCATCCTAATACACATTCAATGAAAACTGGAAAAGACAAGCATTCAGATTTTCATCTACATGATATAAAAAAAAATCTGCATTCTTGTAAAGCCATGGGTGAGGGATTTCATCCTTACTTTCTTCTGCGTATTTGATGCTGTGCAGATGCTCACCAAAATGTCCTGTGATTCCCCCACCACCAACTCTGGGACTTTCTAAAGGCAAGTAGCTAGTGACCTTCTACCTGTGCTTTCAGATTATGACTGGGCCCACCAAAAATGCACATCTCCTCATTAAGCTCCCCAATGCGGCAGATAGGGGGAAGTGGAATCAGGTGAGGTATGGATGAGGTATGGTCACATGACCTCAACCTATTTTGATTTAAAATCCTGAGGGGGCTTCCGTTCACATCAGCTTCCATGGAGGCCTGGCTTACTGTAAGAATCAATAATGCCTCTCTTTCTTTGAATATAAAGAGTGGTAAGAAAGCTTCAAGCCATTGATGATTGCTGATCTTATAGACTATTTGGGTATTATTATCCAAAAAATTCAGTGTTGTTTATAACCTCCAAAAGAGTCAGATGATAACCCTCTTCCTACATTGCCCATCCTCATTTAGAATGCTCCTAAACAGACTGCATTGAAGAGGGTGTGAAACATGAGTAAATGCTCCCTATATGGAACATATGTGTGCATAACACCAGTTTCAGGGACAGAGAGCTGATCTACTGTTATTGCACCCAGTATGCTGGGTATATCATCTGTGAAAGATGGGAGGATGCGGAAGGAAATCTCACAGGCTGAAAAGGTGGGACTTGGTCCCATGGGACCTGTGCCAGTGGAAGGGATCCCCAGACTGACCCAATCATGAATCCACCAAGGCCACAAAGCAACAACATGAGGGCTCATTTGTTTACTGTACACCAAGCCCCTAAGCCAACACTTGCCATCACCATTGTGGTTGTCATTGTTGTTGTTGTTGTTGTTGTTGTCGTCATTGTTGAGTCATTCAGGCATATCTGAATCTGTGACTCATGGACCATAACACACCAATACTGTCTGTGGGGTTTTCTACTAGAGTAGTTTGCCATTCCCTCATCCAGTGTAAGGCAAACAAAGATTAAGTGACTTGCCCCACATTACCCAACTAGTGTCTGAGGTTAGATTTGAACTCAGGTCTTCCTGACTCTAGGCCCAGCACTCTATTTCCCAAGCCACCTAACTGTCATCACCATAGATTACTAAAACTCAGATTTCTATGATGTTTCTGGCTTAGAAGCACTTTGCTCAAAGAATGTATGTGATCTAAATCAAATGTAAGTTACTAGCACCATTTTATAGATAAGATAACTGAGAATAAAAGCATAAAATTGCTCGCCCAAAGTCACATGGAAAGCGAGTACCATGAATGGGATTCCAACCTAGTTCACCTATGACATAGCGCATTTCTAGCAATACAGTTGCAACTTCGTCATTCACACTGCAAGTTGAGACCCGGGTTTTAAATACTCGTTTTCTGCTCACTGGGCAAGAGAGATGACGGAGCTCATTAAACATGGGGCTCGCAAAGACCAAATTTCAAGCTCAGCTGTATCACAAACCAGCAGTGACCTTTGTCATTTCTTCCATGCTCTGGGCCTTTACTTGCCCATCTGTACAATTGGGGGCAGGGAGAAACTCGGTGCTGTTTGACTTTATGATGCAAAGGTGATGGAGAAGGAATTCTGGAATTTTACCATTGGCCTGTAAAATAAGGAAAAGAAGCCTTTGCCTTCATCACAGATTTTGTGTATAATATTTTTTCCTACTAGGCTGCTGTGTGGGTTTGTGTTTAATACTTATACATTTCGGTTTAGCTTTTTCAAAGTTATTTCATTCTTACCCTTCAAAAGTCTGACTTTGGCATATCCTGAGCAGCTGGAGGCTTACTGAAAGATTCCCAGATCTGGATTATGTGTTAAAACTTGGCACTCCAGAATGCTTTCCCTTGCCTCAGCAGACAAGGAGCTCAGAGTAGGGCATGCATACTACACTCCATCTTCCAAACTATGTTCAGAAAAACTTCCCCCACTGATGATGCCAAGAAATTCTTTCATTTTCCCACCTGACTTCTCTGAGCTCTTCTGCCCAACTTTTGGCCAACTCTAGCAGGAAAGGTTTTGCCCAGCCTAAATGGGGCTATGGTGCCTTAATTGCTTTATATTTCTTTTGATACATTTCTTCATGCAGATACTTTTTACTCTGAACCTTGAGAATTCTGCAAAGTCCTCAGTTTGCATTGAGAAAATGAATATGCCTTGGACCTCACTCTTTTGTGGAAAGGAAAAAGATTCAGTTGGGTACTGAGGCAAGGGAAGACAATACAGGAGGGCAGAAAGTCCCGAATATCTCCCATTTACATATTTGCAATGCTTACAATCATGACTATATCTGAACCAGGGTGAAGCTTGGCTGCCAGAAACCATTTTCACCTGCAGGTAGGGGTTGATAAGGAAGTTTAGTTCTATTCAGGATTTGGCTGAGGCTTGGACTAACTCACAGGAAGGGATGGGAGGTGGAGAGAGTTGCTGGCTGCTGTTATTGTGGTTCTGGAAACCAGCTGGACTCTGCAAAAGGGAGATAAGCTTCCCTTGTCTTCTTACTCAATGCTTTCCACCTGTTGTGTTGCTTGGTGGCTGGGCTACAGGAGAGCTCTGAAAGGATGAAGTGAGGCACACCATCCTGGCTTAGACACCACTTGAGCCCCCTCCCTCAGAAGTGATTTTCTACTCTGGGAAAAGGAAAGATGCCCACCCAGTTAGAATTGGCACAAGTTTACAGGACAGGCAGGTGGTTCTTTGTATTAGCTGTGAAAAGCATTTGGTCATTAACGCAATCAAAGGTGAGTCTGCTGTCTCTCATATTTGCTAATGATGCTGAGTTTATCCAGCACACCATGGGCAAGGTCTTTCAGGGACTGCAGTGGGATGGGTCTGGGTGACCCACAGGAAAGAAAACAGCTGCATCCCTAAGGTATACAAATACATTCCCCTTTTCAGGATGATATAGCTTATTGTTTTCAATAAAGTTACTTTTCTTCAGGACCTACATACATACTCTGCTATGCCAGGCACTCCATCAAATAGGGCCCTTCTTAGGGACTTAGCAGCAAAAACCCTGGCAGATAGGGGATGCTGAAGAAATGCACAGTGTTTGCAGAAACACTGAGCTAACAAAGGAGCTTTCTTCCTTTCTGCTCACCTACTGAATAGAAAAGTAAATTGTGTCCTAATGAAAAAAGCAGAGAGGGAATTTGGAAGGACCAAAAATGCAAAGCAGTTACGTCATGGTGCTTCAATATGGAAAGCCTACGTGCCCTAAGTGCATTATACACAGAGCATTTCAAGCCAGTGTTAACACTGCTCAGGCCTCATCTGAATCTTTCTACGTGGTTGTGGCAGGGTGCCATATTTTAGAAATGATGGTGACAAGCTACAGAACATGTAGAGAAGGGCAGTCAGGGTGGTGAACAGACAGGAGTCTGTGTCAAATCAAGGTGTTGAGAGAACTGGGCATGTTTAGCCTGGAGAAATGAAGATGGGGGCAGGAATATGATTGATGGATGTCTTCAAATGTTTGAAGAGAAGAAGGATGAGACCTATTCTTTTCAGGCTTAAATGGCAGAACTAGTAACAATAAGTAGATATCATAAAGAGGCAAACTTAGGGTTTTTGCCAGGAATAGAAACATTTGATAACCATTAGAGCTCTTGCCAAGTATAATGGACTCCCCTGGGAATGTAGCAAGTTCCTCTTCATTAAAGGTCATCAATTAAAGGATGAATGACTACTGGTTGAGTGTAATATTAGGCCATGGGCAAACCACTGAAAATCATCAAAACTCAGTTAGCTCATTTGTAAAGTAAGTGTGGCAATATTACCTATATTACCTACTTCCCAGTGTTGTTGTGGACATTGAATGGCATCATGTGCATACCAGGTTTTGCAGATTTATAAAGCACTTTTAAAATGTCTATCATCATCATCCATCATCATCATCATCATCATTAGAGGATCTTGTTTAGATACAAGTTGAACTAGAAGCTTCTGAGATTCCATGATACCAGGCCTGATGTTGTATCATAGGATTTAGAACTGAAAGGGTCCATGGAGATTATCTAGCCCAAATTGCTCATTTCAAAGATGAGGAAACTGAAGCGCACAGAAAAGAGATGAGTTTCCCAAGGTTGCTCAAGCAGTAAGTAGAAGACATGAGCTTCAGATTCAGAACCTCTGCCACCAAATCTGGGTCTCTTTGGATTGTCCTAGACAATGATTCCAGTGATAAGTGATTGCTCTTTGAAAGGGTTTCTTGACAGCCCTCACTTTTAAAGGCAGCTTATGTTCAAGCATGCTGGCAACCAGGCACACTTTTGCAATTGTCCTAGTCTCATGATGCTAGATGAAAACATGAAGACCCTTTTATGTTACAAAAGCATATGCAATGCATCCAAATAAACCCAAACCTTGAAGTTGGTGGTGTTCCTCAGTCATTTCAGTCTTTGGGACCCCATTTAAGATTTTCTTGGCAGAGATACTGGAGTGGTTTGCCATTTACTTCTCCAACTCATTTTACAGGTGAGGAAACTGAGGCAGACAGGGTTAAGACTTGCCCAGGGTCACTCAGCTAGTAAGTGTCTATGACAGAATTTGAACTAATAAAGACGAGTCTTCTTGACCTCAGGCCTGGCCCTCTATCCACTGCACCACCTAGCTGCCCACACCTTGAAATGGGAGGTCTCATTGGTTACCTGCATGGCAGCTCTTCAGTAGCCAAGTAAACATATTCTTTTCAGGCAAACTCATTTGTCCCATCCTTCTTTCATTCAGGTCAAAAAATATGCATGAGTGATGCCATGGTCATTAGTCTATGGGAAATTCTTTGGAGTACTCAAAAGAGTTAGACAGAATCCCTGCCCTCATGGAGCTACCTGATAAACAATATAAATACTATAAATACTGATAAATAATACAAATAACCACAATCCCACATATGCATAGAAGAATCTCTGATGCATATACCCCTTCCCCCAAGTGAATCTCACTCAGCTCTGGGAGGTAGCTCCTGTAGGTACTGTTGTCCCTATTTTACACTAGAGGAAACTAAGGCTCAGCAAGGTTAAGTGACATACCCTCGGGCACAAATGTTTTAAGTAAGAAAAAGTGAACTCAAGTCCAGTTGTTTGTTTAAACCAATTCCAGAGTTTTTTTCTGCCATGCCACACTGATTTTCATGAAGTGAAGTGCAATAAGAGGAGCCAAAGTGTTCCCATGGCTTAGAGATGGGACAGGTTACATTGAGCTGGGGGAAAGGAAAGAACAATTCATAGAGGAAGGACAACATGAGGGGAAACCCTGGAGGGTGAGAAAAAATTAAAGAAGCCTGGCTGGCAGTGAGATAACTGTAAGAAGAGGAATTACAAAGACAGAAAATTGGGCCATTTCCTCCTTTCATCTCTCAAGCAGGGGCCATATTGGAGAGAGCCTTGACCACTAAATGAAGGACACAGGGCCTTGCCTGGGGTGGGGGGTGGGGGGTTGGATGTTGTCTGCTAAGTAATTGGAAGCCGTCGTC
The DNA here is from genome assembly GCF_003287225.1 of Phascolarctos cinereus. Taxonomy (NCBI): domain Eukaryota; kingdom Metazoa; phylum Chordata; class Mammalia; order Diprotodontia; family Phascolarctidae; genus Phascolarctos; species Phascolarctos cinereus. The sequence continues at coordinate 2,307,562 of NW_027555514.1, read as the reverse complement.
CATTGTGGGGCGGGGGAATGACCTGTTTAGATGAAAGGTTTGTGTTATAGAGGTCAACTACGATTTGTCAGCCTGATTCTCCTGCAGGACCCAGGCTATGAGGCTCCATCCCAAACCGCGTCGTCTCCCAGTGTCTAGCATCTTCACATTGACCGAAAGTGCCCCAACTATGGCCAAAGGGCTACAAAAGTGCGCTTACCCGTTGACCCAGCAGTAGCACTTCTAGGGCTGTACCCCAAAGAGATCATACCAATGGGAAAAGGACCCACCTGTAAAAACATATTCATAGCAGCTCTTCTTGTGGGGGCCAAGAATTGGAAATTGAGAGGATGCCCATCCATTGGAGAATGACCAAACAAGTTGTGGTACATGAATGTAATGGAATACTATTGCATTATAACAAATGATGAACAGACTGACTTCAGAAAAACCTGGAAAGACTTGTATGGTCTGATGCTGAGTGAAGTGAGCAGAATCAGGAGAATGTTGTACACAGTAACAGCCATGTTGCGCAATGACTAATATTGATAGACTTAATCCTTCTCAGAAATACAAGGATCTAAGACATCTCCAGAGGCCTCAGGATGGAAAATGCTATCCACATCCAAAGAAGGAACTATGGAGTTTGAATGCAGATCAAAGCATAGTATTTGCTATTTTTTTTTCTTCTGTTGCATTTTGTTTCCCCTCTCTGATGGTTCTAATTCTTACTTACAACATCGCTAATGTGAAAAATATGTTTAATAGAATTGTATATGTATAGCCTATATCAGATTGCACGTCATCTTGGGGAGGGAGATGAGGAGGGAGGGGGAGAAAAACTTAAAACTCAAAAGCATATGTAAGTGAATGTTAATAATTCAAAATAAATTAATTAAAAATAAAAATAAAAATAAAAGTTTTCTGTAAACTCTGGAAACCACAAACCTTCTCATGAACTATTTGGACATTCTGCATGGGATTTTGCCTGAGAATCCAAACTGCTCTAAGCCCCAGTTCACTCCAGAGTCATGAAGGGATGGTCGGTAATGACCCCAAAGGTTCCAACTTCCCCTTAATGAAACCAAAAGAGAAGCTTAGGACCCTTGAGGCACAAGCTTTTACTCTGCTTGAACACTTTTTTTTTTACCTTTCATGGCCATGATGGCCCGAAAACGGATATAGCAACCCAAATATTATATCCTATACCTGTATAAAAGGTGGGCAAAAAGCAAAATCCTTTCCATCATTCCCAGGCAGTGAGTGCACCCAAGAGGGAAGGAAGGGATAACCTATGTAATTGTGAAGTGACCTTTTCCTTCGTTGAAAGGAGTTACATGCTGGGAAGTTTGGCTGGACTCTCTCTAGCCTCACTCACTAGGTTTCTAAGAATGACCCTGAAAATATTAGGCAGAATCACTAAAGGATGGGAGGCATCCCTCCTACTTTGAGGTAGCTGTTTGATGAGCCAAAGGTGACAAGGCTAGACGCATTTTTCAAGAGAAGGCTCCTATTTTATCTCTGTGTCCCGCATTGAAGGGAGGCTGCAGAGACTATTCACAAGTATACTTCCTAAAGGGATCAGTGTATCACACAATAGTCAGAGATGCCACAGAATTGGACCATGGTTTTAATGGAACTAACTACTCAAATGACAGAACAACAGAGAGCAAGATAAGTCCAAGCCCATGGTGCCTTCTTCATCTGCTTCCAGCAAAAGCCTTTTCAAGCCCTGGATCCTGAAGAGCAGAGACTTGTCACTGTTACTGACCTTGGTGGAAAGTCTCTAGTGTTGCAGAGTGAGAAAAGGAATGGACAATGATGTTTGTAAAAATGAAAATCAAATAGAACATTGATATATATATATATATATATATATATATATATATATATATATATATATATAATTTTTTAAAGAAAATTCAAGGGTCAAATTTCATCTGGTTGAAATCCTGACATGAAAAGAGGGCCCTGCTTTAAATAACCACAAATTATTCCTTCCTTCCTCATCAGGATTCATATTCATTTTCAATCTGTCAGGAAGCCTACAATGCTAACAAATCAGGAAGGCAGCCACAGTCCCCGGATTTTGAGAGTGTTCACTTATTCTTTTCATTCATTCATTCACAATTGCATTTGTAGAGCACTTACTATGCACAAGGTCCTTCTTGCACAAATGAAGCAAAATCCTGTCCTAAAAGGCTCTATGAGGGGACATAAATAGACTGCAGGTATGAATATAAGGACAACTACAGTATGAAGTGGGCATTAATGAAGCATAGCTGGCAGTGAGCCAATGTTAGTCAGAAGTGCTGACTTTTTATTATGATGGGTCTTAAAGTGAGTTCATCACCAAGGATAGATGCCACTTCTTCTGCCGCGGTGAAGAAACAGGCTTGGGCAACAGTGAAAAAACATTAAAATCAAGTCTTTTGTGTGAGATCCCTCAGTCGTGGAGAAGTTTTGTATTCCATTAACAGGTTCCTTTTAAGCCATGGAAATAATTTATTACTACACTGGTTTAAAAATATTTACTTTTTTTTTTTGAGGGGGGAGGTTGTGTGGGGGTTTTTTGCAAATAACTAGAGTCTGTTTTGCTAGAGGAGATTATGAATTGGGATGACCTCCTGGCATAGGAAAGGCTACCAATTCCCCCTCCCCCCACATGTCAAACAGAACCAAGCTGGTTTCCTCATGGTTTAGAATTTCTAGATAAAGGAAGTACTTTCCCCCTTGCTTTCTTTTTTAAAATAATATTGTATTTTTCCCAATTATGTGTAAAAACAATTTTTAACATTTGTTTTTTTTAATTGTGTTCCAAATTCTCTCCCTCTCTTGCTGCACTCCCCTCTGTCCAAGATGGTAAGCAATTTGATATAAATTAGACATGTGCAGTTCAATGACATTTCACAGTATGATCACTTTTGTTGTTTATTGGGAAGAAAATGGCATATAGTGGAAAGAACACTGGCTTTTTTAAATAATTTAGAATCTTAATTCCAAAAATGAATAACTGTGTTACCTGAGATAAGTCATTTGACCCCTATCAACCTCAGTTTCCTTATATGTAAAATGAGATTAACAATGCATTAACTCAGAGGGCTGTTGTGAGGAAAAATACTTTGTAAATTATAAAGTGTTCTCTAAGTGTGTGTAACGTATAGAAAATCAAGACTTTCCTCAGAGCACACAACCCTAACAACTTCTTTCTTTCTGATTAGAACAGACCTCATTTTTATTTCCTTCCAAATCATCCACCCTTCTAAACCTCCTTATTTCTATCAAAGGTACCATCATTCTTCCAGTGCCCCGAGTCTGCAACATTGTCGTCATCCTTGATTTCTCACTCTCCTTAACTCCACAGATCTAATAAGTTGCCAAATCTTGTTTCTATCATCAAAACATCTTCTGCATTCAACCCCTTCTCTCTACTCACACAGTTACCATATTAGGTCAGACTCTTTTCACTTTTGGCCCAGATTAATTGCAATAGACTCCTAACTAATCTCCTACCTCATGCTTCCCCACTTCAGTCCGTCTCGCACATGACTGTCAAGGGGATTTTTCTTCTCCAGGATCACTAGATACTGCTCCCCCTCTACAATATAACCAGACTACCCTTGCCTCTGCTCTTCATCCATGACACTCCATCATCTCTCTGGGTGCCTTTGTACTTCTTGTTCCCTGTGACTGGTATGCATGTCCTCACTCCTTCCTCATTTGGCCCTGTATTTCCTTCAAGACTCAGCTCCTGCTACCCTGCATTGCTAGTGTCCTCTCACTCAAACTACTTTGTATTTATTTTCTTTATATCTACTTGTCTTTGTATCCCCAGTGTCTACCACAGTGCCTGTTTTATTATTGTTTATTATTATTATTAAGTGACCCTTAATAAATGCATGTTAATTGATTGGTTGGTTGACTGTCAGTGAAGATGGAGACAAGATGATCACACTTCTCTACTACTCTATCCTGTTCCTTATGCTGATGTAACTTCTGCCTGATGCAGCCTAGAAAAGTGGAAAAAGAAGTGGAATACAACTGGAGGTACTTGGGTTCTGGTCTGACGCTGATTAGCTCCATGAGAGGTTATGAATGAGCCCCCTCCTCATACTGGGCTATTTCCATTTCCTACTCTGAAAACTGAAGTGGTTTGATGAGAAGGCCTGCAAAGTCCTGTCCACCTCTAAGATCCTGTTTTCTCCTCTACAGAAACAAGTTTTTGGTCATTCCCAAGCTTTTGTTTGTTCTGTTTTCTTGAAATGACAGTTAGATTTAGTGACTATATTTCATTGATGCCTGGCAAAGATGATTTCCCAATGTTGCCTTAGGGTTTGACTTCATGGCTATTCTCTTTGGAACCTGCCCAGAAATTTTAGCACTGGGCCACAATTGTGTGTATTGGAAAGTTCAGTTCTAAGCACCTCAGAATTAAGGTTAAGCCAATAGACTCACTGTAAACTCATTGAGAGTAGGGACCATTAATTCCTTTCCTGGTGTCCCGCTAACAGTACTTGGGACATAGTAGTGACTTAATAAATGCTTATTGGATTGAATTTGTTGTACATAGGAATAAAACCCTTGAAAAGTCAATGATACAGATATCTGGCTTTAAAGGTAGCAGAGAGGAGCTATTAGTTCATAGATTGGCAGAAGCCGACATGACTCTGAAGAGGATATTTGGTTTTCAGTTTTTGTTTCATGCTTATAAAAGCAAGCCTATTACTCTCCACCTCCTGAAACTCTACCCTTTCTTCTTCCCATCCCAGCTCCCAGCCCACCTTTTCCACAAGACCTTTTTAAACTGTTCCACCCCCACTGAACTCTCCTGTCTCTGAGTTCCTGGCCCACTTAACACCTCTAAACTTCCTTTACATTGCCTAATGGTCATTTATTCATATTTCAACTTGTCAAGTATGTCCTAGTAAAGATTCCCTTTGGTTACAATTTGGACTAGATTGTTTCTGAGGTCCCTTCCCATAAACTGAAAGTCTTTGATTCATTTTTCATAGATTTAGAGGTATAAGAAATCTTAAAGGTTTGCTACTGTTTATCACCCTCTTCTCCTGGAAATGCTCTCCCCTAGTTGTTCTCATGCTTGTCTGACTGCTCCTTCACAATCTCCTTTGCTGGGTTTTCATCAAGGTCAAACCTGTTAACTATGGGTATCCCACAGGCTCCATCTGGGGCCATACTCTCTTCTATATGACTTCACATGGTGAGCTCATCAGCTCCTATTGATTTAACTATTATCTCTATAACAATAATTCTCAGATCTGTTTGTCCAACCCTAACCTCTCTCCTGATCTCCAATCTCGCATCTCCAACTGCACTTGGGTGTGTCAAACTGGATGCCTAATAGACATCTTAAGCTCAACAGATCCAAAATGGAATGCATTATCTTTCCTCTCAAGCCCTCCCTCTTCTACTGCCAGCCTCCCAGCCTAGGCTTATAACCTATGTATCCATCTCAACTTTTCACTCTCTCACCTCACCCCCTTATCCAAACAATTGCCAAGTCTTGTGATTTCTACCTTTATGAGCTCTCTCATATGTGCCCTTATCTCCTCTCCTCCTTAAAGCAGGTGGTGGTACAGTGGTCCCAGAGTCAGAAAGACCTGAGTTCAAATCCAGCTTCAGGTACTTGCTATCTGTGTTTCCCTGAGCAAGTCATATAACTGCTATTTGCCTCAATTTCCTACCTCACAGGGTTCTGAGAGAATAAAATGAGATAATATTTGTACAAAGTGCTCAGTATAGCACCTGTCACGTAGTAGGAGCTCTATCAATGCTTATCCCCTCCTCCTCTGATACCACCTTGGCCAGGTCCTCCCTGCCTCTCCATGCTGCTAGTATAGTCCTTCTTCCACTTAGCTATTAAATTGATCTTCCTAAAACACAAGTCTGACCACATCACACACACACACACACACACACACACACACTAATTCAAGTCCCATTGCCTCCACGATCAAATATAAAATCATCTTCTAGCTTTTAAAGCCCTCCACAACTTGGACCCTTCTGACTTTTCTTATGCCTAACATCCCTCTACAATCTAGTAGCAATCCTTTCCTTCATGTTTCTTGTCCAAGTTACCATTTCCTGACCCTGAGCATTGCCACTGGCTAGCCTGTATGCCTGGAATTCTCTCATTCCTCATGTCTAACTTCTGGCTTCATTGACTTTTCAAGTTTCATCGAAGGTCCAACCTTCTGCCAGAGTCATTTCCCAATCCTACATAATGCGTATGCTGTCCTTCTATTGATTATCTCTCATTTATCATGTATCCATCTTATTTATACAGAGTGGTTTGCATGTCAGCTCCTTCATTATTGACTGACAGGTTACCTAAGTCCCCCACTTTACAGATGATGAAATTAAGTAATTTCTCTAAGGTCACATAGCTAAAATCAGATGCCCAGGTAAGGTGGCCACACACCAGGGCTCTGTCCTACTCCATGTAACATGCTGCCTGAGCTGTTGGAGATAGATTCTTAGTTGTTCTTCCCTGGAAGGTGAGCTGGCACCTGACACACGTAGTTCTAACCATGTCACTTCCCTGACCCCAAAAGCTTCCACTGTGCCCTCTTGACTCTAGAATAAAATCCATGTTCCTTTGGTTGGCATTGAAAGCCCTTCACAATGTTCTCAGCCCATCTTTCCAGCCTTGCTCCATAGCAGCTGCCCTCACAGCCTACATTCCAGGAAAATTGGTCTGTTTCCCACTGCCTGTATACCAGATTGCACCTCCCACCTCCATGCCTTTGTTACTGTCACTGATGCCTTGAATACATCCCTTCCTCACCATCATCATTTGGAATCCTTAACTCTATTCAAAGGTATAGCTTAAGCACTGTCTCCTACAAGGACCTTTCCCAACCACTTCCCAGTTGTTTCTAGTACTGTTCCTGAAGTCATTTGGGATACTTTTGTATTTATCTGTGTACATCTTGTTCCTGTTCCTGCAAGCTCCTTCAGATCAAGAGCTGGTTCTTTTTCGCCTTTGTAGTCCTAGCACCCAGCTTAGTGCCTAGTTCACAGTAGGAGTTTCACAGATGCCTACTGAAGAGTGTCAGGATCATCTGATTGGAAAGAAAAAAGAAGCCAATCCCAACTCTGATATTCACTGACTTTTATCAGAGGCTCTGCTGGTGCTCTCTTGTAAGGAAGTTGAAGGAGGGAGGAAGTGTCAAAGGCTTCCTCCAAGAAATATGTTCTGAAATAAATTTAAAAATCTATCCCACTCCTGCAAGCAATGCCAGTGGCCCCTCAGGTCTACTGGATTGTTTCCATTAGTTAGGAATGGGTCAGTACCTCAGAAGACCTCTCAGCCAAACAGCCGCCAGAAATCTAATTAGATGTGGCAATCCCTACATCCTTAGTGACTCTGGCTGCCCAACCTTTCCGAACACTGACAGACACTGAACCAACGAATTTTCCAATATGCTGAAGGATTAAGGCCAGTCTGCTCTGGTCAGCTCTGGTTTTGGTTACTCATAAAGAGTGGGGAAAAGGTAGGGACTCTTCCAGGGTTAGACAGAATGTTGCTCCAGAATTATGACCAGCTGTTCCTTAGCTGATATAGTAAAGTTTGGAGGGGAGGGGAATATTTCAAAGGGATTCAAAGAATAGATTCTAGAGAGTGATATATATTTAAAGGAAAAATAAAACAAAAACAGACTTAAAATGCAAAGGTTAATTTCAGCATTTCCCCATGCAATAAAAGAAGGTCACAAGGGCTTTTTTCCCATTAATTGAGAGTGTTAAAGTGTGTTTATATAATAGCATTTGAAGAAAATTATTATTGCTCTCTCTCTCTCAACAACTAAAGATCCTTTCTAGTCCTCCCTAAGCAACCTTGTGGCTGGTCATTGTCCTCTGAGCTTGAAGGGGACCAAAACAACATCACCATGTTGAGGTCAAAGTAGTCTGCATCCAACTGTGGCTGATGAGACCACTAGGAGCTCAGAAGGCCCTGGCACGGCTCGGGCACAAATAGTCCAAGTGAACATTTGGAGGAGAGAGGTCTCCAAACCTGCCCATCTCATGTTTCGCTTGAGCTTCTGCAATTCTGCTTTGTGCTCATAGAGTGTAGCACCTTCTTTGATGTGGGTGCACTGTGCTGGGCAGTCTTGTGCCAGTGTCCCCCATGTCATGCAATCGATTACAAAGTTCTTCAGAGAAACCTTGAGTGTCCTTGTATTGCTTATTCTGACCTCCATGTGAGCACTTGCCTTGTGCGAGTTCCGTATAAAACAGTCTTTTAGGTAAACACGCTTTTGGCGTTGGAACAATATGGTCAACCCATCAGACTTGCACTCTCTATAGTAGAGTTGTAATGCTTAACAGTTCAGCTAGAGAAGGGATCTCAGTGTCTTGTACCTTATTTTGCCAGCTCACCTTCAGAATCTTCCTAAAATAATTCAAATGGAAGTGATCCACTTTCCAGGAATGGAGCTGGTATGTTGTCCAGGTTTCATAGACCTTCAGTTTGTAGGCAGCCTAGTACCTCTTCTCTCTTACACTTTCCTTCACAGCCTCCCAAACACTGAGCTGGCTGTGGCAATGCGTACATCAATCTCATCATCTATGTGGACATCCTTGGAAAGTAGACTGTCAAGGTAAGTGAACTTATCCACAGTATTCAACATTTTCTTCCTGGTAACCTTCATCCAATTGCCTTACATACCCCCCGACCCAGATCCCTTCTCATGGCTCCAGATTTACAGGTGTGGAAGAGAAGAAGGCCCTAAATAACTGGAGTTATCTTGGAAAAGAGCAGTGCCTTCAGGGCCGAGGGACCATAGGAACCCGGAATCTGAGTCAGAAGGCCCTTCACACACACATAAATCCTCCAGTGAGGGAGCCCAGGCTCCTTGGGTTTGGTCCTCATGGAACACTTGGACAGCAAAGTGAAATCTGACTCTTTTCTCCCCACTTCTCCTAGTCATGCCATCTGGGGCCAAGAAGAATGGTTCTGACCATTCTCCCTTCCACGTGACTCATCCAGATAAAAGGGATATTCAGAAAAGGGGGAAATGACTTTCCTAAGGTCACACAGCTAGCCAGTGAAGAAGGCTGACTTGAACCCCCTGCTGTTTAGATGCCAAGTCCACCATAGCAGTGAGACAGTGAGTCCCAAGTCTGGGCACTGCTCATGCACACTGCCACCATCACCATCCATCACAAAGGACAAGGTTGGCTATGCACAAATATTCCTAACTCACATTCAATTTCTTTTTTCTCTTTTCTAAACTCCTTACTTGACACATCTGGAAAGGACCAAGGTTGTAACTTTTAAGTGTCTCTCCTTTCTGAACCCAAAACATAGCCTTGTGAGCAAATGTAGGTTTTCTCGGCATTCGACACCAGGCACCACGGAGGTGTCAGCCATATGGCAGGTGTTACGTAGGCAAATGTGGGCATGGCCTCACGTATTCCTGGTCACAGAACTCTCTTGAGTGGCACACATGAATTATCTAGTCTTTACTTTGTATAACTTTGAGACAGCTAGGTGGGGCAGTGGATTGAGCTTGGTCTGGAGTCAGAAAGACCTGAGTTCAAATCTCTCTTCAGACACTTACTACTAGCTAGGAAATTCCTTCAGCTTCTCTTTGCCTCAGTTTTCTCAACTTTAAAATGGAAATAGAAGCAGCCTCCCAGGATTGTCATGAGGATCAAATGAAATGATATTTGTAAAAAGCATCTAGAACAGTACCTGGCACATAATATGTCACATAAATTCTCCCCTTATCTCCCCCTCTCCCCCATGTGTCCTGTTCCTCATAGTTCCTTGAGCACCCAGGAACTGCCTCCCTTCTGTGGCATCGCCATCCCCAGTCCTGATAGGAATCTAATGAAGGACCGCCAATTGAATTGTTGCAGAAGAACACCCAGTTTGTGTATTAAACAGAGCACATTATGTTGAAACTTGTAGTCCCACCAAGTGGCAGTGATCCTGAGGGTGGGCCAGTGACAGATAACCTCCCCTGAAGAGAGCCACTGAACCTTTGTCACCGAGTGGCCCACTGGAAGCTGGAACCACACTCCTGACATAGTCCCCAAGGACCTTGGGCAAGTCACTTAGTTTCAGTTTCCTCCTCCTCAAAATAAGGGACTTGGACCAGATGACCTCAAGTCCCTCCCAGCTCCTGGCCAGTAAGCCTAGAACTGAGGCCAGCATGGCAGAAGATAGATGCAGGACTGATGAACTTCTACTGCCCTCTGTACTGGGCCATCCTCATTGTAGTCCCCGTGACTGTCTCAAAAAATGAATCTGATTTTCGAAGGATACCTGATGGCAACGTGCTTTTCATTGTTTCCACATTCTTGAGATGAAACCAAAGCTCCACTCTGTCTGTGCTTCCTCAGGGTCAATAAGATCAGATGCCAACTGAGGGTATGCTGGAGAATAGCCAGAAATCACCTTCCTTGGAAATGTGGGTGCTGCTTTTTGAAGGTGCCAGATCTCTACTCTGATGAGGCAGAATCTACTGACAGAGAACCTGTTGACAGTGAAATCAGCCTTTCACTGCTGGGGCAAATCCTTACTCTCACAGTACCAGGGATGGAGAAGCAGGTATGTTCCTTCCTGATTATCTTCTTGTCAGCAGTGCCTGACTCCCTAGCATTTTGAGATTTACAAACGCTACCAGAGAAGGAAGTCTTCTTGTTCCCCTTTCACAGGTGAGAAAATCAATGCCTCGAGATAGGTGACTTTGCCAGACACAAAGAGCAGAGGAGCCATGCCTCCTAACTGCTACTCTCCAACCCTGACACTCCAGGTCTCATCATTTGAGTGGAGCCAGCTCCCTGCAGATTCTCGGGGCTCGAGAGATTGAGACAAGCTATTCTCAAAGTGTGGTTTGCAGACTCCTAGGGGTTCTAGAGACCCTACAGGAGGTCCAGGAGGTTGAAACGATTCTCAAAATAATTCAAAGACATTTTAATTTCTAATATGGTGAATATCAATAGCTACAGTCCACATAAACAAAAGCTCTGGGTGAACTGCAGGAGTGGGGGTCCTCAATAACTGTTAAGAGTATAAAGGAGTTCTGAAACCAATACATTTAAGAACTGCTTATCTAGACCATTCTCATCCCTTGGCACTGGAGGGCACCAAAGCACAGTGAGGTTAATGATCAGCCCAATATCACACAGCTAGTTAATGAGCTAGTTAGTTGCAGATCGTAGGTCTCCTGGCTTCCAGCCTGGGGACCAGCCCGCAGAGCACTCACTCAGATCTTCCCCACCTCCAAAGACATATCCCATGAGAATTTTTCCATGTTATTTTGTTTGTCCATGCAACTCGTCAATCCCCTTCGCTTGCCAGAACCTGGCTGGGACTACAATCTCATCCCTGCCCTGGCATTTCTCCTAGTTTATTGAGCTCCTTGGTCTCTGAAGGGACAGAAAATACAGCACTTTCCAGCCCCCCTTTTTCCTCCACTTTGATTTGCTCAAATGTGTAACAAACATAAAGTCCTGAAATACAGTCTCCTGAGAGTTACCACAAGCAGCTTTCCATTAAGGGCGACAAAATGATGACATTGACCTAGTCTTGGAAATAAACACGGCACACTAATCATGCAAAATGTGAAATCTACAACAGATTGGGTTGGTTTTTAGCCCCATGGCCACACGCCCACAAGGAGAACATCAAGGCACACGGGCTATTTCCAAATGAGGAAGCAGATTGCCCAATGTACATAGCAAACAGTTTAAGAAATCGTAACTGGGCTCAGTACAAGGCTAATACTGTTTGAAATGTAAGAGCCAGGGAGCCATTACTGCCATTGTCTGGTCTCGTTGAGCCTCCCCCCACCCACTACCAGATGCATTTGTCTTTTACCTTGATGTCTGATTGCTGTGCTAATGCCATTTACAACTAGATGGAAGAAAATTATATTCTCCCAAGGACTTGGCTGATTCTTTTCGTTAAGGAGGAGGGAAAAAATGAAAGCCCTTTTCATTTGTGGGAAGTCCTGCATGGAAACCTGTGTGCATAAATCGCATTAGGCCCCCACAATTTGTCCCTGGCTTGTGGATATTGCTGGGATAAATGCACAGAAACATGATTTATGTAACTGGCAGCAACAGCAGCCCTGGACCAAGGACTGAGCCCTCCCACGGAGGAACACAAATCATTGCTTGCCCTTTGCTTGGGGCCGCTTTTCCTTCGAGGCGAGGCAGTGGAGCCAAATGGTCCGATTTTTCTCTGCCTCTGGAAGATTCAAGTTAATTTCTGGGCAAGAAACACAGATTCCACCACCAAGTCAATGTGCTTCCCTTCGTCTGAGGCTTGGGGTGCCTGCCTAAAGAACGTAGGCATCTCCAAGCCCCCAAGGGAATAGACCTAAGAGCAAATGCATGCTACTTGGCCACTGAGGACTGCTTAACCCGAGAATCAGGGCTCTGGCTCGGCCAACTCAATTTCATTCCTTAGTTGTGATGCCTTTGGCACAGGCCACCAGCAAATGCCTGAAGAAGGCAGGGGCCAATGCCCCTAGGGGAGGAGGAAGATACAAGGCCATGATCACAGGAGGCAAATCCAGTGATTCCCCTGCTTCTGTATCAATGGTAACAGCATGCGTGCCTCCACCTTTTTATGGATAACAAAGTGTTTCCCTCAAACAACCCCGTGATCTAGGAAGTACAAGGGAGGGAAAGTAGAATGCCCATTTTATAGATCAGGAAACTGAGATTAAGTGAGCTGCTTGAGGGCAGGGACCGTCTCACTCATGTCTTGGTGTTGACAGCACCCAGCACAGTTCCCAGGACCATCAGCACTTCATAAGTCCTAAGTGTTTGCTTGACTATCACTGCCCTCTCCCTGTAGCCTCCTGTTCCTCCCCCTGAGTCACAAACAACCATCATATTCCAGAGCTGAGAAGCTGAAAACCAAAAGACCAGCATCTCTGGATCCTGGCTGGCAAGGCGGAGGGCCACCTCTTGGCCAGTTTTCCGATTAGACTGAATACATCTATCTGAGGTTCCTTCATGATGACAAGCCCACCTACCACCAAACAGCCGACTCGAGGAAGCCTGGCCTTGGTACAACCTGTGTGTCTAACGACAGGTACGCCATGGGCCATGTTGGTTTGCTTTGGAGAACAGCGGGCTCACTAGACAATAGGTCCTTGACTCTCCTCCTGGGATCCAAGAAAATCCCTGACAGTCTGGGCACCAAAGGACAGAGCCTCCAGAGGCCCTGATGAGACAGTGGGGCCTTTGGTTCAGGGGGCATCAATCTGCTGTGCTGGTTTGGGGGGAGACCCAGAAATCACTACCACTCTGGCCTTGCTTCGTGCTGGCCTTGGCCTAGAAACTGAAGCTCCATGAAGCGGCCTGTGTTCTTTCTGTGCTCTAGTCCCTGGCAGGCAGCACTGAAGGCTGCTGGGTCACTTGACAGTTACTCATCTCAGCCTGCGAGGTGCCTCACAGTCCAATCTGGGCAGATTTGAAATAATCACATTTTCCTTTGTCTCGTGTCAGCCAACAAGTGAGCTCAGCACATTTTAATGGGATCCAGAATTGCCTCCTGCTCTTAATGAGGCCACATTCTGATAAGACGCTCTGGTGAGATCAGGAATCATAACAGCTATGAAAGCCAAGGTTGGGATTCTTGGTTCATTAGGCAACAAGAATAACTCTTCAGAACACTTGCTCCCAAAGAGAACAGAAGTGCCAGGTTGTCAGGGACCTGGGGGAACAAGTGGGAGATCGACAGGCTTTCATCTTTATTATCCAGGGAGCTTTTCTCTGAACTGCTCTTGTCCCACGAGAACATGGTGGAAGCAGCCCAGCTTGAAGGAGATGGATGAGTTGGCCCAGGATGCCAAAACCCTATGTTGGAGCTTGGAGGCACATCTACTAACTGGGATCCTGAACGAATTGTGTCACCTCTCAGGGCCTCAGCTTCCTCTTCTGCAAAATGGGTAGATTTGGACTAATTGTTCTAAAAATGAAGAGTCAGGAGACTTGAACTCTTATTCCACCAAACCTGCCACTGACTAGTTATGGGACTGAAGGTGAGCTACCTTCTTTCTCTGTACTTCAGTTCCAAATGTAAGATGAAGATGGGCTGAATTATTCCAAAGATCACAGGGTCACAGCATTTGAAACTGAAAGACACTTTGAAGGACATCTGGTCTAAACCTCTCTGGGCCTCAATTTTCCCATCTGCAAAACAGGGAGGGGGAACTACATTACCACCCTTCCAGATCTAAATCTCTGAATTATCCCAAGATCCCCCCTTCCACAGATCAGGAAACTAAGGCCCTGTGACTTTCTTGGAGTTCCCCAGGCAATACACTGCAAAGTCTCCTTCCAGGGCTGATACAACTCTGTACTTCTTATTCAAGTTTTAGAAATGGAGGGTATTTTGGAAATCGTCCAGCTCCCTTATTTTACAGGTGTCAAAACTGAAACCCAGAGAGGGAGATTGACTTGGCCATGACCACACATGGTGACAGATCAGAGACTGGGATTGGGGTAGTCTATGCGAGGAGCCCTGCTGTCTCTGATCAAGTGGCCACATAAGCGGATGAATAACCCACAGGACTGGGAAAGGACAGAGAGGCTCCCTGCCTCAAATAGCAGCCCCCACCAGCCAGGACTTCCCTGAAACTTCCACTATTCATGTCGTTCCTTCAAGCTTTGCTTAAGGAACACAGCACAGAGACCAGAATGCATTGTGAACTTTGCTGGGGGTCTTCACGCACTCAGATGCTCTTTCTCCCTACTGTTTGAACCACTGCCGCCCATAGTCAGTTAGCAGAGAGTTGGGACCCTCAGAGATGGACATGTGGGCACCCAAGTGCACTGGGGCCAGCCCAAGAGGGCTATGGACTAGATGAGGGATCATGGAAGATAAGAGGAGCTTAAGATCCCTGTATCTCTGGGAAGTAGAGAGAATGGAGGGAGAGGAGAGGGTGCTAGAATGAAAGGCAACATGAAAAACTTGAGATGAAGATGGCCCAATGACATTTTTATCCACTTCACAGAATTTCATAAAAGCAGCCTTGTAGTTAGGTAAAAATATCAACAGTCTTGGGCCTAAGAAATAAGATGAGGATGTATCCTTTCAATGAGGAGTGAGGGCCTAGGGGACAGAATGCTGCTTATACTTGCCAGATGTGGTTTCCATGCTGGAGGGTTTCCCTTAACTTTTTCTTTCTTGTCCAAAGTGGAGGGGGTGGGGCAGCTAGGTAGTACAGTGGATAGAGCACCGGCCCTGGATTCAGGAGGACCTGAGTTCAAATCCGGCCTCAGACACATAACACTTACTAGCTGTGTGACCCTGGGCAAGTCACTTAACCCCATTGCCTAGCCAAAAAAACAAAGTGGGTGAGGAAAGTGGGAGGCAGGACAGTGTATATTTGGAAATTACTGTAATGCCAAAAAAAGATGTCAATAAAACTTTTAATTGACAAAGAATGGGTATGGCAGTGGGAAGAGGAAAGGGCATGAACATGGTGGCAAGACAGTTGGCAAGGAGACTGCAAAGGAAGTGGTTGGAGGGGAAGGAATGATGTGAACCATTGTTGCTGTGGCTTTCCTAAAATACTGTTCTCAAAGAGCAAAAATAAATAAATAGCTCACATTTATGAAGCACCTACTACGTGTCAGCCACTGATCTAAGTGCTTTACATTTGATCCTCACAACAACTAAGACCCAAGTTTTTGTTCTTTCAACATTAACTGATGATGTCTGAGCATATCTTTCCCAGTCTGTACTGATGCTGTTGACTTTTTACCCCAAAGGCTGAACTTCAGAAATATCCCCATTACAGTTGGATTCAATTGATCCTCCCACACTTGCAAAGTCATCTTGGGTCCTGACTCTGTCATCCTATAAAATGTTGTGCTATTTCCAATTTCCTGCAGTCGGCCAGTAGGATGAACAGTCCTTCTTAATCTTCATCTCTAAATGGAAAGAATGCAGAATGCATAGGGAAAGCCCTATAGCATATCCTTCCAGACTAGCCCCTTAACTACCAGCAGTCCATTAGCAAAGATTGTGTCGGCTTGCCCACTCAATAGCCATGCGGCCACCTGACAACACTATCTTTAATCCACGTTACAAAAATCACATCTCCAAGGATTTTGCTAAAAATGTTGCTGGTTATCTTGGTGGATATTTGCACAAGTCTCTTTATCATTCTCAAGATCTAACAGCCTAGTGCTAGATGGATATAGTGGAAATATATGTTGAGCAAGAGTTGAAGATGACCTCAAAGCCACGTCCCTGGAGGACCGGGAGGATGGTAGTACCCTCAACAGACATGGAAAAGTTAGGAAGGTGTCTTGGATGTATGAAGGAAGATGCTAGCCACCTTCAGAGAAACAGATGATGAGTGGAAATAATCATAGTACGGTCTTATGCATATGTGTATGAGTGTGTGTATGTATGTATGTTTATAGATATCTATGTATACATGTGTATGTGTGTGTATATATATATATATATATACACATATATGCACATACATATATACATATGTGTGTGTATATATATATAAACACCAAACTTAATTATAGCCTTATTTGGAGTGGGGGAAGTGAGAGGAAAAAATAAAGCAAAAAGTACACAGCAGAGAACAAAAGAAAACCTAGAAAGAAGCAAAGAAAAGCTGGGCAGCTTTGCAAATAATGTGTAGCATTACATAGGTTTCCTTGAAATGGAAACTTATTGTTTTATGCTGAATCCTCTCATGTTCTCCTGTGCACGTCATGTTCTTTTTTTCTTTTCTCATTTTGTATTTAAGTTTAACATAAAAAAAATTACAGAAAAGAAAAGCCCCAAAAGATGCTAAGAAAAAAGTTAGGAAGAGAAGTGGACGTGGGAGGGGGTAAAGAATAGTGAGTTCTGTTTCGTGTATGTTGTATTTGAGTTGTCCAAAGAACATTCAATTGTCTGATAGGCATTTGGTGATGAGCTTAGGAGAGTTATGAGTGTTTAATATATAGATATAGGAGTGATCTGTATGGAGAAGATGGTGGAAATCATGTGATGATGAGTTCTATATAGAAAAATAAAGGAAGAGAGAAAAGCCCCTAGACAGAACCTTGGGCTGTACCCCAAGTTAGGATGGGAGGCATAGCCACTGAGAAGGAATGGTCAGACACATAGAGGAGAACCAAGAGAGGAGAAGCCCAGTGAAGAGGGCTATCCAAGAGGAAAGAGCATTCAGAGGCATCATATGTGTGTGTGTATATATATATATATATATATATATATATATATATATACACACATATATGCACATACGTATATACATATGTGTATATGAGAGAACGGAGAACGGCAAATAGCCATCAGATTGGGCAATTGGGAGATTAGTAGTGACTTTGAAGAGAGTGGTTTCACTGGAGTAGTGATGTCAGAGGCCAGACTGGAGAGGTGGGAAGAGAGGAAGAAGTCTAGGCGACAAGGTGAAGTGGCCTTTTCTAGGAGCTTGACTGTGAAAGAGGTATGTAGGCTACAACCCGACAACCAAGGGCCCTCTGTCTCACTTTAGGAGAGATCTGCTTAAATCTTGCTTCCCCATGGCATGTGATGTCCATGACATGAGCACAGCAGGCCTTCAGGGATGGGGAAAGGGAAGTGCCTCCAAGGCACTGCACTCATAAAGAAACAAAGTAAATCTCAAGGATTCTCTTAGAACATTTACTGCCAAGATCCATCTGTGACTACTCCTCACACTCACCCCTTCAACTGAGGCCCTGAAATGGAGGTTCCTGAGCACAGGAAGGGAAATCCCTCACTTCACTGGCCCTTGATACAAACACAAGGTGGCCAGCCATAAACATGCATGAATATTGAAATGAATTCCCACTAGAGAGGCCCTCTGAGCTGTGCTCAAAAGCTCAAAGGAAGAGGCCTCAAAAAACCTCAATGCCATTAGCCCAGATGGATCAGTTCTCTACATAAGCCTGCAGCTGGGAGCAAACTGGCATGACATCTTGGCAAAATCAAGTCAAAACTGACAGTTTGGACTAAAAGAGAAAATTCCAATGAGCCTCAGAGGTGCCATCTCCTCAGAACATCCAGCGCGCTGCTCCAGTTCAAGGCTGTGGATATTTCTGTCTTCATTGCAATTATGAAAATCATCAATAGCACAGTAATTGAGCACTTCCTTTAAACAATCAGACAGTAATTGAACTGACTGAGCTCAGTACAGGTCCATGGGATCATTAGCAACACTGAAACTACGTGGTGCCTTGGCCTGGATCATTCTTTCAATGTGCCTTAAGCAAGCCTGGGAGAGGCCCACATTCTCCAAGTGAAACCCCCAAGAGCAGTTTTCTCAGGAGTTCAGTTTCCACGGATGAGTCATCATTGAGCACACTGATATTGCATCTAGCCACTGGAATGTCCTTCCCCTTGGACGCTGGAGCCAAGTACAACAATGACATGCTAGCCTCAATGATCACAGGCGGTGACATATTGTAGTACATAGAGTGTTGGCCTCGGAGTCAAGAAGACCTGAATTCAAATCCTGCCTCAAACACTTACTAGCTGTGGGATGCTCAGCCTCAATTTCATCCTCTGTAAAATGGGCATAATAATAGCACCTATTTCACAATGTTGTTGTGAAGATCACACGAGGTGATAATACGTGCAAAACATCTTCTAAACCTTCAAACGCTATGGAAATGGTAACTTGCTCTTAGATCACAGATTCCTAAAACCAGAGGGACATCATGTGGTATAACACCTTTGTTTTATATATGCAGAAATGGAGGCCAAGAGAGAAGTGACTTGTCCAAGGTCACACAGGCAGTGAAAGATAAAGATAAAACATGAGCTCCAGGCTTCCCATCACCTAATACAATGCTTATTCTTACCATTCTGCTGTGCTGACACCATCTTACTTTATGTCATTTGGAAGATATTCCCCCTTTAAAAAAGTCTCCTTTTCCTTTAATCTGTACCTCCCTTGAAGTCAAAGAAAAAAGAATGTGGGTTAGTGAATAGAATACAGGCCAAGAACTTATCTAAGTCATTCTGTTAGTGAGATGAGCTTCTACGCTGGGAGTTTCCCCTCCCCCTTTACTGACAAATTCACAGGGCTGAGACCCAGTGCCTGGCACACAGTGAGTGTCACATAAATGCACCTATTATTATTATCATTGTCATTATCACCATTATCATAATTATTAGTCCCCTGCTCCTCTGTTTGTAGTAGGTGAGTTGGCTGCTTCTCTAATCACCATTTGAACATGAGTATTGGTCCTGTGGCCATCATGAAGGAATCCACGTGATTCATGCAAAATCTCATTACATGGAATCCCAGAAGGTGAAAGGTGAAAGGAACCTTTGGGATCTTCTAGTTTACTGCCTTAGTTTATACATGAGGAAACTGAGAGGCAAGAGAAGGCCCAGCCCAAAGTCAAAAATGGTCTCTTTATGTGGAAGGACAACAGTGTCAGAGGCCTTGCAAACAAAGAGAGGAACTAGGAACTTGGATTTTCCAAAGGCTCTCTCCAGCTAATTCTCTCCAATCCAGCAGCAACAGCCTTGGCTTCCAGTTTGGAGAACCCCAAGTAGCCTTTCAGAAATGTTAGAAATTGACCATGACAATGGAAAGAAATTTGAGTGTCAAGCCTCGCAGATAAGAAAAGGGAGGAGACAAGTCGAGCACCCATCTCTGGCTCACACTGAACTGGAGGACGTCCTTAAGCCCATAATGCCACGATTTTGCTTGTTCTTCTAGGGCACCCTCAGATTCTGAATGCTCCAAAATACAACTTCTTGCTCCCTCTCCCCTATCCCACTCCAACCCCACCCCTTTCTCGAAATGAACACTTTTTATGGTTTGCCAAGATAGTAAAAAACATAACAACAGCCTTCATCTTGTCTGAAAAACCACACCCCCTAATGTGAAGGTTATAACAGTGAAGGCCGAAGCTCTCCTGAATCCTCAGAAACGCTGAGACCCTTCAATCAACGAGTCAACAAGCATTTATTAAGCACCTACTATGTGCTGGACATTATGCTAAGTGCTGGGGATGCAAAGAAAAGCAAAAACCAGCCCTTGGGTCACCAGAATCTCAAAATCTAAGGAGGGGCACAGTATGCACAATGGCCTACAAACAAGAACTCCTCCCCCTCCAGACAGGACAGCTGGGCACATCTCAGTTTTGGGGGGACGCTGTCCCTGGACGTTAGAGAAGTTCCCAGAAAAATATTGCTGAAAGCCAGAATGGTAGAATGAAGAAACCATAGCGTGAGGATCAGGAAGCCTGAGTTCTCTTCCCTACTCTTCCAGGAATAACAGGGGCATCTTTATATTGCTTTAAAGTTTGCAAATCACAGGGCAGCTAGGTGGCACAGTGGATACAGCTCTGGCCTTGGAGTCAGGAGGACCTGAGTTCAAATCTGGTCTCAGACACATGACACTTACTAGCTGTGTGACCCTTGGCAAGTCACTTAACCCCAACTGCGTCACGAAAAAGCAAAAAAAAAAAAGTTTGCAAATCACTTGATACATTATATCACTTGAACCTCACAATAACTTTTCCATAATTCAGGTATTATTATCCCAGAAGTGGAAACTGAGGCAGAGCCAGACAAGTCTCATCTTTCTGCCCCAAGGTATGGCTACCTATCCAAAGCATGAGTCCTGTCTACAACATGCCTCCAAGGTCATCCTCCAACATCCATCACTCAGCCTCTGATGGAAGACCTCCCATGACAGGAAACTCCCTTTTCTTCAAGGCAACCCTCTCCACTTCAGTCAGCTCTAACCACAAGGAAGCTTTCCAGATGTCAGGACATGCTAATTCCTCTTCCATATCACAAACCTTCAAATACTTCAAGACAGTTATCATGTTCCAAAGGGACTCAAGGTTCCTTCAAGCAGTCACTGTATTAGGACACACATCTTCTTCAATAACTTCAGAAAACAGAAAAGGAAACTATTTGGTGTGTGGGGAAGTTACTGGGCACCAGAATTTCCCCACTTAATCCTTGGCTGTCAGGAAGTTTTGATTTATAAATGCATAGAATTGGGGATGTAGCCCTCCATGTGGTACCCAGTTGGACGGGGAACCAGTGAAGAAACAAAGAAGGGACAATTGTCAAATGTATCTGACCCATGGAAACAACCTCTCACCTTCATCCAAATCCCAAAGTCCCTGATTTTTCTCAGTGGCACATGTTATTTGCTTGAGTAACTCTGTACTGCTTTAGTATGCTCCTCGTTTTCTCTGTGCAAATGCAGAAGGAGGCCCTCCGTTGTCTCTGACTGGACGGCTTCATTTCCTCTAAGGAATAGTTCAGTGTTTAGTTGCATAAAACCGAAGAATGTGTTCATTGTTTTTGCTGAGTTCATTTCTTTTATTCTTAATTTATAATATGTGTTAGTGACATAAGAGATTGAAATTACTTGGCTAGATTATGTTCATTTTACTTCTCGGATGTCACGAGATGATCCCACCATACTTCTGTATGGCTCCTCCATTACTATATCCATGGGCCACAATTTCAAATGGGAATGACAAGATTGCTTTGGGATACTCCTGTCCCATTAGCCAATTATCCAGCGGATATACTATGATGCTAATGCTTGTCTTTTCCACATACTCATCATGAGTGATGGTATGTGAAGACCAAAATGTATGCTGTTGCTGCCTGGGAAGGCTCATATCCAAGTGTCATCTTGAGGGTAAAGACATCATCACTGTGGCTAATTATGCTAACCCCTACTGTCAATCCAAAGGAGTTCTTGTCTCTCAAATGTTCAAGGAGATAAATCCTTTGAAATTCACTCAGCTACCAGGTAACACAGTGAAAGACCACTAATTCTAGAATCAAAGGAGCTGGGTTCAAATCTAACCTCTGATGTTTACCGTCTGTAAGTCATTCAAGCTCTCTGGCCCCAGTTTCCTCATATAAGAAATAAGGAAGTTGTACGAGAAAGCCTCTGAAGTCTGTTGTAGCTCCAGAGTTGGTCAGTGGGATCAAAAAAAGGTCTGTGTGATCCACAGTTGGGAAGCCCAGCACCTATTGCTGGCTCATGCCAGTACCCTGTAGTCTGAGCAGCCAAGGGAGTGTGACCCCAATACTGTTTCCAAGTCTACAAAACTCCTCATTCTCTGTCTAATACTCCTAAAGCTTCCGTGGGCTATTAAAAAAGAGGCTTTGTATTACAGTCACCCGAAATTGACTCATCCCTTCTCAAAACAGAACACTCAGGGAGCTAGAACTGGCCACTTGACCACCAGGGAGCCCCAATCTGCTGCCCAAGGGTCCCTGTCCTGGTTAGTGGTGGCCTCTCTTTCCACCCATTCTATCCAGGCCTGGTTCCAGCCATGCTGCCCTTAACTCCCAAGTTATCCTCCTGCTAGCTGCTGGGTCACCCTTCCCCCATCTCCCACTGCCATGTGGACCTCAGCACTGACCCCATAATCAAACCAATTCCACCATTTTTCCTGGATCCACCCCCTCTATGGCCCCACTCACCATCTCTGTGCCTAGCAAAACCAAGACGTGTCTCCCCCGCCACCACTCTCCTCTATCTGTCGTCTCCCTAGTTAGAATGGAAACTTCTGGAAGGCAGGGACTGTCTCCTCTTTTGTATTTTTACTCCCAATATTCTAAGCTCAATAACTGATGGATACTAAGTGTTTAGTAAATTATTGATCATTCATTTATTCATTTGCTTTCTCACTAAGAGAAAGTTTCTAGAATATCTTAATCTTGTGTTCTGAAACCTTGTGAGGACTTGCTACCACCTCTTTTCCACAAACACTTATTGAACACCTACCGTATGCAGTTCCCTTTAGTAAACTCCTTCACAATGAGCTGCAATCTGCCTTTCTGCCACTTCCACCCACTGCCCCTTGCTCTTCCTTCAGGTTCAAGCAGAATAGGTCTTATCCCATCCAAGGGACAGCCCTTCAAATACTTGAAGACAGATCTCCTCCTCCCCTCCTAATCCTTCTTTAGACTAAACAGCCTTGGTTCTTTCAACCCATCCTGTGTGGCATGACCTCCAGAGTTCTGCCCACCATGTCTGCTCTCCTCTGAAATCATTCTCTTTCTCTGGGTCATCCCTCAAATGTGACCCTCTGAAGTGAGCCTTGTGCTCTATATGTTGTCTGGAGAGAGCAGGCCACAGCAGCCCTGCCATGCCCTCACTCATAGATAATCTCCCTTGGGCCAGAGCCAGAGGCCACCATAGGATGTTTCTTTGACTGACTGACTGACTGACTGACTGACCACATTCATGCTGCATCTACAATCCACTGAAAACCAGCAGACACTGTGCATGTGCTCACTCCTCCCTTATCTTGTACCTGCATTTTTATATACAAATATAATACAAACAAAACCTTGGTTCCCATTGAATTCTATCTTATTAAATGCCACCTATCTTTTTAGCTGCTGAAATATATCTAGATCCTGACTCTTGTTGTTCAACTTTTGAGCTATCCCTCCCAGCTCCTATAGCCAGGGAAGAAGTTGAGCCACAGAGGAGATGGGGTGCTCTCATCCTGTGTAGATGCATAATGACAACATTGCCCTCTTACCCCTTCCTGGGAAACAGGAATGGAAGTATTTTGAAAAGAAGGAATCAATGAACTTTCCTAGGACAAAATCTCTGATCTACTCAGTGACCCAAATTAGATCACAGATTTATAGTCAAGAGGGACCTCCAATATCAGCTAGTCATTTTACAATTTAAGAAACTGAGATTTCAAGAGCAGAAGTGAATTTCCCAAGTTATCTCAGATACAGTCTAGATTCAAACTCCAGTACCACTAAGCCATACTGCCTCTGGTCAGAAAGAGCTCCTGGGCACCACCTCCTAGAGTATCCAAGGCCTCCAACGGGAGGACACAGCCATTTCCTAGGGAAACATGGCAGCTATCTGGGGGGCACTGCATCCCAGATGCGTTACTGATGTGGGGATCAGCCAGATGGCCACCATCTTACCCCAACTGACAATCCGCTCTGTGGTCTCTTTTCACCACCTTATCCAGCCTCTCTATATCATTATGCTGAGCCCTCCCAAGATGAAGCTTCAGAGATTGAATGCTAAATATTGTATTAGAATTAATGGTATTTTTCCTCGGAAGAACTTCTACCACAAATAGTGTGGAAGAAGACTTCAACGACTCTCAAGTCACTGTGGAAATTGAAACATTTCCATCCCTGACCAGAAAAAAATTGAGGGAGTTCTAATTAGATGTTAATGAAATAATCTCCATCATGGGGGCATGTCCTGTGCAGGAGTGTCAGTCACTCTGCTGCCCCCTCTCCTAAAACCAGGGTTCAATCATACTCGGACTTCTGGTATCTTTGATATGGGATTGAGAGGGTCAATAGAGACCCCAGCAGCAGAGCTGGTCCTTGGAGGGACCCCCTTTTGTCACTTTCATTCTGTTCCATGAGGTGGCAAACATTTCATTTAGGATGAAGGTACTGAGGAAGTACAAGCACCCCTCTGTTGAGCCAAGGAAGCAGCAGAATAAAGAGTGTGGGTCCCAGTGAGGCTTACCCCCAACTGTCACATCAGAGCCAGAGTCTCTCTCCAAGTCTCTCAAGTAGCATCTGAGCTGAAGTCTGAAATAAAGAAGCATTCTGGGAGGCAGGCAGAAGAGAGACGCCATGGCGCTCATGGCGTGGAAACAGGAGGCAAGAGATCTCACATCTCCTATGTGGAGCAGTGAGGAGCCCAGTTTGTCTGGAATGTAGAGTGTAAGAAGGGGAATAACATGAAATTAGCCTGGAAAGTCAGCTAGAGTCTTGCAGCATGGGCCTGGAAATGGCAAGCTGAGGAGTCAGCGCATGGGATCCGGCCCAGGCCTTCTTCACTAAAGTTGAAAGTTCTCTGAGCTGCCACAAAGGCATTTAATCACAAAGAGAGTGGGCTTCGTGAGACAAGAAATGTTCTGTACCAAACCATGTGGATGTTCACCCAGGGCTTCTTAGTCTTCTGAGCAGGCTGACTTTGGAAGCCAATGGCTTTCAACGTTTTGGCAGACATAGAGGCTGGGTTGATTGGGCTGTGTCTATGTCGCACTAAATGACCAAACTGAGGAAAAGTTTGGGCCTTATTCCTGATCAATTACGTGGCAATCATTGGGATTGACTATAAACCAAGCATATCTAGTTTCAAGGAGAATTTTATCTGATCAAACCTGCCACCATCTAGTGCTGGGGTTTTTTAATCCAGATTCAGTGTTCAATCTCTCCCCAAATGGTGTAACCAATGCGAATTAAACATATACTGGATCTGAAGGATTGCATTTTGCTGATGAGGTCAGAAGACATTCCATGAATAGACACTTCTGATAACTCATGATGGTTTGAAGGCAGGCAAGATTCTTGTAGGCTGTCCCAGTGGAGAACACCAGTCATTGCAAAGATTCCACAGCAGAAGGCTGACCAAGGAGGGGTGTGTTCTATCACAGATGCCATCACCTATGAGGGAATGGAAGGAGCTGGGTGTGATCTGCACCAAGTTGTGAGTTTGTCCCCCACCAATTAAAGATAGGTGAGTCTTATGTCAATATTTGCATGTTCCAAAGAACATCAAAGGGGCAGCTAAGTGGCATGGTACACAGAGCACCAGCCTGGAGTCAGGAGGACCTGAATTCAAATCCAGCCTCAGAAACTTGACACTTTACTAGCTGTGACCCTGGATGAGTCACTTAACCCCAATTGCCTCCAAAAAGAAAAAAGAAGTGATCAAGATCTCGGGTTTTGTTTCTTCTGGTCCTATTGCTGACTTCATCTGAACTTCAAAACCATACCCCTATGTCAGATCTCTTCATTTGCCCCACCCCCTGCTTTTCAACTGTTTTGTGTGCTGTCTTCACCCATTAGAATGTAAACTCTTTGAGGACAGAGATTGTCTTTTTGTTTATACTTGTATCCCCATCATTGACAATTCTTGGCACATCATACATGCTAAAATAAATTCTTTTTTCCTTCCTTCCTTTCTCCCTTCCTTCTTTTCTTCCTTCTATGTCCTCAATATCTTTTGAAGATAGTATGTACTGACCAACCCACTCTGTGAGTTATCCACTCAACTGTACATCACAGTCTGCATAGTCAGCATTTTCTCATCCATTTAGTTTGGGCAATGTAGATGGTCAAGCTTAATTCTTTTAAATAAACATGGATTTCATTTAGGACACTGTAATATTCTGGGGCTCAATATAATCAGAACAATGTTGTCTGAAAGCAGAAGAATTTGGAAGATTTCACTAACTGTAGTGAATCTTTATTCCACTTGGGCTTTGCATTGGACCTACTGCAGCATGGCGGCAAAAACCTTTGGGGAGCATCTGTCTTCCTGGTTTATGCCTTGCTTGTTATTTGTAACTGGAGGGTCAGCAAACAGAGTTCTCTTAACTGTGAGATATATCAAGGAATCTTCTTTGATTTTGACACAAACATGAAAAATATCTTGTCGCAAAAGGCCCTTTAAGGTGGTGCTTTGCCTTATATCAAATGCTTTCTTGTGGTCTTCAAACAATAAGGACAAGGGAAGCCTGTAGTGTTCATCTGAAGACATTAAATTATTTATTTTTCAGCCTCTCCACTGTTATAAACCAAAGGTTGCCAAGCGGCAAACATCAGATGCTTCTGTGAAAACTCTCTTCAAAGCATCTTTTTGCTGTTCTGAGGCCAGACAAGATACTGTGAAGTGTCTGTGTTTTTCCCCCACCCATCATCTGACTAGAGCTATTTGTCTTGACCCAAAGCAGCCCTGCTTTTCTCAGAGTGCAGGGTTTCCAAGCCAATGTTGTTCCTGTCATGAAAAATACTCAGTATTTCCAGATTGAGCTCAGTTTAATTAGTGGGGACAGACTGTGGCCCCTCAACAAATCAGTAATATGGGTCTCCAGAAAGATTGTTATCACAACATGTGTTACCACCCGCAGGCAGCCTGGTGTGGAACCCAGGAGCTAGACCTGTTATGAGAAATGTGTTTGATAATCCATCCAGCACACATTAAGTACCTACCATGTGTCAAACACTGTGTTAGGCACATAGTGAATATTTAATAGGTGCCTATTGGCTGCCTGAGTGACCAGGTGCTGTGACTACAAAGACAAAACTGTGAGAGCTCCTGCCCACAAGAAGCTTACGATCCGGTGGAGGAACCAATACATAACCAATTACATTTACAAAGTATACAGCATGATTTCTGGGTATAGGCATTAATAACAGAAGGCCTACTCTACTTTTGAAGTCTTCAGAGCCTGAATGATCCCAGGACATGAGGCAGCTGGTGGCCAGGCAGCTAGAGCTTTGAGAACAGCCTCAGACACTTATTAGCTGGGTGACTTTGGTCTAGGAATGCAATCTCTCTCAGCCTCAGTTTCCCCATCTATAGAAACAAGTGTGATTATAGCACCTCCCTCCACAGCTCAAAGGAGATGTATCACACTTTACAGACATTAAAGCATGTACAAATGGCAGTATCTCTTAAATTTATGTTATACTGGGAATTCCTTTCATGGAAGGGCTGGACCAGAAAGTCCCTTTTACCTCTCAAATCCTGGGATTCTGTGGAATCTGGAGAGGCTTCCTAGAGGAGGAGGCATCTGCACTCTGAATGAAGCTGAGCATTCAGTGAAGGAGAGGTGAGAAGGCAGCCCCTCCAGGCATGAGAGTGGGGGAGGGGAAAATCTAGGAAAAGAGACCAAGAGAAAAGATGGAAAACCACTCCAGGAAAAGCTGCAGCAGCCGATCTGGCTGAAATGGGGCCTGTGTGAAGGCGCCACACCTGGAAAGGTGGGTTCGAGCTGGGCTGGGAAGGCCTCCAGAAAACAAAGGCGTTGATTCTCGATCCTAAGGACAGTCAGGAGCTGCTGCAGCATCCTAAAGGAGGCGACGCTGGAGAGGCCTGAGCGGTAAGGACATCACCTGGCAGCTGGGTTGAGAACGGAGCAGAAAAGGCAAAAGCCCAGCATCTGGAAAGCAATGAGGGGCTATGACTGGAGAGACTGGATGAAGAAGGGAGGGTGCAGACACAGAACAGATCACTGAGCAAGACCTGCCGAGAGTCCGGGGCTGAAGCACAAGGAAGAGGCAAAGAGCGAACTTCATTGGGTAAGCCCAGCAGCCTGGAAGGACGGAACATCCTCAACAGGAAGAGGCATGTCGGCAGAAGGAGAGAGTTGGTGGATAGAGCTAGTGAGTTCTGTCCTGGACAGTAGGCTTGAGATACCTACCAGACATCTGGTCATGTATATCACAGCTGTTAAACTTTCCAGTCCTCTGTCTCCCTGTGGGGCTCGTGTAGGGCTAGAGGAAGGCTGGCGATCTCAAAGCCCCCGGCAGGACATCAGTGGATAAACAGGAGCGGAGCGCTGAGATCCACCTTGTGGTGCCCCATCCTTCTTTTCTAGCTCTGCTTCTTAAGACTTGGTCCTTTTGCACTTGTAAGGAGCTTATGATGCCTCTCTTCCTGTTCCGGAAGCTTTGTATGCTCTACAAAAGATTAGGCAGCCTGCCTGGCCTCTGCTCCTCATCCCATTAACTGCCAGCCAGGCCCCACTTCCAAGAAGCTCTGCAGCCTCAATAGGGCTCGGAAGTGATTACTGGATGAGGACTCAGACACACAATCTGCTTTTCCTTTTTTCTGCAGGGTCCAGCCCTGGGAGTCACTGGATTTCACCATGCTGGCTCAGCCCTGTAGCAACACCAGCATGTGAGGAAATCTCGGGCAATGGATGTTCCCAGTTGCTCTTTTATGTGACTGAAAGGTACAACAATCGTTTATCATTCCATTTCCTTTCACAAAATGGCAGCTTCAGAGTTTTCTCGAGTCTTTGAGGAGCCAGTATTCACATTTATCTGGTGCAACCTAGAGCTGCCTCTGTGCACTGCTGAGACAAGTCAATAAAGAGTGTGGGAGTGGGGGGGAACCACTGGAGTCAATAACCTGGTAATCTTGTCTACACTGCATCAATTTGTCCAATTAGTTCTTTTCACTGTGCTACTCGTACACCTATGGAACTGACGCCTCTTACCAACAGTCTTGGCATTGGGAAATAGAACATAGATTTTGAACACTAAGTCAAAGGTAGAATTGCTATTTCTTTTGTGGACTCCAATGCTTTTTTAGATATGCTTGGCCCAGTGGAAACAGCAGTAATCCTGGGGTCAATCAGAGGATAACTGGATTCTCCAAGCCTGGCCACTTCCTAGCTATGTGGCCCTAAGTAATTCACTCCATACCTCATATTCCTCATCTTTAAAATGGGGATAGTAACATGCCTAGCACCTATCCCATAAAGTGGTTGAGAGGAAGGCATTCTGTAGGTCTTAAAGCACCATAGAAAATAAGCTTTTTTTGATTAAGGGAAAAATAAAGTGTCTGCATGTCCAACAGGCTACTTCTCAGGGTCAGCAAACTCCCTCACTTTCCTACAGGGAACCTGGGATGACCAGTGCTTCGGAAAAACGCATGGTCAGTGCCTGGACTTTCTAATTTCCACTTGACTTCTGATTTCACTTTGGCCCTGCTTTATTCTTCTCCAACCCTGAGCTGATAGCCCTGGACTGAGCAGGAGTCCCCTTTGCGTCTCTCTTTGAAGAATTGCCTGGAAGTTTGGAGGGCGAGGAGGAGAGGCTCAGTGCTTCTTGAAAAATAAACCTGACTGAGGCTTTCATTTGCTAAGAGAATGTACAGGAAAGAAGCCCCAGATTACAGTGGAAACTTTGTCCTCCAACAGGAAGGGCTGAGGCTGGGGGTTGTGAAGTTCAGAGGAAGGAATGGGGGCTGCCAGGAAGCATACATTTTACCAGTCACATCCCCAACCTTAACCCAGATCGCAAAATAACTTTGTGTAACTTTCCCGGAAGAGACAAAGCTCCTAATTTTCACTTTGACCCCGAGATGTGTGAGTGTGCTCTCTGACAGTCAATGAGTGGGTGCTAATTCATCAGAAGCACCATCTAGCTGCGGCAGTACGAGGACACCTGCGGCCCAAGAACGGGGCTGGCCGGCAGGCTGCGGCTTCTTTCCCACACAAAGGTGTCTGCTCACACAGCATTGAGCGTGCTCTTCCAGTTGATGGGTTGATTCATAGATTTAATTACATAGTGCGCTTCCCCATCAATCCAGCTTTGTAGCTAGTTGAGATTCAGCCCGGGTGCCAGATTGAATCAAACGGTTTTTTAAAGCCTATAAAGCAGACGATATCTTCCCCTGGTTGGTATTTCTCTCATATTGGTTAATAAGCATCTGTAAGCTAGAGTGGGCTGTAAAGTTCATTTTCCAGCCCAATTGGACTTTTATGGCTGTTCATGTTTTATTGAGAACACAGCAGAGTTACTGATGGTGCTGCTAACCCGGAGACCTCTGAAGCTGACTGGGCTTCGAATCTCTCCCCTAGAGTTGGAAGTGATTCTCCAGAGAGGGGCAAACAGGGGCTCCCCTCACTGCTCCTGGCCAGCCCAGGAGAGAAGGAGGCCCAGGCACAAAGAGACCCAGCCACATCCTAGGATACATCCAGAGGGGCTGAGATCACTGTCCGGGAGTAGGAAGGAGGGGTGGGTAGTGATCTCAATGCCACAGCCTGAGGTTTCCCAGAAGGATCTGCAAATTATCCCCTCTCAGCCCACAGGGGATACTGATGATTTTCTTGGAATTTTCTAGGCTCTTGTGTCTGGGTTCAAATCAGCCTCTGCCCTTTGTTACCAGTATGACTTTGAAATGAGTCAGTTGGACCAGACGGTCTCCAAGGGCCTTCCTAGCTCTAGACTGATGAGGCTGGGATCGAGCAGAAATAGCCTCGTGTCCACCCCTTGTCTGCCTGTGGCCAAGCCCTGCCCCAGGGTCACGCGACTGTGATCTCATTCACCACTGAGGCACAATGGCTCTCAAAGACGTCTTCATAGATATCATCTTATTGGATCGTGGAGTGAGACAACAGGCCTGTTATCTCCTCTCTCCTTCCCAGTGCTCTTCAGAATCGTGGAGACCCAAATACTCAGGTCGTCTGGACTTGCTAAAAGACAGAATTTTGTAAGTGACTCATGAAATGGAAATAACAAGTCTAGATCCTCTTATCTAGGTTTGTGGACCCTCAGCCAAAGCAATGGACAGCAGGCCTAGTAACCTCAGAGGTGAGGGGGGCATCCCAGAGAAATGAGTGAGGAGGGGCTCCCACTGAGGCAGAGATGGATATCCCTAGCCCAGTAGCACCTGTCCAGTGGTGGCCTTGGATCAACAGCCTTCTAGACCAGAACCTTGGACCTTAGCAGACAAGTAGGGTTCTTTGCATGCCAAAAGCCACAAGGCTCTCATTATCCACTGCTCTGCCCTCCAGAATCAACAGAAAGATGCATGGGGCTGTGTTACTGAGGGAGTGTTCCGCTATTGCCAATGAGGCCTAGACCTTCATGCAACCAGCAACACTGTCCAAATATTGCTGGTATAGGAAACTTGTCATTTGTCTTTCCAGTCAGGGCTCTGGTTGGAGCAAGGCAACTTGACTCGATTGGTTTCAAGGCCCCAGTGGTCTGACTGATTGTTTGCTTATTTTTCATATCCCCAGTTCTTAACATGGTACATGATACATGGTAAGACTTAATATATGCTTGTTCATTGATTGACTGACCCTCTTTGGGTATCAATATACCTTGCTAGTGTGCTGACCCTTAAGCAAAATCAGCCGGTTTTACAGGTGATACCTCTGTTCCTTCTGAAGATTTGTCTGTCCATGGTCAAGTTGAGACAATGGCCCAGAGTCATAGCACATGGGCCCACCATCTGGGAAAAGTCTAGGAGTCAACAAAGAGTCTCTGTTGAAAGAACACTCTATAGGAATTGCCCAGACACAGAGGGTTGGATGGAGGTGGGGGGGTGGGGAGGTAGAATTATAGAAAAAGGATTACAGTGTGTAATATGAGATACAAACTAAGAAGCTAGGAGAACTTGGACCAGGGCACGGGGGGCTCTGATAGGGAATGGACCTGGCAAGTTGTAGAGACTCTACCCTGCATGTCTCTGTCTCTGTCTCTCTCTCTCTGTCTCTGTCTCTGTCTCTCTCTCTCTCTC
The DNA here is from genome assembly GCF_003287225.1 of Phascolarctos cinereus. Classification (NCBI taxonomy): domain Eukaryota; kingdom Metazoa; phylum Chordata; class Mammalia; order Diprotodontia; family Phascolarctidae; genus Phascolarctos; species Phascolarctos cinereus. The sequence goes on along the minus strand of NW_027555514.1, from coordinate 2,275,541 downwards.
TCCTCTCTCTCTCTCTCTGTCTTTCTGTCTCTCTGTCTCTCTGTATCTCTGTATCTCTTTGTGTCTCTCTGTGTCTGTGTCTGTGTCTCTGTCTGTCTCTGTCTCTCTTTCTTTTTCCATCTTCCCCCTCATCCTTCACACCATTCCTAATCAAAATGCCCCCATTATGTGAATTATTATTCTGAAGGAGAGTGTCTCCACTCAGTGAAAAGTATCCAGTAAACTCTTTCACAGCAAGGGGGAAAGTCTAATCCCTCTCACATGCACACAGTCTTGAGTCTTCTTTACAGCATACTAGATCTCCCTGGGTCCTTCAGCTGACCTCTATGTAACTTGGGATGAAGACCCTTCACCATCCTCTGGAAATGCTGTGGCTCCTCAGTACCCCTTTCCCACACAGACTAAGCACAGGCCTCCACATGGGCCTGGACAGTACTAAGGACAGAGGATGCCTCCCCTTCAGGACTGCACCTGCTGACTTCAGCACCTGCTGGCCCTCCCCACATGAATGTCCTGCCAATGCCCCAAAACTCAGTGTGTCCAGGACCGAATCCCCCGCCTTTCCCATCCAGACCAATCCTTTGCTGCCACTTAATGTCCTTCTTCCTGCTGAGGCCACGACTCTTCTCTCAGGCCCCCCATAGAAACCCCAGACCCTCCTGAGCACTTCCTTCCCCTCTCTCCCCCACACCCACAAGGCAACAAGAGTCACTGGTCTAGCAGGCTCCTTACAATCACTTAGGCCACTGCAACCTACATTTCAACAAGGTTTGAAAAATTCTGCACTTTTCCCTTTCAAAATTCAGTTCTCTCTGGAAGAAAATAGGAGGGAAAACACAACTTCAACAAACATTTCCTCATGCACACGGGGTGTGGTGTCACATAGGGAGGTTAAAACCAAAGACTACACATAACTCAGCAAATGCTTTGTTTGGGAACTGTCCCGCCCCTGTTGGGTTGTCACTTGCTTAGATTCCAAGTTAATGGATCATTCGTCTGTGGGTGCTGCTCACTTAGCAGACTGGCAATTGTGGGGCCACTGAACAATGCGGGTTTGCATTGCAGCCCCAGCCCAACACTTGCTGATGAAGCAGGCCACTGGCTGCCCCGAGCTCCTTGTGTTTCCTAAGCTAGGCAGCCCTGCTGGTCCCCACAGTGCCCTAGACGCCAGGGTCAGCACAATGGGCTTGGGAAAAGGTTTCTGGGGGTTGGGCCCTATTGATGGGGAGGTAGTGTAAGACTCCTCACCAATGGCTTCAGTGCCATTAGGCAGCTCACCTTCTTCATAGGCTGCTTTCCTTTGCATTTGGGGGCTGGGTCATAACTGCCTCCTGTGAATCCAGATGGGAAAGGCTGTGATACTGATGATGCACCCCACTGGGGGGCCAGCCCAGGCCCACCGACCCTGCAGCCCTTGACCATATCTCAAGGGGCATCCAAATGCCCTACAGAATCACCAAGAAGAAGCATCATCCCCAGAAGCCCCAGCTCCAAGGCTCTTTCCACAAGCTGCATCAGTGCACCAGGGAATCTACAGCAGTCCATGAAGGGCTCTCCATCAGAAGCCCCTAACCCATAAGAACAACAATGCCAAGTCAAAAAGGACTGTCCCAAACAAAGTGACCCAAACTTCTATGGATGCAAAAAGGGCGATGGCCAGATCCGCATTCAGGTTCAGGAGTGGGCGATGTGCCAGGATGGGCTGGGGAGAACACGGCCTCCAGACAGACGGGAGGAGCCTCTGTTTTCAGGAGCTTCCTGAGGGGCCCAGGAAGAAGCTGCCCCCGTAAGAGGAAGGCCTGCTCTTTCCCAGTCATCCACAGCCAGGGGGCTGGTTTCAGGAATGATCTCCCATGGCACTAAGACTGAGCCTGCTTTTCCCTTCATCCCCAACTTCTCCTAATTTCTTCCTCACATAAAGAGATTGAGGCACTCTTTACCCTAGAAGTATGTCAGTCACCTACTCCAGTTCTGAACATGGAAATATTGTCTGCGAGGCAGACCACTGGACGCTGGTGGAGTCTGCTACTTACTTTGTGGGTGACCTTGGGGAGCTGCCTGAACAGCACAATGCCTCAGTTTTCCTTTCTATAAAGTGGGAGAACAATGCCTATACTATGTATCCCGCAGAATTATTGTAAGGAAAGTCCTCTGTACATCATACAGAATAATAGAAATGGGAGATAGAAATGGGGTGGAGGGGATGCTGGGTTCTCAGCGGGGCCAGGTGAGAGCAACTCCTCAAAGGTCCCATCACGCTGAAAAGGCTGTGAGCAGAAGGTAGTCTGCAATCCCAGCAGCAGCCTACATCAGCAGAGCTCAGTGTAAGGTTGACATCGAGGTAAGGAAATACAAGCCCATAGCGAGTGCCCAAGGCATTTGCCAAACTGAGGAGGGGCTACATGGGTGAATAGAGTACGTGCCTTGAGAAAACCAGATGCCTGGGATGCAGAAAGATGGCTTTGCCTATGAAAAAGCACTCACTCCCCCTTCCCCCATATGAACTCTCCAAAGGTCATCCCTGCCTCACCCAGAAAGCCCTCCCCATCCGCAGCATCCTGCCCCCAACTTGGAGGTCTGTGCTTCCTGCCTGTCCCACTCATTCGTTAGTCACTCACATACTGCTTTGGGCCAGGTCGCACATTGTTGTCATCTATTTGGGTTCGTCTCTTGTTTTCGTGTTTGTGTCTGGCCTCCCCACCTGGCTGGGGCTCCCTGAGTGCAGAGATGTGTCACCACTCCCCTTCACATCTTCCTTAGAACCTGGCTGCTGGCTCATCCCCAGCAGGCCCTTGGTGAGTGTGAACCGGGGAGCTAGCCAATGTACCCTTGGATACGGAGTCAGAGCACCTGAATTTGAGCCTCCTCCTCTCCATCACTTACTACCTGCACAGCCTTGGTCAAGTCACCTCATGTCTGGGCCTAAGAGAGCAGAAAGAATCAGAGTAGGTGATCTACAGGTTCCTCCAATGGTGACAGTTTATATAAGAAGCCCTGAATCTGGGACTAAGGCTGAAAACAGAAAGGGAAGACAAATCAGGTAAAGATTCCCCTTCTCCCATTCCCCTAAGACACTCGGACACAATCTGAGTCGTGCCTCTTGTCCACTTCTGGATCCTGCCTTCCGTCACAAGAAGGCCCAAAGCTCCCAAGACACATGACTGCCCATGAACAGCACATTTCCTCGGAGAAGTCTAGACCAAAGGCTCCTGGCAGAGAAAATGCCCTCCCCCCACCTTGAGCAGCCAGGATGCCAAGGCTAGTGGGCTATCTTAACCATCCCCAAACCAGGGCTCCCTGACTCTGTCCCTCCTGATCAGACTGACAACTGCTAAGATGTCGAGTCTCCATTGACCAGTCTCTGGGCTTAGCTACAGCCTGCAGAGCCAGGAGAAGGTTGTCCTTGGATGGCAGCAGTCCAGAGATGATGTCATCCCAGGCCCCAGACAAAGGCTCTAGAGCAGAGCACTTCCGATGGACCCCCAATTGCTTTTCTTTCCTCTCAAAGAGCGTTTGTGGGATTGCTAGGGAAAAGCCAGGCAGCAAGCTATGAATATTTCTTATTGATTTTCTCCTTTGTCAGAGAAGGATGAATGAGTGCTTTCTCCAACGCTGGTTGAAAGACTGAAGTGAATCCCAGTCACAAGCCTTGGATGTGGAGTGGCAGAAAGCTCAGAAGCTGTCTGTCCAGCCCTTCATTCTACAGAGGACTAAGCTGTGGCCTTGAAAGGGGTGGCTACGTATGTGCCCAAGGTCACGCAAGTTGTAAGCAGAATTTGAACCCAGGTCCAGTGCCAGCATTTTTGCTGTTCTTCAGGATTAAGTCTCCTAAAGATATTGTGGGTGAGCATGGCTCCTATTGCCTACAGAGCCTAGTCACATTTTTTTTCTGCATTCAAGGCCCTTGCTAATATGGCACCACTCAGCCTTACTTCATACTACTCCCCTCAATGTCCTCTATACACGCCCATATTCTCCCACCTCCATGCATTTGTTCACACTTCTCTGTGCCTAGCTGTTTTTCCCTGTTTGCCTTTTGAATTCATCATCCTCATTCACACAACCCCCCCCCACTCCTTCTGTCTTGTACAACAGCCCCATTTCCATAATTGTGACCTTTCACCGTGTTCTTCCGCAAGAATTGGTCATGTCCGGGAAGGACAGAGGAAAGAAAGCTCAAGAGCTCAGCAAAGATTAATGGCCAGCGAGAAACAGGCAACCTTCTGGACCTCAGGACACCACTGGAAGAAGGGAAGTTTGATGACTTTTGGGCAGGCCCTTGAACTCAAGGTATTCACTAAAAAGAAGTATTTCTGAAGCACAATGGGGACTTCACAGAATTACTTCTTGGAAGAGCACCAGGAGACACATCCGAGTTTATAGGAAGACTCAGACAGGAATTACACAGGGGACAAGACAGATGTGCTGCAACCTGCACCAGGGGAGGGCTCACAATGACTAGACTGCAGATGACCAAGACATCCAATCCAATCAAACGCAAAAAGCATTTACAAAGGACCTAGTATAGTTCTGCCTCTGTGCTGGCTGCTAAATAAAAGCCCCGAATGGGCCCTGCCCTCAGAGAGCCCTCAAAGAACCTCAAAAAGTGGTTCTATTCCACGGGGGGGTTGGGAACACAGAAGGTAAAGAGACAAGGAGATCTACAGATCACAAGGTGGGGAGCAAGGAGGCAGCACTAACATCTCAGTGGACGAGACAAGATCTACCCCAATGGGAACGTGAGTTGAGCTCCTGGTGCCCTGCCCACTCCTGTCCTCTGGCAGCTGCATCCACAGCTGCAGGGCTCATCATCTCATGCCTGGACAATCACAATAGCCTGGGGTTTGGCCTCCGTCCCTCCAGTCGTTCCTCACTCTGACCCATGCACTACTCAGCCGCCAACATGACCTTCCTAAAGCCGGCTCTGACAGTGCCATATGCCCTGTGTAACATCCCCTCCTTGGCATCCAGAGCCCTTGGAAGCCCCTTCCCACACTTCCAGTCTTCTTACACTTTATTCTCTTCCACAGAGTCTGAGATCCAGACTTATTAGCTTCACTTCTCTCTCTTCTAATCTCTACCTTGTAGCTTCCCTAGGTTCCTTCAAACTCCAGGTAAGACCCCAACTCCCACAAGAATTCCTTTCCCATCCTGTTTGAGTCTGGTGCCTTTCCTCTGAGATTATCTCCAATTTATCCTGTCTGGGGCAGCTGGGTGGCACAGTGGGCCTGTTGTTTGTGGTGGTGGTAGTGGTCCTTTGTTCTCAAAGAGGACCCATGGACAGAGTGCCAGACCTGGCGTCTGGAAGACTCTGCTGCCTTAGTTCAAATCTAGCCTGAGACCCTTACCAGCTGTGTGACCCTGGGCAGGTCACTCAACTCTATTTGCCTCAGTTTCCTCATCTGTAAAATAAGATGGAGAAGGAAGTAGCAAACTACTTCAATATCTTTGCCAAGAAAATCCCAAATAGGATCATAAGGAGTAGGACATAAGTGAAACAACTGAGCAAAAACAATAAATTTATAATGACATCCTAATATCCCCAAAGTCTTTGGACACCCTCTGAGACTCCACTAACAAAGTGATTTCTTCTCTGTGCCTAGGGAAGACCTTCAGGCAGGGTTCCTAATTGACTGATGAACCCCAGGAGACTCCCAAGAGCACCTAGAGAAATGTCCTTAATTAATCAGAAGTGGGACTCCGGCAACTCAGAAATCAGTCCCATGCTTGTATCATGAAAAGAAGCATCAAGTGACAAGTACTGATTTAGGAAGTCTAGGCATGTCATTAAGAGGCTCAAGACCTTGGTTCCCCCATCCATAAAATGGGGAGAAGATAACACCTCCCCAAACCCATCCCACAGGACTGACTCTGAGCCAGATGCCATCCACAAATCTTGCAAACACTTTGAAGAAATCTGATGGGGAAGCCCAAGTTTCTACGATATTGTACCACCAGAGATGCAGCGTAGGAAAGAGCCTTCTCTCTGGTAAGCAGTGCCAGTGTTCTAGTAAGCTAACCAGGGTGATTCCCTTTCTGGATCTCTTTATCAACAATACATAAGGGAAACATGGGATAATTGTCACCATTGGTAGGATGCGTTACAGGTGTGGCTTCATTCAAGCTTGCCCCAGGGAGGAAGGGGCCACAGGCAGCATCTCCCACACTGATGAATGAGAACACAGAAGCTCATCAAAGTGAAGTAACTTGTCTGGGGTCCTACCACAAATATTACATGTAGGGAAACTGAGTCTCAAAAGGATCAAGGGCCTTGCTCAGAGGCATACTACAGGTACTGATTTCACCATGTTACAAACGAGGGAATGGCTTACTGAGGGTCACGCTCTAGATATTATTGTCTTCGTTCTATAAATGAGGGTTCTGAGACTCACTGAATCTAAGTGACTTTCCCTCATCATCGTGCCCTGAAACGGCATTAGGTGTCCCTTCTCCCCCACAGCCAGGAAGGACAGCAATGGAGAGGAGCTACCATCAGGCACCACAGCGGCATCCTCCATTAGTCCAAAGGAAGCTCGTGTCAATATTTCTATTATCTCTGGCTGACATTCAGTCCAATAGCCACAGCCAATTACAGCCCTCGTGCTAACACGTGGGGCCAGATTCCAGTAATATCTTGTTCCTTAGAAGACAGCAACATCCTGCACATGCTTCCACATGCTCCCACACCCACACCCACACATCACACACTCACTGTCACTCACACAATCACACACATCACACACTCGCACACATTACGCTCACACTCTTTCTCTCTCTCTCTCTCTCTCTCTCTCTCTCTCTCTCTCTCTCTCTCTCTCACACACACACACACACACACACACACACACACACCCTACATCCTCCAAGGGGCTTCCCTTAGATGCCAAGGCAAGACACAGACCTTTTCAAGTCCTATGTTCTACCTGTTTTCTCCTTAAGAAATGCCAGCCCACTTGGGCACCTGTAGCCCACCAAGCAGCTGAGAAGCCCCTGACTTCTCCCCTTTGCATCTGTGCCTTGCCCTCCCCCAGTAACCCCTCCACCTCACCTCTAGCCCAAGCCCTGACTGACTCCACCTCCTAAGCCCCCTCTCCCCTCTGCTTGGAGGACAGAGGCCCAAACTCCTCCCAAAGCCTTCCTTTATAGAGGCCGGAACTCAGACTCTCAGACCACTTGCCTTTGCATCTGCTGCCTTGCCTGGTTCTACTCCATGAAATAAGAGCCTAGTCACCAGCAATCTCCTGGTATCTCCCAAACACTTTCCTGCCATTCGATTGTTAGCTTATTTTTATTCATCACATCCCCAGTGCTTAGCACAGTGCCTGGAATATTGTAGGTGCTTCATCAATGTTTATTGGATTGGATTATGCATCCCCAGCCCTGGCTTCTGCAGCTGCTGAGAGCCTTCCCTAGCCTCTACTCTAACCTGGCCCAAGAACAGAACAGGAGCAGGGAGTCATGTGCTGGAGGGAGCTGGGGTGAGGGTGGGTCACACATTGCTGGGAGCTGCCTTTCTTTGAATCAGCTCTGATGAAAGCATTGATGCTGACTTCCCAGTCCCAGGGCCATGTCCTGAACTCAGTTGCCTGAGCCCTCTCCTGAGGCCAGGGGTGCAAAGAACAGATGGGATGGACCTCACCTGGGGGGCATCCTTCAGCCTAGGGATCAGGGTTACTGCTGCCTGTAACCACATCTACATCCCAAAGGGCAAGCTTGGGGCCAGGAGCCCTAACCTAAGCAGGCCTTGCCTTGGATCCCCAGAAGGTGTCAGGCTGTACCCCAGGCCTCCTTGGTACCACTTGCTTCCAGCTGCTGCATGTTTGGGTCAATATTTCCAGTTCCTCAGCTGTCCCCCATCATTCAGTAGCACATCTGCCTTTTAAGACCTCCAATCTGCTTCCTCTGCTTTAGACAGAGTCCTAGGGCTAGGTCCCTGGCAAAGACCACCCAGTCTCAGTGCAGTGTCTTCCAACTTTGCTACAGGACATGACATTCACTAGCCATAAGAAAGGAAAAACAAAAAAGCTGATCCTTCTCCAGCCTAGAAAGGGTGACCAGGACAGGGGGTGGCTGGCAGCCATGAGGTTACAAGAGTTAGCTGGGACCAAAGGTGGAGGCATTAGGGCTAGAAGAGCTTGTTTATCCATCCAAAGAGGGATGGCCCCAGAGATCTTGGCCAGGGAGGATGCTTGGCCCTGCTGGCAGAGCCAGAAGGCTCCCTATGATCGTCATTCACGTCTGACTCCCTTCAAATACCTGTTTAAACAGGGCTCCATTGTTTCTCTGACAAGCGGGTTTATTTGCCAACTTAAGAACCCGCACCAAGGATCCTCTTTATTGCTCCAAGGTCAAAAAAGCAAATAAGAGCAAACCCAACTAGGCACCTGGGGAGGGCCATTTCCCCCAAGATCCTTTGACAAAATGAATGGAAATCACCACTGTGCCCCAGAATGCATCTAGCGATGAATTCGAGCTGAAAAGCAAATGTCTGTAGAATGAAAATCACTACTACTGCCTGTTGTGGAATGTATAAATAACCCCTAATAGTCCCATTATCCTTCCTGTTCCAGGGCTCTTACCCTGGTCACATCTGGCAGCCAAAGTTATTGACCAATGACAGGATCGCCCATTGAGGCACAGGGCACTGAGTGACCCTGGCTTTATTCTGACTGTCCCACCTAAAGCTAGGATGCAATCTTCCTCAATTGTCCAGTTTCCAAAAGCTGTTATCAATTTTCAAAAATACTTTGAACACTGATTTTTAATTTTACATGCATATGCAAACATGCTGCGTGTATACATGCATGCATGCATGCATGCATCCACAGGGTGTTTCCAAAGTCTTAGTACAGCTTTAAGCTTTAATAGCTCTTCCCATTTCCATTGCTGAACTACCAAGTGACCTTTGGTAAGTCATGTGCCCTCCCAAGTTGGGGTCTTCAGTCTATGAAATAAAGACCCAAGAAATTGGGAACCTTTGGAAGCAGGGATTGTATCACTTTTGCTTCTGGCTCCCCAATCTGAGACTGGATTTGAACCCAGGTCTTCCTGACTCTGGGCCTGGCCTCTATCCACTGTCCCAACCCTGATTTCATAGTGGAATTATATGAGAGCCATGCCAACAGAAAAACAGAAGCAGTGAGGCAGATGGAGACACAATGAAGGCAATCTCTGTCTAACGGAGGTGGTGCTGAACAGGCAAAGGGCCACTGGTCATCTCTGGCCTTTTCTCCTGTTACTGGCAGGTCAGAGGCAGCTCGTCCCAGCATCTCATTCCCATCTTTCATCCAGCCCAGATGCGATGGCTGCCCTGCCTCCAATTATATGCTATGCTATTCAGCATGTGCAATGGCCCAGGCGCTGCTGGGCACTGGGCAAGCAAAGACCAAATGAAGATGTCCCTACCCTCAAAGAGCTTACCAGAGTAGCAACCTAAGGCAAATACAGCAGAGGGGAAAGTGGCTGCATTTCTTCTGCTCCTTAAGTGTGTGTAAAGGATGGGTCCATCCATCCATCCATCCATCCATTCACCAGACCAATGCTCAGTGAGCATCTGCCCGTGTTGCACACAACACCAAGCACAGGGAATATAATGCAGCAGCATCCCCAGGCCCTGCCCTCCAGGAGTTTACTGTGAGGAACCAGCTACAAGGAGGAGTAACAGAAATGATATCAAGTGTCTGTGGGTAAACAGTGGAACTCACAACCCTGCAGCCAGGACCTCTCCAACAGAACACACCTCTGGGAATCTCTGAGCCAGGACCTCTGGTCAGAACCAAAGCCATCAGCTTAGCTTTGAGAAGCTAGGCCTGGGAGACGAGACAGTTGGGCTCACATGCAAAACAGGAAAATCCCTCTTCAGTGCAATTCAGTAACTACAGTAAGCATTGATTAGGCACCTCCTCTGTGCCAGGCACTGTGCTAACACCTAACACTGAGAGTGGAGCACTGTGGATTGGGGGAAGTACAAGGTGAACGGCACACCAAATGTGGCATTTGATGGTTTCGGCAAACTTGCAATTCAGAACTGGTGACACACTCGGTGTGTACTTAGTGAGGGGGCTCCCCAGGACTTCTCTCAGACAAGCAGCAGCCCCTCCTCATCACTAACAGATTCACCCAGAAGGATTTCATTGACAATATCACAAACATATAGATGCCTAGGTCAGACAACTTCAAGAAACCCAAGCCTCCCCCGAGAGACCACACAGCCAGCAGCTCAGCTCAGGACCTCAAGCCTGGGTCTGCTTCCACTGAAGAAAAAACAATTCTGACCACCGGGGGAATTTTTTTTTAAATGTCACATGTCACATGTCACAACATTGTGCAGAAAGGCCCAAACAGAAGAAAGGAACCACACCCAGGAAGGCAAATCTCAGAAGGTTCCTCAGCGGGGTCATGGAAAGAAGCCTTAAGATCTGGGTTCAGATCCTGCCTCTGCCACTGCAGGACCATGTAACCTTGGGCAGATGACTATATCTCTCTGGGCTTCCACTTTCTCCTTAACTTGAAGTCTGTGTTATTTTTTTTTTCACATTTTTAAAAAGACTTCCAACACTCTCAAGTCTTTTGTAATCCAGTGTATTTTGTTTGATGCATTTAAAACCCTGCTTGTGAGAAGGGGTTCCAAAGATCCACTAGACAACTCATTGGCTGAGAGTCCAAGACACAGGGAGGTGATGAGCCCCTGGATTCCCCTGAGGCCTGTGGAACCTCTCGGCTCTAGATCCTGAGGCCTAGTCTTGGCCCTTTGCTCTCACTTGGGCACATTGAAAGATGGACCTTTATGGCCAGCCTGGCTGTCCCTGGTCCTCAAGGCTGCTGTCGAGCTAACAGGAAAATGGGAATGTTCTGCTTTTCTCAGTCTCTGTCCCAGCCCATGGAAGCACTCTCATTAAACCCGTTCGCATAAACTAGGTTCTTGCTGTATCATCCTCAATTACTCATTACAATCTGTCGAGTGCTTTCTGGTGTTCACAGCATATTCTCACATATCACTATGTTGCTTCATCTCCCTGACAATCCTGCCAGCTCAGTAACTTAGGGCTCATGTCAAAGATGAGGAAACTGAGGCCCAAGGACTTTACAAGACTTTGAGTGATTATTTAGGGTGGCCCAGGGCTGAGACTAAGGTGGGAAGAGTTAGGGGCCAGGCCCTACTCACTGCCTAGGGCTCTTTCCTGCCCAAGCCAGTGTGACCATCAGTCCCACTGGAGAAGCTCACAACTCAAAGAATGCCCTGAGCAAAATGTCTCCTGTTGGTCTCAAAGCAAGACATTCTTGGAGGAGGCACAAGCAGGTCATGTGGACAGGGCATAGACCCAGGGCCTCCTTCTCTACCCTTGGCTTGCCATGAGACCAGGGACCAGTTCTCTTAAAGTGACCACTTCACAGGTCCTCAGCTCTACAGTGGCAGATTTGAAGATTTCTAGCTGTATTACCTTGATGTTCACTACCACTTAGAGAGGGCTACTGCCTTAGTGTCCAAAACAGTAGGTGCTGTCCAAAAGCAACCTTGGGAAAGGTTGGGGGGACAGGCCCCCACACACAAGGAACAGCTTAAAATCATGGCCATGCCGAAGGAAACCAAGGGATAGAAAATGCTGCATGCAAACCCTCTCTGTCATCACAGAGCCTCCCCAGCCCATTGGCCTGGTCCCCAGTCCACTTATCTTCATCTACCTGTTTGATCCCAGTCATCTGCCTCCATTTCTGAAGCCAACACCACTTTCTGCCTTTGCCCTGGCTCAGTGCCTTGTCTCCCAGACAACAAGACTTAGGTTCTCCATGACCAATAATCAGCTATACTCCAATAAGAGCTATTCTTTAATCCCTATCAAACCCTAGAAGGCTCTCGCATCTAGCCTGTCCCAAGTCCAGACATTATCCCAGCCTCAACATGAGGACAGGAGGAAAAGGAGATTTAGGCAGGTCACTTAATTTCTGTACCTCAGTTCCCCAAATGACAAAATGCAGAAGGTGGCTTACATGTCTTCTGGTAGACCCTTCTAGCTCAGACTTTCTAAAATCCCAGCACACAGAATCAGACAATGAACCACCTCATCATGAAGGGATAATAGAAATCATGATGCTCCAAGGGCCAAGGGGCACTCACTATTTGTTTTCCATTTATTTCTTTAATTAAAATGTGTGGTTTCTCCTTATTGCCTTTTGCAAAGGTTTGACTTCAATTCCATGGAGACATCATCAAGTGCAGGGGACTTAGGTAAGACTTGGGAACTCCAGATGCTGGGTTTTGAAATGGCCAGATGATGCTTCCAATGATTGATTGACTAACTGGTTTCTCAGAAGAATATCGTCAAGGGCAGTTAGCTCTGATTCAGCCTCTGCTTTGTGTTCCATACTGTTCAGAGAAAGCAGGACATCATTGCACGGCACTTGTAGCAATTGGGTCACCTGGGATAGCAGGCTGTGAATGTACAGGGTACTCAGCCAGCAAAGCCATCGTCAAGTGCCCAAGCTTATGGCAATAGAATAGTGGCAACAGTACTGGGGTAAACAAAGAGGTGATCTCAGTTATGAAGCCAGGTGCAGCATGTCACTTCTGTGGGCCCCAATTTTCTCAGCTGTAAGCAGTTCTCTGAGGAAGACTTTCCCTGGCTCTGGCATTAAGTGGTTTTATAAACAATTAGATTTTGAAAATGGAAGGGATTGATTCTGTTTCCTCCATCCAACCAGATGGGGATGCTGCTGCTGGTGGCTGTATAGGTAGATCATCACATCGCCAACAAACTCTGCTCCTAGGAGCCCAGTCAGGAAGAAGGACCCTCAGAGAAGGGGCAGCAGACAGAAGCACAAGAATACAATACAGCCTCAGCCCCACCCTTCACAGGCCAGGAGGGCTTCACATCTAACATCCTATACTGTAACCCTCAGAAAGTTACTCAACATTTCAGGCAGGAGCTGCTTCCAGCTGTCATGTGCCCATCTGGTAGGATCTAAGACCTGTGATTTCCTAAAGAATTCATTATAACAAGGGTGGTTACTGATGATACTTTAATTTACAGGTTGGATATCAAACTACCCGAGAGACACTTGACAGAGTTAGAACAAATAATCATAGTATTCATTTGGAGGAATAAAAGATTCAGACTATCAAGGCAAATGGTGAAAAATGGAATTAAGGGGGAAGTACTGCCAGGCCTCAAACCATAGCATAAAGCAGCAGTCACCAAAACCATTTGGGATTGGTTAAAAATTGGAAAGGCAGATCAATGAAACAGGCTACACAAGGAAGAGTCAGAAATAAGTTAGTTAACAATACAGCGCTCAACAAACCCTAAGACACAAATTAACAAAGAAAGAACATTTAAGAAGAAATGACTGGGAAAACTACAAAAACAGCCGGGCAGAAATTAAACTTAGACCAACATCTTCTACCATACTCCACAATAAATTCAAAATGGATATGTGACTTCAATGTTAATATCATACTATAATTGTTTGAAAGACAAGTAGATGCTATACCAGGGAGCTAGGTAATGTACTGGGCAGAGTGTAAGGCTTGAAATAAGAAAGATTCATCTTCCTGAGTGCAAATCGGTTTGCCTCAGTTCATCATCTGTAAAACGATCTGGAGAAGGAAATGGCAAACCACACCAGTATCTTTGGAAGTAGACACCAAATTGCCAACATTTTCTGGATTATGGAGAAAGCAATGGAATTCCAGAAAAATATCTAACTTCTGCTTCATTAACTGCACAAATTCTTTGACTGTATGGATCACAATAAAATGGGGCAAGTCCTCAAAAAGATAGGAATACCAGATCATCTTATTTGTCTCTTGAAGAACCCATTTATGAGCCAAGAAGCAACAATTAGAACCTTACATGGAACAACTGAATGGTTTCAGTTTGGAAAAGGAGTATGACAAGGCTGTATATTGTCACCTTATTGATTTAACTTCTATGCAGAGTACATCATGTGACATGCCAGGCTGGAGGAATCCAAAGCTGAGTTAAGATTGCTGGAAGGAATATCAACAATCTCAGACAGGCAGACAATGCCACCCCAATGGCAGAAAGTGAAGAGGAGTTAAGAAGCTTCTTGATGAGGGTAGCAGAGAAGAATGTATAAGCTGGCTTGCAGCTTAATATCAAAAACATAAGGTATTGGCAACTGGCCCTATCACTTCATGACAAATAGAAGGAGAAGAAATGGAAGCAGTGTCCAATTTTATATTCTTGGGCTCAAACAACATTGCAGATGGCAACTGCAGCCATGAAATTAAAAGACACTTGCTCCTTGGAAGGAAAACTATGGCAAATCTGGATGGCACACTCAAAAGCAGAGACATCAAGTTGCTGACAAAGGTCCACATAGTCAAAAGCTATGGTATTTCCAGTAACAATGTATGGCTGTGAGAGTTGGACTATAAGGAAAGCTAAGTACCAAAGAATCAACACTTTCAAATTGTAGTGCTGGAGAAGACTTCTGAGAGTCCCTTGGATAGCAAGGAAATCAAATCGGTCGATACTTAAAGAAATTAACACATTGGAAGGCCAAATACTGAAAATGAAGCTTAAGTACTTTGGCCACATAATGAGGAGATGAGACTCATTGGAAAAGAGTATGCTGTTGAGAATGACTGAAGGCAAAAGGAAAAGAGGGCAGCAGAGGATGAGATGGAAAGATAGTGTCATAGAAACAATGGACATGAACTTGGACAGACTACAAGAGATAGTGGGGGATAGAAGGGCCTGACGTGCTATGGCCCATGAGGTCATGAAGAATCAGGAACAACTGAATGACTAAACAACAGCTAAGACACTGTACTTTTTACAGCCATGGGTGGGGGTGGATTTATAACTAAACAAGGGGTACAGTAAATTACAAATGAGAAAGTCATCATGACTATTAATAAATTGCAAGGATTTGAAAAGTTTTTACATAAAAATAATGCATCTATGATCAGGAGGAAAGAAATCAACTGGAGAAAATCTGTGTATTAAACATTGCTGATGAGGGTTTGACATCCAAAACAGACAACTAACAGAAATAGCTAAGACCAAAAGCCATTCTTCAATAGAGAAATTTTCAAAAGATATGAAGAATCAGTTCTTTTTTTTAAACTGCAACCATTAACAACCATATGAAAGAATGCTTTTAATCACTAGTAAGAGAAATGCAAATCAAAGCAACCCCGAGGCTTTACATCACATTCATCAAATTGACAACAGAGACAAAACTGGAAATGGTCAATACTGAAGGGCTTGTGGAAACATGGCATACTAATATAGTAGTAGTGGAGTGGTGGATTGGTTTAACTATTCTGGAGAGCAATTGGGAAGTATCCAAAGTGACTAAAATGTCCATACCTTTGACCAGAGATTTCCCTGCTATGCATATACACCAAAGAGGTCATTGACAAAAAAAAAAAAAAAAAGAAGGTTCTATATACAAGAGATTCTTTTTTAGGATTTGACATTCTTCATGGTAACAAAAAACTGGAAACAAAAGAGATACTCATCAATTTGTGAATGACTACACCAATTATGGTGTGAAGTGGAAATGGAATATTATAGAGCTGCAGGAAGTTAGCAGCAGGAGTAGTAAAGAGTAACATGGAAAAACTTACATGAGTGGATGCCAAGTGAAGTATAACCAAGAAAACAACATACAGAATGACTATACCAATGTAAATGAGAAGAATAAGGCCAAAATCAAACTGAAATGTTGTGAAAGTAGAAAGAACAAACTTAACCTCAAAGGAGAGATCTGGGAAAGCGCCTTCGCCTGCCTCTTTTGTAAAAGCTGGGCTGTGGGTATGAAACTTTGCATATGTCATTTTGTTGATGTGTTCATTGGTTTTGCTGAATTTTTCTCTACTTTTCTAAAAAGGTATTTGTTATAAGGGATGGTTCTCTTGGAGGGGAAAGGGGAAGGGAGAAAGGGGGAAATCTAGGGTTGTCAATAAAAATCTAATTTTTTTTTTTCCAAGTGTAGCTACAGGTTCCTGGTGTTGTGCCATGGGATCGGTGACATTCAACAAATAGGATAAGTGTTGGCGGCATGTATAATCACTTTGATGTATCACATGGGAGCTTTCATAAGAGAGAGTCTCTAAAAAAAAAAAAAGGTACTATGAAATACCACAACCCCACAAATGGGTAACTACTCTCAAAATGTGATCCTACAGGGGAAATTTTCCCAAGCCTACTGTCCCTCATCTCTGACCTCTGACTCTCATGCAACCTAGTAGGAAAGTTTCTAGGGCACACTATCACAGGAGCCTAGGATTTACAGCTAGGTACTGGGGAGGGGGCACCTTGGAGATCATCAAAGATCCTGAAAGATATTGATGATGGACTTTGAATAAGAGGGTTTATATAGCATTTATATAGTGCTTTAAAATTTCCAGAGCACTGTCCACACACTTCACTTGATCCTCACAAGAACCATGTGAAATAGATGCTATTACTATCCCCATTTTACATATATGGAAACAGACACTGAGAAATCTGCCCAAGATCACACAGCTAGTAAGTACATGAGACAAAATTCAAACTCCCTGGCTTCAATTCCAGCCCTCTAGCCACCACACTGCCTGGCTGCCTTTGGATGTTTGATGGATTCTCATGTGGACAAGAGATCACCACATTTAGTTCTAGCAGAGAGAGTGTGATAAGAGTTCTTGTAAGCCTTACAGTGCTACATAAAGGAAGCCAGAGTAAGAACAAGGTGACCAGGGCTTTGTCCAGAGACATCAGCATCTTGGAAGAGGGTGCTCCCTGCAGGGAAAGTGGCACAGTGCCCCACCCATAGCAGTATGCAAAGCACCATCCCCATCTCTTGCACTTCACACACCTCAACTTGCCCTGTCCGCAGCTCTATCACCAGAGTAACTCTTCCCCTTTCTAGAGCTACTTCTCACCCCCCCCCAACCCCTGCTGGGACACAGGCAAGGCTCTTTAGGGGAAAGGCCAGTCTATCTCCTGGCACATGTCCACCCCTACTGAGACTGGTCTTTGCATCATCACTGACTCAATATCACCTCAGATTAGCCTGGATACCATCACTTCCGGCACCTCCAATTTTTTGCACCGGGCCAAAATATTCCTCCTCCCACTGAGGGTCTAAATGCCAACAACCATTATCGTATAACAATATATACACATTGTATTTTAGTGTTGACCTCAAGGAGCTGAAAACTTGTCATTAGTTTCCCTCTAATCCCCAAAATCGGTATTTATTCCTGGTCAAGGGGAAAAAATATATTGTTATTTGTGTAGCAGTCCAGATCTATGGATGGAGTAGTAAATCAGTACAAAATGTCCCCTCCTTACCTGATATTGACAAGTTGAATGGGAATGTCTCCAAGAAGAGAAAGTTTGAGGAAGACCCTCCTTAGGCAGGAATGGCAGCAGATGAGCTTCTACAGAGTGCCCAGCATAGGGACTGGCACATTCGGTCAATCCTATTAGTCATGTCCAATTCTTTGTGAACCTGTATGGTATTTTCCTCACAAAGATGCTAGATGCTTCTCCAGCTCATTTACAATCAGGGAAACTGAGATAGAAAGGGTTGAGTTGCCCAGGATCACATGGTTAGTGCCTGAGGACATATTTGAACTCAAATCTTCCTGATTCCAGGTTCAGCATTCTATTCATTGCACCACCTAGCTGCCCAGGACTGGCACATAGTAGGCTGTTAACAAAAGCTTGTTAGTTGATTGAATAGTTGTTTCTATTTTACTGTCACAAGGCTTCTACATTGCTAAAGTAGATTTGGACCCCGTTCCTTCCTTCAGCAATGATGAAATGCCCACAGCTGGAGAATTGGAATGTCCAGTGTGCCAATTGATTTCCTCAGTGACCAAGACAGAAGATTGGATTGACTCTGTCACTGGAACCATCCCATCTGCTGACAACAGAGGGCTACATGGCCCTCAGACAAGGACTAAAGGGAGAGCTGATCAAGGGAGAATGTTTAAGGGCACTTGGATTCAAATTCAAGCTTTGTCACTTATTTCTTACGTGACCTGGAGCAAGTCACTTAACCCTCTCTAGCGCTGAGTCTCCTAATCTATAAAATGAGAGGCCAGATTGTATGTCCTCAAAAGTCCCCTTCAGTTCTCTACCAATGATCCTATGACCCTACAAGCCATCTACACAGGCATCAGCACCAACACAACATGCCCTGATGAGATAGTGTCCAAACTATCTTTGGTGTATGTGTGAGGGGTAGGGGAGGGAGACACACATTTTTCACTGGCAACAATGACCAGGACAAGCGCAAGAGACAAGATCTGGGAAGCAGTAAGTCACAAAAGCTTAAGGTCAAGTCACCACAAGCAACTCCGAAAGAAGTCAAGTTCAAGAGATGGACCAACATTCATCATATACAAGATCAGCCCCAACAGCCACATACTTCCTTGAGAGGTCCTCCAGAAAAACATGCACTGGAGATCAATGTCTTTCCAGAGGTCAGTGGTACAATCTGTGACCCCACAGGAGTCAGGCCATGTGCTGTGTACAGTAATTGCATTTTCCAGATGGTGGGGACAAGCTCTGGTCTGCATTGATTTTGTTCATAAACTAAAAGGCAACAGGAAGAAACAAGCCAGGCTTTGTATGATGGGGGCCGTCAGCTGGAGCCATGAAAGAAAATGGAAATGGGGTCAGGGAATGTGATCAATTCACATTTCCTGGGAAATGAATGTAGACCCTTGATGACTTCCATCAAGAGCCAGCAGCAAAATTTGAAAGGTAACAGTGGAAATTCCTGGGCAGCGGGGCAGCTCAGTGGCACACTGTATAGAGCTCCAGCCTTGGGGTCAGGAGGACCTGAGTTCAAATGCAGCCACAGACACTTGACACTTACTAGCTGTGAGACCCTGGGCAAGTCACTTAACCCCATTGCCTAGCCAGAAGAAGAAGAAGAAGAAGAAGAAGAAGAAGAAGAAGAAGAAGAAGAAGAAGAAGAAGAAGAAGAAGAAGAAGAAGAAGAAGAAGAAGAAGAAGAAGAAGAAGAAATTCTTGGTCAGCTCTGAGTTGGTAGAGGACAATTCCCTGGGATTTAAAACTGACTGTAGAAATGTAGCCAGATGTATGGACCTTTTTAGGGCTCCCTCTACTCTGGATGCCAACAGAGTGGCTTATAAGCCAAGGGAAGGGACTATCTGTGCCTTTATTATTGCATTTCATGTGTCTCTGGCATTCAAGATGTAAACTTAGTGAGGATCATCCTACAATCGGGGATCTTCACTATGCTGCCAACATTTGTAACTTTCAGAAGCAGATTTTCCAAGCATTTTTCTTTTGATTTCCTTCACTTCTTCATGCCCTTCACAGCCCGCAGAGCTGACGGGATGTTAATGCAGCAGAACCACTCCATACCCTTTTTCAAGGCCAATTTTGCAATATGGGAAAAATGATTGGAAATGTCGTCCTGAAAAAGCTTAAGCCATCTGTCAGGGACTCCACAAAAAAGATCCACGCTGCTTCTCAGCCAAGGATGTGGATAAATTATGCCTGGCTGAAAATGTCCAGGCATGGGGGTTACTATTTGAGTTTGTTAGGACAAACTACATTTTTTTTATTGTTTATTGCCATAGGAAGATCATCTTTTCCAATGCTAATAAGCGACAAGCCATAATGATAGGAAAGAAGGTAAATGGTAAGCAGCAACAGGAGTGACTGGTATAAAAAAGGGGCGGGAGCTGTTGTGTCACCAGCCAAATGTATGAGCCCCTCAGACTGCGTCTGGTGGCCAATTTACATTCACAAGCACACCCCTGTGAACAGTTCCTCTGAGCTTTATAAAAATAACCCCGTTAATATTTCATGGCAAACTCCAAAAGTACTTGGTGAATATTTATTCATGAAATGTATTCGGTGAAATCTTCAAGAGTGGGAGGGTGGAGCTGCTGTGATTAAATTATAGAGCTGGGGATGTGGCTCTTTGGAATAAGGGAAATGATTCACCCTTTTCTTCCCTGAAACAGAAAAATATTACCATTCAACACAGCTAACAGTGAGTCCCACACATTGGATAACTGAGGAGTCTTGTGCTAGTAAATGGTGGAGGGAAAGCAGCTAGCTCTCCTTCCAAAGGTCAGACAGGACTGGTTTGAGGGTCACCAAGGTGTATCCTCACTGTTACCTAGGAACAAAATTAAATGAATCATAGGTGCCAGCTTTCAGTTTGGGGCAAGGTGGGCTCCCTGCCCTGAAAGGTCCAGAAAGAGCTTGTGTAGACTACGCAGACAGGGAGTGCAAAGGACTGGTTTTGCTTTGTCTTGTTTTTGAAACCTCTGCATCTGTGTCTACATCTGAGTCTTTGAGCTTGGCCTCCTGCCACCACTTCGGACTGATGCCATTAGGAGAGCACCCTGGGAATCGGTACAAACAAGAACACCACAAGTGGGCACTTTCTGTTTCTCCTGATTTCTGCCATTTGTCTTCATCTGAGGTGCTGTCACAGTGGTTCAGTTGATTTTCCACTGAGCCACACTTACTTAGGATGTTTGGAGAGGGAATGATGGGAAATGAGGACTCAGGGCATTCAAGGGGATGCAATTCAGAAAAATTCCCATCCAAGCCGCTCCTCTAGAAAAACATACAAACAAATCGACAGAAGGCCACTCCACCATGTCTCCACTTTGGAAAGCAAATTCTGAAAAGTTAAAATGATGCTGAATCCGGCAATACCTGAAAGGAACAAAAAGTCAGCCCACATCAACCCACCTACGGCAGCCCAGCCCCACTGCCTGGAGTCTTAGAATCTAGACCACTGGATTTCAGACTCAGAACGCATCTCAGCAGCCCCTAGTGCCCTCGGAAAGCACTCCACTGACACACCAAGCAAGTGGTCGTTGAGCCCTCGCTTGAAGACCTCCCTGGAGGAGGCCAGTCTACTTTGGAGTCATCACGAAGTCCGCCCTTCAAGTAAACCTACATTTGCCTCTTAGTCCTGCTTTATGGGACCAAAATGAGTAGCAATACCAAAACCTACCTCCCAGAGTTGCTGTGCTGGTCAAATGAGATCATTCATGTAAATTGTTTCACAAAGCTTAAAGAACTACAGAAATGTTTGACGTTAGGTGTAGACCCTTTTTTCCCCATATAGCAGGGGTGTAATTTAAATTGCAAATAATTTCCAATTACTTGAAAACAGATAGGTGCCCCACCAGCCCTCCCCATGTCTTCTCTTCTTCAAGCTAGCCCTATGCAGTTCCTTTAACTGGCCCTGATGTGGCACGCACATGAAGCCCACCACCAGCCTCGGGGAGCTTGTTTTCAGTGTCCGTCCTCAAACAAAGCTCTAGGTGCTGTAGGACCAGAATAGAAAATGGTGGGATGTCACCTCCCTCTGTTCATGTGGTCAATCTGCCTCTTTTCATCATCTCTTCCTGTAGTCTAAAATCACATTGGCTTTCTTAGGATTCTTGTAAACTGCAGATTCATGTTGAACTGAGGTAGGGGGCGGAGCCAAGATGGCGGAGTGAAAGCAGTGACTTGCTTGAGCTCTCCTCCAAACCCTTCCAAATACTCATAAAAAATGGCTCTAAACAAATTCTGAAGCAGCAGAACCCACAAAAAGACAGAGTGAAACAAATTTCCAGCCTAAGACAACCTGGATGATTGATCAGAAAGGTGTATCGCGCCGGGCTGGAAGCGCAGCGCAGCACAGTGTGGGTGCACAGGACGCAGCGTGGGCGCGCAGGCTGCAGCAAACCTGGAGCGGGCCTCAGAGGACTGAATCTCAGGCAGCTGTGGAGGTTTCCAGACTCCTCAATCCACCAATGCCAAAGACAAATTAGAAGGTCAGTGGGAAAAGTCTGTTTCTGTCGGTGCCTGAGAAAGGAAGGGGTTTCAGCTCCATTCCCCAAGAGCGTGGCCCTTGGGGGGCAGCTGCTTCCGAGCTTCCGGCCCACAGACTGAGGGGGAATCCAGTGGCTGATCAGAGAGGGATTGCAGGGATCTCTTTGCCAGTGCTGAGACAGGAATCTCTTGCTTTGCCTGTGTTTGGATCTGGGCCACAGTTCTGGGCAGCGGTGCTGGGGGAGGAGGAGCACTGGCTTGGTGGAGCTTGTAGTGGTTGTGGTGCCCCTCATCACAGTTACAGGACAGAAAGGAGTACTTGTAGTCGCAGGCCAGGAAAGGAGTAAACACCTTGCCCCTTATCATACCACCTTGGAAGAACTGAAAATTTACAGGTCCCTACAAGTATCTCTGAAAACAGCTGTACAAACCCCCGAAGCTTGGGACAGTACATTCTCCACATTGGAAGCAGATTCGTACCTTAACAAAGAGTTTAAAACTCAAGTAATTAGCCGGGATCATGAGCAAGCAGCGCAAAAAGAGTCAGACTATATTATCTTACTTTGGTGAAAAAGAAGACCAAAGTATACAACCAGAAGAAGACAACAAAGTCAAAGCCCCTACATCCAAAGCCTCCAAGAAAAATATGAATTGGTCCCAGGCCATGGAAGACCTCAAAAACGATTTTGAGAAGCAAGTTAGAGAAGTAGAGGAAAAACTGAGAGTGATGCTAAAGGAGACCCAAAAAAATACTGAAGAAAATAACACCTTAAAAAATAGCCTAACCCAAATGGCAAAAGAGGTCCAAAAAGCCAATGAGGAGAAAAATGCCCTAAAAAGCAAAATTGGCCAAATGGAAAAGGAAGTCCAAAAGATTACTGAAGAAAACACTTCCTTAAAAAAATAGAACATGTTGAACTGAGGTAAGTCCACTAACCCCCCACCCCAGGGCATGCTCAGATAATTCACTATCTCTTTATGCTTCCACCACTGTGGACCCGGACAGCTGAGTTGTTAAACCCAAGTGCAATACTCTACATTTGTCCCAATGAGACTCCATTGTCCTCATTTCAGGGCAAGGTTTGAACCCACTGTGATCTCTTTGGATCCTGGCTCTGTCATCCAGGGTGTTAGCCATCCATCCCACTCAGATTTATGTCATCTGGAAATGTGATAAGCTTGACATCTATGCCCTTATTCAACTCTTTGATTAAAATGTAAACTTAGAATCTAGGCCAGGTTCCTGGGTTGCTCCCCTGGCGACCTGCTTTCAAGATGAGCAGACCACTGACAATCCCTCTTTGTCTTCAGCCATTCAACTCTGATTAGTTAAGTTAGCACGTGAAGATAGAGGATCCCATTTATCCTGAGGGACAGTTTCTGGGGAAACACTAAGGTCTGGGTTTTCTCTATGCTGCTTCGCCTGGTCCTGCCCCTGGATGGTGCTGCTGTCATGTCAAAAAAGTCCTTGAACTTTCTGCAGATTTCAGGAATCCTAGAGTGGCCATAGGATCATGGAGTGGCAAGGGACCTCAGGAGCCAAGCCTCTCATCTTATGGATGAGGAAACTGTGGCCCAGAGAGACAGCATGACTAACCTCTCCTCTGCTCATACAGCTAGCCTCTCGGGCCCTCAGCATGACTCACTTAGATTACGGTAAGGGCTCCTCATTGCTCTCCCTGCCTCAGGCTGCTGCCCACCTCAGTTCTGCCAATCCAAGTTCGGCTAAAGGGACTTTTCTTGATCAGAGATCTGAACATGTCCTTCCCCTGCTCAGCACATGCCAGTGGCTCTCTATTGCCTCTAAAATCAAAGATAAACTGAGTTTTATTTTGAAAGCCCTTCACAGCCTAACTCCAACCTCCCAGGACTAAAAGCTCACTCCCATTCACCCTGGAGCTGAGCTGTGTGCCCCTTTCCACTGCCCAAGTCCTGACCACAAAGTCGATCTCAGCTGGGAAGAGAGTAGGAATGAAGTGCTTGCTGACATGTGGGGGACCCAGGATCCTGGACAGAGATGTCTGCTGGGCCTTTCTTCCAGGGTAAGCTCTAAGGAGCTCTTTGACCTCTCTGGGCCCTGTTGTGTACAATGAGGGCTTGGCCTCTTCCTGCTCCAGCTTCTGCTCTCCTGGCCTCTCTCCTCCCAAAGCAAAGAGCTAGGGGGAAAGGGGGGGGGGTCCTTGAAGGCTATCTCCATCCTACCGTTGATACCCTGATAAACAGGCTGGATCAATAGGTCGGGACTCCCCTACATTCTCGCTCCTGGCCTGAGGCCCAATTCTGTGTGGTGAGGCACACTTTTACAAGACTCCACAGTAGGGTCTCCATCTCTAAATCCAGCCTGGGATAATAATAACAACAACAATAACAGTGACAATAACTAGCACTGATGTAGCACTTTAAAGTTTGCAATTGTCCAGTCATTCAGTTGTGCGGGACTCTTCATGACCCCGTTGAGGGTTTGCTTGGCAAAGATACTGGAGTGGTTGGCAAAGCCCTTTGGAAATAGGATCTCTTCTGATCCTCACAACAACCCCGGAGGCAGGAGTTATTATCCCCACTGAGGAAACTGAGGCAAGCAGAAGTTAAATGGTTCCCCAGGGTCACATAGCAAATAAGAGCCCGAGGAGGATTTGAACTCAGGGTTGCCTGAGTCTGGGTTCACTGCCCTGGGCTGTGGGATGGAATACTGAAGGGGAAAAGAGACAGGAGACAGAATGTGGACCCTCAGGGGGAAAAATCAGGGGACAGAGATGAATGCTGCCCCACCCTGGGAAGATTTGTTGGCATGCCATAAAACAGGGTCCTAGTACCCCCTCCCCCTCACCTGGAGAATCCCAGGAAAGTGGAGTCAGAAGTGAGCTCACCAGAGGGCATGGAGTCCAATTCTGGTCTAGAAAACTGCTCAGACCTCAGGGGAGAGGCTTAGCCCAGGCCCCTGCATCCTGCCCATGCCTGTCTCCTCTAAGCCTTCCTCTCCTTCCCAGTCCCACAGCCCAGCCCAGCTCAGGGCCTTTCCACACGACCCACACTCCAGCCTCCCAGCTGACCAGCTCAGCTCCTTGCCTCCAAAAGTGGCCTCTGCTCCAGGGCTTTTCATCACTTACCAGGCTAGGGGCAGACTCCTGGGCAGGGCCTTTACGATATCCACATTCTACAATGAGGAGGAGACTCAGAGCCAGGCCACAAAGGTAACTGGAGCCAGAGGAGATCTCAGAGACCACCTTGTCCACTTTACAGATGGGGACACTGAGGCAAGGGCATATGAAGTGCCTAGCCCCAGGTCACACAAGTATGGGACTTGAACCCAGTCCCTGAAGCCAAGCCACATACTTCGCCTGCATGAAGAGGCAACACTTCCAAAGGGCACCCTGAAGCAGCAAGAATCCGGATCCATCCAGAAGCTGGTTATTAGAGCCGGATAAGCCCCATGTTATTCCAAGCATCTAATTTACATTGCTCACTTCCTTCCTGGTGGATGTGTCCAAGTTCAAAACAAATCGGAATGTAATGCAAATAAGCTCATTAGCCAGCCTCCTATCCTGGGCTCTAATTTCATGGTGTGGGTTTCTTCTCAGCTCCCTCCTGGTAACCACGCCTGGCCCCAGCTGAAGCTCTTCCCCGTGGGCCTTGCTCTTTCGCAAGATCTCTTCCTTCACAGCTGATGGCCATCCAAGAGGAAAACAATGGCCCGGCCTTTGGAGACCTGGCCTCTCTGCTCCCGCTGCCCTTCACAGTCACCTTTGAACTTTCTCCATCACTGTCAGCCTGCCTGGGCAATTCTACATGATTAAAAAGACATAAACAGGAACAATTTAAAGCCCCAGATTTGGGGACCAAAGATCTGAGTTCAAGGCCGGGCTCTATCCCTTAGCCTCAGTGTGACTTTGGGGAAGGCACATCCGTCTCTGAGCCTGATTCCTCATATGAAACGGGTGTATCTGGGGTCCCAGACCTGCCTCTCTCACAGAGCTGCTCTGAGAATCAATGAGAAGAAGGGCAGCACTTTGTATTTAGAAAGGGCTTTATCACGATGAGTTATTGCTGTTATAGATGTGAGTTATTATTGCAAACTGAGCTGTTCTGCTTGTTTCCAGTGTGAGGGATTATTCTTTTCCTCATTTCCTGGTGAAGCTTCTGCTAGGTCTTCCCCAGTCAGCCAGGGCCCCAGGCTCAGATGCTCTTCCCTGCCCCAGGGCCTAGATGTCCACTACAGAAGAGACCCCATCAGGAAAGGAAATGTCCAGAAGATAAAGGATTCTAAGGATGAAACAAGAAAGGGGGAATCCCTGTCTAGAGAGGAGCACCTATCCAGGCTACATCCAGCTCAGCCGCTCCCTGAGAAACAGCCTTTGGTTCCCCAGCTGGGTTGGTGCCAGCTTGCTCTATGAGGAAGACAAGTCCTGGGGACTCAACTGTCCTTGACAATGCCCAGATGGCCAAGTTCACAGCCTAGGAGGAGAGATGACAGAGGGCAATACTGGCTTATGGGAGCAGCAACTTTGGCTGGGGACTCAGGCCACTGGAGTCAGCGAACACCACTGGGATACTCAAGGGTGGGCAGACTCACTCGGCAGCTCAGCTAGCAAGGTGAAGGGCCTTTCCTGAAACAAAACCGAATGCTGAACAGGCTCTGAACTGCAGGAGAGAAATCACTTGCCCTGGAAACACAGCATCTTCTCCATGGGCTTGAAAGGACTGCTATAGCAGTCAAGGGCATCAGTGGCCAACAAGATCTCAAGCCTCAAACATGGGTGAAGAGGGGAATCTAATCTTGCCAAGGGGCAGAGGAGATTCCATCCAACACTTTCATTTTACAGATGAGGGAACAGGAGGCGGCAGCAGGGAACTGGCTGAGTCAAGTATCCACTGGAAGCCGATACAGCAAGGCCCAGTCAAGACTCCAAGGTTCCTGACCCAGCTGTCTTGGGCAGAAAGGTCTCCGGGTCCACGGCCTTCTCTTTCCTGGTGTCTTCCCAAAGAAAAGCCATATCAGAGAGGAAGAGAAGCTGCCAGATCCGCTTCTTTGCACTCGTCAGACTGCACCGAGGACATGTGCTCATTTCTGGGTGCCACACTTTAGGAAGGACATTGAGAGGCTGGTCATTGTCCAGAGCACGGGGACTAGGATGATGAAGGACCTCAAGTTCATGCCATATGAAGACTACTGGGAAGAACTGGAGAGGCTTAGCCTAGAAAAAAATAGACATTGGGGGCCAAGATAGTGGCTTTCAAGCATTTGAGATTACTTTTTTTTGGTTGGGCAATGAGGGTTAAGCGACTTGCCCAGGGTCACACAGCTAGTAAGTGTTATGTGTCTGAGGCCAGATTTGAACTTAGGTCCTCCTGAATCCAGGGTCAGTGCTTTCAAGCATTTGAGGGCAAGGGAATAGGGATGGAGCTATTTTCCATCTGGCCCCAGAGAGCAGAGCTAGGAGCTGGAGATGAGTTGGAAAGAGGCAAATGTGAGCTGGATGACAAAAAGGAACAAACGTCTTAGCAATTCAAGCTGTCAGGAAGGAGGAGGGGCTGCCTAGGGGCAGGGCTGTCACTTCCCTGAAAGGTCTTTAAGGGAGACCTTAGACTAGAGGTCTCTGAGGCCTTCCTCTTTGGACACGGGGTGATCTGTTTGTGACGAGTCTTAATCTGTCCTTTCCTCTCCATGTCCCTAAAAATCTCTTTTTAACCCTTCCCAGGAGGAACAATGACACTCATTCCTCTGTTTAGGAAGCATTGTGAAAGGACCCACATGTACAAAAATATTTATAGAAAACAAAAAAAAAAGAAGAAGAAGAAAAAATATTCATAGCAGCTCTTTCTGTGGTGACAAAGAATTGGAAATTGAGAGGAGGCCCATCACTTGGGGAATGGCTGAGCAAGTCGTGGTATATGAATGTAATGGAATACTATTGTGCTGTAAGAAATGATGAGCAGGTGGACTTCAGAAAAACCTACAAAGACTTGTATGTACTGATGCTGAGTGAAGCGAGCAGAACCAAGAGAATGTTGTACACAATAACAGCCACGTTGTGTGATGACTAATATTGATAAACAACCCTTCCAAGCAATACAAGGATCTAAGACTTCTCCAAAGGCCTCATGATGGAAAATCCTATCTACATCCAAAGAACTATGGAATTTGAATGCAGATTGAAGCATATTATTTGCTATTTTTTTTCTTTTCTGTTGAATTTTGCTTCTTCTTTCTGGTGGTTTCTCCTATTGGTTCTAATTCTTACTTACAACATCGCTAATGTGAAAATATGTTTAATAGGAATGTATACTTATAGCCTATATCAGACTGCACACCATCTTAGGGAGGATGGTGGGGAGGAAGGGGGAGAAAATTTTTAAAGTCAAAAGCATATGGAAGTGATTGTTGATAAATCAAAATAAATTAATGATTTTTTAAAAAGAAAGCATTGTGCCTCAATGACCCCCTGGGAAATGCCAAGAAAGTAGGTTCGCTTTGGTAGATGAGCCCCTTCCTTTCAGAACATCTCAGAGAAGGGCTCCAACTTCACTTATCAGAAGCATTCTGTAGTGGAGAGAGAGCCAAACTTGGAATAAGAAGCATACCTTGCCCTCCAATCCCACCCCAACCCTTATGTGTACACATGTACTCCTGCTATGGCCTCTGTAAAGTGGGATAAGACTACCCAGGTCATGTGGGGTGCCCATCACTGTCCACGCTGGCATGAGGCTTAACTGAGATCATGAATGATGGCCACCATGCAGACCTGAAAGGACCACAGAAATGCCTGCTGCTATTGACAATCCTTGGCAGTGCCTGAGGAACAGTGTGTGTGCTCTGGGGCCCATTGCATCTGATCTCACCAGAAATACTATCTTCCTGCCTCTACCTCCCTCTGGTGGATTTCTCCTATGCCACACATGGCATGGACTTCTATGCCACACCTGCTGTGGACCTATGATGCAACTCATCTTTTTTCTCTTCCCCCAAATGAGCCTTGTCTCCCTCGTCATAGATTTGAAGGTGAGTAGCCAAGGCCTGATATCCAGAAGGCCAAACCTAAGCTCCAAGTTCTTGTCTGAGATAAGTTAGCCTCCAGTCATCATCTGGAGCCATGTTACCACCCCTTGGAGAGCTTCTTGTTCCCCCCCTTCCATTTTGTCACTGGGAAACATCAATCAATAAACATTTATTAAGCCCTACTATGCACCAGGTACTGTGCTAACTACTGGGGATGCAAAAAGAAGAAAAAGACAGTCCCTGCCCTCAAGGAGCTTATAAGC
The DNA here is from genome assembly GCF_003287225.1 of Phascolarctos cinereus. Lineage (NCBI taxonomy): Eukaryota > Metazoa > Chordata > Mammalia > Diprotodontia > Phascolarctidae > Phascolarctos > Phascolarctos cinereus. The sequence goes on along the minus strand of NW_027555514.1, from coordinate 2,246,499 downwards.
TAGAGGGGGACCCGACATGCAACTATCCACAGGATAAATAGGAAATAATTAACAGAAGGAAGGCATCAGAATTAAGAGGGGCTGAGAAAAGCTGCCTGTGGAAGATGAGATGTGAAGGAAGCCAGGAAGCTCAGTAGGTGAAGATGAGGAAGGAGGGCATTCCAGGCATGTGGGACAGCCAGAGAGAATTCCCAAAGCCAAGAGATGGAGGGTCTTGTTCGTGGAACAGAGGCCAGTGTCACAGGGTTAAAGAGCACACCCTGGGGAGTAAGAAAACTGGAAAAGTAGGAGGGGTCACATTACGAAGGATTTTGAGTGCCAAGTGGAACGTTTTGCATTTGATCCTGGAGGCAATAGGGAGCCACAGAAGATTACTGAGTAGGAGTTGATATGATCAGATCTGGTCTTCAGGAAAATCACTTTGGTGGCTGGATGGAGGATGGACTAGAGGGAAGAGAGACCTGAGGTAGGCAGACTGCTGCAATTGCAGCAATCCAGGCATGAGGTGACAAGGATCTGCATCAGGGTGGGGGCAATGTCACGGCAGAGAAGGGGGCATGTGGGAGAGAGGCTGCAGAGGTAAAACTGATAGGCCGTGACAACACCTTGGATGTGGGAGGTGAGCGAGAGGAAGGAGTCGACAGCGATGCCTAGTGTCTCCCCTGCAGTGAGCATGGGCTTGGATAGAGTTGGGAAATGCTAAGAAAAGGAAGGGTCTGTGGGAACACCATGTGGCAACCAAGGAGAAGGAAAGGGTTTGGGGGTGGGGGGAGAATTCAGGGTCCTTTTGCCCAGAAGAGAAGGCAGAGAAACATGGCCCCCATGATCACCTTGCCCAAGACACTGATGGGCAGGCTGGCAGAGCTAGGGAGCTGAGAGTATCCTGAGCTGAAGAGGGAGAAGCCAGGCAGCCCACTCCCTTCATCCCACCCATGCTCTGGGCAAGCACCAGGAGGCTAACGCTTGACTTTGAGAGAGGGGCCAGTTACTCTCGGCTTCTGGACACAGATTTGGGGCTAATCATTGGGTCTTCCATGATTCTCCATTCGGTTTCCCTGTTAAAATAAACAACATTTTCCTAGCTAACCTTGGGAACAATGTATTTTCAACTGATGTCAGTCTAGGCGCACTGAGGGGAAGGAGGCTCCCAGTCATGCAAGCATCTACCCCAACTCAAGATTCCTGAGTGAGAGCAATGAGCCCAGGGAGTGAGAAGCCACCCTATGGTGTACAGAAGCCCTTCATAAAATGAGTTCATCTATAACCAAAGGTTTGCATCAGATTGGGGTCAAACTTGATTCAGGAAAGATTCCTTCCAAAACATACACATATTCTCTCTCTCTCTCTCTCTCTCTCTCTCTCTCTCTCTCTCTCTCTCTCTCTCTCTCTCTCTCTCTCTCCCCTCCCTCCCTCCCTCCCTCCCTCCTCCCTCCCTCCCTCCTCTCTCTCTCTCTCTCTCTCTCTCTCTCTCTCTCTCACACACACACACACACACACACACACACACACACACACACTCGACATCCCTATTTATCTCATTTCCCCATTTCCCCAGAATCAGAGCCTTAGATGCTCTCCAGTATGCATTTAGAGAGGCAAAACTGAACCATGTATACTATGACTTTTAGCAAAAAAAATCTTTTATGTAGTTAGCAGAAATAAATGGAGGAGGCAGCCAGAAAGGGCCCAACCCCCTGACACCTCCAGCAGCCACACTGTGGACCACATTTAAGTCTGGCTGGCCAGAGGAAGGTACATTCTCTTCCACGAACCTGCTTAGATCTTGATCTGCCACCCCGACATGGTTGAATTTCTGAGCATGCGGCCCACCAGACCTTGGAGTCAGTAACATGTAAACTCCGGTAGAGCAGAGCCTGGCTTTCATATTTATCTGGGGGCCCAAGGCAGTGTCACGTACATAGTAGTCACTTGATAAACGTTTGCTGAATTGAATTAAATTAAATTAAATTAAATTACATCTTTGCTCCTTCTCCACTCAATACAGTCCAACCTGCTTCAGTATCACAGGACAGGGGCTGAGGCCTTGCAGCTGAGGGCAGTTCAGAGAGCAGCAGCTCAGGCATGGTGCCATTTAATTATCATATCAAGGAGATACATCCAGATAAATCGGGGGGACAACTGGAGGAGGCCTAACAAGGCAGGACGGGGCCAGCTGTGGTGCTCTTGCAGTCTGCTGGCTGACTTTGGATGGGCAGGAGTCACTGGCCCTCAGCCTGTCCTCAAGTGAATCCTCCAGGGCCGTGATGCCTGGGACCCTCCACTCCTTCATCACCAAACTTGGGTTGATTCTGCCTCCCTCACTCAGTCTCCCTCACCCCTGTATTTTCCCCACACCTGCGGCATCTCACACATCATCATTGCTCATTGCTTTTTATTGATTGAGTTATGTTTATTACCTCTTTTAAAAACTGTTCTAACGCAATTGTCTGCTTTGATATTTGCTTAATGTTTGCTTGAGTCCATCTACTTTGACACAGATTTATTTTGATATTCAAAAGTGTGGAAATATTTTCCCAAAAATGGAAAGGGGGAAGAGTAGCACCATCCCAAAACTCGAGAAAGGCTTCCTTTGGGAGAACAACGATCACTTATATTTATGCAGAACTGACGATGCATAGTAGCCTTGGCTCTCAACAGCCCAATGAGCTAAGAACCACTGCCTTCATTTTATGAACAAGGGTGGGCTCAGGAGAGAGAAGTGACGCCATCCTAGGAAGGAACTGCCAGAATGACCCCACTTGTGCGATAAGGAAACCGGGGCTCAGGGATGTTGGGTGATTTGCCCCCAGTCATTGGGGGGTCACAGATGTGCATGTGTCTTGGTATATGTATGAGTGTGCATGTGTGCTTATGTACATGTATGAGTGTGCATGTATGCTTATGTGCATGTAGGTATGTGCATGTGTGCTTGTGTGCCTGTATGAGTGTGCATGTGTGCTCATGTGCATGTATGTAAGTGCATGTGTATGTGTGTGTTTGCGTGTGTCAGAGGCAGAGCTCAATGACTTTTCATTGCCAGGCTTCTCATCCAGCTTTGGCACTCTCACGCAGATGGTCTGTACCACCTGCCTCTGCCTGACCCACACACCAGTGGGAGGAGGAGGGGCCTGGCCGTCCATTTTTGCTCAATGACCCTTCCTGAATCCCAACTGAGAAAAGAAGGCTGGACATCGAGAGCAAGCTGAAGGGGGCCGGGAGCTAAGCAGAGCAAAAGGCTAAGATGGTGAGCATGAGGACCTGGACAGCCCAGAGTTGGGGACAGAAAATCCTCAGAATGTCCATATTCTGTACATGCTAGTTCTCTGGGTGGCTGTGACTTCCCCTAGATTCTCACTGCACGTTTGAAGTCGACACTAATGGAATGCTTCTCCCCTGATCCCCCACCCAGGAAGGGCCCCAGTGGGATTGGAATCCAAGTCCTCCAGATCTAACTCCCCCTTGCTCCTGGAGGCCACTAAATAAACAAAGAAAGGAAAGAAGCTGAGAGCCAGCTACCAGAGGAGTCATCCTTCATCACCATGTGTCCCAGAAAACCGAGAGTGGGATGCAGTGCAATGGCAGTCCTTGCTGACCCTGGATCCACCGGGGCTTGGCTCTTTCTTTCTTACAGGTTCATAATTAAAATAAAGATGGAGAAAAAAAGAAGAATAAATGAGATCTTTCCAATTCAGGCCACCGAAAAGGCAGCCTTTAAAATTTATGGAACAACATTTTGTTGTTAATTAGATCACCCCCAACAGATGGAAGTCTAATAGTCACAACAGACCTGGGAAAATTGGCTAATGAGGTGTCTGCTGACAACTCAAGCACTGGCTAATGGGAAGAGAGCTCCAGCTACCGGAAGCCCCTCACCTGGCAAATGACATCAGGAGTGTGGTCTCTTGCTCAAGAGGGTGGCTGGCTCCTGGGGGGGGGCAGGGAGGGTCCTCTACACTCATCACAGAGGGCTGGGCAAGCATAGGTAGGGGGCAGCCAGAGTGGGAACATGACCTAGGACTCCACAGAAAAATGGAAACTACTTCAGCAAATGTAAACAGCCACAGATGCTCCCATGGGAACCCTTGCCCGTGACCCTGGGCCTTCCTGCCACTAGGCCTTCTTTGTTCTGTTTCTATGTAATGCCCAGCCTGACCTGGGGTTGGTGCAGGGGTCCACAATGGTACTTTGGATGACTGGCCTCTTGTGAGTCAACTCCCCCAATTAACCTAATTAACCCTAATAAAACCTAGTAATAACCAAGCTGGTATGAGTGCTTTCTTGGGTTTCTCAGCATTCTCTTGGTAAGCATGCCACCCTACAACTGGCCCAGCAGGCCAGAACAGAACACCCCTTCACATTTGGCGCAGTAGGCAGGCGGGTCTGCCCCCTGCAGAGACTGAAGGCACATCATTCCAAAGTGTTGGTGACCTGCCTTCTCGCTGGCTGAACGAGCGCCATGTTGGCCAGCTCAGCCAATCCTCCACTTGCCCAAGCTGACTCCTGAGCCTAGCAAGTGAGGCCTGAGGAAAGGAGTGTCTGTTTCTGAGGAGAAACCTGAAGAGGGAGAAGAAAAGGTGGTGCCTAGGGGGGCAGCAGCATAGTCCGAGGCAGGAGGGGCAAAGCATCGAGAGAGACACAAAGACGAGGCGATTCAAAAAGTCATTCTGAGTCTGCCTGCACCCAGAACACTTACAAAGTGTAGGCAGTACGAGGGGCTGGCACAGCTCCGCAGCATCAGGCACATCACCCTGTCAGGAACACAGAGAAATTGTCACCAAGCCCCAAATAAATAGCCATGGGGAGCAGGCTTTCAGTCTACTTGTGACAGATCATTCTGCCTGGGTGTGGTGCATCTAAGGAGCCATCTGAGAGGAGGCTGTGTGCACATCCAGCCAAAGTGTCCCAAGCCAGGCTTGAGCCCAGCTCCCAAGCTCAAACCCATATAGCCAGAGGCCCTGAGGAGGCAGCATTTCTCTGCCTAGGAGAATCTGCCCAAAGGGGGCCACCCGCCACCCTTATGACCATACACACACATGCACATACATACATACACATGTACACACATGCATGCACGCACACACAGCCTCAAAAACCTGCACAGAAGAAGAGAAAGGAAGAGCATCCATCTGAGTTAGCTAGAGCAGTCACCTCACTGGCACACCTACAAGACAAACAAGGGTGCCGCAGGGCTCAAATATCCTGTGCTTGATTTCCATAGGCAGGCAGCCTCACTGGGTGCCAGCACTCCAAAGTCTTCAGCCCCTTCTGTCTTCTGGGGTCAGCAAAGCAATGTCCATGCAAGCACCAAAATTAGCCCTGCTGTACAGCCATGGAGAGTGGGATCAGAGGGCCAACAGCTCTCCTGGCTTCTTACATGACAAAAGGTGGGAACCCCCCCTCACTTCCATTCTAGCTGCCTATGTCCATTAACCCAATGGGAATCTTCTGTGATTTCTGGACTAACCCTGGAGGTCTCCAGCTCTTCAGACCCTCCTTGTAAGGCCAAGAATGACTGGGAGCCAACAATTTCTCACACTGCTTCTACTCATGTTGGCCCAAAAGCATAGGCCTGTTGGCTACCCTGCAGTCAGCCATGCCTGGGCTAGCCCCTGAGGCTCAAAAAGGCAATACATAGGCTCAATGCCCTGAGCCTCTATCTCTTAGCCCTCTCTTGGAGGGAGGCTGCTTGGCTTGACATATGGATAAGAGTCAGAAGGTGGGGTTCCATCAGCTCTGCCCCATCTCCTCTTATCAAGAGCCCTCTGTTGGCCCCAGCACCAGCTGAGCAGCTGACATTTACTGAATAAATGCTGAATGACCAGCCCCCACAGTTCCTGGGTTCAAATACCAACTCCTCAGCCTGGCATTTAAAGCTTGCCACAGTCCTCCACTGACTAATTTAAGATTTTCCCATCACAAACTCTACACTCAACCAAACTTATGATACAGATGTGATGTTTCCCACACTCAATTTCCCACCTCTTTGCTCTTGCCTAGGCTATGCCACAGGCCTAGAATGCCCTCACTCCTCACCTCCACCTCTTAAAACCACTTAGATGCTTCAAGGTTCAGCTCATGTAGCACTTGATGCCCAAAGTCTTTCCTCATCCCTCCTTCCCCTAGTTGTCACTTCTCTCTCTCTCTCTCTCTCTCTCTCTCTCTCTCTCTCTCTCTCTCTCTCTCTCTCTCTGTCTCTGTCTCTCTGTCTCTCTCCTATATCTTCCTTTCTCTCTGTTTTACTAGTATTGTTACCCTCTTCCTTTGACCCCTCTACCAAGATTAACTTCCACCACCTCTAAAGTCACACTTGATTCCTTCCTAACACCATGTTCAGCACACACAATAATCACACTACCACTTGTCTCACTCAGCCACCTTACCGGCCAACGTAGAGTCATTCCTCCCCACCACCATCATGGATTTGACCTTGGCAGGCTAGCCTAGACAATGCATATTGTTAGTGTAGATGGATCAGCTGTGCCATGGACAGAAGAGCAAAACATGTAGACATGGGCCAAGAAGCGCATCTCAGAGCCTGGGCGCCTTCCATGCTGGGACTCCATTCCAACACTTGCTTCAGCCAGGATGACAAGGACAGACCGTCTGCATTTCCGGGGCTGATATTTGCAAAGACTAATTGCAGGATGTATTTCACACTTTATGAACAACAAAAATATGCAATCCGTCAGCATGTGCCTCATATTTTATTAAAGAGAAAGAAAAACCTTTAATTTTCCCCTAATTTTTGTTAAACTGTCTCAATCTTGTCTATTCTTAGAGATGAGAAGCCACTCTAAATGTGTTGGTTTAGAAAATGGCATAAAGCAAAAAGACAATACATCACTGGGAAGATGCTTTTCATGTAGAAAAATGTCTCTATTCTATTTCTGAATTTGAAAGATGGAAGACCTTTGGGGCTGATTTTTTAAGAAATAGAAAAGAGAGAAGGAAAAGAAGGAGAGAGAGGAAGGGGCTAAAGGAGGCAGGCTTGCAAATGTCCACCTGCTTTCTTTCCTGTCATCCTCATGGACAAGTGGCAAAAAACCCCAGAACCCCCTGTGCCCCGCTGGACTCACTACCTCCTCCCAGATAAACTTCTCATCTTGCCTTTTCCCACTTTCAAAGACTCTGCTCACCTCTGAGCAGGGAAGTTGGGGCAGGGAGAGTCGCTAAGCTAACCAGATGAACCAGGCTAACAAACACAATCACAGGACTGCACAAGAGTGGGGCCAGCCCTTAGCCATCCTGTAGCAGGCAGTCATTGGCTACGTCTGTCCTTCTACAGCTGTCTGTCATTTCCTGCCTTCTCCTGGTGCCCTAGGACCACACCACTCACTGCAAAGAGCCCTGGATTTGGAGTCCACTTCCACCTTGTATGAAGTATAAATGTCATTTAGTCTCTCTCGACCTCTTTTTCCATATCTGCAAAATGAGAGATGACTTCTGGATGCTATCCAGTGTGGATGACTTCCTTAGAAGTCTGGATGATTTCTAAATCCTTTCCAGTCCTAGTGCCATGATCCCTTCCTTTTATCCTCTGCCCCACCCCCCACCCCACAAAATGACTTTGCATAGGTTTTCTTTGTACAGATTTTGTTTAATGCTTCTCTGTGTGTATTCTCTCTAGTGTACACCCTAGTCAAATGAAAGTTCTGTGAGAGAAGACTTCATTTTTGTCACCCCCAGCACCTTCCACAATATCTGACAGATGTTTTGAATTGAATTGAATTCATGTGCCAAAGCCCTTATGAGTGTTTCACTTTTCTCTGTCAAAATATGCTCTTCAGGACAGAGAGGAGAGGCTACCAGCTGTGCCTTCCTTCCCATGGATGTGGCCCCTCTCAGAGGGAAGGGTGCATTTCCAGATTTATCTCAGATTGTCCAGTAGAGGCTCCCTACCTCTTTAAAGGAATTTGTGATGCTGGTAAGAGAGGTGTTTACTTTTCCCAATGTGCCCAGAATGCCAATGTGTGAGTTTCCAGGTGCTGAACCTAGCCCTGCACATCCCACCAGCAAAAATGCCCTCTGCTGACAGGACTCCTGTCTCCAGGGAATACAGGGAGTCCTCATGCTCAGAATACGATGAAGATGCTGGAGCCCTGGGAAGCCAATGGGTAAGAGATTGAGGAGTTCTGGGTCAGTAGGGTCCTAAAGAAGACAGCAGCAATCTTGCCATGCCATGCCCTAAACCCTTAGCATCCCCATCCTTGTTGAGGGACAGAGGCCATCGTATCCCCGTCATTTCCTCCAAATAGAAAAGAACCACCATGCGTGGTCCAGGAGCTGAGCCCCTTCACCAGGCAGCCCTCCAGACTCCCAGGTCTTCCCAGCTCCAAGCAGAGCCCCAGTTAGGAATGGATATCCCACAGCCGGCCAGCATTGCCACAGGACAAGTACCCAGCACATAGTCCCAAAAGGACATAAGAGGATGCTGGGACACAGCCAGAGGCAAGAACCCAGAAGGAGTCTCCTGAGTCTTAGACCATGACTCCTCATACTTTAAGGGAAGAAAAGCCCTGGAAGTGACCACATCAGAAGGACAAATGTAAGGTGTCTTCTAGCTTCAAAGAAGAATGTTCAAAGACTTCCAGTTCTGAACTGAGCTCTCCCAGACACATAAAGCCCCTTCTGGGAGCTCAGGCCCCATCACCAGTAAGGGTCAGATTGGGCTGAGAAGCCCCTCATGGGAAAGGCAGGCTTGCTCTTCTCCTGGACCCCCGTGGGGCTCCACGGAAGAACCCTGGCCACTGTCAGCCTCCCCTGCCATCTTCTCTCCAGCTTTATTTCCACCTGGTGTTTGTAACCAGGTCCATCCTTCAGCCCCATCCAATGATAGCACATTCCAACTTGATATGGCAGCCTCTCCTTCCAGTCTCTCACCTCATTTAAACATAGGCACAATATCCGTATTGTCTTTTTTTCCCTTTCATCTTTACACAATTTATCACACAACTAAATGCTCAATAAACTTTATTAATTAACTGCATAAAAATTATGGGCATCTATAGAGAGTGCAATCAATAACACTGATAGTATGAGGTGCCTGAAAAGCTTAGAATTAGCCTCAAAATAAATAGCCTGGATGGGTAATAAATTCTCGAGGACCAAGTTGGCAGAATCTCGGGTGGTGACACCCTTCCTCCAAGACAAAGTCTCTCAGAGACTATTTGCTTTAAATCAAAAGTTCTCTGTGGAGAACATCAGACGTTTTGTCCTCAGTCCAGTGCCTCAGGATCTGGCAGACACTTAGCTGCCCCTGAGCTTCTTCATCTACTTCCTTGAAGATAACAAGCCTTGTTAGAGAATCAGGGGTTCAAAGAACTTCAGAGCTGGAAAGGAGCTTTGAGATCTTCATGTCCAACCCCTATTCCAACAGAATAAATAACAGGGGTCCTGAGAGTTGTTGCCTATTTCCAAGTGTCTGCAAAGAAGGGACATCGACGACTCATCAAAGACCTCATGACCTCCCCTCCATTGCCGTTCACTTCTCTCCTAGCCTGAACAATCTGATGCAGTAGAATGAAAACCCCTTGAGGGCAGGGACTGCTCCATTTGTGTCCCCAGCACCTCACATACCATAGGGACTTAATATATGCTTGGTGGTTACCTTCTTAATTGATTAGGTATCTTTTAAACATACTCCAGGTGTACAGGTTACGGAAGAAAAGCAAAACAAAAAGAAGATGCAATACTAAATAATCCGACAGTCAAAATTCAACCAGAAAATGCCTGGGAATTGGCAACAATTTTATGAGCCAGTGGAAAAAGGACTGGTCTGGAATTCTAAAAGTGATTCTGTGACTTCTGATGCTGTGTGACCCTGAGCTAGTCAGTCTACCTCTCTGGGCCTCAGTTTCCTCATCTGTTAAGTGAGGAGGGGGTTGTCATAGAGGGTCTTTGAAGTCCCTTCCAGCTCTAATCTGGATGTGGCCCCTCTCAGGGTGAAGGGTGCATTTCCAGATTTATCTCAGATTATCCAGTAGAGGCCCCCTACCTCTTGGTACATACCAAGTGTATTCTAATAGGCATACAGCCTTTAAGGAAATACTGAGAAAGGAGCCTGATGGACCTGGGAGTCCTCATCCCATAGGGCTTATCTAGTGATACCTTTCCAGCATATATACCAAAGACAGAAGCATTTTTACCCAGTAGGGCAGAAAACAGTGACTTGATATGGGCCCAAAGCAGAGAGATGACCTTTTCCCCAAGAGGAGGCACATAAGAACAGGGATAAGAAGATGGTATGCTCAGAGGTGTCCACCCCACAAGGGGACTGAAGGGAGGACAGGCAGCCAGGCCTAGCTTGCAAAGGCTGGTCTACAGGTAGTGTAAGAGAATGTCAGCCCAAGGCTCTTTAGCTCAAGGTTAAGAGGGGAGGTGCCTGATCCGCCAGATCCAAGTCCAGGATGGTGAGCATCTATAGCAACTTTGATTGCATCCTCTTATGCATGCCCATTGGCATCGGTGAGACAAAGATGCTCTCCTGAGACATGTCTATCACATTACCACCTAATTGAGAATGACTAAGTGTCAGTAAGTGGGGAGCCAGCCCTTTGAGCTGGACCTATCAAAGGATGAAGACAGCACTTTGGGGGAGAAATACTGACAGCCAAGCATAGAATGAAAAAGCCGATGATGTAAGAGCAAGTCCAACTCTACTGGTCAGGGAAAGAGATGCACACCCTCTCCCACAGCCACACGAGCCACAGCAGCCATCACAGCTCAGAGGCACATTCTATCTTGGATGTCTTTTAGTCCACCGTGGGCTGGGAAGAGGAGAAAGCTCCTTGGCCCCGAGTTGTTGGACCAAGCTGTGGAAAGGCATTGGTAGACCCTTTGAGCCCCATGCAAAAGAGAACCACAAAGCCAAGTGCTGGGACTTCCTGAACCAAGATGGAGCACCTGGCCCCAGCAAGTGGGGAGCGGCACAGAACCAAAGCAGAATACAGGGAAACAAAGTCCGGGGATTCTACCTCCTCTAATGCAATGGTTCATTCAGAAAGGACAGGTCTGAGCAGAAGAGGGCCACCTCTGTAGCAAACTCCAGTATTTCCTTTGGAGGGACCCCAGACCCTTGGAGTTACAGCATAAGACTAGAGGCCTAAATGAGTGCTAGGATGAAGATGGGACTCACTCAGACTTTGAGAGGTTGTCTTCCTGCTGCTCTGAATCAATTGTTCTTCTGAAAGAAATCCAAGGATGTGCCATAAAGTCAGGGGTCTAAATGGTTCCCTGAATAGCTAGGACTCCCTGGGACGTCAAGATGTTGCCTCCCTGATATCTCCAAATTTACTTCCATTTCCAGTTGAGTTCAAGCCCTCAAGGTAGCACTATAATGCTCCAGGCCTGTGTAAAACCCTGGGAATGAGCTGGTACTCCCCAGAAGGTCAAAGGCACCTCTCTAATGATCTCAATCATGTTTTCTTCAGAACAGGACTCCAAAAGACCAGCGTGGTACTAAGAATCTGGAGAGCTGTATATGTCCCTGGTCTTACTTAAGAGGGAGAATTATATTGATCCTTTAGAGGCTATTAGGAGTCCCTGACACTGTTTTGCATTTTCTGTAAGATGGCCGCCCTGTAACTCACATGCATTCTTACCTTGAATGCTTACATGGGAACTGGGGACCCTTTTATCTAGCTCTCTAGAGAGCCAGATATGAACTATATTCTAAGGTTTCCAGAGGAAATTCCAAGAGGCAAATGAACCAAAGAGTGATGATTTGAGGGTCTACTCTCAAGATTTAAGCCAATCCATATAAGCTCAAAGTTTGGAATGTTGGATTATTACAGTAATAATATGTTAAAAATCCAGGAATTGTTGCAAAGTTATGTAATTTCGTCAAGCAATTTGAACCTAAGGAAAGCAGGACTCCAGCATGTGTTTCCAACATCTTCATTCATCCTAGCTAAGTTTACGGTTCTCTAATCATAAAAATTCATAATTAAAACTTTGACGAGAAGCCTGATGTATCTTCTCATTTCAATGCCTCTATCCATCACTCATTTTGCCAAGCTCATAAAAATAGTTCTGTGTCCCTGCCCTCACTGGCAGCCTGACTGCTGATGAGCAGGCATCCATTTGTATATGGAGCATTCATTGTAGTGAACCTATCAACCTCATTAGCTGCTTAATGCCATCTCTAGGGTTCCGCAAAGCTGCCCCAAAAGGCCACATCAGCAAAATCTCCTGACAAAGGCACAGTCCTACCAGGCCATCAGAACCTGGAACTCAGGCAGCCTTTGAAAAGATATTTAACCCCTTTACAAGAACCCCCCGACAATAAAAGGGACTAGAGGGAGAGCAGGCCACCAAGTACCCTTTGCCTCATCAAACTGTCCCTAGGCCATTGTGGTCCACAAGGACCAGTACTTAGGAGAGTGAGAGGAAGCTATACTTAGACATCCAAGATCAGGTCATGGACCTGGCATCCATCTGTCTCAAACACAAGTATGGAATGAAAGGGAAGAATTCTGTTCTCTCTCCCCAAGTCCAAAAGGTCCTTCAAGACTCACTGTAGCTTCTCTGATGTTCCTGGGAAGTCACCATGGCTGCCTGTGGGGCTTCCAATATCCCTCCAATGGTAGCTGTTATTTACATTGCACTTCCTTTGTGCCAGGCACTGTGCTGATCACTCATCTGGAAAGTGTGCACTGATACCACTGAGGCAGGGAAGCCTAGTGATCATTGGAAGCAGGTGCTTTGATTTTTAAATATCCTTCCATCTTCCTATGATTTCAATAACTTCTAGGCAGAAGCAGAGCCAAGGAAAGTGGAGTGATGGTGGCATAGTGGACACAGGGGCTCCCACAGCAATGTTTCATACTTTTTAGTTCTTCACCAAGGCCCCCTAACTTGCCTGAACCCCCTGAAGATTCTCAGTGTAGTGGAACCAACCAGGAAACCAGAGATTCTCTGTCACAGGCCCTGTGATAGGACCTAGCAAAGCCTTCCTGCCTCCACATGAGAGGAGCAGGACCACGACCTGAGACGACAAAAGCCTCTAAGAAAGTGGCCATGAGCCAATAATTAATTACTGAGAAAAGCCAGAGCCTCTGGTCACTGAGGCAGAGAAAAGCAAAAGACATGCAGGCATCCACCACCCCAGGCTCCCAGGTAGGCGGAGTCTGGGAGACAGCCTACGAAGGTGGCATGAGAGATTTACCAGGATTCCTTCTCTCCTGGCCCACAGACAATGGTGGACAGTTGGGCCCACTGCCTGACACAGGGTACCTTCACACTTGATGTTTCTCTTCTTGATAAGGCCCTAGACCAGTCTCTGAGTGGGAAGAGTTGTTGGAGGCCTAGAGTCCAAAGTGAACCTGAGGGGCAGCTAGGTGGCACAGTGGATAGAGCACTGGCCCTGAAATCATGGCCTGAGGACCTGAGTTCAAATCCGACCTCAGACCAAACACTTGACACTTACTAGCTGTGTGATGCTGGGCAAGTCACTTAACCCCAACTGCCTAATTAAAAAAAAAAAGCGAACAAAGTGAACCTGAGCAGAAATGCCCTCACTTGCCCACCTAACAAGGAGTAACCCAGCCTCTTCTCAGAGATCCTCACTGGTGGGTGACCCCATCTTTCCAGAGGTGGCCATTCCTACTGATCCTCACCTGGCCATGTTTCCAGTACCCTCCTTCTCCTTTCCATGGCCACGTGATCATGCCAGCTCCAGTTCTGACCACATCAGTACTCACTGTTCAAACCATGTGACTAGTCACCCTTTCCCCAGATTCTTCCTCAGCCCCACACCACCAGCCCACTGACCCAGGGGTATTTTGATAAATATTTAACAATCAGCTGGGGGGGTGGAGTATGCATGACACACTTTTGGGTTTGATCTGCACTATTAACATTTTCCCTGTCACTTTCTCAAGTCCTAATCAACAAAACAATAAATTAAGGCTGGATTTGTAGCATTTGCCAATTTCTGAAGTGCAAATGCTCTCACTGTTCATTTAACAATCAGCTCTGCAAGCTTTACAACACTCCTACCCCTAACACACCCCCAGCCCACTGATCTTAGGAACTGCTACCCTATTAATCTATTCTAACGCACGGCTCTGACCATCTCATACACCTGGTCAAAGATCTTCAATGGCTCCCCATTACCTAAGGAAAGCCAAACTTCTTGGCCTAACTTTTAAGGCACTCCACATTCTGACCCTGATCTACCTTTCCATGTGATCTCTTACTGCTCTACTATGTGAATATGCCACTCCAGGCAAATGGGGCCCTGCTCCAACAAGAGCCATTCTTTACTGCCTGTTGGCCTCCTCTGCTTCCAATCTCCTCTCCCACCTGTCTAAACCCTGCCTGCCCTTTAAGACCAGAGCATATCTCACCTACTCTGGGGAACCTGCCTAATGACCCCATTGGGAAGAGATTTCTCCCCACTGTGGACTCCTCAAATATTTCTTATTCTCCCAGTCCCTTGGCAATTACTGTTCAGGGTCAACTTAATTACCTTTTCTTCTGAACTTAACATGTCTCTAACTAGATTGGGATCTCCTAGAGGGCATTGACTATTTCCTGTATCTCTCAAGTTCCCCTCTGCCTCACACATAGAGGGCGCCCAATCAATTTTTGTTGGTAGATAAATGGATGGATAGATTAATGGATGGGTGGTTGGGAAGAATAAGGGATGGATGGATGGATGGATGGATGGATGGATGGATGGATGGATGGATGGATGATACATAGAATGTGGAATGGATGGATGGGTGGGTGAGTGGGTGGATACAATAAGGGATGGATGGATGGAAGGATAGATGGATGAGTAGAGATAATAAGGGCCAGATAAATGGATGAATGATTATGATAGAAATGATAAGTATATCTAAGTGGCTTTTTGAGATCCTGATAACAAAATAAACATTTAATCTTTGAAATGTTCTTTTTTTTATATATTTTTCAGTAAAGTTATAAATGTGTGCTATAAAAGGCCTTGAGGAACTCCAAAGTTTAGATACAATTCAGAAATGTAATTCAACCTCAAGTTTATAAAAGCCAAAACATTTATACATCCATCTATTCTCTAGAGAGCTCAAGAAATCTCTGTATTTTCTTCTAAATTCTCATCCAATCTCAGGAAGGTGTAGAGTTCATACATCAAGCCTATTAATAGAAATTCTGGGACCCACTGGGGCCCAGAGAAAGTTAACTTCTTACCTGTTGGGGCCCAGATAGAGACTTGATCTCCAGTTCCTGGTCCAAAACTTCTCTACCAACCTGTGTTCATATTCTCATGAACCATATTTATATAAGAAAGATGCATCCTGTTATTGGTGACAAAGTATATTTTATCATTGACCACATCTCACAGAACCATTGTCTACATCAAGGCTTCCCAGATGTAGCCTTGAAGAATACTAAGGTGTATCCACTTAATGTGAATGAAGGAAAGTTCTACAAAAGATCCTCAAAACAATACATTTTAATTTAAAAACAAATGCTGGGGTGGTGGTGCAGCTGAAGAAGAAGAAGAAGAAGAAGAAGAAGAAGAAGAAGAAGAAGAAGAAGAAGAAGAAGAAGAAGAAGAAGAGAGGAGGAGGAGGAGGAGGAGGAGGAGGAGGAGGAGGAGAAGGAGGAAGAGGAAGAGGAAGAGGAAGAACAAGAACAAGAACAAGAAGAACAAGAAGAAAGGTCTTCACCCATGATGAACCACCCAACAAACTGGATGTAGTGCTTTAGAAGACTAAACACTCAACAAAACGCCTGGATTATGACCAGGGTGTGAGAAAAGGGAGTGGGCAAACAAACAAAATTTAGCAGAAAGAGACATTACAAGAAGCTAGGGGCCCAAGGACACCCAATTCCCAATGGGATACTTTCTATTGTTTCCTTATAGCCTCCACATCTGAGCACCAAGCCTGTGGTCAGGAAAACCTGGGATCAAAACTGGCCTTAGACATATAGTAACTGTGTGACCCTGAGCAAGTCGTTTGCCTCAGTTTCCTCATTTATAAAATGGGACTAAGAGAAACAACTGCCTCAAAAGGTTCTTGTGAGAATCAAGTGAGGTAATAAGTGTAAAGGGCCTAGCATAGTGTCTGGTATACAGTCAGCACTGTATAAATGTTAGCGACTATTATTACTTTCAGGCTAAACCATTGGCTTTTTTCCCTCTGCCCTTTCCTTACTGAATTACTGGCTTTAAGGTGGAGTTTCATCTTCTTCTGAGCTTACTTCGGTTGCCCAGGAAGGTTCCCCATAGGCAAGAGTTTTTCATTGTGAATCATTAATCTATCTCCATTTCCCATTCATGGGTCATTGTGAGCTTGATTTCCCTAAGATCTGATTATCCCAAGCTATGGCCTGGTAGGAATCACCATGGTCTGAAAGGAGAATACTTCTCATGGTCAGCTTGACCTGACCCAAGCCAAATGACTTCCATGAGTCATTTCACTCCTCTTGACCTCAAAATCATTTTGTATAAACTGAAACGGAACAAATTGGGTTTCTTGCTTCTAGACCCCAAGATAAGTGGCCCTTGGAGAAATCCATGTAGATAAGGGATCTAACCAGATTTCTTGGGGCCTCCCTGTAGCATCTTGCCAAGTGATCTGCTAAGCTTCCTTCTAGTTGTTGGAAAACCCTGGATTGAGGGGCTTCATTTTCATATGATGCCAAGGTCTGATTCTTTCCCACACTGGTGTCTCCTGGTGTCTGCCCTCTTACTTAGGCCTGAAGGCAAGGTTTCCATCCCATTGTAGCCCAGTCCAGTAAGTAGCCTCTTCCAATCTCAAGGAAAGGTCCTCAATGGGCCCTTTGAATGGCCCTCATTGAGGCAGCTTTCCTGATTATAGAAAGGGCAGTGCTGGCTTTTGCATTAATATTCCTAAATGGAAGCCTGTGCCCAGGCCAAACCCAATTAGGGCTTTTCCCGAAGGAAGCTGCAGATGCTGTTTCACATTTCCAAACTGTAGTACTCAGAGTTGTTGTCTCTGTTGATGAAACTGTAATTGTTCTATTGGGTGATTTAATTAACTTTGTGTTTTATTACTGAAGTCCACGATGCAACTGAAAGAGAGTTAAATTAATGGGTCATAAAGAGGTTTGTCACATCTCCAATAATTTTTGTGAACGGCCTTTGGCTTTAATTTGTACAATCCTGTAAAGTCTCTGCATGATAAAGTTAACCACTCTTTTCTCACGTCATTTCAGCTCCAAAGCAGGTAGAAAATGGGTCTTGTTAGTTGCTCATTAACTACTTTACTGGAAAGATACTAAAATTCTCAGATAAGCATTTAACTACCAGAGGCCAGAGACCACTCAGGATGTTCAGTTAGTTAAGCCCAAATCTACTTAGACAAATCCAAGGAAAACCGTGACAGGGTCAGATTTCAGAAAACCTTTTCTCTGAGCAGCACACAATTGTTGGGTAAGAGGCATAGCTGTGTGTCAAGGCTGGGAGCTAGATTTGAAGTCAGAAAGACCTGGGACCAACTCCCAATCTAGAACTTCCTGTGTAACCATGGACAAGTCATTGACCTTCCCTTCCTCCATAAAATGGGTTTGCCAGTCCCCATCATACTAATTAAATAAGTTTTTGTGAGACTTAAATAATAAAATCTTTCAGATGTTTGTGTAAGCATTGAAGGACTATATAGAAATGTCAGCTCTGCTCATTACCCACAGCTGTTTTGACCAGACCTTACCAGTTTCTAAAAGGCCTTCACAGTCATCACTACACTGTGCCACTCTTTCAAATCTACATCCCAAATAGGTTTTTGTTTTGAAGAGCTTAAATTTTCCAAAATTCTACTCAAATTGACCCCATTAAAGTATCAACATAACCAGCTGCTCCTTTACCTTCACTTTTTGTCTGCTGTCCTAAAAGCTCCAGCCCTGGCTTCCTCATAGAATTAGAGTAGGGTTAGAGCTAGGCCAGGTCTCCCAGTCACTACAATTCCAGTATCTCCTCTCCTAGAACTCCACTGCCATTGCACTAAGAGACTGTAAAAACAATAGTCAGATTAATAGGTTCCCATGAAGACCAAACAGAGACTGGAAAGGAGAGGCAAAGCATCCCCAGTGTACGTCAGTAGGAACCTGGATTCCTACAGCAAGAAAGTAATGTACCCCTGGCTCCCAGCCTGGGCAGAAAGAAGCACCTTTGTCATTTCCCTCCAGTCATCTCTGATCAGGCAGACTCTATCTGGCATTCAAGAACAAAGGCACAGAATTACAGCCTCTCCAAGCCCTCACAAGGACATCCGAGGCCACCCAGTCCAGGCCATAAAAGATCTGTCCTACCCAACATGTGGCCGCCCAGGTTCGGTTTGAATCCCTCCAGTAAGGGGGAAGCCACTTCCTCCCAAGGCAGCCCCACCTACCTGGGGATGGCTCTAATTATTTGGAGGTTTTGCTTGACCTACAGCCTGATTTTCCATCTTGCAACTCCCCCCACCCAATTTCTCCTAATTCTGTCCTTTGAGACCAAGCAGAACAATGCTAAAACTT
Organism: Phascolarctos cinereus; assembly: GCF_003287225.1. NCBI lineage: Eukaryota > Metazoa > Chordata > Mammalia > Diprotodontia > Phascolarctidae > Phascolarctos > Phascolarctos cinereus. The sequence continues at coordinate 2,228,031 of NW_027555514.1, read as the reverse complement.
CTTCCAAGGGACAGCCCCTCCAAGGCTTAAAGACAGCTATCATGTCTCACCCCTTTACTCTAAGGCTTCTATTATCCAGGCGAAGCAGCTGGGACTATTTAAATTATTTGCATTGAAGTGTTCTCCTTGGATATTACTGCCAAGTATACAATAGTCAGAGGGAAAAGCATGCCCCACCATGAGACATCATTTTTCTTGCCTTTGTCATCTGCTAACCCTACCCAAACCATGCCATGGGGCCAGTTCAGCCACCCTTTTTATTACTCCCCTGCAGGCTGATGAGTAGGGCTCCCCATGCTACAGTAGATGTAAACCCACAGCTACCAGGGTTTTCTCTGTGATGAAGAAAAATAATGGAGCCCCAAGTCAGTGTCCTCTGCTGGCATCCCCATCGCTGATATGCAAGGGCAGCAGCCAGCTGGGAGATTTGGAACAAAGGAAAGTGGAGGGCAACCTCCAGTGGATGATCAGACTGGACAAGGGTAAGTGTGGATGCTTGAGGAGTCATAGAATCAGTCTGGCCCCCAGGATTAGGAAGGACTGAGCTACATTGACTAGATTTCCCAGGAAGTTTGCCAGACATGAGTGTGGCATGGTGAGCCTCCTCCCTCCTCCCATGAGGAAAATGGCAGTCCCTATCTGGTTCCAGGAGCATATGCTCACCTAGAAAAGAGACCCCGTGTATTGAGGTAATAACAGCCATATCACATTCATATAGTGGCTTAAGGTTTGCAAATCACTCCACATGTCATATTATTCAATCCTCACCACAGCCCTTTGAAGTAGGTGCTATTATTATCCCCATTTTACAAATGAGGAAATGGGGGCAGACACAGGGTGAGTAACTAGACTGGGGTCACACAGCTAATACTGTGTGAGGCAGGATGGGACTCCAAACTCAATGCTCTTCCTCACTGCACCACCTGCCTGCCTTCCTAGGTAAGAGGATGTGACGGGGAAATATTATGGGGGAGAGGCTCAGCAGGAGGCTGAGGAAGTAGATGTGCTGTTCACTGATGGAATCGGGAAAGGCTTCAAAGAGGATGTGGCACCTGCACACTGGCCCAAATGTCCAGGACTCTTCAAGCTTCATGCTCTGTGCCCAGGCACTGCAGTCTATTAGGTCCATGGATGGAGAAGCTTAAACTCAGGAAAGGTAAGGAAGCAACTTTCTTATAGTTACACAACAAGTAAGTATCAGAGTCAGAATTGGAACCCAGAACCTCTTGACTCCGAGTCCAGACTGTGCAGACACACCTCACAGCATGCTGCCTCTCAACAGGAGCTGAGCTTTAGTGGCAGATAAAGTTTCTGGGTGGCCAAGAAGAAGAGGGAGCCCTTTCTAGGCACAAGAAATGATGAGAAGAGGCAGTTAGCAAAGTTCAGGGAACATCTTGTCGATTGGGATGCAGACTTGGTAAATGAAGGTGAGTGCAGCCTGATAAGCAGCCGGTCACAGACTGGATGAGCTGGTCTCGTGGGCTCCTTAAAGCAACAGGAAGCCACTGAACACTTTAAAGCAGGGGAGCATCACAGTCAAACCTGTTCCTTAGGAAGATTATTTTGACAGATCCAGGAAGGATAACTTGGCCAAGAAAGAGGCCAGTAGCAGGGATACTAGTAAGGAAAAATAGCAATGGTCCATCTAGGCAAGGACTCACTAGGGCCTCAACAAGGGTGGGGGGTGTTCAAGGGAAGAGGAGGGGACAGGCCTGGGGGCTGTTGGGAAGGCAGAAGTCAGAAGACTTAGCAATGAGTTGGGGAAAGGGGAGGGAGAGGGGAGAATAAAGACACACATCTGGGGACGAAGAGGCAGTTTCTCTGTCTGTCCCACTGTGCCTAAAATTTATATAGGGATTAACCATTTACAAAGTGCTTACATACATTGTCTCATTGACAGCAGGAATTTAATAAATACCGACTGACTTGTTTTATAGATTTTTCCCTCCTGTCTCTCTCCCTTGCCACAATCCAGCATTGCTGGTCACTGCTCTGCTGCCAGGTGTCACCCCCCATCTGAAGGGAGGCTTTTTACTACACCTGCTTTCAGGCTCCTCATTGTAACTTTCTGCCATCAGAACTACAACCAAATTCCAGAATACCTTGAAATCATTTAAGAAATAAATGACACCGGAGGAAAATAGGCATCAGGCTATCTCCAGTCAGCCATGCTTGTTAAAATGATCCCAAAGCCAAAAAGGAGAAGAAAGCTTTTAATGTCCTAAGAAATTATTCTGTAGAAAATAGAAGGTCTCCCACCTGCCCTGCCCACCCACCCCCCCATCACCAGCAGCAGCATCGATCAGTGAGTCAGCACTTATTAAGCACTTAGCACGTGTCTGGGACACCAAGGGAAAGGCCTTTGAGGGGCTTTCATGCTAATGAGGACGATGAGCCAAACCTGAACAGGTATGTGCAAGAGAAACGCAGCACAGACACCTTGGGAAGGCGATTTACAGATCTGCAGAAGCAACATCCCCGCGAACCAGGAAAGAAACGCCCCCTGGTGGACGTGAATGTTCAACCGCTCTTTGTGGGGTTGAGGGACTTTGAGATATAGTAATGAGACACAAGAAATAGGAACACACCCAGGGCAAAGTGGCCCCTGCTGCCGAGTTGGAACTGAGCTGGTTTGGAGGAGTATTCCAAGAAAGGGAAAGCGACGACCAAATACACGAATGAGTCAAGGAGAATGAGAGTGGAGCCGAGAGGACTATTTCATGGTGCTGGATTTTGCCAAAGTCCTGGGGAGAAACACCCATTGCTGGAATGGGAAGCCTCCCAAATCTCCCGTTCAGTGCCTTTCCTGTTTAGTTGAACTTGTTGGGGATCTTTCTTTCCATTTTGTGGTGGCTGACCAAGAGCAGGCAGTATCTGAAGCCTCCTAGCTATTCTGTACGTGTGTACAGATGACAGATAGATCTGTATGTGTGTCCATATACATATATGCTCTATGCGTACATAGCTGTTTTATTTTCAGTGTTATTGTCATGATCAGGGCATGAGAGCCTCAGAAGCAAGGATCGTTTTGCCTTTGACACATTAAGAAATGCTTGTGGAGTGACTGACCAACTAGCTGGCTAGTGGGAAGATGGGCTTGGCATCCTTTTCATCTCAAGGAAGTCAAACAGGCCAGGACAAAGTTCAGTCCAGGAGCCTGTCTGATCTCTGACTCACTCCACGCCTCAGGGGTCCAGAGATCACCCCCCCCTTCTGGCTGGAAGAGAAGCGGCCATCACTCACAGAAGAACTTGGTTTCCTTGACCCTGCAGCTCCATCTGTCATGCCAGTTCTATGCTGAGCAGACAAGGCCATTTGGGCCAAACCCAAGGCCCTGTGGCCTCTATTGAATCTAAAGAACCAGGTCCCATAATTCTATGATTCTGTGAAATTACTCAGCCCACAGTAACCTTGGGACCAAACGGTGTAGCCAAAAGCAAGCTTTAATTCATTAGCTGGACCTGATGCAAAAGGAAACTGTCCCAGCAACCAATGATTCCCCAGGGAGATGCTGGTTCTCTCATGGCCTCAGATATAATTGGACCTAGACATTTAGTACCTATATTCATATTACTCCCTAATAAAGTCTGAAGGTAACAAAACTGTCCAAAATTAGAAGTTTAGCTTTTTTTTCCCTGGGATAGCAATGAGCTGTGATGGGAAGAAGCAACTTTGGCAATTGGGAGAGCTTGGTTCTAGACCCTACTACATCATGCTGAACAAGCCAAGGTTCTCCATACCTCAGCTTCCTGTGCCTGTAAAATAGAGCTAGCCACACCCTTGCTCCTAGCACTGCCCCCAAACTCAACAGGATTCGTAATATCTGTGGAAGTCCTTGGAAGGTATCATACCAGCTAAAGGCTTGTCATTAAAGTAATCAGCTTGGGCATTCCTGACAGCTCCCCAGGAAGGGGATGATACCTAGGAGGGATTTGGGAAGGCCCAGAAAAGGAGGCAAATAAGTAGATGGCAGAACCTCAGGCCCTTGGGAGATCCCTCTGGCCAAGAAACTTGGCTATGGACACATAATAACCAGTCACTTCACATCTCATAGGTCAAAGGAGGACCAATGTTTACCAGCTATGGATGCTGAAAGGAGAGGAATAGTCCTTTGCTTCTCTTTTGGAAGGAGCAGCAAAAAGTAGACGTTGATAAGAAAGCAATTTCCTCCTAACAATTGTGTACAGCTGGTTTGTGAAGGCAAAACTCCCAAGCCCAGCACAGAGCTCAAGTCCTATTCATTCTGGAAAGCTGAGCCAGCCAGGGCCTGCCTGTCTCACAAAAGACAAGGATCTTCTTTTCCCCTCAGCTGAGCTGCCAGGCTTGGGACAAGAGATTCACCTTTCTCCCTCATGCTAATCTCCAGGAGAATGACTGTCAAGGAAATGTTTTCCTCTTTAAGTGGACAGTGGAGCCAGAGATTACTCCCCAAAGCATAGCTTGGGGGACAGTATCAGTTTTCTGGGTGCTTTGCATACCATTTGGGCCTGGATTAATAAATGCACAAGTTCTCCATTTGGAGGTGCCAGCCCCACAAGCAGGGCGTCAAGGGACAGAAATACCAGCAGTTCACACGTGTGTCTCCCTTCAGAGTTTCCATGACGCTTTCCTCCCAGCAAGCCTGGGGCCTCATTGGCCAACATAGTATTATCATACCGAGTTGCCAAATGAGGAAACTGAGGCCTGGAGAGTTGAAGTAACTTGTCCTAGGGTTACTAAGGCTGGGAAAAACCCATTGCTCAAATGGGGAAAATCTCCCAAATCTCACATTCGGTGCCTTTTTGGTTTAGTTCAACGTGCCAGCACTGGGAATTGAACGCTGATCCCCTGATTCTAACTCCATCACACTCACTACTGGACCCTGCAGTGGAAAGATGTGGCCACTGCCTTTTCCTCATACTCCTCAATTTCCCTGCCCACTTAATGAAAACACGTGGTTTATTGAGTATGAATCACTTGGATTTATTTCTAAAGGGGTGGTGCTGACAAGCCCAGCTTCATTTTGAAGGTGTCATTTGATTGGCGATCCAAGCAGAGGATCTCAAGACGGGGTGGCACTTTCACCACAAAAAGGGGGCTCTTTCACTTCAAGGTTAAGGAGGTCGGGGTAGAGGTGTACCCATTACTGTTGATACTGCTGAACCAAGCTTTGCCCTGTATGTGGAAGGCAAGATTCTTCCAAGGAGCCACAAGCCATGGAAAGAAGGAAAATCAGTACCAGGGCTCCAACAGGGCCATTTACTCTCATTTAAGCTATCCCTCCAAACTCTTGTCCTAGTGTGGGCAGCAGGTATGAGTGGCAAATAGTGTTCTCTGCCCTCTACATCACACACACACACACACGTACACATGTGCATGCGCATACATGCACACATACGCACACACACACACCTCTCAGGGGAAGCTATAATGAGAACAATAAGCAGGAATCACCCCACAGCTAGAAAGGAGGGGGCCTTAAGACCTTCCAAAAGCAGCTTCTCTCCTCCCTGCTAATGGAGAGCAGGCCCAAATTGCAGAGGACAAGGAAGAACATGGATTCTGGGAAGGGTTGGCATTTTTAAAAGTTCAAAGTTGACTATGCTGAGCGCTCATTCTATAAATAAATCCACAATGAAGCACAGAAAGGTTTATTTCTGATTTCTTATTTCACAAACTAGGAATGAGGCATAAAAATATTGGGTCATAAAATGCTTAAAAAGTAGATTACTAGAAACTAATAGAAGCCATGATTATCTATTGAGCCAATGATGGGTCAAACAGCATTTGGAATTCTTGCAGAGAATATGAATCTGACCTTCATGTAGACCATTTACAGAAAGCAATTTTATTTACATTTTTAAATCCACATAAAGGTGAAAGATGATACTGCTACAAAATGGAACATTTAATTTTTTGCCCCAAGGCATTACTAAGCTCTCCCAAGGTCAAATGTAGTACGGGACTGAAATGAAGCCAGACTCTCCCCTCATCTGCTGTCAGTGCGCAGGCTTGCTTCACCCGCCTCGAGGAAACACCAAGGCTTTCTTTTCCATTCTCAAGAGCAAAAACAACAGAATTCACTATGAAATAACTAAAAACTAGCTTGCCTTTTCTCATCCTCCAACCCTGCCAGAGATGACTTTTAATCCAAGCCTCTCAAATGCAACTAGTGGAATCACAGATTTAGGCGGGGAAGGGTCCTAGGAGACCATCCTCAACCCTCTCCATGCTATAGATCAGGAAACAGAAGACCAGAGAAGGGGAGTTAGCTACCCCAAGGCAAACAGGTAGTTACATGACAAACTGGGACTCAAACACAGGTACCTGACACAACAAACCTAGTGCGCTTTTCACTAGGCCACACTGCCTCTCAAGAAGACATTGGTGGAGGGAGAAGGAGAGGTTTAATTTTAGTAATGAAGCCTTAATTTTTTGGTTTTGTTTTTTAGCTTGCTTAATTGGGGGGGGGGGGAGGCTTGAGTGGGAGGGACATACTGATAAAAAAAATCATCAAGGTTTTTTTAAGACTATATTAGGAAAGATGTGATTATTGTGATCTTTGAATTATATTGTCTGACAATGCAGTTCTAATGCTTAGGAGTTCAATATGGAGTCACTTAGGCAAGGTGATCCTAATAACCGTAAATATATAAACAATGCCAGACAGCTTAGACTTTTCCACTATCCTGACTCATTTTGACCCTCAGTCAAGCAGGTCAATGACCGTAGCTTCTAATTGGGTGGGACTCAGGGATGCCTTCAGAGGCTTCAAGCCACACCTATCCCTGGGGTCTGGAAACTCCTCCACCCAAGTCCAGTCTCCATAAATAACTGAGGAATTTCCCCACCACATCTGGATCTGATTCAGAATGCCCCCCTACCCCCGCATCTGGCATCTCTTCCCTATTCTCAACCAAGCCCATTTTTAACATACTTAACCAAGCCCTGCTCAGACCCCTGCTCTGAGCATCTACTTCCACTGAGATCGTGGCCACTGTACACATGTCCCTTGAGCTAGTGAGTTTCTTTGTCTGTGGGACTGAACCTGTGCCTGTCTGGATCACCACACCTTGTGGATCGCTGGTTTTTGAGGGGGGGTTTTGGTCTGCTTGCTATGCTGCATGATGATAAAGCGTGTGCTTCTACCACTTTCCCAAGTACCAATTTCTTGTGAATCTCTGAACCAAGTCTGCTCTAACCTGATCCAAGAAGCCAGATGCAAGAAAAGGCACTCCTTTTCTTTAGTCCTAACAGAATGGTTTAGTCGAATCTGGTGACAATGTCATTCTTTAATATTGTGGCATACATGCGTATATATATACACATATGTACACACATATATACATGTATGTACATGTATGCATATGCATATACATACATACACACATGTATACATATACAAAATAACAATAATAAGCCTATATGTAATAATGTATATAATCAATGATATAAATATAATAAATATATTTATATAAAATAAAAGGATATCTATATTCTTTTATTAAGGGGATTTGTTCTGTGAAGTTTGGATTCAGTGAAAGGGCCACACCTGAGGACCTGGAGGGCCACATGTGGCCTGGAGGTTGCAGATTCCCCGCCCCAGGCTTAGACTGAGTACTGTTAAATTTTATTTTATTTTAAGCTACGTTAATCCATATGACTCTATAATTTGTATTTTTAAAAAGATCATGGAACTTGATTCTCTCCTTTGCAGATGGAAGTTTGATAGCTAAGGCCCTTCTCAGTGCACAGACAAGAGAGGAGAGCTTCTGCCTGCCCCTCTTCCTTTCCAGACCAGACTCTTCCTCATCCTTGCAAGAAGGCTCAGTCAGGTAAGAGAAGTTTGCTGGTGCCCTGTTGGCAGCCCAGCCTCAGCCACTCTCTAGTTCACAGACCCATCCATTCAGTCAATAGATGTAACTACATGAAGAGATAATGGTCCAGATGCAACCAGCAGGGGACACCATCAGACCCATTAATATCCAACCCACATTTGAAAGAATGAAACTACTCAGAAGGCAGTCTGGCACCAAACAAGACTTCCTTGGGCATGGTTGACCATGGCCAAAAAGGGAAGTGTGATGTTGGCAATGACCATGAAGACAATACCTGGATGCATTCTAACCATGAGGCCCTCTATGAAAATGAATAAATGCTGAGTGTAACCCTCCTCAACAAATTGGCATACTTAACAAGCTAGCAGGTGCCCAGGTGAGCCAGAGGGAGGAGAGAACTGGTCCTTCCACCCAAGCATCACCCCAAAGCATAAGAGGGCTTCTGTGCAAAATCTATATGGCCTATGTATGGCCCTATGCAGGGCCTAGAAGGGAGTGCTTCTGCCAGATCTCACAGTGCATGCTTCGGAGGGACTCCCTCAACTCCAATTCAACTTGTGAAGCAAGATGAGGACAGATCGTCTTGAGGAGAGAATTTGGGGTAGGGGCAAAAGAGTAGGCCAGGATGGTTTAATTCACTACTCCTGGATGAAGCTAATACCATGACTCTATTAGATTTATAGCCAATGTCTAAGTCCAAGAACAAAAATGTCTTGTGATGGTATCCTAAGATAGTCACTGGAAATAAAAGAACACTAGAATGGAAATCTTAATGCTGCATTTAAAAAAAAAAAGTTAATTGTTGTGGAAGGAAATATAAATAAAATATTGCGCCCATCTTATTATTTAAACGGATTCAAAAATGCCCACAGTGAGTGCCAGCCCAAAAGAAGTCCTCCCCAGGACTTACTTTGCTGAGAAGATTCAAGTAGGGGTCTGGTGGCCACTAGTACATTTCAAATAACCTTTGGCCATTGATGATGGAAAGGACCATTCTCCCTTTGCTGGAACAACAATGAACTAGAGACAGATTAAATGCATATGGCCTTCTTGGCTGTGCATGGCAACTGCACAGCAATTAGCCAGCTGCAGAAGGAAACCGCAAGGTATCGCAGTCCCAGAGTAAAATGATCCCGTGTTCAGGAACATGCTAGGAGCTCACCAGCCTGAACTGGAAACCTCTGACTTCAACCAACAATGTTGCTTTGCCTCTCATTTGCACCTTTTGTCCTGAAAATTACAACTAACTCTTCCACTCAGCTTCCCTCAAAGCAGAAGTGAGAGAAGCCCCTGCCCATCACTGAGGGGAAGAGGGGGCACCTTCTCCTTTGTTCTGGTCATCCCTGGAGGCATTAGAGACCTACTTTCTCTTCTTCTCCAGGCTGTTTCTGATTTTAATTCCATTTCAATGGAATTGAATGGGAACAACAGGATCTTCCCTGGCCCCATGCCTACACTGCCTAGACAGGTGGTGGCCTTTTCCTGGCACTTCCCATAACCTTAGCCATACGTCTTCCTGGCTTCTCTCTCTATTTGCTATTCTTTTGAGGCAATGCTAAAAATAAGACAAATCGATCTTGGTGGCAGATATGTAACTGGGCCCACACAAACTAGCCAGTGACAGAGCCACTTACTCCCAAGGGTGCAAACATCCAGTGCTATCTGAGGCACTTTTCCCATTTCTCCATTTGGGAGGGCGTCTCCTGACCTGAGAAACTAAAGAGGTGCTTCAGCTTCTCTGACAGCACCAGGTCCCCATTGAGCTATATGTTCAGCTCAGACTAGCTTTTATAGGAGTCTGATTATCAATCCTGGCTTGTTAAATGCAAACAATTTTTAAAAATGCATACTGTTTAGCTATATATTCTGATGAAATGACCAACATGTCTGCTGTATCTTACAAAGATCTCTGCATTCATAGTAATGAAACTGGAAATATAAAAACTGAGAAATACTGCACTGATTAGACACAACTGACTGTAAGATGGGGAACTGGGCAAGAGAGAAGGCAGAGATGAGGGAATCTTTCTTTGTAAGACTGTAAGTGATGGAACCCTGATGCTGTGAAATTCTAGAATAAATGGCCAAAGGAGCACTGTTCCTCTCAGGGGCTACAGGCAATGCCGCATTCTCTGAGCCTCAGAACCACTTCTGACCCACAGTGAATCACAACCACTCAGCCCTCTGCAAAGAAGCTTCAGGATCAAACCTGGGATTAATTATGACATTTTCATTTATCCCTCTCCTCCTCCCAGCCATAAGAATGTAGACAAAATCAAGTATAATTTATCCTGTGACTTCAAGGCTTGACTATGAACCACTGAGAGGGCCCCTGTGTGTCTGCAGCAAGCTCCTAAGGCAGGTCACTCTCCATTTGGACCATGAGGATCTCACAGTGAAGTGTTTAAGTAACATGTGAATATCATAGATAAATCGAGCAGAGGAAGAAAGTAAGCACGCTTTGGAAGGGCCACCAACAAAAGGTTTTTGCCTTCCTCCTCTCAAGCTCATCCCAAGGACTTCATAGTTTTTAAAGTGTGCTGTCCTCACACACACTTGTACAAACATATACACTGAGAGACGAAAACAAAAAAGTATATTGGGGACGCTGAGCCATTTCACAGAGTCCCAGGAGCTGGGGAGCCGAGAAAGTGGAGACAGCATGCCACAGGGGCTGGTCTTCAGGCTGAGGGGACAATGGAGTGGCTTCATGGGTGTCAATGTAATCTGTTCTGAGAAAGCACAAGAGGTCAAGTGCCCTTTCATCTCTATGGACCTCCATCAAGTAGTCCACATTTCTGGCAAATTCCATGTACTGTAATGAACTTCTGTCTTTTCCTTCCTTACAAATGATCTCTGTTCCCACCAGAGCTGACTGATACTAAAGAATGTACTGAGAAAAGAGAGAGATTTCCCACCTTCAGACTAGATGATGAAACTGAGTGAAGCCAGGCTGGCTGTAGACTTTCTTGTTTCATAACCTCATTTGGAGCCCAGCGTTTCTGTCAGGCCCACATATGTAGCTTTCCTCTACAGTTGATAACTTAAGTGTTCCCTGGGATTCTTAACATCAGCTTCCCAATAGACAAGTAGAATAAAAGAAACAATTGTAGAAGCAAAGACTCTGAGCAGCTGGTCAGAGCACAAAGACTGGCTATAAATTTCCATTGCACTGTCAAACAGACTTGAGACACAATCCGATATCGCCCGTCATCGTTTACAACTATTGATTGTACACCTAACTTGGCTTTATATTCTTCCTGCTTTAAGGAGATGCAATATTTTTCAAGGACTTCCCACTCTGAGAATGAGACTGCAGATGTAAAGCAGGCCATTAATTTTATACAAGCTGGTTTATGTACCTGTGGGCTCCAAACACATTCTGCTACAAGGAAGCACAGCCTGAAAAAGGGGGCTCTGTTAGCAAGTTCAGATGGAGACCCTCCTGGGCAAGAAGCAATAAACAGTTCCCTCTTTGATTGCTGTCCAATCACTCCTGTCTTTGGGGCCACAATCACCTTCCTGTATCCTGTACTGAGTGGAAGCCACAGATGCATGACATATAACTGAAGTCCAGAGCAAAGACAGAGAAAGCAGCCAGAGCTTTGTGCTGTCAGAAGGCAGGTGGAGTTGCAAACCAGCACTTCCTAAGCCTGGCATTTGGGGAACACCATCCTGATCCTCCCCTTCTTGGGATTCCCTAGATGCAAGTCCAGGTAGAGAAACAAAGAGACTGGCAAAAGGTGTTTTCTATCACCGGGCAACAATTTTTACAATCCAGGAAAAAAATTTACCACAGAAGTTTCTATATTCACCATTGCTAAAGCAATGACATATCAGGTATCAGGGAGCCTCTGTCTCAATCTCTCTAGTATTTTTAATTGTTAACAAAATTCTTATTTACCAACATTTGCATCACCCTGATTTCATCAATCTATTGACCAGTACTTCATCTTACATAACTAGCAAGTGGGGAGTGAAAGAAAGAAGAAGGCAAGGGAGCAGAGGAGAGAAGAGGACACAGGAGGGTAACATATTTCTAGCTACCTCTTTCTGCTGAGATAGATGTATTCAAAGGCAGCTTTTTGCAGAATCCTGCTAATGGAGACACTGGCCTTTTATGCTTGTAGGTCAGTCTGGGTTTATAAATGTCTCTCTACCTTGTATGCAACCCTTTTCCTCCTGGAGGCAAGAACTAAGGTCAGACTGCAGCCATATTCCTTTAGCTTGGACACCATAATGCCATCGAATCTCAGAGCCGGCAGTGAGTGACCTTAGAAGAGAACACAGAATGTCAGAGCCAGAAGGGCCCTTAGACATCATCTAGTTCAAGCCATCTTTTTACAGAGGAGTTACTATGCTAGGAGGATAGATAGAAAAGTTTGAAAAATAAAATGAAAACAAAGAAAACCAGTGAGACCTCAATAGAAGTACTTCCTTGAGTTGTCTTCATTAGTGTGCTACATTAATTTAAATGACCAGTCCTCCCCTTGAAAGTAGGCTACAGAAAACAAATGGACTAATGACAACCCCTCTAAAGGGAGCAGGGAAGAGGGATGGTTCTGGTGGCTTCTTGCACTTTTGGCTCTGTGTTGGCAAGTTCCTTGACATTAAAGACAAAACAGAGGGATGGTTCACAATCAGCTGTAAAAGGCTGGGTTGCCTGCAAAGGCAAGCAGATGCATTTCCATTGCCACTTCTCATTTCCAAAGTCCCCGTGCTTTGTATCTGTCATCATCATTTGTTTTCTTCTGATCACTATTGAAGTTGATACTTCAGAATAACCTATAATGTCAGGGAAAAGCCCCAAAAGAGTATGTTTTAAGTTTTTGGACACTCCCTTAAAAAAGTAGCTTTCAAAAAAAAAAGTAGCTTTCTCTGGCCTGCTTTAAGGCAGCTCAGATACTACCCAACAAAGATGAGAGGAAAACTGCCTTCAGGAAACACATCCTTGCCTAACCTTAAATAAGCATCAGACTAGATCTGAGGTGTTCTGAGTATCCTGGGAAAAAGTGAGGTCAATCTCCCCCAAAGAATGTGTGTCCCTGCACACACTGGAAGCTCTCCGCAGGCATCACTCAGCAGGCCTGAGAGAGGGCAGAAGGGAGCTCACCACTAGACGGCAGCAGAAGCGCCAAGATAGGATTAGAGAGAGGAGTTGGCAAAGGAGAAAAGGGTAAAGGAAAGTCCATACAGCTTAGTGGAGTGAGACCCCAGATTCAACTCAGGATGAACCTGAATAGAGAAAATACTAGAAATAAGCCTTTCTCTCTCCCTAGTAAAACTGAACGGGGAAAGAGACCAGCCAGGGGCTGATGAAGGGCTCCGGGCTGAGGCACATCTAAGCTCTTCATTAACCCTTCCCACCACACACACCCAGGAGACTGGAAATCTAACGGAGCAAAGAAGGGAGAAGGGCGGCTTTGCTCCTGGTTTTTCTTGCTCCTTTCCTCTCTCCTCTGGCTCCTCTCCTGTTCTGAGCTGCTAGAATCCCTCAGCTCGGGCTTTCCTCCACAGATCCTGTCTTTATTGACTACACCTGCTAAACACACATTTATCCGAGCTTTGGAGCGCAAGGTGAACCGGGAGCAGTAGGAGTGCAAATCAATGAGTTGCTTGTCTTGAGGCATGAGGACGGTGGGCAGACCCCTCAGGCCGCCTATACTTTGGCCTACGTATTGTCCGGTGGCTTCCTAAATGAGTCCCTTGATCTGTTCCTGGAAACCCTCTTTCCTGATTCTGAAGCCACAAAGGCAGCGACTCAGGAAGTAGGGGTCAGGGAGTGGAGGGTGGCAGAAAGTTATTGGGTTATGGTCCTCAAAATTAGAGACCAAGAAAGGATGAGAGGAACTGCGGGGGAAGAAGCAGGTCTGCTGTGTAGTGTGTATTCGTTGGCCGCCCCCCGACTCGTTCCTCAGATCTAATGATGATAAATAAAATCGAGTTTGCCTTAGCTCCCCGCGGAGGCCGCAGAGCCACAGGGAATAATGAGGGCTGCGCCCCCATCTGTCTACATTAACAGGGAGCTGGGCACTTCCGATAGCGAAGGGATCGATTTTCCTAGTCGGAGCACAGGTTTCCCGACTTCTCGTGAATAATCTCTGCCCTCTGTGAAATTCATAATAATTAGTACGAGACTTTCACTCACACACACACACACACACACACACACACACACACACACACACACACACACACCAGGAGGCTGGAGCCAGGAGATCGCCTGGGCACCCTTGGAGAAACTCAGCTTTAGACTAGATCAGTTCCTGAGCTGGGAAGGAGGAGCGGGGAGGGGGGGAGGGCGTAAAGCCTGGCTGGGTCCGAGGTGGTGAGGATCAAGGGCCAGCCTTGCCCAGACAGGGGAGGCGAGGGATAGGAGGACCAAAGGTGTTGAGGGCAAAGGAGTAAGGAGTTTTCAGCCTCCTCGGAAAACAACCTAGGTGTGCGTCCCGGAGGAACAGAGGCCCTGGGATAACCTGGGGTCTGACCATCCAGGTTCGAGCTGCTTTGTCAGAGCCCAGCCTATGGAGAGGCCGGGGCGGGGAGGGTGGTGGTACAGAGGGGGAGGAGAGCTAAGGGGTGGGCTGCACCAAGGGAGACGCCCAGGGGAGCTGTCCTTCCGTGGGACGCTCCAAAAAACATGTGGTATTATCCGCGTTAGTAGGAGGAAAACAACCTTCCCTTTGGGCCTCCCACGGACGGCACTTGTATTTGACTGTGCTTTTCTGAGAGTCGGTCCCCGGCCACTGCAAGAACTAAGGAGCATAGCACTGTCCGAGGTCTACAGAAAAGCCCAGGCTCGGCCAGGACCCCGGGGCTCTGACTCCCAATGTTCCAGGATCTAGAAGGGAATCGAGTCCCGGGCAGGACTAGGAAAGAAATGCAGAACTAAAAGTGCGGCGTTTCCTGCTATGCTGAAAGAACCAGCCCCAGCAAGTGGCTGTATCTGACTCCCACATTTCAAGGCAGGCGGCGGAGTGAGAGGCACTCGGCTGACAAGGGAAGCCGAGTCGCAAGGAAGTGGTTCTGTCCGTGGTGCTGAAAGAGCTATTCCCTGCCCCTGATTGCGACGATGTCCTGCTCCGCATCCAGAGGCTGGAATCAGAAGCCAGGACAAGATTAGGAGAAAAGCCCAGAGCCCGGAGTGGCGCGCTGTCCGTGGTGCTGAAAGAGAGCTCCAGCCTGCTGTGCACCCTATCTTCACCCTGCCGGGAGGGAGCTAGCGCCGCAACGCCGCCGGCTGTCTAGCCTGAACCTGGGGGCCCAGAACTTTATACAGCGTTTAAGCCATGGCAGTTTCAGGAGAGAACCATACTCCTAAATATTATGTGCTGCCAAAAGTGAACCTGGAAGAGGATCCTAGGGAGGCGATAGGGCGCACGCCTTTTCGCCTTTTGGTAAACCTTCCTTCAAACGTAGGCAGACATTGCGGCATCTCAGAAGTAAATTATGTCCGGCAAGCCAATTGTGAAGCTCATCCGCCCAGAGAGAAGGTGGCTGAGTCTCCTATCCTCTGAATATTCATTGACTTAGCCCAGAAGCAAATATTTGCTAGTCAAATGGCTTCACCTTGCCCCCAAGAAAGCCTCCCGTCCCCAACTTTAACGGTGGGTTTAAAAATAGCTTTAAGGCTTTAATGAAGGATTGGGATAGAGTGTCTGGTCTTTCTGTCTCTTCTTTCGGTGGTACGTGTATAGAACATTACATAAAACATGGGGACCCCGCTCCGGGTCCTGAGATTCTCTCCCTGCCTTAGCGCTCCAATATGTCTCCAGCCCCTGTCTCTGGGAAGCCTGAGGTAGAAATTGGAGAGGAGGGGAGTGAAAGACTAACTGCGGCCTGGGTAGCCCAGGGCGAAGGAAGGAAAGAGAAAGAAAGGGATGGAGGGAGGATAGTGCAAAACCCAGAACAGAGAGACGCACCGAAGAGCTGGTTTCTAAGGAAACACTGTGCTTGACTAAGCGGCGATTTGACTGATTGTGAAATATATGTATATGTGTGTGTGTGTGTGTGTGTGTGTATATATATATATATATATATATATATATTATATATATATATATTATAATATATATGTATATATATATATATATATATATATATATGAAAGGAAAAGTCATTCTCCCTCTCTCTCTCTCTCTCTGCTCCTTCTCTTTTTCTCCACCTCCCTCCTTCCTTCTTCCCTGCCTCTCTCCCTCTCCTTCCTCTCTCCCCCCTCTCCCTCTCTTTCCTTTCCCCCACTTGCCACTCCCTCTCTCCCCACCTTGATTTAAAGTTTCTATGTTTCAGAGTTGTCTCAGGTTCAGAGCGCAGAAGTGTGAATGGGGGTTGGGGAAGGGTATTAGTCAGGGCTGAAAAAGTGAAACTGAGAAGGTAACTCTGTGTGGGTAAGCATTCCTCTCACGGACAGAATTCCCAGAAACCCCATAGAAGAGGTGCTACCTCTCTGTGAACCCCTACAAGCCTACTGAACTTTCTCTGCTGCTGCTGCTGAACTTTCTTTGAAGAAGATCCCTGAGGTTTCCTGAGCCTGTGCCTCCAAGGTGAAAGAAACTTCTGGCACTAGTTTACAGACACCACGTTTATGTTTAGAGCCAGAGGCTGGGAGAGCACGCAGGCTAGAGCCTCAGCCAACATCAGCAGGGGTTAGACCGCAAACTTAGGAAGCCTTTGCCCCTAGTCCAGGACTTCTCTCCCTCCTCCCCTAAATCCCACGAGTCGTCAATTCCTCAGTCCCTCTTTCCCTCTTCCACTCTTCCTTTCCATGTTCCTCGCTGTCCCTCGAACCATCCGTTCACCCCTGTCTCTCCCTCAGTCTGTCCTTCGGGCCGTCAGGATGTCCCGGGGCGGGGCGGGCGCACCAAGCCTGGACCCGCCTTGGGAATCTGCCAGGCCAGGTCACATCACCGAGGGCTCCTTCGCCCTCTCGGGTTCACTGGCATAGACAACAATTGAGATTGGCGATCTTTTCAACTAGGACCTGGCATTTCCTCCTATCAGCCTGACAGAGCCAGCTCCGGAAATTGCCGGTAATATTCATCTGGGGAGCACTTTCATTAAACGTAATTCATTCGACTTTCACTATAAATTGAGTGACATCCTTACAGCGGAACCTTTTTATCCTTGATTAAGTGCTTGCCAAGCTTTGGTTTTTCTCTTTATTGTCACATTCCTTCAAGCGGAGTCGTCAACATGCCAATCTGCCGCATAAAAACGCGAGCGTCGTGTTTACAAAGCACCCGAGAGCTTGTTTAATGCTGACTTACAGAAAGAGCTCGTGGGGAGCTGATAAATCACGACAGCGACTTGACACACACCATCCGTGGGCCCTGGCGCCGGCAGCCGGGGATCAGGAAGGCAGAGAAAAACAGCGGGGAACCAGAAAAGGGGAGACCAACGAGCAGTCTTTTGAGGTTCCCCAGGGCAATTTTCCTCCGGATTGAACAGGATCGGAGTTTTCCTTTTATTCATTAAAATGGCGCTTGGAGAGACCAAGTAGGTCATTACGATGCTTATAATGGATAACTGCAAGTCTCGGGGTACGTCTACCTCCGGGCCGCTTTATGAATTGAATGTAGACGAACCTCCTTCTACTCAAAAGTGTGAAAGTGGAGCGTTCCAAAAAATCCCTCCTTGAGCCAGCAAGTGAGCAGTAAACACACACACACACACACACACACACACACACTCCCCTTTCCAGATGGTGTCAAGAAATCCAGGCACAGATTCAATTTCTTTACAAAAACTCCTAAACAAACATTAACATAAGCCACAAGTACCTCAGCTTGAGCAAAACTGACAACAAAGTAGACCCCATTTCAAAAATGGGGGGAAAGGAAGCAGGCAGGGTTCAAAGGGAGGTCCCTTCAATAGAGTTAATTCTTACTAAACATCCAAGAACCCCCAAATATTTTCAAACTGAGAGATCTGAACAACATGCCCTTCTGGTGTGTGCACCTTGAAAGATTCTGTCTTCCCTTTCTCCCTCTCCTTCCTTAAAATCTAAGACGCAAAAGACAGAAAATTGCTTATTTGACAAAGCAATACCCAAATGCTTTCATCACAAAAGTGACTTTTGGAAAATACTGTAGACAGTTGTTATTACTGGACAATGCTGTCAATTTCTATGATCTGCAGAAAATCTCCCTTCACACAGAAAAGTAGGCCATGGGTCCATATCACAAAAATCAGCCGATTTCCTTCTCTGGCACCTGATCTATTTTTCACCACGACAACACTTTCATTAAGGGGGAAATCACCGTTAAAAATTCAAAGCCAAATAGAAATCAAACCAGCACAGAGACTGGGGCCACGAACTTAATAGTGTTTTTTTTTTTCCAGAAGGAAAATAAAAGCACTTCAGGATGGCTTAGCAACAACCAAGCCACTTACCTTCCTCCCAAAGCCTCCGAACTTTCCACTAACCCATCACCTAGGTGAAGAGAAGGCCAGGCTCCAAATGAAAGCATTCTCTTCTAATGGACCATGGCCAAGTTGGGCCTGTTGAAGCCTGGTGCTCCTATCTGATTCCTTCTCTTCCCACCCCCACCCCCACCCCAGCACTGCAGGAAAATATTTGATCTCCAAGTCATGCTTGTTTGACCCCAGACTTCTACATCTAAAGACCATATTTCCTGAGATCTTAAAGCTGAGGTGCTCAGATCCTATCCTAAATCAGAAATGTGAGGGTACAATGCATTGTTGTCTGTATGCATTGTGCTTCTGACCTTTCAGCCCGACTTACAGAACTGGCCTTATTAGGGAAATCACCAGGTGACAATGAGCTGTGGCCCTGTGGGGATTGTTTTTTGTCCTTTTCAAGGGCAATAAAATGAAATAAAAGAACTATCAAAGACATTCCCTTAAAAAAAACTATTTGATTTTAAATGTCTGTGGACAGTTTAATCTGTAGTCATAGAAAAGTACAAAAACCCAACCCAAAGAGGTGATCCTTCCCACCTCCTCCCAACCCTGCTCTCTCTTCCTCCAATTCCCCTTTTCCCCACGGTGCTGGCAGCATGGTAGGATGCAGTTCATAAAGGAGTAAGCATGGAATTATTGTCTTTCCCAATAGCTCAAAGCACAAATATTCCACTGGCTCCAAGATCCCTTAAAATATTTTGTGAGAAGTCACTGGGTAAACAGCCTCATCCAAATCTCAGCTCTTTCCCCATGTTGGTTTGGCAGAAGCTCCATTCTACTCAGATTAGAAGCAGATTCCTAGAGATTTTGACTAGGTGTTTGCCTGTTCTCACCAGCCAGAGGAAGTCCCCCTGGGGTTCATTCTTCTCCCTGGGGACATTAATATGCCCCATACCGGAGCTATCTCAGTGACAAGGGGCAAATTTTCTGAAGGCCCTTCAACCAAGTTACATTTCTGTCCATGTTGTTGGGGGCTGCTTCATAGACTTCTAGGTTGGAGAGGGTTCACTCCCAAACTAGATTCCTCCACCATCTCTAAGGAAATGTTCTCATGAGCCCCTTGTTGTTCTCCACCTGCCCAAGGGAGAAATAACTCCAGTTAAGATGTCCACTTCTCTATGCCAGTAACCACATGCTTCTCCCCTCAACCCCCTTTCGCCAGGAAAAAGGAAAAGTAAAAGCACCTGTCTCTTATGGTGGTTATGGCTCTCTGGTCACCAGGGAAGGTTCTAGAGATCGTCTAGACCTGCCTCTTTTTGGGGGAGGTTTCACACTTGAGACCTCCAGGCCTATGGATCACCCCAAGAGACTCCTAAATATGCAGGAGTGGTGGCACCTGTCTGCTCCGATCTCTAGGCCTGTGCTTTTCCCTTCACTAGCAGGTGTTTTCAGATGATTGGCTCCTTTTTTGAGCTCAAGTGTTATACAAACAAATGAGCTTTGTAAATGAACTTTGGGAACTGTTTTCTGATTCACTTCCAGGAAAAAACCAATCTTGCTTGGAAGATGAAAGCTCATTCTCTTGGACCCTCCTAACAGCTGGTTCTATCTTTATCTACTCCTACCCTGCCCCAGTCCTTTTACTTATACCTAAAATGTACTTCAAAAGTCCAAAATCATTATCTCAAATTCCTCCCAAGGTTCCTGCTCCAAAGAGTCGATCTCTGGGCCAAGAAACCAATCACACTTGCTTGCTTCCCAGCAAAGAGCTGGTTCCAGGTGGTGGAGAGGTGAAAGCAAAGGGCTGTGGGCCAATGGGGCAAATCAAGGCAAGACATGTAGGAAGGGAAAAGTCCTGGACTCCTTTGGACTCTGGCCCTAGACATGTGGGCCTCTCTCTTTGGCAAGCAGATGATTTAGTAAACCCATCCCTACCCTGACAACTTCTAATACTATCTTAGGGCTAGATCAGTGCAGTCCAGGAATGCAGCGATCAAGGCAGAGAGCAACTTGACTGCCTTGATGCAGCAGCTCCCCTCCTGTATATGCCTAGCTTGCTTCAGCATGCCCCTTTTTCAGTGGAATTGGAAGCAGCCCGAGGAAAATAAATATTCAGGCTTCGTCTACCAGCCCTTCCAAAAGGTAGGTGCCTCCAGACTGCAGAAGGAGCATTGTGGGACTGGGGGGGTTGTGGGGAAAAAAATCAGTGCAGAAGCCCAGCTGGCAAGGCCTACCTATTGTCTTATAGCACCAGAAAGCCCTTCCTCCCAGAAGTAATAGATCTGCAGGCTTCCTTATCTTCTGGACAGCACCGATCCGATGGCTCGCCGCTGCTTGCTTACAGAATTCAAGGAAGTTGAATTTCTACCCCCTGCAATCTCAGTGACTGGATCAAAACTCTAAGGAACCATGGAACCTGACCCCCAACCAGAGGTGTACTGCCCTCGAGGTGGAACAAGACCGAAGGACTGGAGAAAAAGCCGTTGGCCAGACAGCCTCCCACCCACCCCAACCCTCCAACACACACGTACACACACATACACATACACACACACACACACACACACATGACTAGAAAAGGATTGTGTCCCTGCCTCCCCTTCCAGCAGGAGCATTATTGTTCACATAGGGAATTGTTTTCCAGAAATTGGGAAATTGTCTCTTTTCTCGGTGCTGCCAAAAGGCTTCCAGGTAATGAAGTCTGTGAGTGAGGGGTAATTGGATCCACCTAATTTGCTCCCGGATTGGGTCTCCCAATCTTCCCGTTTACAATTAAAGGAGAGTGGGGGGTGGCACTGGGGGGCTCAGAAGGCAGCAATGGGAGCCAGGTTGTTGGGTTCTGGATTTCAGAGATGCCTCAGCTGTGCACATGCCCTTGTACAGACAAACACACACACATACACACACATACATACAGATACACACACACACACATACACACCCCAATATTTGCTTCAGTCCTCTATCTGGCTCTGGACTGCCTCTGGTCAAGACCAGCAAGAAGCTGAGCCCACCCCGTCGAGGAGTGCCTATTCTTACTTTCTGAGAAGATCTGTTCAAACCGGTCGCCTGCCTCCCTACCTCCCTGCCTGCGAGATGGCTGGAGAGCCCTTCGGGGCCTCAGGATGACAGGCACCTTCCCCTCCCCCCCCAACCCTGTTTGGATGCCTGCCCTGCCCCTCCCGTGTAAGCTTTCCTTTCTCTCAGGTCACTCTTCCCAGGCTCGCTGCTCTCCCACAGCAAGGCTCCCTGTGCCCCCCAACACATACACACACACACACACATACACACACACACACATACACACACCCCTATTCTCAGCTGCCTTGTATAGGTAAGGGATCAGGGACACTAGTAATGGCTGAGTCTCGAAAAGATGCCCACATGAGAGTCACTCAGTGGCTTTGGAGATACCGACGAGCAAGCGGGAGCCTCCAACTCTGATGCCCTTGCTCACTGATCACCCTGCGTTCACCTGTTTGCCCCTGAGGTGTCCAGAACCCGAGAGGCTGACACGCAGCGCCCTCTAGCGGCCCTGAGCAGCCACAGAAAGAGGAAAATGCGGCCCTAAGTGGAGGTGGGGGGAGGGGTGGAGTTATCTTCACCCCCAGTAACCTGTGAACAGCTCTCAGGATCTGGCTCGCGCTGTCTCTCTCTCTCTCTCTCTCTCTCTCTCTCTCTCTCTCTCTCTCTCTCTCTCTCTCTCTCTCTCTCTCTCTCTCCCTCTCTCTCCCGAACCCCAGAGTCCTGGCCTCATCTACATGCCTTCTCTGGGCTCCTGACACAGATGCAACGCCCGATCCAAAAGCTGGGGTGTCCAGGCTGGGAGACACTGGACAGGGGCTCCCCACCGTCACTAGTCCCAGGCCAGAGGGACTAAGGGTTCCTCCTAACCAGGCCTGTGCCTGGATATCCCTATCCTTAGGGATAAGGATAGCAGTCCAGAAGCCAACCAGTCCATGACCAAGACAGCCAGGACTGAGCCCTGTTGAGCCCCCTTCTGGGAGTCGGGGTCCCGTAGAATCCAAAGCACAGGAGTGCGGCACGAAGCCCCCAAGGCTGTAGGAGGAATGAGCCTCTGCCAAAACCTGTGGAAGCTGTCAGCCATACCCCTTGTACGAGTGCCAGGATGATGGACCTCCCGACAGAGTGAATGAGGGGAAAGGGGTCTCTGGTTAAGGAGAGGAAGTGGGGAGCAGAGAGAAGACGCCTTCGGCCTTGGGTTTCTGAATAATGTGAGCGGTCAGATAAAAGCTTGAAGCGTTTGCCTGTGACCCTGCCTTGTACGCACACTCATCCTAGGCGAGCCCTACAACTCGGAGAAAGTTACCCACCCCCTCCCCATCCCCGCTGGAGAACTTTCAAAGTCACCAGCCAGGCGCAAGGTCTCTGTCTCCTATTTATTACCTGTGCCAGAAACTTCCTTAGCCCACTGTCCCCTCTGTGGCCCCTCTCCGTCAGAGGCCGCCCTCTCCCCTCAGAGAAAGCACATATACACAGGCGCGCGCGCGAACACACACACACACACACACACACACACACACACACACAAACACACACATCCCTCATCCTTTCCCTCCGCATCCGAATGGATGGGGTTCAAGACCCTCTCAGCAGGCTCCTTCGAAGCACAAGAAAAGGGGCGGACAGGGAAAGGGAATGGGTGAGGGACCCCACCGAAAATCGAGCTGGAGGCAGGCGTCCAACTTCGCCTCTCTGTTCCAACGAATCCCCTCCCCACCCAGGTCTCAGGAGCCGCCTGGAGAAGCATTTCTCTCTCTACTCCCAGGCCCCGATTCCCATCCTTCCCGGCCCCGCTGCTTCCTTTTCTTGCATTTAAATGCCAAAAGAGCCGAGACAGTGCGAAACTCACCAGGTAGAGAGTAGGCTGCCAGAGGAGAAGGACGTACCAATACGCAGCCTGCATCCTCCCGCGTCTCAAACTTCCTCTCCTTCGCCTGCGCTGAGTCTCTGTTCCCTCAAGAACATAGATCCCCCTGACGGCCACTTCACAGAGGAAGGAGATCTCTCACCAGCCTAAACAAAAATGAAATAATAGAACCCATGACCACCCGGCAAGGTTAGCCCGGCAGACAAGGAGACAGGGAGAGGCAGACACTGGAGCACAGCCGGCCAAAAAAGCGAACCCCCGAGGAAGGAAAGAACTCCGAAAAGCCGGTACAGCCTGTGCCCGCCGGAGAAGAGAGAGACAGTGGCCGCGGCTGAGGGGCTGCGAGAGTCCCTTGCGCCCTGCGCTCCTGGCCCACCAGATCGGGGGTGGCCGAAGGCTGAAGACCGCTGAGCGCCGAGCGCCGAGATCAGTGGCGTGCGCACTGGGCTGGAGCTGCGAGTCCCGCTGGCCGCCAACGTGCTTTCCTTTCTGCTTTATAGCAAGCAGGGCGACTCGGACTCAAGGAGGGTGCTGGCTCCCCAGCAGCCCAGCCAGTCCCTCTCCACGCACACAGCAGCCGAGAGACCGGTCGGGAGGGGGACAGGGGAACAGGGGGAGAGGAGGAGAAAGGGGGAGGGAAGGAAAGTGGATAAGTGAGAGGGAGGAGGGAGAGGGAGAGAGAGGAAGAACGGGAGAGAGAGAGGGAGAAGAGGGGAGAGGGAGAGAGAGAGAGAGAGAGAGAGAGAGAGAGAGAGAGAGAGAGAGAGAGAGAGAGAGACAACCAGCTTCTCCAGACGTGGGGAGGGGGGAGGTCGCGAGATTTGCATACAGAAAAATGTGGGAAAATCAGTGTGCACACTAGACTCCTTTCTCTCTCTCTCTCTCTCTCTCTCTCTCTCTCTCTCTCTCTCTCTCTCTCTCTCTCACACACACACACACACACACACACACACACACACACACACACCACACACACAACACACACACACAACACACACCACACACCACACACGGTTCAGCATCCACTTTCTCAACCAAAGAATAAACGCCCGTTGCTAACTTCTGGCGCAGCTCTAGAAAGGGGTGGAGGAGCTGAGGGTCGCCCCAGATATGTGTTCCTTTCTTTCTCCAAGGAGCCTCTCCACTTCCCTTTCCTCTTTCCTCCCTTCTCCGTCTCAATCTACCTAGTAGAAGAGAGGCGTGGGGAGGAGAAGAGGAGAGGAAAGGAGAGGAGAGGAGAGGACGGGGTGGGGGGGGAGAGAAAGAGAGAAGAGAAAGATGAGAGGAGATAAGCAGGCAGGCAAGCACCCTTACACGTACCGCACCGAGCAGAATGGGAAGGCGACCGGGTCCCTCTCCAGGAAGGCTCCATGTAGAATAGAGCTACAAGGGTTCGTGCCTGGCAGTGGGCCGGCGGTCCCCCGGCGGGCGCTTCGCCTCCATGCCTCAGCAGGGGCGGGTGGGTTCCTCGGACTTGCTCAGCCTGAGAGGCAGCGACTCCGAAACGCCTCCCGTGCTTGCACCCAGGGGTAGGCGCAGTTCAAGGAAGCCCCAGGCCGCCCCGATGCCAGCTGGATTCACATCGCAGGGAACTGGAGAGCTCAAGGGGCTGGGAAGGTGGAGGGAGGTTAGAGTAGGCTCCAGCGAGGGCCAGAAGAGAGCCGATACCCAAAGAGAAGCGCAGAGAGACTGAGAGACAGGCTCCGAGACCTAGACACGCAGGGTTTGAGACCCTCCAGGGCATGCACTGGGAGGCGGGACACGAAGTCCAAGGCAGCGGCAGCGGCAGAGGCGGCGGCGGCGGCGGCGGCGGGCGCGGGGAGGAGGAGGAGCCAGAGCAGCCGCCTCTCCCGGTTTTCGCTGCTGCCCGTCTCTCTCGGCTGGAAACCGGTGGGGCTGGGGGGTGGGGGACGACACAAGGGGAGGAGGAGGGGGAGGTGGCCAGCCTGCTGGGCGGCAACTTCCAAGGCAGATTCTGTGTGGGGGAGGTGAGGACGATCAGGACCCGAGACTTTGGGGGAGTGGGGTGGAGGGGTGGAGAGCCTTGATCTCCCTGAAGCTGCGGGGTACACTGAAGACCTCGACGCCTGCCTTCTCGGAGTGCTTTACCCCTCCTCTCCCTGTTTCCCTCCCTCCTCTCCTCCAGGCCTCCCGGTCTCCATCAGTCACCTAAGAAGGAGAATGACGCCCCCCCCATACACATCTGCCCTCATATTTAACCTCACCTCCCAGCCTCAAACCCGAGCCTGAGCCGGAGCTCACCTCCTCTAGGCGGAGCCCTCAGGGCCAGGGCTTGGGCTACATAGACGGGGCGGGAACCTTGAGCTCTGTGTTCCTAGCTTGCTCCGCCCGGGGGGCAGGGGAGATTGGAGAAGGGTGAAGAGAGGGAGAGGGGCTAGACAACACCCTGGAGGTGGGGCGGGGTAGTTCAAAGCTAGTTCATTGGGGGGTCGGGGGACCCATTGGCCAGCGGGCCCCACATGGTCCCCAGAGCTACCTGGCCTACCTCAGGCCGGGCGGGGACAGGGTTGGTTCGGAAAGCTTTGTCGGACCCCTGATGGAGAAAGGCGGGGAGTGGGGTGATGTCTAGGCGAGGATGGGGCTGAATATGGATTTACAAGCTAATCCTCCGGTGCTGCTCTCTCTCTCTCTCTCTCTCTCTCTCTCTCTCTCTCTCTCTCTCTCTCTCTCTCTCTCTCTCTCTCTCCCTCCTCTCTCACTTTCTGCCTCCTCCCTCTTTTCCCTCTCCTTCCCTGTATCTCTTTTCCCTCTCTGCACTCCTTACTTCCCTCTTTAGCTTTCTTATTCTCATCTCTCTAACTTACCCCCTATGCCGTGAAACCTAAATAAGGCAGGTTCTCCTATCAGTGCGTGACAAGGTCAGGCCAAGTAATCATTCCCTCTCTCTCCTTCTTCCCCTCCTCCTCCTCTTACTCTCACAGTAGAGGACCAGAATCGACCCATTCCGATGTGGCCTCTCCAGGCCCCTGGCCGGCCTGAGCTGGAGCTTGGCTGGGCCGGGGGAAGCCCTCCCTCCTTCCTTCCCCACCTAAATCTCCCCTTCCCGCCCAGTGCAGTCCGCATGTTATCAAGCCTGGTTTGACTCTTGTCTTTCAGCGAAACAATGAGAATTAGAGTGAGCCCACGCTCCACGAAATAGGCGAACCGAGCGTTCGCCTGGCACCTGACGGGAACTGTCCAAGGGGCCAACTGGCAGTGAACAGACGACTCGGTGCGACGCCAGCCTTCCTCAGGAGCTAGATCCGCTCTTCTCCAGCCCTGCTGCTCGGACGTCGAAGAGCTCGTACCCACTCCCCAACAGCCTAGGTCACTTCGGCTCCGGGAGATCCCAAGCAAACCTCTCAGCCAACGAAAAGGGGGCAACGCCTCCCCCTGGAGACACCACCGAGCTGCTTGCCTGCCTCCTACACTTCCCTTCTGGCTTGACGGGGCTCCAGTGGACCTCCAGAAAAGCTGCTGCTGCTGCTGCTGCTGCTGCTGCTGCTGCTGCTGCTGCTGTTGCTGCTGCTGTTGCTGCTATTAGCTTTCTGCCTCTTGCGATCTTCGTGGACAAAGGAAAACCCAGATGGAGAAGCATCTGCCTAACCCCCTGCCAGCATTGTGGGAGTGGGGAGGGGGGGAGCTCTACTGGAGAGAGAGTAGGTGTATTCTTTTCTCTCGCTGTACTTAGCAAAATTTCGATACTCTTGGAGAAAAAAGAAGCGTGTGATTTTTGTGGTTTCTTGTATTGTCTTCTCTCCCAATAGAATGGAAGCCCCTTGAGGATGAGGACTGTTTAATTTACATAGCAAGCATTTGCTAAAGGACTGATGATTGGTTGAAGGATCTGTCATAAATACAACTCAACCTCCTCATTTTACAGATGAGAAAACTGAGGACTGGAAAGGAGAAATAGACTGTGGAAGGTCACCGAGGAAGTAAATAACAGAGATTCTCACCTAGTCTGAATTGCAAATCCATCTCACTCTCTTACTTCTCTAATTCTGAGAAAGAAGAGTAGCAGAGTTTTGTCTTCACACCACTACCGAGGGAGCCTTCGAGGGCTCCCTATGACGCCCAGGATAAAATTAAAAAGCCTATGCCTGGCATCCAGTGCCCTCCACATCCAGGTAGAACCGGCCTCTCTATGATTAACATGTTCAATCAGAACTAATTCTCTTCCCCCCCAAACTCTCTCCTCTTAGCCTTATTTTTGTTACTGAGTCGATTCAGTTTCAGTCGTTTCCAGCCCTTCATGACCCCATTTGGGGTTTTCTTGGCAAAGATACAGGAGTGGTTTGCCATTTCCTTCTCTAGGTCATTTTACATATGAGGAAACTGAAGCCAACAGGTGACTTGCCCAGGGTCACATAGCTAAGAAGTGTCTGAGGCCAGATTTGAACTCAGAATGAGTCTTCCTTATTCCCAGACCAGTGTTCTATCTGCAGCACCACCTAGCTGACCAGCAAGTTTCCTACAGTTACTTAGTATTATTATCATTATTACTGTCAAGGACCTCACCATCCTCCTTGTCACAGAGGCTGTTGTCATTAATTTCCTCAGTCTCACTAACCCTGTGTGTCCAAACTCTTACCAATTTTTTTCATTTCTACATAATATCTTTCTCCTGTGTGTGTGTGTTTGTGTACCCTTCTGTCCACTGCCACAGTCACCACTCTAGTACATGCCCTCATCACCATGCACCTTAACCATTGCAATAGACTTCTAATTGGTCTCCGTCTTGTCTTTCCCAACCCAAAGTGGCTCTTTACTCAGCAGCCAAAGCGATTTTTCTCTAGTGGGCTTGATCATGTCACATACACACGCAATAAACTCGCTGGCTCCTTATCGCTTCCAGAAGCGAATGCAAAATCGCCTGGCATTTAGAGCTTTGTACAACTTGGCCCCTTCCTACCTTTCGAGTCCTCTTCAACTTCACTCCCCTCTACACACTGCGCACTGCAGCCACATTGATTTAATTGCTGTTCCTACCATCCAACGCTCTTGCCCTGGCTCTTCTCAATGGCTGGAATGCTTACCCACCTCATCTCTGCCCCCTGACTTCCTTCAAGATTCTGCTCAAATCATGCTTTCAACAGGGGGCCTTTTGCAGGCCTTATCTCCAGCCCTACCCCCCCCACCTTCCCTCTGAGTTATCTTCCATTCGTCCATGTAGACAATTGCATATTTTCTCCTTGAGGGTGCTGTTGTTGTTCAGTTGTATCTGGCTCTTCATGACCCCACTGGGAGTTTTCTTGGCAAAGCCACTAGGGTGGTTGGCCATTTCCTTCTTTAGCTCATTTTACAAATGAGGAAACTGAGGCCAACACAATTAAGTGACTTGCCCAAGGTCACACAGCTAGGAAGTGTCTGAGGCCAGATTTGAACTCAGGAAAATTAGTCTTCCTGACTCCAGGCCCTGCACTCTACCCACTGCACCAGCTACTAACCTTGCTTCTCCTTGCCTTTCCCAGCACTGAACAT
Source organism: Phascolarctos cinereus (assembly GCF_003287225.1). Lineage (NCBI taxonomy): Eukaryota > Metazoa > Chordata > Mammalia > Diprotodontia > Phascolarctidae > Phascolarctos > Phascolarctos cinereus. Next base: position 2,199,477 of record NW_027555514.1, on the reverse strand, counting down.
AGTGCCCGGCACATAAGTATTTCATAAATATTTGTTGACAGATGGAGTGACTGACTGGCTCTGGCTTCAGCATACCTGGGCTTGAATTTCAGCTCTTTCATTTACTAACTTCATGGGTTTGTCACTTCACCTCTCTGGGCCTCAGTTTTCTCATGTGTCAAGTGAGAAGTTTGGACTGGATTTCTCTAAGGTCTGCTCCAGCACCGTGTCTATGAAAGAGGCACACAGCTTTAATAGGCACTTGGTAAATGTTTGTGGAATTTGACTGAATTGACTGAGTTTGCTCCCTAAACCTCAAAAACAAGGCTTACTCCAAACCTTGTAATTCACTCCCAACACCAAAGTCCCTAAAAGCTGTGAGCACCAAAGGATAGTCACCTTGGCAGAGTCAAGCAATGCTTCTGTGTGTGTTTTGCTCACACCTCTCTCTGTCTCTGTCTCTCTCTGTCTCTGTCTCTCTCTCTCTATCTCTCTGTCTCTGTCTCTTCCTCTCTTCTTTTCTCTTTCTGGGAAATGCCAAGCTCTTTGCTTGCCCTCACTTCAAAAACATGCTCATTGCAGGCTCTTTTCACCCTTGAGAACACAGATTTGTAAAACCTGATTCAAAAATAGAAAAGATCAAGCACCTTTCAATTTCATCCTGCGTGGAACTGATGATGTTGGAAAAGAAGCCACACAGGAGCCCAGTGATGGGGATGAATCAGCACTTGGGTTGTGGAAACAGGGCGCCCAGGCACCTTCCCTAGGAAGACCTGACAGCCTGGAGTTGATCATCGAACTTTTTTATATAAGCTTTGCTACAGCACTGGGCTTGGAGCCAGGGAGTTCTAGATGCAAATCCTGTCATTGACATTCACTAGCTGTTTAACCCTGATTTTCCCCAGAGGATTCCAGATTACAGCTCTTGTCTACAGAGCACTCTCAAGGCATTATGTCATTTGATCTTCATAATTGGTAGGTGTTAGTATCATCACCATTTTACAGATAAGGAAATTTAGGCTGAGAAAGGATAAGTGACTTGCCTAAGGTCACACTCTATCCATTCAGTTTTCCCTCTCAACTCCAGTTTCCTCATAGTAGAATGAGATTAATAATAGCACCTATTTCACAGGATTATTTTGAGGATCAAATGAGCTCATGTAGTTAAAGTGTTTGGTAAACTTGTATGTTAGTAATTATAGCTGAAATACAGGTTTACAAATAAATATTATTGTCTTTACTAATATAACTGTTTTTACTCATTGTGTTATCATTTATCATAATTATTATGAATATAATTATTATTTACTAATTTGTTTATTATCATTATTGTTACTAATCTCATTTTCCTCTCTTTCAGAGGAGTTCACATAGAAATTATCCTGGGCCACATCCAAATCCTGTTATTATTCTAACATTTCATGTTCTTTAGACTTTTCTCCAAACGAATCAGATCACCGCTTTTGTGATTGAACAAAAGCAATGGACGTTCAGCTCCTCTTCTGTCCTGAGGCTACCTGACTCCTCTTCTGTCCAGGGACTCCTCACTAAGCCAGCAGCAAACAGTGCCAGGTGTGTCCTGTGCACCTCCTCTTCTTTCCAAGTAATTTCATTCCTTCTCTTTGGTCTCTAGATTTTGAAAACTTTTCATTCCATACAGCTTGGAGGTTTGGCGTATTTTGTATGGGGACATCTATTAAAATCATCATCCTTAAATTTCTATAGGCAGTGTTAGAACAAAATGATTGTGAACTATGTTATGCCTGTGATAATGGTCCACTCTATCGGGTGAGTTCTCCAGGATATTTTGAGGTCAGTATTTGTAGAATGGGGTTTGTCTTCTGCTCATGACAGAAAGAGAACTACTGGTATCTAATTCCAGCCACCAGGTGAGATCTCAATAGATATTCAGTAGGTGCTATACTTTTGCAGCCTGCAATGACATCACACAGTCTTTGCTAACTCCTTGCATAATCTGCATTGGTCATTAAGGTTGGCCTCCCTAAGGATGGACCTTCTGTAATTTCTGGAAGCTTCGACCTGCTCCTGAGTGGTCATCATAAACCCCTCTTACTCTAAACCAGGGGTGGGGAGACTGTGGCCTCCTAAGTCCTCAGGTGCAGCCTTTTCACTGAGTCCAAGTTTTACAGAACAAATCCGTTTATGAAAGGGATTTGTTCTGTGACATTTGGATTCAGTCAAACGGCCACACCTAAGGGCCTCTCAGCCTCAGGTTCCCCGGCCCTGCACAAATCCATATGGCTCAGGCATTCATTATACTTCCTTGTCAACATATTGTTGATTGAATCCACACAGGTGTTGCCTAGAGAGGACTTTTTGGCTCTATTCTTGGAATTTTGTCCTTTCTTCCATTCAGGTAAGTAAATATTGGTTATATCCAACAAGTCCAATGGTAGGTAATTATTGTCAGTCTTCATTGCTACGAGGTAAGCTGATACCCTTTTCTTCCAAAAGCATTTCTGTTTCTAGTCTGTTTCTCATGTGCTCAGATGATATCTCTAGGTCCTCCTCTTGTCCTTATTATTACTGTTATGTTTACCTTATGTTTATTCCTTCCAGAATGCTCAGCCCACAGTCATTTCAGTTCAGCCCATCTAATTTTAAAGAGTAGCTGATGTACTGAGTGGTGGGGGGTGGAGGGTGATCCGCTTGTGATCATCCCTGTGGTTTACTTAAATATTTTTAGACAAGAGGAGTCTAAAGGTTCAAGTCAATATTTTTATCTCTTTTTAAGGGCTGACACCATCCAAGAAAGATAGCGTAACATGCTTGATAGAAGTCTTGCCTTGGAGTCAGGAAGACCTGAGTACCTATTCTGCCTCTAACACACTTTAGCTCTGTGAATCTAGCATTGTCCTTGTGCAAAAACTGTAGAGTCAAATAAAGGCTCTACTGCTTATGTAAAGGTCTATATCTATCAGCAAGGCACTTTACCACCTTGAAGGTCCCCAGGGAATACTCTAAGGAGCTAATGTGGAGCAGTTTATGATCTTCATCAACAGAAGGAGGGAATCTCCACACCTGGACATCACCACATTAATAGATCATGCATCCAGACCAAAAAACAAAGACTCACCCCAGATGCACTTATTGAAGGCCAATACCTTCCTACTGTCTTTCACCAGAGATGTCACTGAGGTAATTAACAGTGGAGATCCACTGTCAGGGCCAACTTTTGCTCACCACTGTGATTCTGAGCAATCCTTTATAAACATAGAAATTCCTTTCCCAAAATCTTGTCTGACATTTTTAAAGAAATGCACAAAATTGTCAGGCATCACTGCCCTCCTTAACAGGAAAAAAGTGAGAAAACCAAGAAAGTCTGCCCCAGGGAAACTTGAACAGAGATCTAAATGGAGCTGGGCAAGTGAACTCCACGCTCGGGCAAAGTGAAGCAAGTTTCCTTGTAAGTCTACAATCCTCCCCCAACCCTACCCCCAAAATGATTCATTTGAAAATCCTAGATGAAAGGCTTGGGGTTTTGTAGTAGGATGGGGTAGGACATGGAAAGAAGCATACAAGGAGCCAAAGGTGGAAGTAATCAGGATGACCACCTCCATTTTACATTTCTTTCTCCATTTTGCATCAAAAAAAAAGATTTGCTTTTGTTCTAATAAAACTCTGCCCTGAAATAAATCAGTCAGCTAAAAGCTCATCAGCATTACCTTAGGAAACAGAGGAAGTTCAGAAGTCTGTTCCTCTTAAGTCCTCTTAGGAAATCTTGTTCTCAGTTCTAGGCACCACATTTTAGGGAAGACTTTGATAAGCTGGAGAGCATCCAGAGGGAAACATCTAGGATGGTGAAAGAACCACAGGTCCAAGCTGGGAAGATAAGACTAGGAAACTTTATCCTAGAGAAGACTCAGCCAAGGGAACCATGACTGCTCTCTTTAAGTATTGAAAAGCTCTCATGTAAAAGAAGGCAGAACCAGGACCAAGGCATGGAAGGAGCAAAGGAGCAAATGTAGACTGGAGGTTAGGAAAGCTTTCCTAAGAACGAGAGCTACCCCAAAGTATAGTATAGAGTAGCCCTCAAGTAGCAGGTTCTCTTTCATTAAACATCTTCAAGCAGACACTGGAAAACCATCTGTCGGTATGTTGTACCAGGGATTACTTCCAGGAATGGGTTGAACTGGGTTCTCTTCTAATGTTGACATTCTTTGAACTGAAGAAAAAAAAAGTAAATTTCTTAGTTAAATGATGAGTTATGACTCAAAAACAAGCATTTTCAATTTCACTAATACAAAGACTTTCTCAGTGACCAAGCATTTGGTTAACTGTAAGTGTTTGTGCATTATGGCCACTGTCCTGTGTGTACAGGATCAAAAAAAGAAGGCTTCCCCGATCATGGCAAGTTTCTCCCAAACCTCCTACTCACACATGATGTTACACCACGAAATGTTCCATAGTCTCCTCAGTAAGATGTGAGAGAGGCCATTGTGCCCATCTACATAGAATACCAAAGTAGATGAGAAATGCCCATTACCCATACTGACCCACAGCTGGATGGGCCACTTGGTCCATCATTTCAGGTATCTTTGTCAGGAGTTAACATAAGGTAAACAATAAGCTAAGCCCAACTTTTCACACAAATAAAATCAGATCTAAATTACTGGAAAAACATCAGTTGCTCACGGATAGGCCAAGCTAATATAATAAAAATAACAATCCTACCTAAGCTAATTTACTTATTCAGTGCCATACCAATCAAACTACCAAAAAATTATTTTATAGAGTTAGAAAAAATAATAACAACATTCATTTGGAAAAACAAAAGGTCTAGAATATCAAAGGAACTAATGAAAAGAAATGCAGGGGAAGGTAGCCTAACAATTCCAGATCTTAAATTGTATTATGGAGCAGCAATCATCAAAACTGCTTGGTGCTGGCTAAGAAATAGGGAGGTGGATCAGTGGAATAGGTTAAATATGCAAGACACAGTAGTCAATGACTATAGTAATCTATTATTTGATAAACCCAAAGACCCCAGCTTCTGGGATAAGAACCCACTCTTTGAAAAAAAATGCTGGGAAAACTGGAAAAGAGTATGGCAGAAACTAGGCATAGACCTAAATCTCACACCATATACCAAAATGAAGTCAAAATGAGTTCATGACTTAGATACAAAGGCTGATACCGTAAGAAAACTGGGAGAACAAGGAATAGTTTACCTATTAGATCTGTGGAGAAAAGAAGAATTCATGACCAAACAGGGTATAGAGAACATTATGAAAAGCAAAATGGATAATTTTGACTACATTAAATTAAAATGTTTTTGCACAAACAAAGCCAATGCCACTAAGATTAGAAGGAAGGTAGAAAACTGGGAAAGAATTTTTACAACCGGGTCTCTCTGATAAAGGCCTCATTTCTAAAATATATAGAGAATTAAGACAAATTTATAAGAACACAACCTATTCCCCAATTGATAAATGGTCAAAGGATATGAACAGACAGTTCTCAGATGAAGAAATTAAAGCCATCTATAGTCATATGAAAAAATGCTCTAAATCATTATTGATTAGAGAAATGCAAATCAAAACAACTCTGAGGTACCACATGACACCTATCAGATTGGCCAACATGACAAAACAGGAAAATGATAAATGTTGGAGAAGATGTGGGAAACTCGGAACACTAATGCGTTGTTGGTGGAGTTGTGAAATGATCCAACCATTTTGGAGAACAAGTTGGAACTATGCCCAAAGGGCTACAACAATGTGCATACCCTTTGATCCAGCTATAGCACTTCTAGGGCTATATCCCAAAGAGATCAAACAAATGGGAAAAGGACCCACATGTACAAAAATATTCATAGCAGCTCTTTTTGTGGTGGCAAAGAATTGGAAATTGAGAGGATGCCCATCAATTGGGGAATGGCCAAGCAAGTTGTGGTATATGAATGTAACGGAATACTATTGTGCTATAAGAAATGATGAACAGGCTGACTTCAGAAAAACCTGGAAACACTTATATGGTCTGATGCTATATGAAGTGAGCAGAACCAAGAAGACTTTGTACACAATAACAGCCACGTTATGCGATTACCAATATTGTTAAACTGAACCCTTCTCAGCATTACAAGGATCTAAGACATCTCCAGAGGCCTTGGGATGGAAAATGCTGTCCACATCCAAAGAAAGAACTGTGGAAGTCGAATCGCTATCACTAATTTTTACCTTCTGTTGAGTTTTGTTTCCTCTTTCTGATGGTTCCTCCTATTGGTTTTAATTTTTACTTACAACTTCACTAATGTGAAAATATGTTTAATAGGAATGTAAATGTAAAGCCTATATCAGATTGTGTGCCATCTTGGGGAGGGTGGAGGGGAGGAAGGGGGAGAAAAATTTTCAACTCAAAAGTATATGGAAGTGATTGTTGATAAATCAAAATATATTAATAAAATTTTAAAAAATTAAAAAATTAAACATAAATTTAAAAAAAAAAACAATAAGCTAAGCCCAGAACTGAGTAGGAAGAATTAGACAGGGTCATTTTTGGAAAATGATATGGAAAAGCTTTCCCTGTTCCCAAACTGTGCCCTGCACAAAAGCATATCTCTCCACACAACATTCTCCCTGAGATTTCAGATGACTGAAAAATGTGATCTTAAAATACTCAAAATAAGAAATCATAGAAAGTACAATGGAAATATACATGGTGGGGCTGTGGGAATTGGGTAGAAGGCATGAGCCATCTGCAGATTGTATCCTTGTGTCCTCAGAACTTAGAGTGTAGAGTCTTGTGCAAAGTGACTGCTTCATGAATAATTGTTGATCCATCAATCAATTGATTGTAGCATGTTGCCAGCAGAGACTTTCATGCAAGAAATGACCTGACACCCCCATCCAAGCATCTAATAAGTGTAATAAGCCATGATTCAAGCCTTGATCTCTCCACACTCACCAACAGGATCTCTTTCCCATCAAGCCGTGCTTCTTCCAGGAGCCAAAGCCAAAAGTTTCTTTATTTGTGGCTTTGAGCTAAAACTTTATGCATTCCACTTCTGAGTTCTCTTCTACAAACTTCCCCCCAGACTATGAAATGATTCTTTGGAGGCTGCTTGTCAAAAACTTGTTTTGAGCAGGTTTTTCATGACATCAGGCTCAGGTTCCCAGCACACAGATGGGCACACTTCTATAGACAGTCCCTAGGGCCCTTTCCAGCTCCTTCCTCCTGGGATTTTGTTTTGCATCATTTAAGGATATTTGCTCATGGGAGAACCCAAACCTGGCATTTTCACTACTTTCAAGGAAGTCTCAGATTGCGCCCTGGATAGCCAAGATTTTTCACAGGGTTTTTTTTTTTTCAGTAACCCCAAGTGGAAATGGAATGCCATTGGAGAGTGGAGAGAGAGTAGAAATAAAAGACATTTACAGGCCTGGGTCATTTACTATTGGATGATAGCAGAACTTCATTGGAAACCAGGGAGCAGATTCATGAAATTACCTTGACAAGAATGCTTTAATACTAAGATCTTTGAACTAGAGCAAGAACACAGCTGCCATGCTCTGGGGTAAGGAAGCTAAGGGATTCTGGAAGCTTTATGAGCCCGGACTATCTTTTTACAGGTATTTAGTGTGTCCTATCTTTAAGTCCACTTTCATTTGTTCTGTCTATGTGGGAACATGAAGTTTCTGTAAATTAATTACACCAACAAATTTCTAAAAGAGAAGGCATACATCAGGCAAGAAAAGAAGCAAGAGAAGCAAGAGGGAAGCTGGCCACTCCTTTAAAGGGAAAGCCTGAGCTTAAAAAAAAAAAAGAATTAAATTTGAAAAACCATTGCAACTTTGCACAGCTTTGCATTACACTCCAATGTCAAGACTCTTTCCTGGCATTGGCTCCAGGGAGCATTACCAGGAACTTTCTAAAGGCAGACTATTGAAGACAAAAGACTGGAGGATCACAGTTCCCTCAATGAAGTCAAGTTCTTGCTTTTTGGGCCAGAGAGTCTGCCTGGGATTCATCAATAGATAGATTGAAGGAACTACCAATAACATGGCTGTGTTTCATCTACAGGAAATCTCAAAGTGAGTTCAACAAGGTTTTATCATCAGAAGAGCTGACATTTCTGTAGTGATTTCAAATTTACAAAGTATTTTATACACATTATTGCGCATGGATTTCACAACACCTCTATAAGACAACTGTTGTAAGTATTATTGAATCCATTTTGCACATGAGAAAACTGAGACTCAAAAGGGTTCTGTGACTTGCCCAGTTGAACACAGCTGGAAAATTCTGAAGGCAGGAGATGGATCCAGACCTTCCTGGATTCAAGCTTAATGATCTGTGCTGTATTGTATAGTTTTAGTGGCATATGTCAAATGTCTGGATGTTTGGAGATGTAGATGCTTCCCTTGATACCCAAATAGAGCTTTATAAAGAGCTCAGTCTGGCAGTGGCTCAATGGTTATGTCTCCCTAGCTGTCAGTCAGTCAATCCACAATCATTTATTAAGTTCCTGCTATGCTCCAGGCACTGCACTAAGAGAGAGAAAGGCAGTAATCATCCCTATCTTTCAAGAAGCCTTCAGTCACATGGGCTCTCTTCTCTTTTCTCTTTATGATGATGTTACTTGGTGAACTCGTCAGCTCCCGTGGAGTCAGTGATTCTCTCTATTCAGGTGGTATACAGACCTATGCATCTAACTTTTTTTGTCTCTCTCCTAAGCTCCAGTCCTAATCCCATCTGCCCACAGGACACTTTGAAAGAGATGTCTTCTGACATATCAAATTCAACCTGTCCCAAGCCAAAGTCATTTCCTTTCCTCCAAAATTCTTCCTTCTTCTGTCACTGCCAAGGGTACCACCATCCTCATTCATAGTCACTGCTGCTTACAGCCTCGAGGGCATCCCTAAGTCTTCACTCTCACTCACCCGATGAATCCAAACTATGGCCAAATCTTGCCATTTCGTCTTTCCCAACATCACTCGTATATTAGGAATAGCCTTTTGAAATTTGTGCTCTTCATGACTCTCCAAGCTATCTTCCCTCGATGTCAATAAAGTGGAGTCTGATCACATCATCCCCACACCCCCCCACTCAGTTCACTTCAGTGGCTCCATATCACCTTCAGGACTAGATCAAAAATCATCAGCTTGACAAATGAAGCTCTTCACAGCCTGGTTCCTTCTCATCTTCCCAGTCTTCTTACACTTTATTCCCCTCCATACAATCAGTCTAGGTTTCAACTACACTGGTCTACCTGTTCTTTGAACAGGACACTCAACACTCAAGCATCAACGCAGGTTGCTAGAGCCTTCCCTTCTAAGATGACTTTCCATCTACTCTGGATTTATCAATGCACACACATGTTGTCTCCCCCATTCGAATGTAAGTTCTTTGAGGGCAGACACTTTGTTTTTGCTTTTCTTGAGAGGGATGACCAGCTCTTACCACAGTGCCTAACACAAGTGGCTGCCTCAGTGACTATTTGGTGAAGTAGTGAGATTGCTCAGTCAAAGAGTAAGCATAGCTCCATGACTTAGGTAACAGTTCTGAATTGCCTTCCAAGAGGGTTGAATTAATGTATCTACCTCAGGTTCCTATGTGGTATGACTTAAAAGTCTTGGAGTAATTTTAAGTTATTGAAGTTTAAAATTTTAGACTGCACTAAAATTTTGGGACATTATATCAGACAGCAGACCTTTATTGGAGAAATTTGGTATGCAATTTTTTCCTTGTTAAATATCTACCTTCTAGTTCTATTTGCATTGATGTTGTTTGTGCAGAATTGTCCACTTTCTCTTTTGTGATCATTTGTACCCCTAGTTTGGTCAAGAACTCTCCTATCCATAGTTGTGAAAGGCATCTCCTTCCTTTCTCCTATGACTTGTTTATGATATATGGCCTTTTTATTTAGATCAGAGGTGTGAAACTCAAGGCTCAAGCCACAGTAACATGTAATTGGGGACTGTTTAACAAAATAAATGAAAATATAATAAAACACAAATAATGTTAATTTGTTGTTTTCTAAATCAATATTCAGCCCACAGGGGATCAGGGACTCTTTCAAAATTTATTGTGGTCCCTGCAGTGAAGTGTTGATCTAATTCTAATTTTCCTCTTCACTATGGTCTTTAATACCTTTTCTTTCTTTTTCCAGAAATTCTGTGACTTTGGTTCTGTTCTCTTAATCTTGAAGGCCAGTGAGTATGCACACATCCTCTCATGTTAAATAAGGAAAAGAGTCTTCTACTCACCACTTGCATCCAGCCAAGCCAGAACCAGTCAAATCAGAAATTTCTTTTGGTCAGTGCTTACACCATGCATGGAGACTCAGAGAATCCATTGCAATCAATCTCCCTCTGAGAAGCCCCCAAGGGGCTGCGTGAAAGTTGAGAGACACCATTGACTCCTAGATGATTGGAGAGATGTAACTGGAGGGGGGCAGCCAAAATCCATCATTTCATCTAGGTCAAGGTCAATATTTCCTCCACTGAAATGTTCTCTAATATCTCTTTCAGCTCTAAATATGTCATTCTAGGACATGTCACAAGCCTCCCTCTGTCTCTGTCTCTGTCTCTCTCTCTTACACACACACACACACACACACACACACACCTTGGTGGATGATCCTCATGAGTTTTCATAATCAAAAAATTCTTCACCTGTAAGTCAACTCTTAGTTGATGGTCATCTCTGAACTTAGCTAGACTAATTCTTAGAAGACAGACACACAGTCCATCCATCTGTGGGTATGAATTCAAAGCCAGTAGATCTGCCAGAGTAGATATACCACTGGAGAGCCCAGGTTACCTACACACCACAATGAGGCATCAAAGGAGGACACTAATGGAAAAGAGATGAGGAAGAGGAAAAGACTTACGATAATTTATACTTGGGCAGCACTGCGTGATTTGCAAAATGCTTTGCTCACATTTCTTCCCTCTCAGAGAGGGAATGTAAGTCTCCCCATGCCTATTTTACAGAGAAGGAAGTTGAGGCTCACAGAGGGGCATTGACTTCAACATATCCAATGCTCTTTCCATTCCACAATGCTATCGTCCTTTTAAAAAATGTACTTATGAATAGTTTGGGAAATGAATCCACTTTCCCCTTCCTTCCCCAATGGCTTTCTCTAAATCATCATTTTCTGAACTTTGAAGTGGGAACAACCATCCCACCCTACCTAGGTCACAGAGTTATTGTTAGGAAAGCATTCTGCCAACATTGAAATGATGGAGAAACGGGAGGTCTGCTTCCTAGGCTTGACCTTTCACTGGCCATGTCTCCCTCACCACGCCATGATGCCTCTGCCTCCATCACTACACTAAGTAACCTCCTTCTAGAAATTGAATCTGCTACCTTTCTTCTTCACCTTTATTTTGTTCCTCTACCTCTAAAATATATACGGGGCCATTGAACACCCTTTTGACAAACAATTTTTAGAGTCCTTTCTTTGATTAATAATCTTCTTTGACCTCTAAGAATTACTTGCTTCTATTGACTAACTTTCTTTCTAGAAATATATGCCTCTCTTTGAGGTTATGACCCTGCCCTTTTCTGGTTTTGATCCTTCCTCTCAAAATCACAGGAGTTCGTAATTGAAAAGGACCTTAGTGACTATCTGGTCTAAATCAGGTGTAGGGGAAGAAAGGCTCAGCTCCACAATCTGCCCTAAAAGTGATCGTCCAGTCTTTGCTTGAAAACCTTCAGTGAAGGTGATCCCATTGCCTCTCCAAGGCAGGCCATCCCACTTTGATGCATTTCCAACAGTTAAGGTATTTTTTCTCTTATATCAAACTTTGATTGGGTTTCTTTGCAATTTCCCCTCATGTCTCATGGCTCTGTCCTTTGGGACCAAGCACTACTTCCTTCCTCCACATCCTTCTCCCAAAGCCTCACCCCAACCATTCTCCCTGGTTTACATCTCTTTCCTCACTACTTTATCAAGCTTATATCATGCTTACATGATGCTCCGTTTAGATGTCCCATTACCACTTCAAGTTCGACATGTCTAAAACAAACTCGTCATTTCTGCCTCACAATTTGTTTTCCCTCCCTACTTCCCAAGCAGGCTGCCACTGTTCTAAGACTGACTGCTGTCATTAATAGAACACATTAGCATCCATTATTTCATTAGAGACACAACAACTTTGCAAGATAGGCAGGAAAGGTATCATAATGAGGCCTAGGGAGATTCAGTGTATTGTCCATGGTCACATAGTAGCAAGTGCTGGAGGTGCCTTTTGAGCTCCAGATAGACCCTCACTCCAACTCCAGTATGTTTTCCTTTGTGCAATGCTTAGTCAAAGAAGTTTGAAGTCTCTTAATCACCTTCAGTCTGTCATGCTCTATGACATATCCTCCATATCTAGACAGTCACAAGTCCTGTTAATTAATCCAATAAAATAACCATCCTACTCAATACCTCCCTTTCCATCCCTACACTAGTAATGATTTTGTTTTTTGTCTGTTTATCACCATTAGCAAGTAGAGTGCCTGGCAAGTAGTAGCTGCTTAATAAATGTGTCTTGAATGGAATGAAATGGAATCTTTTGTCAGGGGTCCTTCCTTTGGACACCTCCTCACTTCAGAACTTCCATCTTGAATGAACAGTCACATGTGCCAAGTAAGGCTTTAGTTCCCCAACTTGATGCTAAGCCTTTAGAAGGGAGAGATGATGATGGCTTTGTATCTTCATGGATATGGATAGCACAGGGCTATGCACATAGCCAATGGTTAATACTTATTTTTTAAAATGGCTGCCAGAAGGACATCTGTGACCCTCTACTCTCTTGGTTATCTTTCTTCTCTGACCACTTTGTTTTTGGCTTTGCACCCCATCCCCATCCTGATCATCCCGGGAGAAGGGAAGCTTCTTTAAGGCAGGAAGGACTTTTGGTAGTCTTTGAGTCTTCAGAACCTAGCACAGTGCCTGGCACAGAGGATGTGCTTAATGACTTCTCGTTAGATTAAATGAACAGCGTGATTCCCTCTTGACTTGAAGGCCACCATGATTTGTGTGCTATCCAAGTACAGTCATACCTGTGCTTCAAAGAGAAAGCATTTTTTAACAAGTTGAAGGGTTGTGTTCAGCACAATCCTGTGTTGAGCAAATCTGTTGGTACTATTTTTCCAACAGCTCAGTTGCCATGTGCTCCCATCATGTCTCTGTGTTACATTTTGGTAATCCTTGAAATATTTCAAACTTTTTCATTATTATTATTACATCAGTTATGATGGTCTGCAATTAATGATCCTTGTTGTTACTATTGTAATTGCTTTCGGTGCCATGTAAGACATTGAACTTAATAGATAAATGGCTGTATTCTGACTGCTTCACCAACTGGCTGTTTATTTCCCCATATCTCTCCCTCTCCTCAGATCTCCCTAGTCCCAGAAACACAATGATATTGAAAGTAGGCCAATTCATAACTCTACAATGGCCACTAAGTGTTCAAGTGAGGGGAAGGATCATTCAATGGGGCAAACTTCATTGTTGTCTTGTTTTTTTAAGAAATTGTCACAGCCCCCCCCACAACTTTCAGTAATCTGATCTGTCAGCAACCATCAACATCAAGGCAAGATGCTCCACTAGCAAAAGATTAAAACTTGCTTATGACTTAGAAGATGGTTAGCATTTTTAATCAATGAAGTATTTTTACATTACAGTACGTATTTTTTAGACGTAATATTATTGCGCACTTAATAGACTATAGTATAAACATAACTGGTATATGCACTAGGAAATCAAAAAATTCATGTAACTTGCTTTATTGCAGTGGTCTGGAACCAAACCCATAATGTCTCCAAGGTATGCCTGCAGTACAGGACACCCCTACCCAAACCCAGAGATTCTGCCTCACATCAGCGAAATTGCTCAGAGCCCTTCAATGACACCCCGGAAAAAACCAAGTCATGATTAACATTGTCTTCAGTGGTGGTGGGCTGGTAAGGCCCTACTTGTGCATTGGCCCTTCCAGAGTTTGGAGCATTTCCTCCCAAACCCCTGGGATGATCTTCACATCACTCCTGGGAGGAATTCGATTTAGAGCTTACAACCTTCAAAAGGCCAAGAGAGGTGAATGACCTCCGACTGGTGGCAGGCAGGGCTCCTCCTGCTTCTGTTCCTGACTCCTAGCCCAATGTCTTTCCCACTGCACTGTACAGCCTCTTCCCCAAAGTAAAAAAGTTAGGATGGGAAAAGAACTCAGAGGCCATTGAGTCCAACTCCCTATTTTACAGATGAAGAAACTGAGGCCCAGGGAAAGGAAGTGACTGGCACAAATGCCCCGAAGAGAGAAAAGGGACACAAAGAGGCTGTGGCCCAGGTCCTCTGACTCCAGCCCAGATGCTTTGCACTGGGCCACATTGCCCCCACATCATGGGTTTTATAAACAGAGATTTTCATGATACTTTTGATGGAAGTTTTTCCATTTTTCTTATTGATGGGTCAGCAGACTAAAGCCAATGGAAGAACAATCAGTCAGTATTTGTTCCCTCACAGAACTGGGTTCTACTCTGAAAGAGGTACAAAGTTCAGAGAAGAATGAATACTTGGCCTCAGAGAGCTCACAGTCTTAGCAGGAGACTAAAGGGACCAGAATGAGCAGCCCTAACCCACCTTATATAATACGTGTGCTGGAGAATGACAAAACCAAGTGTCCAAGATTCTTAGAGGGAAAGTCTTTATCAATGCAGAGGCCCAAGGTGGGCTTCCCGGAGGAGGTGGTGTTTGTGATGGTCTTTAAGAGAGTTAAACAGGTGAAACAGGCAGGACATTCCAGGCATGAGGAATAGTTGAAACAAAGGTGCAGAATATACTCAGGGAACAGAGAATTGTTCAGGCTGGGGGGAGCTTATAGGGCCTAGAAAAGTTAGGCAACGGGGCTCTAAGGGCAATGCTGAGGTACAAGTTGGCAGGAGTGGAAGGCTGAAAGTCATCCAGGTATAATCAGGAGACTGAAGAGGTTTTTAGTTGCAAAGTTGAATAACCAGCTCTATACTTCAGAAAGATTATTCTGATAGTGGTCTGAGGAATAGTCGCAGGCACCAGCTGGAAAGACCTGCAGGTATGGTCCAGGCAGGTAGGAATCAACACCTCCACTTGGTGTCTGTTAGAGGAAGGCATGGGGGGGAGACAATTTTCCTTTTAAAAAGTGGAGAAAATGTCTGTGAAGAAACCCTGGAAGATAAATAATGCTTTCTCAGACCATGCACAAATCTTGGGGAAAGATTTAAATTATAATTATACATTGATTATATAACATACATTATTCGTACGATCATAATAAGGAAAACTCTTCAATGAAATAATAATCAAATGAAGATTTCTGTGAAGAAGAGGGTGAGCAGCCCAAACGCCATGTTTCCTTTTTTCCCTAAAAAGAATGCAAGGGAAAATGAAGAAATGATGAGCCTCTGCCTTTCATCAAACCCCCAAGAGCCTGGGGTTTGGCAGAAAATGGAGAAAGGCCAGTTCCTTGCATCATTGACATAGAGGATGTCCATGGTGTTCCCCACCCCTACCCTTAGGAGACAGCAAAGCTGTGGGGAAAGCCTGACAGCCAGGACCAGAAGGGTCAGGAAAGGGGGCAGGGGCAGAGACAAAGTGGGTGGGAGGAGGAATGGGGACCTAAGTTCAAAAAAACCCTCCTGGGTGCAACCTGAGGTAGTCCTTGCCCTCTAGACAGATCTAGAGCCGAAGGTCTGTAAGAAAGGAAACCATATTAAGGAAAAGAAAGATGTTCCTATCTGCGGGGTTGGCCGTATCTTCAGGTAAAATTCTCACCACCACCACCACCACCACCACCACCATCACCACCACCCTTGCTCCTCTGATCTTGGGAGTTCTCTGCTTTCCAGAGGAGCTAATTGTGATCAATTATTACAGTCCTCCAGTGCCACCTCGTGTACCCATGTGGCACTGCAGCCCTGATCAAATCTCCTCTCCATTTCAGAATGGCAGTAGATGTCCTAAGGGCAGACTCGAGATCTGCTTCTGGTTTGTCTTACCAGTTACCTTTACAGAATTCTTCTATCCATCACTGCATTGTGAATCTCATATCTTCCTTGAAAGTTAGTTAGAATCTTAGAGCTGGAGTTGGAAGGGCCAAAGAGGTACTCCGGGCTAACCCCATCATTTGACAGATGAGTAAACTGAGGCCTAAAGGGGAGTGACCAAGGTGAGATGTGATGCCAGGTCTTTCTGGCTCCATGTCTAACACTTTGCCCACTAGCCCACCCTGCTTTTCTGCTCCCTGAGGAGTGCTGAAGTGAAGATGGAGCCTAGTTTTCTAGAGAAACTAAAAATCATTCCCCTAAAAAGAAGATGGTTACCTGGAGTTTTAAAGTGTGTAAGTAAGGCACTCACCCCATCCCAAGTACAAGGGGGCCGTATGTGATCTGCTATGTCTTCTTACAGTCCAGGGAGGTCACATTAAATCCACCAAAAAGACAAGGGCCAGAGTTGGACATGGGACTCAGCAGCCTACAGTGGGGAGACATGCTCCCACCTGTCCTTGTGGAGTCATGTTTCTCTGTAAAGTCAAGGGTACTCCTACTGCCTTGGGGGATGTTTCATGGCTATAAGGGAGAAAGCCATCAATTTCTTCTGGTTTTCATTCTGCAGAAGCCAAGAAGTTTGGATAGAATAATAGAAGTCAAGGCCACTTCATGGCCAATCTGGTCCTTCACGTTTCCTTCTAAATAGAGCACAGGCCTATGTTTCTATACAACTTTGACCTTAACTTCTCCATGAACAAATTTGGAATAATAATGCTCTGATCTTCAAGCAGAAAGCTGGTACCTGGGCTTCATGTCCTAAAAGGGTTTCCCTTCCACTGTTTGATAGAGTTTTTTGATAACCCTTTGAAGGGCTCATCCTAGTAACTATGACACACAATAGGCAGGACAATGCCAATAACTTACCCTTCAGGGGGCAGCTAGGTGGCACAGTGGATAGAGCACCAGCCCTAGATTCAGGAGGACCTGAGTTCAAATCTGGCCTCAGACACATAACACTTACTAGCTGTGTGGCCCTGGGCAAGTTACTTAACCCCATGGCCTAGCCAAAAAAAAAAAATTGTAAAAAAATAAAAAAATAATAACTTACCCCTCAGGACACCTTTCTGAAGCAGGTAACAAACAATGAGCTGGGCTCCATTTAGCAAAAGGAGGCAAGAGGATTGAATTTCCCTATGTGCTCAGTACTTTTAATGACCCTACAATTCTTCTTGAAGGCAAGGCCCATCAGCTGCCCCACATTGTTCTTCCAGTGGTTTAAGGCTTAGGTTTGTCTCAGAAACTTTAAAGTAGGGGATCATACAAAGGATAAAGGAGAGGTACATTGGTGGATAGGAGAAGACTGCAAGACAGTAAAAGAAAAATGAGGAATCACATAGGAGAAACAATGTAAAGAATGCCATCTGAGGAATGTATGACTGAAAAAGAGTAATGGTCTGGTCACTTATCCAAAGCAAAGGTTAACTGAGGGACAACCCACGTGATCCACTGGTTTCTGTACAACTTGAAAAGGAAGCCATGGGCAGATAGGTTTGGGTGACCCTTTGTGTCACGGAAAGGAATATCCACATGAGTGAGATTAAAGCTCCATTATTCACATTCAGATTGACTTTGGGCCAAATAAGTTATATAATATGTTTATAGTGTTAATGAATGGGGCTTAGGAACAGCAAAACGAGCTGCTTCCCCATAGCTTTTCAGAACATAGCATGAACTTGCTTATGAGAAGGAAAAGTCAGAGTCCCCATTGTTAGTGGAACCAAGGTGCTGATTATTAATTCCTCAGAGAGAGACATGATACCACAAACCAGGGCTGCAGACATGAAATGTGGGAAACAAACAAGTGAAAAATTCAGAATTATTTTAGAATTAAGCACATGCATGCATACATAAACACGTGCAGAGAACATCACATAGCAGATAAGGGGTGCTCCAGGGCACCACCTACCTCTTTCTGGAGCCTTTTCCTGATCACTTTGGTGAGTGCTGAGGTCATGTCTGCTGCCACTGCCCTGGCAAGGCATCTGTGCTAACTTCAAAACTCAACCTTGATAACTTCAGGCCCGGTTGTCTACTTAGTTTGGGTCAAGGTCTGGCCCCTTTGACCCTTCTCAGTGTATAGATTCTGCCATCCCATGACTCCTTAGCATTCATCCAAGTCTCAAGGAAGAAGAAGAAGACTCTTATACTCACTGGCTTCTTTCTGGTGACTGTAACAGAAGAAAGTGTGAGAGGATAAGTAGGATGAGATTTTTGGCCAAACAAGGTCCTGAGTTTTGATCTTCTCACACCCCATCTCCATGGTCCCTTTTTCTGACAATTCAGAAAGGATCAGGTTGGTTTTTCTGGCATTTCTTAAACTTTTCCAAGTCAACCACCAGTGTCCGTTGATACAGTACTGATAAGGAAGATAACACTGTGCTAGGCACATGAGGAGGGGTACATCTAGTGAATGTCCAAGACAGCTACAAAAATCCAGAGAAATGTTAACTAGAGATTCTTAGACAGTTTATCTCTTTCTATTTATTTTTGTAGCATGTTTACGTGATAGAGTTGCTCTCATATGAAGCATAATTTTTTCATCACAAGAAATAGTCACAGGGGATCATTTCCCAAGCTTTTCTTCACTGGGAAGGTAAGCAAAATCAAGCACACATTAGAGAGTATTGTGAAATACCCAGCTACTTTATGAACTGGGTAAGACTCGGACTCTAAACTAAATCATTATAGGCCTTTTTAACCCATGAGGCAGGGCGCCCAGGTCCCATCTTGGGCCCCCATCTTCATTCATATGAACAGTGACCAAATCCAGAGATTTCTGGGTGATCTGGTCTGTTAGGATGTCAAGCTGGCCGTACCTGGCATTAAAGTGTTAAGTGAAGGAATGCTCACTGCACAGGGCGTTACATTATAAAATGTACATCTGTAACGACTTTGAAGCTAGTCAAGTCATCGAGTCTGATCCACCAGGGGGTGCTTTTACCACTGAGGCTGAAGGCAGGTCACTGGAAAGAAGATTGGGTTTAGAATCAGTGGCCCTGATTTTGTGTCCTTTGTTCTCCTACCAGCTGCCTGTGTGATCTTGGATAAGTGACTAAAACATTCTAATTCTCCATTTCTTCATCTGAAAAATAATAATAATAATAATAGTCATAATAGTTAGCATTTATATAGTAAGGCTTACAGAGTAATTTCCATGGAACATGGAATCCTCACAACCACCTTGGGAAATAGGTGCTTTTATTTTTTCCACTTTACAGATGAGGAAGCAGAGGATGAGAGGAGTTAAAAGACTTGTCTAAGGTCACACAACTAGTAAATGAAGGATGTTCAACTAAAGGATCCCTTAGATGGCTTCTCATTGTAATTTTGAGAGGAATTTTTAGCTTATCTAATCTCTCTCCCTTCATCTGAAATTCCCTCATGATAGTAGGTAAATGAACAAATCCCAGTTGCAGAGGTACCACAGAACAGTGGAGAAGCCCTGGCAGATGTAATAGGCAGCAGCCCATCACCAAGAAAGAAGTGTCCAGATGGCATATAACAGAGCTCATCAGAGAAATATGTGACCAAAAAAGGATGTCACATACTGAGGGTGAGTGAGGGATGACCAGTGGGAGACCATGGTCTTCACTAATGCCTATGTCATGGCAAGACAACTGGTGGAAGCCCACTGTGTGACCTCCCTCCCACCCATGCCATGAGAAGAAGGAGATGGCCTGCCTTCCCCCTTGCTAAGATAATAGGCCCATCAAAGGAAGTATGCAAAGTCTAGCATCCATAAGGGACAAGGACAAGGTGACCCCATTTGTGGAACCATTGTTTCAACAGCTCCAAGAAGGAAGACTAGCACCTCTGGTATGAGGACTTGCCAAGCCTTTTTCAGGGTGCCATTGGTATCTACCTCTCATTCAACTCTCACATGTGGCCGCAAGAAGCTGTGGCATGCACAGCAGCGACACCCTGGCAAAGCCAACTCAGCAGATGAGTTAAACCAGTCTGAAGGTAACTGACAGGCTTCAAACCTGTCAGTAAGGTAGGAGGATATCTACCTCGATCAGGTGAAGATTTTCCTTGGTGGAATGGGTAGACGAGAACAATTTGTTCCAAAAGCCATAAAGGCAGCTGAAGCAGGAGCTGTGGAGTGCTTAGAGCTTGGTTGGACATTGAAGATGCCAAGGTCATCCACTGGGCCATTGCCATTCTGACTTTTTTCTTGTCATTGGACTTCTGAGGCTGATAACTTAGTGAAACTCTGCCTTGCTTAGATCCAAATCACTCTCAAGTCAAGACAGTACCCTGTGAAGGCACTGATCTTCTTTGAAAATGAAAGAGAAACAATGACATCCTTCTGTTTCATATGAGAGCAATCCCACAAACTGTACAAGGTGAGAAGGCCTGTACAGGTACAGTATGGATGACTTTTCTTAAACAGCATGCTCTTTGGAGCCAATGGCCTGTTACATCTTAGATGCTCAGCTCTCTCTGCAGCTGATGGAGGTTCCACCATCATGTGGTAAGGAGGGAAAGCATCATCCAAGCTCCACCATCCTTCTCTGAATGCCTAGTGTCAGTTCCTTCCAGGATCCATTGGCAGCTATTTAGAGCCCCTCCCTAGTCTGGGCACGACCAAGGCCAGATGGGGGAGGCCGATTCTTATAAAGGGAAGTGGAAACACTATTCTTCAGCCCTAGGGTAAGCTCCTGGAGCCTTCTAGCTTGTTTTCTAGAAGGGCAGGAAAGCATGAAATGCTAAGGTGCTGTGGAGGTGAGGAGAAGCAGCAAAGAGGGGTGAGGAAAAGAAGTTTTTCCCCAAGAAGAGTTGGGGCTTTTTCTAGAACACAAACCCAAACTCAAAGTACCAAAAGAAAGACCAAGAGGATGAAGAATACATGTAGAAACAAAAAGATAATCTACTTAATTACAGATTTTAGCTTGATCAGCCTTTAAGCATGGTAGAAATACTCAATAATCTCATTAGAGAAACAAATGAGGGAACGTCGCCCTGGCATTAATCTTCCCTGGCCCAGTTCTGGGCTCCCCTCACTCCCTAATGCTGTGATGGGCCACATGAAGACGACACAGGTGAGCTATGTCCTGTGCATACATCTGTGCTTGCCTTTCCTAGAGCTGATGTCCACAGCATGGGTGTTGGCACTGGATCTGGAATCAGAGAGACTGGACTGGATTTCCAGGTCTGCTTCTTACCCTCCAGGTGATGCTGGGGACCCAGAGTCACTTCTCAGACCCTTGGGTTCCAACTACAATATGTACAGATGTGCCCAGCCACATGCTTTCTTCATCTTTCAGAGACATTGTGAGAATCTGAGAAAACCTTTTTGAGAAATTGCCCAAACTGGGAAGTATCAGGTAGACCTCAGCGTGAAATCTCATGTAAATCCCAGGGGATGGTGATGGTGGAGGTGGTGGATGATGTGTGATGGAAGCAAATCCTGGAATCTCAGAGCTAGAAGAGACCTGACAGACCATCTGGTCCAACCTGTAAGGAGCTCTGCAATATACTCTCTGTTTGAGGGCTCTCAATAGAAGGAAACCAAACACCCCCAAGGCACCCCATCATCCTCTTTGGGAAAGCAATCATGTGAGTTTTCCCTGATATCAAACCTTAACCTTCCATTTGGCAACTGTACCCATTTCTCTACCTTCTGCCCTCTGGAGCTAACCAGAATATGTTTAATGTTTTTCTCTGTATGACAGCCATTCAAATACTTCAACACAACTGTCATGGCTTCCCTAAGTCCTTTCTTCTTCGGTATAAACATGCCCATTTTCTTCAATTGCTCCTCAAAGACCATGAAATCAAGGCCCTTCATCATTTATTTAAACATCTCATTGACCCTTGGATCAAATCTAAATTCCTCTGCTTGGCACTTAAACCTTTTCACATCCTCAGTGTGGCCCCAACCAACCTTTCCAGCATTATGGTGTACTCTTTCTCTTCACTCATTCTTTAGTGGAATTGTAGTGTCCTTCATGCAGTTTGTCATACACAGTATTATCACTTTCACGTCCCTTTCATAACACTGGCTGCCTACCATGCCTGGAATGCCCTCCCTTCTCACTTTGGCTTCTTAGAAACCCTGGTTTCCTTCAAGACTCATCTCAAGTGCCATATTCTCCATGAAGCATTTCCTTATATACCTTCCAGTTACTAATGTCCTTTCCCCTCAAATTACTGTGTGGGTATGGGAGATACAGAGGTGTCTGTGACCAGTCAGTAGCCCTGGGAAGTGGCAATAGAAAATGACGTAAAAAGCATATGCAGAAGGATGTGGAAAGATGGCCACCCGAGGACAATGTCAATGTCAGTGATCATGACACTTCATGATAGAGAGAATTGTCAACTATAGACTCTTGATAGGTGATGATTCTTAAAGCTCATCATGGAGCTATACCTAAGGGAAACCTTTGTGAGGATTCCACAAAGGAAGAAAGGGACTTCAAGGGCTAATAAGTGGGAAGTACCACTTTGCCACATGTGATCTTCATATATGTGCTTCATTACAATTATATTTTTAGTATGATCCCACTTTCTGTAGGGACCTTGTTGTGCAAGGGGAAAGTATGTCCCAGATTTGGGAGGGTTGTTTTTTACCACCTCTTCCTACAATACCTTTTCAGTAAATCCCTTTTCTAAGATAGAATCAATGGATTTTTATTGATAATTTGGAGCATGCCAATGGGGGCTCAGGTGCTGTAGTCCTAAAAAGGTTTTTACTCAGGGTTACTCCTAAAACTTTGAAAGAGTAAAGAGTAAATAATAGCAACTTGGCCTGGCAATGTGGGTGGGACTTGAGAAAATAATCCCGGAGCAGGGGGTAGGGGAACTACACATATAAAACAGGAAGATATATAGAATCAGAGGGCCCTAGCTGTAGAACCTGAAGGTATCTTAGAGACAATCTAATCCAGTTGTCTCACTTTATGAATGAGAAGAGTGAGGCCCAGAGAGATGAAATCACTTGCCCAGGGTCAGATAGTTGGACAAGAATGACTAAGATTTGATTCATATCAGCTAACTCCAACCCAATCCTCTCTCCATCACTGTCATGGAGAATGTCCTCCTGACCTCCAAATAGAAATAACTGAGACTTTTGCTCCCTGTGAGGGCAGAGGGAGGTAGGGCTGCTTCTACAGAATCCAAAAGAGAAGAAAAAGAGTATGTGGTATTGAGTGATGAAATGGGAGCCTAGCATGTGACAGAGCAGGAACAATGAGGAAGCCAGGACACATAGCCCAGAACTGCTCTAACCACTAGGTAGCCTGGAAGGTAATAGGACAGGAAGGCCTCTGGAATGAATCATTAGGGGCTGGGATAGAAGAAGGGTGTGTGATACAATCAAGAATAAAGAAAAGGAAAAGGATCTTGTGAAGTGATTCACCCAAACTCCCAGAGGAACAAAAGTAGGCCCCTGGGACAAAGGAGGCTTAGGAAGCCCTGGGGGAAGAGAATAGAACATGGGACCAAACCTAATAACTTCTGTCATGAGGGAATGTCCTTGGAGAAGTCAGCCACAGCCCTCAGAGGGGATGATGCATGGAACTGTCATTACCCAGTCCCTTGAGATGAGTCCTGAGATGGTGGTACAGAGATGCATGAATCAGGTTTGGATGGGAGCTCTCCAAAGGAGACCCTTGTGCCTGCCACCAATACTGAGCTGCAGAGACTCAGCAGGAATACTACTGGAGAAAATGGACCAAGCATTGACACTAAACCCAAGGTGGAGTGGGGTGGGTAATGGTGATAGGGCTAGCAGCCACCCAGACAGCCTAGTGGGTAGGATGGGAGTGAGGACAGGAGAATATTGATGAAGAGTGGAGTTGTGGTAGAGAAGGGCCATGAGGAATCATTTATGAAGAAACCTCAGCATGGCCCTAAGGCATGCTTGGAACCCGCCATGTCTGTTCCTTAGATGTAGCTGTAGGAAGCCCCTCTTGTCTCCAAATTAGGTATCTCAGGTATGGAGAAAAAGGACAAAACAGGGACCTTCACGGTCAGCCTAAAGAACTAGAAGTGACATGTTTCTTTCAAAAGCAGAATGAGCAGAGATAGAGATGGAGGTCAAGACAGGAATAGTTACCTCATGGACACAAATGCCTTTCCCAGAGCAGGAAAGCCAAAAGCTCATGGGCTAGATCAGGATGATTTTTTTTTGTTTGTCCTTCATTCTTGAAAAGGACCATGACATCAGGGAGATGATGACATGACTTGCAATTGAATTGGATTTAAGTGAGGGAGGGGTGTGCAAAGTCACCAGCCTCACTTTCTCCTCCAGAGCCATCTGGGTCCAGTGGCCAGATATAGATCAGGATAACCAGAGATGACCCGAAAGGCAGTGGGAGACCTTGGCCTTTTCAAGCTAAAGTCTTTTCAAGTTCTCATTTTGAGTGAGGCAATGTCCATTCAGTGAATAGGCCTCTTTAAGTAGTGAGTCAAGGGATGGCCCCTTTAATTAATTAATTTTTAAAAAACCAAACTAGGAGGGGAAGACCCTCAGGGCTGCTGCCAAAAGAGAAACAGTCACTATTTACATTCACTCTGAGCCAGAAGGGCCCAAAAATAATCATTAAGTGGTGCTTAGGCAGGGACCTATTGTTGTCCAGCCAACGAGATTCAGAGTGAATTGGATTTGAGGCTTGGTCTTTGAGAAAGAAATCCAGCATAAACCCCAAGTTAACTGTGTAGGTTTTGGCCATCAAAATTTACCTTTCTTTGAGCAGAACATCCTTAGGTAAGGGTATGCTGAGGAGGGCAGAGCAGGGGAGGGGAGGAGAGGAGAGGACCTGAGTTGCCCAACTGGAACTGGCCAGCTGGGTCCCCATTGGGACAGCTTGGACTACTCACAGGTTGTGGTTTGTCCTTCATTCTTGAAGAGGACTATGACATCAGGGAGGTAAGGACCTGACTTTCAATTGGATTGGACTTAAGGGAGCAGTGCTATGCAAGTTCACTAGTCTCACTTTCCCCTCCAGAGCCAACTAGGTGATGGGGCAATGAAGCAAGAGCAGCAGCAGAGAAAGAGGAAAACTGAGGGGGGGGTCATGGAAAAGACTTCCAGGAAGTGAAGGAGAACAGAAATCAGGAAGTAACTTTCCTCTTGCAGAAGGGCACTCTGGACCAGGTCACAGGGCTGAGAAAATCCCCCTGAACTAAAAATAGCCCCATGAAACACCTCAGTAATAAGTCCCTGGATGAGGGTGAGCCCCCAGAGACAAAAGTGAAGGTGGGTGAGGTGGGGGAAAAGAGGACAAATCATCTGATCTTAGATGCACATGAGCTAGGGTAGGAAAAACAGTTAACGAGCAAACTGGATGATGGGAAATGCATTGCATCCCAAAAGATCTTGTCAGGCCGCAGCATAGACCTTATTCTAAGAATATGAAATGCAATAGGGATTGATGTAAACCTTGCACTTGAGTTCAGAAGTACAACAGAGGGTAGCATGGTTAGATAGCAATTGGTCTGGAAAAGGTCTGGGTATTTGGTGGTCCCAAAGCTCAATGCAGTACCCAAAAGGGTCCAGGTCCAGGGGGTGATGGTCCCATTGTCCTCGGCCCTGGGCAGACCACATCTGGAGTCTTGTGTTCAGCTCTCAGCATATATTTTATGATGGCACATTTAAAGATGGAAAGCAGACAGAGAAAAACAATCAGAGCAGTGAAGGGCCTTGATGCGTTGGAGGGAGAAGAAGGAAGGAAGGAAGGAAGGAAGGAAGGAAGGAAGGAAGGAAGGAAGGAAGGAAGGAAGGAAGGAAGGAAGGAAGGAAGGAAGGAAGGAAGGAAGGAAGGAAGGAAAGAAGGAAGGAAGGAAGGAAGGAAGGGAGGAAGGAAGGAAGGAAGGGAGGAAGAGGAAGGGAGAGAGAGGGAGGGGAGGAGGGAGGGAAGGAAGGAAAAAAAGAGGAAGGAGGGAGGGAAGGAAGGAAAGAAAGAAGGAAAGGAAAGAGAGAGGGAGGAAAAAGCATTTCTTAAGCCCTCCAAGGTGCCAGGCACTGTGCTAAGTGCTTTATAAATGTCTCATCCCTGAAGGAAGTTTGGGATAATTAGAGCAGGACCCATATCTGACATAGACCATTGCAGGGCTGGGACAGAGCTGATTTCCCTTGGGGCTTAGGGTCTTTCTGGGTCTTGGGGCCTCTCTAGGTTTCAGGTGCCTGTATGATGAGGCTAAGAATACCTACACTCCAGCTGACTTCACAGGGCTATTGAAAGGAAAATGCTTCACAAACCTTAAAATTCATATAAAAGTAGATGGTGTCATTGTAATCTGAGGTTCAAATGAGATCATATGAAGAAACATGGCAGTCACCTTTGAAACACCGCAGCATTGCTAGCTGGGAGACTGACAGGAGGCCTTCAACATCAATCCATCCCTTTGGCTTAGGAAGAACCAAGGCGAGTTTGGCAAAAATATTCCAGTGATAATGCCTTTCAGAGTGTTCCAAAACTGGCACTCAGCTGCCTATGACAATATCTAAAAGTTCACTTCATAGTTTCCATCAATTTAAAATTTGTGTCCCAGTAAAATCCTTATTTAACTGGGACACTGAGAGGGAAAAGGAAGAGGGGGAAATGTTGCCAAGAAGAGATCACAACAGGTTATAATATTGGACAAATCCATGAATTCAATGGTCAAAAAGCAACATATTCAAAAGAACTGAAATGAGGGAGGCATGGCTAGACAAGAGTTACTATGAAAAAGATAGGGGGGCTGTAGAGGATACAAGCTGAATCTGCCCCAGCTGGGTCAGAGCATCCCCCAAGGCCCCAGATCCAGGTTTTTCCCCAAAGCAACTGCTGTAGAAGTAATTCAGTACAAAGATCCAGACCATAGATATAGCAGGTGAGAGACAGAGACAGAAAGAGACAGAGGCAGAGAGAGACAGAAACAGAGAGACAGAAAGAGTCACAGGCAAAGATAGATAGATAGATAGATAGATAGATAGATAGATAGATAGATAGATAGATAGATATAGATAGACAGATGATAGAAAGAGCATTTACTAAGCAATTATTATGTTGGTGCCAGGCACTGTGCTAAGCACTGAGGATACTAATTTAAAAAAAAAAAAGCAAACAAAGCAGCCCCTACTCTCAATCAGTTTACATTCCAATAGAGGAAGACAAGGCATAAAGAGGAGCTAGGAAGTGGGTGGGGGAAGCCCTCATGCAGAGGCCAGGGAGCTGGTGACGGAGTGGAGAAGTCTTGGGTGTGAGTTGAGTTTGGCGGAGGGGTGAAATAAATACAGGTGGGGCTCCTTCTGGAAGAGGGGTCTGGCTGTGGGAGACACCAATCAGGAGAGTGGAACCTCAGGGAAGAGCTTTCTCCAGGGTGGGAAAGTTCCTAGAAGTATAAAGGGAGAGAAGCTGGAATGTTATCCAACTTTCAAGATCTATGAATAGTAGAGCCTTTCATTTCATACTGGCTTGAGACAACAAACTCACCAATGGCCACAGAGAGACTGAACAATAACGAGGGAACCCCGAAGTGAAGAGTCAGAGGAGTTAAGGATGGTCAGGTAACACAGTAGCCCAATGTGGTCACAGCAAGCTGAGCTGAAGCAAATTTTACCATGAGGAAAGACAACCCAGGACCTCAGGGTAACAATGCCTAACCCACTCATAGCCCTTTCCATAGCTTCTCTAGAAGCACAACAAAATAAGAAAGCCCGGATTCTGATTCCACACAGCCAGCAGCTCTCTGACTGCCCTGTAGCCAGGTGCTCAGGCTCTTGGGGATGGAAGATCATGGATCATTTGGCTTTGTGTGGCAAAAGGAAGGGAAGCACAGAGAGGTGAGCTAGTGCCTTCAGTCAATGTAGATTCCACAAATAGAATCATGTCTTGTCTCATAAATGAAATGAGGATGTTTCAGGGGGTTTCCTAGAGATTTTCTAAAAACAACTATGAGAATTGCATGGAAGGATGTCTCCAAAGCATCACTCCCACCAATAATAAATCCAAGGTATGATCCCAGAAGTCTCTTGTAATAGACACACAATCAGAGGGAGAGCCCAGAGGAATGGTCTTTTCCCCTGGCCAAAACATACTTGGTCATCAAATTAACTACCACGAGAAAAATAGGGAATAGCTTTCAAAACTGGAGAATGGGATTCTATTTCCTATGCACAGAACATGACTAACTGAGGTAATACATAGGAAACCATCTCAGCTCTCCTTGTGACTCAGACATGAAATCTGGGGAAGTGTGCTAACCAGCAAGTGTATTATTTATTGGAAAGGGGGATTCACTGACTGTCTTTACGAGTAAAAGTATCATCCATCAGAACTTCGGTGTCCTCTGGGACAGCATAAGTTAAATAATGAGATCACATCTGTCACACATTTTTACAACTTTCCTATATTTTTTAAAATTCATAATAGACTTAATCCAGAACTTAAAAGTATTCTCTTTCCACATGAATTGTTTCTCCAATTAGTGAAAAATGTCAGCACTAAATGAAATTCTGAGCCTGTGCTTTTTCAGACATCTTGCATTTAACAGAAAAAAAGGAAGAATTTCCAAAGGTATTGTGCATAAAATTCTTCCTGGATAACTTTTAAAAGGTGTTTATTCCCCAGGAAATTGGAAGATTATCATTTTCACAGTGGGATGGGGGGAAAGAAATTATAAAAAGGGAAGGCTTTCAGTGCTATTTATTGGAATGATGCTAATGGATTCAGGTCCAAGTGTGTTGGAATCATCGAATTGGACTTTTCCTTCAGAGAGAGCATTGAGAGGTCAAATACCTGGAATTTCTGTCCTACCTAAAGAACCCTCTCACAGTTAAAATCATTAATTAGATAAGAGTGGTTGATACTCACCAAATGTGAAATAACTCAGCATTGATGTGGGAAAGAGGTTTGTGTGCATGGAAAATCATTCCTCCCAGAGGACAAGCCCAGAAATGACTTAAAGGCATTGCAAAAAATACACAAAGGAAATGCTGCTTGTCTGAATCTATCAGGAGAAGGTGAGGAACTTTCAGGCACTGATTCCTTTGGGACCACCCAATTAAGAAAGGAAACTTGCAAAAGTGAAAGACCTAAACTGGTGACATGCCTTTTCCTCCTTGACGAGAATTAGCTGGATATACGACCAACTGTGAATTATTCATATTCTTCTACATAACCCCAATGGTGTGATTAATCCATCTCTTCCACACATAGTTTCAGTACCAAGTTCAGTCATTCCTTTTTCCCTCTCTTGGCTCAATATAGTATATTATAATGTTTATATAATAGAAAAAAAAAAGAAAACTAGCAAAAAAAAAAACCTGGAAAGTAAGGGAGTGCTCCATCAATGTGGAATGGCTAAATCAATTCTGGGGTATGAATGCAGTGGAAGACTAGTGTGCTGTGAGAAATGGTTTCACCCAAGCCTTGGAAGACTTGTCTGAACTGATGCAGAATAAAGTGAGCAGAACCAAGAGAACAATGTCTACAGTAAGTTAAGAAAAACAGTTTGGAAAGACTTAAGGATTCTTCATCTTTTTTTTTCAATTTGGGTTAAGTGACTTGCCAGGGTCACACAGCTAGTAAATGTCAAGTTTTTGGTCTAAGGTCAGATTTGAACTCAGGTCATTCTGACTTCAGGGCCAGTGCTCTATCCACTGCACCATCCAATTGCCCCAATTCCGATACATGCTCTTCCACATACCTTTCAAACACCAAAGTGGCTCAACTAGAGATCTGTCTGACCTCCCAGACTGTTCAGATATAATTCTCTACTGAAGATAAGCCATATGGATACAAGAGATGGGCATGGAGAGAGGAGAGGAAAGCATAGATCATAAAGGAATCAAATAGATTTGAAAATTTGTGTTGTATAGAAATTGCCTTTGCCTCATGACTGACTTCAGTGTTGGGTACCAAATGTAAGGATGAACATGCACAAAGCATCCAAAGGAGGACAATTAGAATTAGGAAGGGTCATTTGGGGATCATGCCACATGAGAATTAACTAATGGAACAAGGGGCATTTGACCTGGAGGAAAGGAGATCTAGAAAGATCAATAGCTTTCTTCAAGTATTTAAGAGACTGTCGAATGGAAGAGGGATAAAACCTGTTCTCTTGACAGAACTAGTGGCCCTTACATAGAGGCAGATTTCAACGTGATAAGAGGGAGAAAAACAAAACAATTTGAATTACAGCATTTCAGAGGTCATGAGTCCCAATGTGACCATCTATTCAAACCTACACGAAAGAGAATCCCTCTGTAACACACCTAATGGATGCTCACCGACCTTCTGCCTGGAGACTCCCCAGTGAGGGAGAAGAGCCTCTCTCAAAGGCCTGTTATATTTATGGATACTTAATTTTTTTTTTAATTTTATTTCATGTTTCACTTAACAAACATTTTTCTTTCCCTCTTCTCTCAATTTAATTTAATAAAAAAGAAAACTAGCAAAAAATATCCCTGGAAAGTAAGGGAGTACCCATCAACGTGGAATGGCTAAATCAATTCCGGGATATGAATGCAGTGGAAGACTAGTGTGTTGTGAGAAACGGTTTCACCCAAGCCTCGGAAGAGTTGTCTGAACTGATGCAGAGTGCAGTGAGTGGAACTGAGAGAACAATGTCTACAATAACAACAATATAGCTAAGAGTAACAATTTGGAAAGACTTAAGGATTCTGATCGATGCAGTGACCAACCATAATGGCAGAGAGGTAGGGCATGCTGCCCACCCCTTGACAGGGAACTGATGAATTCAAAGTATAGAATGAGATGTTTGGGTTTTTAACATGAACAGTGTGGGATTTGATTTGTTTAAATATATTTATTTGTTCTTCTTTCTTTTCCTATTAGGGGACAAGACAATGGTGTGAGAACTGCTAATGATAGGGAGCAGTGATTGAAATACATAAAAGAAAATACACAAAGGAAACTAGAAGGAAAGTCAGAAGGAAACCCAGAGCAGTGCTTCAGAGGAATGTGGCGAACTATGAATATATATGCATATAGTTTATATATTTTAAAACAAGCTCTGTGGAATAGAAATGCATGGCTTCATAAACAATCCACTTTTCTGCTCCTTGTATGTGGAAATGTTTGTTATATTTTTAAGTTTAAGTGCAGAATTTTTTTTAAAGGTGAATGCTCAGTTTGGAGAACAGCCGGAAGGCCAGTTTGGCAAGGGGCTGGAGTACATAAAGCAGAATAATGTGACATGAGTCTAGAAAGTTGAGTTGGGGTCAGACTGTGAAAGACTTTAAATGACAAAAAGAGTTTTTCTTTTATTCTAGAGATAACAGGGAGCCACTTGTAGTTCTTGAGGAGGGAAGCACCATGCTCAGACCTAGGCTTTATAGATGATTGTAGAAGATGGATCAGATTGAGGGTATACTAGAGGCAGAGAGACCAGCGGTCCAGATAAGAAGTGATGAGGGCCTAAGCTGAAAGGTTGCCTATGTAGATGTAGAGAAAGGGGATAGATACATGACATGGTGCAAAGATAGAATTAACAAGATGTGATCATAAATAGATCTATAACAGATCATAGATCTATAACACATCAAATAACTTGTTACTGGTTCTAGGCATGGAATCTCTTCTAACCTTCCAGTCTTCTGTTGAACTTCCTCTGGGATACCAAATGGGAAATTTGGACAGCTCTTAACAAACTGAGCAAAGGCTCTAATAGCTTGCACACATTATGAGAGTTTCAGGTGACCAGAGGGTGAGCAGCAAGACAGCAAGAAGAGCATTTTCTTCATTCATTCCCTTCTTGAAATGGCCTTTCTGCCATCCTCTTCTGTCCTGCTGCCTTTGGCCATTAGAAGCCTTTCCATGAGGCCCAGATCAAATACTAACCTGTCAACCAAAAGTAGCAGCTCCAGGTCTTTGAAGGGTATTTTCCAAGTCAAAGCGGCAATTAGAGGGTTACTGCGGGTTAGCCTTAGCTGGATTTCAGTCCAATTAGCTTTATCAATGAAGAGCTGTCAGGGGTACTTTAGGGCAGTGGCACAATGCTTAACTGGTGAAATTGTAGTTTCCACTCTTGGGAATTTCTTATATTCTGATGATTAGAAGGGAATAGGGATGTTCAGCCTAAAGAAGAAAAGACTCAGACATTATTTCTGTGTTCAAGTATTTAAAGGGCTGTCCCAAGCAACAGACAGGCCATTTGGGCCTAGAGGAGACAATGAATCTCAGTGGGAAGACTGTCAAGGAAATGGCTATAGGCTCTGTGTGTGTGTGTGTGTGTGTGTGTGTGTGTGTGTGTGTATGGGTGTGGAGGGGTGTGGGTTGGGTGGTGTCAAGTCAAGATGCACTTATTAGGTACCTTCTGTGTGCCTGGCACTGGACTAGAGGCATAGAGATCAGTTTGGCAAGAATGTGTGAGGGGCAGCTAGGTGGCACAGTGGAGAGAGCACCAGCCCTGAAGTCAGGAGGACCTGAGTTCAAATGTGGCCTCAGACCCAACACTTGACACTTATTAGCTGTGTGACCCTGGGCAAGTCACTTAACCCCAATTGCCTAAAAAAAAAAAAAGAAGAAGAAAAGAAAGCATGTGTGCAACAGCTCTGGATAAGAATGAGCCAAACAAGCAAAGCTATCCAGAAGAGGCTGGGTATCCTCAAGAAGTATGCTCACTTGATGGCTGCCAGTATGTGTTCAAAGAGAAGTCTTGGTCAGGAGAGGGTGGAACTGGACTCCTGCGAGGTCCCAGGCAGCTCGGGAGGTTCTGTGTGTCTGTGATGAGGGGTGATTCATCAACTCTATTGTCCATTAAAGACAGCACCCAGACTCACTTGCCCTCTGGTCAGTGATATAGTCTCATTTAGGTGGTCAGTGATGCCAAAGAGGGCACGATCAGGATTTCTTCTCACTTTATGGAGCTGGGATGGTAGAGAATGAGCACAGCTTGGAATCAAGCATCATCACCTCCTGCCACTGCTGTCTTTGAATTCCTTGCACCTTCTCCTTGAAACTGGATCACCGCTTCAAAGATGGTGCAGTGAAAAGGGCTCTGGCTTTGGAGTCAAGGGGTGTGGGTTCAAAGCTCATCTCTGCCACCTGCTACATGTGTGACCTTAATCCAGTCACTTCTGGGCCTCAGTTCCTCATTTTCAAAATAAGGGCACTGGATCAGATGGCTTCTCAGGCCTTTTCCAGCCCTAAAACTGTGAAGGTCTCCTAGGCCTTTTTCTCTTTTCCTGTGAAAGAAAGGGTGGTTAAAAGAACCTTGTGTACTAAAAAGGTAAAAAGAATAAAGGTATTTCATAAAATTATCCTAATACAGAAAAGACATGAGGGTGGGGCCAGCAAGCTTTTCAACTCAATTCAATAAGCATCCAGGAAGTGACCTTGGAATCTCATAACATTGCTTTGTGGTACACAAAGACCCATCTGTCCTACCCCTGAGTTTACATGGAGGAGGAGGCTGCTATAGTCCATGTCCGTTTCTACACCCTTTATCTCTGTGCTACACATGAAAGCGTACGTGTACATATCTCTACCCTGTATCTCTGATGTGCATATCTAAATGTACAGATATACCCTCTAAGGTACATGTCTACTTTTATCTGTCTCCATCCTGTATGTCTGGGGCTGTGTATCTAGCACATGGGACATCAGATGTGAACCTTCCATGAAAATCCATCAAAGCAAAAAGAGGATTTGGTCATTGACTAACTCTTGTGGTGTTGTGAGCTCCCTGACAACCTGAAAGTCAGACCATCCATACACAGGAGCTTAAGGTAGAGAGTCTGGTGACTGGCAGAGGAAGGTCACAATTTCAACTACTCCTCAGTTTTGAATACCAAAAGCCATACTAACCTTGCATCAGTCTACAAACACAGAAGAAGCAACCCAGGAAATTGGCCACTTCTGAGCCATTCTTCCAGGCCTCCAATACTTGGTGAATTCTGGGGGTTGGGGGTGGGGAGTAATGATTTACTAGCACCACATCTCATCAAGTTAGAAATCTGGACTAGCTAAAGTTCTGCAAAGAATTTTACTCCTAGGAATGTCCTGGAGTCACCTTTATTGAGAAGCTACACCCACAGATTCTGGAAGGGAATGAAGGCAACTGAGCAGTCTTCATTTGGAGTATCTTTAAAGACCTACAGTATCCCCACAAAAGGGGATGCCAACCCCAACATCCTTTAGAAAGCCCCTGAAGTCACAAGCTATCTTCTCCTTCACTCTCCTCTAATTACACCAGCTTTTCTTTTCAAGCACCAGAACTCTGGGGAGGTCAGATCCTCCAGCTGCTCCTTTACATTCCCCATGCTGTGAACAGCTTCATGTTGCAGGGCGATTGCCCACTTTTTTCCCCCATAGTGTCCTGAATACTACAAGGTCTTGGCAGGCTGCCCTGACTGAGATCCAAACCACTCTTTAGAACATTTGTTTAGGTGAGAAAGTACATTTGGAGTGTCCAAAAAACATGTCTAAAGGAGCATTGGGAATGAGGCCTGTTTTCCCTTTGGGGACTGCTGACATTATGCCTTTAGATCACTGAGCATCAGTAAGGAAGCCACTTGTGGGGTAGAGGAAGTGGGCAGTGCCCCAGCATCAAAGACTTCCTGAGAGTCTTTGGAGTTGAGATTTGGAAGATAGAATGTCAGCCCCAAACAGAACAAAAACTCCATGAGGGTAGGGATTGATTTTTTGTCTCTCCAGTGCATGGCATGTAGTAGGTGTTTAATCAATGTTTTGTTGAGTGACAGAGAGGAGGGGGAGGATGTCAAGCATATATATACAACTCACCTACGGGACTAGATAAATCTACACAACAACAAC
Organism: Phascolarctos cinereus; assembly: GCF_003287225.1. Taxonomy (NCBI): domain Eukaryota; kingdom Metazoa; phylum Chordata; class Mammalia; order Diprotodontia; family Phascolarctidae; genus Phascolarctos; species Phascolarctos cinereus. The sequence goes on along the minus strand of NW_027555514.1, from coordinate 2,164,732 downwards.
TCTACCTTGGTAACTATTCATTCTTTCTGATGGTTTTCTGTGTAGATTTTATTTGTTAATTCTAGAACAGGAAATAGCTATCTTTAGACCAAAGTGGCTATTGATGTTCTCTGTCCATGGTGCTAAAGAAGGTGGCTGCAAATTGAGATGATTAGAAGAGGCTTGCCCCACAAGCTGCCTTAGGAGTCCAACCTGAAAAGGAACTGAGAGTCAGACAGGAGTTGCTGAAGAAAATGACTTCAGGCGTCCGGATTCATGGCTTCCCACACCCAGTAGAAGTCCCAATTCATGGGCTCCTAACTCATCTCAGCATAGTGGCTGCCCTTTAAATGCTAGCTATTCATCAGAAAGTACTCTGCTTTTCCCTGGTACAATTTTCCCATAAATTATCCCACTCGCTATTTGCTGCTCTCCAGAAGCCTTCGTGTCTAAGTTCTAACAGCTGAAATACTGAAATCCCTCGATTAGCAGAGGAACGAAACAAAAATCCACCCCACACACGCTCCTGTTTCTACCCAGTGACCTTGGGCAGTGAAAGCTTTCCACAGACCCTGAGATAAGGCTCTGACCAGCAGGCAGCTCTAGTACCATGATGCTCTCTCTCTCTCTCTCTCTCTCTCTCTCTCTCTCTCTCTCTCTCTCTCTCTCTCTCTCTCTCTCTCTCTCTCTCTCCTCTCTCTCTCTCTCTCTCTCTCTCTCTCTCTCTCTCTCTCTCTCTCTCTCTCTCTTTTTCTCTTTCTCTCTCTTCCTATCAATGTCAGTGCCAAGTCATTACTCCATAGCTCTGCCCTCCTGCCACTCACATCTAGGATTATTGTGAAGGGATCTCAAAATGCTAACAAGCTCCAATGTGCAATGCAGCCAAAAGGGATGGGGGAGGTAACAAAGAGACACAATCTAGGGTACTGACTAGCACACTTTGAGGCTTTTCTCCCAAAAAAGAAAGGGGAGCTCACTCAGAATTTGGAGGGCTCATACTTTGGCCTCACCTTCCATCCCTGGGGGCCATCACTTTAGTCAACAGAAGCCAACTCCTGAAGCCTGGGCTGCTCAGTCACTGTGGGAAAAGATTTAAGATACCAGCAAATTTAATCAGTCAGTGGATGAATGACCCTTCCCTCTCTCTCATGCTTCTCTTGCTAACAATGGGTATGAAGGCTGCACAGGTAATGTCCACAAATGGTTGTGAGGACTCCCAATCACTAGGTTTCCCTCATAGCAATAGCTTTCATTGTAGTATTGTAACCTAAATAACCAGCATTGTCCCATTTGTTCCTTGTAACAACCAACCCTGTAAGTTAGGCACCATTGGAATTACTATTCACCTTTGACCCTGGAGGAAATAGAGACAATGAGTGGTTATTTCCTTGTGCTCACATGGCTTATGAAGGTTGTAGGCAAGGCTCTAAGCCACTTCACCTTCAGCTGCTGGAGGATCAATGGAACATTCCCAGAAGCAGCCAAAAGCCAAAAGTTCCAAAAGTCACAGGCCTTCACCCACAGGAAGGCTTCATGCCCGACTGGAGACACATAGTGACAATGGAAAAAAGACTCTGACAAAGGATAGGTCCAGAGTGAAGTCACTAGAAAGTCAAGGATTTGGTAAAAATTGTGGGGAAAACTGGAAAGCAGTCTGGCAGAAATTGGGTGTAGACCAGTATTCTACATCATTTACCAAGATAAAGTCAAAATGGATATATGACCTAGATATAAAAGGAGATATCATAAGAAAATTAGAAGAACATAAAACATATTACCTATCAGATTTATGGATAGGAGAAGAATTTACAAATAAACAACAGACAGAACATTGTGAGGTGTAAAATGGATGACTTTAATTACATTAAATTTTAAAAATGTTTTCAACAAATAAAACCAATGTAGCCAAGATTAGAAGGAAAGCAGAAAATTGCAGGGGGGATTTGTAAACAGTTTTTCAGATAAAGGTCTCATATCTCAAATACATACATAGAACTTTATAATTTATAATTTATTTATAATAATTTATAAGAATATGACCCATTCCCCAATTGATAAGTGATCAAAGGATAGGAGCAGGCAGTTTTTCTATGAAGAAATCAAAACTATATATAGTCACATGAAAAATGTTCTGAATCATTATTGATCAGAGAAATGCACAATAAAACACCTTTCAGATATCCTTTTACACTATCGGATTGGCTAAAATGATAGAAAGGGGAATTGACAAATGTTGGAGGGGATATGGAAAAATCGGGACACTAAGACCCTGTTGGTGGAACTGTAAATTCATCCAACCATTTTGGAGAGCAACCTGAAATTATGCCAAAATGTTATAAAACTGTGTATACCCTTTGACCCAGCAACACTGCTATCAGGTCTGTTTCCCAAGGTGATCAGGGAAAAAGGAAAAGAACTTGTATGTTCTAAACTATTTATAGCAGCTCTCTTTGTGGTGGCAAAGAACTGGAAATTTATGGGATGCCCAACAATTAGGGAATGGCTGAACAAGTCATGGTATATGGTTGTGATGGAATACTATTGTGCTATAAAAAAAATGATGAGCTGGTTGATTTTAGAAAAACTGAGAAATATTTGCATGAAATAATGAAGAGTAAAATGGACAGAACCAAGAGAACACTGTATATGATAACAGCAATATTGTTCAAAAAACAAGTGTGGACGACTAAGCCCTTTTGAGTATTAGAGATACTCAAATCAACCACAAAGGACCTATAAAGGAAGATGCTATCCACCTCCAAAGAAAGAACTGATAAACAGAAGTATGGGTAGTATGGTATTACATACACACATGTATTTGTACCTACTGGTGTACTCTCTAGTGTAGGGTGAGGAGGGAGGGAGAAAAAAATAATTTAAGAAGTGCTTGATCAAAAAAAAAATAAAACTCAGAAGGAAACACAGAAAAGAAGAGTGGCTTTGAAAATGAGGTGTAGTGTTTATTGCATGTTTTTTTTTAAAGAAACAATGTGACAGGGACATTCATGGTTTCATATTGAATCCTCTTTTTGTATTGTGCTGTATACATGGAAATGTACAGTTTTTTTTCTTATTTTTGTATTTAATTTCAAAATGAATTTTTAAAACTTTTTGAAAAAGAAAGTCAAGTATTCAATCTGCTCTCAGTCTCATGGAGGTTTCTTGGGCATTTAGAGAAGCTTCAGCCCATGGCAGGAAGAGGTCATGGAAGACTCAAGATATGTCAGGCTCTCTTCATTCCTCTTTATTTGGCATCAGGGTTGCCTTTGTTTCATCTTCTACATATCAGGGCCTCTTGGTGACAAGAGTGAGGCCTAAGGTCTCTCTCAGGGGCATCCCTTTCCACTTCCCATGCCCTAGGCCAGGAAATGTCCAGGACAGAATAGAAAGCTCAGGAAAGTTCACTGTGGGACTGGACTCTTCCAGAACATGAGAGTGCAGATATGGCCCATTCCTGAGAAAGAGCCAAGTAGAGGGTACCCAGCAGGTGTGGAGGCATGTCTAGAGCAAAAGTAGCCAGGCACAAGAAAGGCTGGCCCAGGAAGTCAGAGAGGTTTTCTCCATGACCACACAACGTCTCTCAAGGTACTAGTCTTTCATTCTTCCCCTCCTTCGTCTACCTCTAGTCAATAAGCAGATTAGTTTTCATTTGTTGTTTTCCAGCCATGTCTGACTCTCCATGACCCCACCGGGGGTTTTCTTGGCAGAGATACTGGAGTGGTTTGCATTTCCTTCTCCAGCTCAGTTTACAGATGAGGAAACTGAGGCAAACAGGGTGAAGTGATTTGCCCAGGGCCACACAGCTAATAAATGTCTAAGGCAAGATTTGAACTCATGAAAATGAATCTTCCTGATTCTGAGCCCAGTACTCTATCTGCTGAGCAACCTAGCCTCCCAAAATGCAGCTTAAAGGCAATCATCCACAACTTTCTCCAAACTCCCCTTCACCTCCCATCCAGCACCTGCCTCCACCACTTCTTGGTGCACCGTCAGTTTAAGCAGCGTGCCTGCTGTATGCAATCTCTTTTCCTCTTTTCTGCTTTACAGCTGCCTCTGAGTTTCCAAAGGTAGTGGCTACCCAGGGATGAGCACCTGCTAGGTGATTCAGATTAAAGCTTTGTGGGATAGAATCAAATGGGATTGAGTTGACTGCGTTCTGGCCTGAACTGTGCGTATGTATGGGGCCACCTCGGATTCACTGGCAGCTTCAGGTTTATTTATTTGTTCTCCAGCCTAAATCCAGCCTAAATGCTAAAACTTAGCATTGGTTTGGGAAATGGAAGAAGGACTGAATCAGTGAAGCTTTTCTCTGCTGGATTTGGTCCTAAATATCCAAAGAAACATAGGCCTGGACATTCATTTCAATCACATGTAAATGGGCCTAGCTCTTCAGACCAACTTATTTGCTTACCCCAGTGGTGAGAGGCAGACATTTTGTTAGAAGGGAAGAATTCTGAGTCTAGGATTGGAGACTAGATTCCAAGTTCCACTTTGACCATTTACTTTGCATGTGACCTTGGGCAAGTCATTGAACCATTTCTGGGTCTATACTCCAAAGGAAAACTAGTGATGTTTGGGGGTCATTGCCTGCCATTTGTGGACATCAGTGATGTAACCTTTGCATCTGATGTGAATAAAATGATGGAGGGCCATTCGTTCAGTGGGCTGCACTAAACGGCCTTTTGGGTCCCTTCAGTTGCAGGTCTCCAACCCTAGGAATCCATGAGGGATCAGCGCTCAAAGGCATAGCTGTAGCCTCACTCTTTGTGGCAAAACAAATAGAAAAATCTCCTTCTCTGTTTCCCTTGTCATTAGCAGTCATCAGTCCCTATGGGTTGCAGAGCAGAGCTCACAGGCTTGGAAATCTTTTGTTAGGTATTCCTAACTTTTCAGTGCTTGCTAACGTCACCATGATGGTCCACTGAGACTCCTGAAACCAAACTAGAAATGGGCCCTTGATGATTCTGGACATTGGAGAGGACACTTGCAAACCCTGTTGTAGAAACTAGAGTCGACACTGACTTCCAGGCACATTGGCCCTTCACTGGGTCCCATATCACCCCACATCCTGAACTCTATCTGATCTATAATAATGAGTCTACAGCTGCTTAGCTAGTTAAAATGTTGCTCTCAGGATTAATGGGGCATGGCTTAACCCTACAAACTGAGTGTCTAGTACAGATCCATTCTAATGGAAAACATGGGGACCTTTGAGGCCAAAGACCTGGTCCTCATCCTAGATCTCTCTTTTATACAATCTCAGGCTGGTCACCTGAGTTCCCTAAGCCTCGGTGTTCTCTAAGCATGAAATGAGAATAAGAACTATGTTTGTTCTATATTCAAGCTTTGAGAAGGTCACTTCTGTGAAGCACTCAGTAAATACTAAGGCCCCATAGACATATTCACCATCATGGACACTCCAGCTAAATGGTAAAATTCCTTCTATAAAAAAGCAGGACTTTTCTTCTCCTTCCTAGAAATAGTTCTTCCCCAGTAACAGTGCAACTGCAAAATGCCTCAGCTCACTGACTCAGAAATATGGGCTCCATTTGCCCCTAATGGCCATTTTTCCTCTGCTGCTGTCACCTCTTATCTCTATCGCCTGATGGTGGGTGGCCAGGCCCACAGCTCTGACTTATTCTGTTTATGTGACAAAGGCAGACCAGCAAGGTCGGAGATGGGGACCGTGCATCATGGTGCCAATGCGTTGGCTGTGAATGATGGGGGCGGGGGCACACCACAAACTTCTGACCTTGTGCTCGGGAATCCCATCTTCACCTCCCTGGCTGACACACAGTAGAAAGACCAAAGGACCCTACTCCCCACAGACGTTCTGCTTGCAGAGCCCCAAGGTTGAACTGGCTTTACTCTAGTGGCAGGGACATGGGGCATGATGGGATCCATCATTCAGAGCAATAAATATAGTCTTCATTCCTTCTTTTAATGCTTTTTGTTCTTACACTAGTCATTTCCAAATATACTCCCTACACACGCCCAAATGAGCCAACTCTTATAACAAAGAAGAACAATTAAGAAAAGCTGAGCAGCACGGTGACCTTGGGGAAGGTTCTGGTCCTTTGTTCTCAGAGGACCAAACGGCATCACTACATTAGGCTCAAGGTATATGTGTCTGACCATGTCTGATCAGACCCATGTGCGCTCAGAGGACTCTACAGGTTGGGCACAAATAGTCCAAACAAACATTTGGAATCTCTTTGCAGAAGTTTTTGTACATTTTTTTGTGTGTTTCAATCGCAGGGTGGGATCCCCACCTGCCTTGGTAATCAGTCCAGGGTTGGGAAAGCAGACAATTTCTAGGGCATTTTTTCTAGCCCCTTCCTCACACCGAGAAGTGAGCAGGGCAATCCTTAAAAGGCTACTCAGATACCCAGGGGGCTGCTGAATCCCACTGCTGCTTTCAGTGAGATGACCCCATGGCCTTGGCAGGCTATGCATATGGTTGTGACTACAGATCCCAATGTATCCACACACCTGCTGTTTCCACACAACTTGCCTGTTGCCACAGGACTTTGAGATGGGTAAAAAAATGGTAAAATGGTATGGGTATTGTCTTTTGATTTGCACATAAATTGGGTTTAAGTAAGGCAGAGTTACACAAAGTTGTCAACCTCACTCTCTCTTCCAGAGTCATTGCAATGACCACACTTGATAGTGAATGCATTATTCTATTCCCAGAAACCACCAACCTTCCACTCAAAGGAGGGAGATGCTGCTCTATAGGATTGGTCGAGATATTTATTCCTCCATGGGCTTCACTGAAATGTTCTTTTCAGTTACGCTGTTAGAGACATTGAATATATTATTTTCCTGGTTTTATTTTCTTCACTCTGCATCAGTTCATCTAAGTCTTCCCATGCTTCTCTGCATTCCTCATGTCCACTGTTTTGTAAGGCTCAGAAATGATGAGTTAGATCCACTTCTTCAGCCATGCCCCAATTGACCTACAGTTTCTTTTTATTTATTTTTTGGGGGGAAGGTGAAGCAGCTGGGGTTGTGACTTGCCCAGAGTCTCACAGCTAGTAAGTGTTATATGTCTGAGGCTGGATTTGAATTCATGTCCTCCTGACTCCAGGGCCAGTGCTCTATCCAGTGCCACCTAGCTGTCTCTACCTGCAATTTCTTGCTAGAGTCAGTGGTATTCTTATGGGCTCCTCCAAGGAATATCCCTCAAGTACCTGAACGTACAGAGCCCAGCTAAGAGAGCTCAGCATGAGAGCTATACACAACAACCAAGTCTGTTGCTTTCAGGTATGCACAGAGGAGGCAGGGATGTTCAACAAAAGATTTAAAGTCAAAGTCAATGGTCCTGCTGGCCTCAAATGTCCCTTCTTGGCCCAGGATAATTTACACAGTAACCACTAAGAGCATCCTGGGAGCTGAGGGGTTCTTCTCCAGCTAGCTCTACATGACTCCTTGGGGATTTTGGTGGCTGGAGCCCATGAACCAGTTTGAGAGGACAGAAAACTAACAATATGCAATTTGACAGGAGTTCAAGCCAAGTCAACTAGCAGGCTGGGTCCAGAGACTTTCAACAACATCAATAAGAAGGTGCCCGCAAGAAAGGGCTTCTTAGCAGAGGGACTATGGTGACTTTGTAGTGTTTGAGGTATAAGCTGTTCCAACCAGAATGCACCCAGATGGATTGTCTCCCAGGCATCCGTGCCATCTCTCAAGGGTCCCAGCTTGGCCCTGGAGATGAGTTTCAGGCTCTTAGAATCCCTAGTTCCATTCCAGCCTCAGATCAAGTGCCATCTTCCACTGGAGAACTTTCCCTTGTCCTTTCCCAGAGGCTGGTGTACTTTCCCCCAAATTACCTTGCATTTCTTTTATATACATTTTCATGTGCACATATAATCCACTCACACACATACTCACACACACACTCACACTCACACTCAGGATAGTGCCTAGTATAGTGCACAAGCCCATACTAATAAAGGCTTGGTTGTTTAGTTAGAAGGCAGATGGATCTTTTGCATTAGAGTGTTTTTTTAATGATAGGTTCTAGATAATTCCTCAGACACTAAAGCGGAGATAATAACAACAAATTCATTGAAGGACTTGAAAATATTACCATTTAAGGTCAAAGATGAATAATTTCCATGCTTAAAAAAAAACACCACAAAACCATTCAGACACCAGAATTCAAATACTAAACTGATATGTCTATAGGTTCACGCCCTTCTCTAGCCTTAACATGCTCGGGATGTGGTGTGTGTGTGTGTGTGTGTGTGTGTGTGTGTGTGTGTTGGTGTTGGGGGAGAATCTATTGCTGCTTTTGATCAGTGTCTCACTCCAGTTCCAGATCCTGTTAAATTAGGGTTACAAAGCTCTTTTCTCTCTCAGAAAAATCCATCACAGCATCCTGAAATTGTCTGAGGGGAAATTGTTTGCCTCCTAACCCAAAGGTAGGAAAGTGCCTCCCATTCCACCCCTCCTGGGGCGGCTGCCAGCTGTCACTCTGGCTCAGCCCCTCCCTCTGCAGCACATGGGAGAATGCTGTGCTATCAGCTCCAGGGAAGACTACTTGATGGGACGCCATGATGCACGCTACTACCAGGAAGAATGAGAACGTCTGGCCTGGGACAAAGGCAAAGTCCATGATCGAGACACTGGCCTTCTGCTGGGCACTCAGTGCCTCCAGCACAAGGAAAGTCATGCCAACAGGACTACAGGGAGGCCAGCACCCAGGAGGGAAAATGGGTAGAAGGAGAAAGATCATCTGGCAGGTGGGAAGAAAGGTGATAGCTATTTACCCTCTTTTTGCTGTTCAAATGTAGAGAGGTGGTAGGGGTCTTCCTTTCTTAGGCATTGGTTGAGTGTTTTCTGGAACCTGAGAGAGAACCAGAAACCCTGAAAGAAAGTGCAGGTGGGCATTTTTTTAATCGCTCTGTTCTTAATCTCTCCAGGCCCAGGTTGTCTCCCTCATCCTGCCGATGTAACAGGAGCTAATGACTTTTCCCTGACACCCCCACCCCACCCCCAGCTGCCGCAGGAACTGTCCAAACGCCAAGTGTGCCCACGCTTGGGCACCCAGGCTAAAGGATAGGGAGAAGGGCAGTGTCCCCCAAAAACTACCTCCCAGCACCCACCCAGCAAGTCAGGCCAGCCACTGCCCAAACAACATCCCAGTACATCAGTAGCTTTTTTCATGTTTTCAGCAAGAAAGATCAGCTCTGGCAGAAAGGCCTTCAAACATCTATTCTCCCTCCAGCAGCTGCAAGAGGCTGATTCTCAATTCCTTCAGATTGATTTAAAAAGTCGGCTCGCACTATTGACAAAGGCCCCACTGCAGCATGGGCCAGTTGCCCTGCCCAGGGTTTGTGTACTTCATTCCTTTCCAGTGCTATCTGTCTGGATTTAATTCTCTGATAATTCTATCAGCTCCCCAAGCTTGGTAGGTGGCAGCCTCTTCGGAGCATCTTTTATATTTCTCACAGGTGCTAACGCTTCCAGGGGCAATGTACAGGCTTAGACATTTTCTAAGAAAGGCCCCTTTGGAGCAGCCTCATCCATGCAGCCCCTCCTATATGCGTCTCTTGGCCAGGGTTTTGGAGTTCCTTAAAATCATGGGCAAACATACCCTAATAAGGCTCTTCACCCCATCTTCCAGGCACGGTACTCACCTGTGGTTCAGGGAGTCCAGATCTGAGAACCAGCAGCTCGGGGTCTTGCTCAGAGATAACCATAGGCAAGATGCAATTCTGGACTCAATGTCCTCATCTACAAAATGGGTTTGCTAGTCCTAGCATCCCTTCCCTCACAGGGTTATTGTTTTTTAATCACTTTACAAAAGTCACCTTGCTTTGTGAAGCAGGAGAAACATAGTCCTACTGTTTTTAGGATTGTCAATGACATTTTTAAATGTCAGTCAGTGACAGTCTAGGGCCATTAGGGTGATGAAGCCCTCCGGGTTTATTTTAGGATGAATTTCCTAGTCACTTAACTACACTTACAGGTTTTTCTTTTTTTAATTGAAAAACAAAACAGTGGCATAATTAAAAGAGAAAGAATGACCCCAAATTTAAAAAAAAAAAAGATTCTCACACTGAAAACCTTGAGTCCCACTCAAAGACCCTGGCTCCCACGCCGAAAACCTTGGCACCCAGACTTTCTTTGTTCATTGTGCAGTAAGAATCTTTACCATGAGGACATAGAAGTCGCAGGACAAGCCCTGAGTCTTGAACATGCAATTGCAGCCATTCCTCACTGAAACCATGCACTTGAGAATTAAGCAGCTAAAATCTCTGTAAAAATTGCCAAAAATTAACACAGATCATTTCCAGTCATTATGAATCAAAGTGATGTAAATTAAAACAGCATTGAGGTACAACCTCACATCTATCAAAGTGGAAAAGATACTTTAAAAATCTTGAATCTTAATGCTGGTGGTGTTAGAGAGAAACATCCATTCATTCATCATTGGTGACATCTTTCTAGTGAACAATCTGGCAGGAGGCAGACTAAGTTACTGAAATAACTATAATCTTTACCCACCAGTTCCACTGCTGGGACCATCCCTGAAAGTGTCCTTCCTTCCTTCCTTCTTTACTTCTTTTCTCCCTCTCTTTCATTCTTTCTTTCCTTTTCTTTCTTCCTTCCTTCTTTCCTTCCTTCCTTCCTTTCTTCCTTTCTTTTACATAAGCTACCCCTTCAAAGATGTTCACAACATTATTTTTAATTACACTAGAAAAAAGCTAAATGTCTAATAAGGGACAAATTAAGCAATTTGGTACATAAATACAATGGCATTAACAGCAACAAGTGTGGGGAACATAAAAAATGTGGAAATGTCTTTAAGAAATAACATAGAGAGCAAAGCTGCACAGAAAAAATGGTATAACCTCTAACTACAACTAAGAGAGGAAAAAGGAATTGGAATGAATGGACTAAACAGAGACCTCATAGCCAGTCATAGGGAATAAATGAAAAGTTCCTCCATTTTTTTTTTGGTGAGGGATGAATTGCATCTCTCCAAAGGAATGAAGTTTCAAAAGCATTGTAATTGATTGTATTGTGTCCAATAATTTCATAAGAAATCATTAAAGGGAAACTATTTTAATCAAGGGTGGGCTAGAGCCACTCTCAAGAGAAAGCCAATTGTTGAATGTTCATTCGCAGTATTTATACCTCGGCAATCAGCAAATGCTACAAATCAGGGCTTGGTTTATTGTTGTGCTGATTGTCTGTACTTCAGAAAGTGGTGGAGAAAAAATAAATAATCATGCTGATTAACATTTAAAATGTGTCATGCACATACTTTGCAAGCACATTGCTGACTTTAATGCCACTGAAAGTATAAGGAAGTCTGTGTTGGTCACTAGGTATGAAAGGATCTGGTTTGCTGATTCACTTAAACATCCTTGCCAGATTGCTCCAACCAAACCAGTAGGAAGAAGCTGTGCCCACCAGAGAGGGACTCAGGAAGGGCTGCTGGGCCCTGGGTTTGACAGCGAAGCTTGCCCTGAGCACCTTGGCCAAACTGAGCTCAGGCTCCTGGCAGTCACCACTGGAGCAGGCCTGTTGTGGATGAGCCTTTCGTGAATGTCTTTGTTTTTAGGGTTCTGGATGAATCACTGCAGTCCAGACCCCTTAGGTTCTCACAGCCAGGACGTTTGACCAGGCTGGACCTTGGAGGAGCACCCAGAACATGCCGAATGCCTGCTGTGTTGAAACAAAATCCCAGACACTAGGCAAAGAAAGTGAAGCACCTTGAACACAGAATTTGGAGCTTGGGCAAGGAAGACATTGAGGATCTGAACAGCGGGTCAGGGCTGTGCCGAAGCAGGCAGGCAGGGCTGGTGGGCCCTTCTTTACACACCCCCTGTGCTTTAGTGAGCTGGGCTACTCTTCCCCTTGGACGCGCTAACTCTTCAGTCACTCCCTTGACATCTCCCCTCTGGGCATGGCTTGCCTTCCAATTCAATCCTGCGAAGGCCCTGCCTCAGCACCGGCCCAGCCAAATACAGCAGCCTCACCCACGGTTGACTCATTACTTAGAAGAGCCCCAGTAAATATTCTCTCTACCCTGGAAAGGAGTGAACTCTCTGCTATAGCTTTGAGACCCCAGCCAGAGATCGTGCTCTGGCAAAACATGTCTCTTTCTGCTCCAGACTCTTTCCCAATGCCTCCTTTCTGTCTCATTTGAACAATGACACACATAGATTAGCACTGTGATTGACAGATTTTATCAAAGTTGGGCTCAAGAGACAAAGCAAATATTTAACACAGAAAGGTTACAAGCTTAAAAAGGAGATTTTCCCTGAGCCCTCATTTGGGCACCTGCTGGAAGAAAGGGAAGAAAAATCACAAGCTGCAGTCCTGACCCATCTTGGCAATGCAGTTTCTGCTCCATGTCTTCTGTAGGATTTCATCTGGCCATCTTGGACTCAGGACTCTCAGGGGCCACCCTCTGTGGCTTCAGTCATCCAGCTTCTGCACGTTCCTACCACCCAAGAGGTTTGTTCTGCCCACAACCTCTCAGCAGGAGAGGGCAAGCTTGGCACCAATTACAGGTTTCTCTAGTCCCAAGGTCAGGACAAAGTTCCCCAGGGAGTTGAGGGATGAAAGGAACACTGAGAGACTTCCATACAGCAGGGATTCATCTGCAGCATTCCACTCTCTTTGGCAATCCCCAGAAAGACATGACCACACAATGTTACATAATAACTCTTTTATTCCATTTGATACATCCACATAGGGCATCCAGGCTGAGCCAAGACCATTAGAAGTTAATATCAATCATCAAGATATAATAATAGATGTCAGTATCTAGAAAATAGAGAAAAGAATGATGAAATCTGAAGCCTCACTAGGAGTTATGGGAGGTCAGAAATCATTCAGCTGTGTGCCCCACCCCCAATCTGTCCTCTGTGTCTACCCAAAGCTGGAGAACCATGCAGGGAATCGAAACAGGAGGGCCTCGAAGGGACATTGTCTTTATAAGCCTGTAACCAGGGAGCATGAGGAGCCCTGGCCACACCTGACTTTCCCTGGGGCAGTGACTCTATTCTAACCAGAGTGCTGTGCTCATTGGCCAGGTTATACAATCTTGGTGGACGGCTTGAGGGAGCAAGGTTGCCTGGCTCATCCTATGTCCAGCTACCCAGTAGGACAGAAGAAAGGCATAAAAAAGGTGAATGAAACGAAAAAGCAATCCCCTCCCCTTCGCGTGGGTGGGCAGACTAGATGCTCCTCAGCACTCAGGTTCAAGATAGATTACGAGCTGACACGAAGCCAGATCAGAAGCTTTTGCCCCCACACCCTCCATGCATTGGAATAATGATCCCTTGATAACAGTTCCAGAAACTAGCATTGGGCACAAGCTGAGACTCCAGTCATTCAGCACTATGGAAAAAATAGCCTAATCCCCAAGCACTAAGCCGACCCTAAGAGAAAAGGCCATAGACTCAAGGCAGCTTATGTCCTTGTCCAAGGTGCTGGCTAAGAGGTACTCTTGACAGGGCCTTTGCTCAAATGTACAATTACAGTTAGACATGGCCCCTGCAGTCTGAGAGCTGGGATCTTGGAGAATGGTGATTCACATCATTAAGTGAAATCAATTAAAAATATTAACTACTTCCATTAAGTGCAAGTGCATGTAAGGGGAGGGGGCCAAAGGAGTCACCCATAGACACATGCAGATATAGTGCCCAGGGCAGGAGGGGGGCTTCCTTCTCGATGCCCTTCACTCCTCAGAGGCAACCATGCAAAGAGCCAGTCTGTCCCGCAAACACAACTAGAACAGGAATTTACATGAGAACGCTGGCTGAGTACAGAGCTGCTCTCTCCTGGCTGTCAGGGTGCTCTGTCTTTGTCAGAAAGGCCAGCTCCCAGGGATATTGAATTGCTCATCCAGCAACAAGTTGGAGGAAGGAAAAGACAAAGAACTCACTACATAAATCACAGGTGTCTGCCTGATGGCAAGGTAATGATGCCTCAAGAATGACTTCACCTGGAAAAACTTCACTTCAAACAATGCAAGCTTTGGGTTCCCAAGGCTGTCACCCCCCAGGTGTGTCCCAGGATGGTGTGAGACCTAAGGAGACCCCTCCAACACCTTCCCGATGCCCAGACCTGAACCCTGTGAATGTAGGGGTGACTGTGTACATGTGTTTGTGTTTGTGAATGTGTGTATGGTTGTGTCCATGTGTTTGTGTGTGTTAGTGTATGTGTATATGGTTGTGTCCATGTGTTTGTGTGTGTTAGTGTATGTGTGTATGGTTGTGTCCATGTGTTTGTGTGTGTTAGTGTATGTGTGTATGGTTGTGTACATGTGTTTGTGTGTGTTTGTGAATTGTATTATGATTGTGTACATGTGTTTGTGTGTGTGTTAGTGAATGTGTAGAAGTCTATAGGAGTCTGGACTAGAAAGAATTGAGAGTGTCCAACCAGTTCAGAGTGGCCTGGGAGGTCCGTTCTGGTCTGGGCCAGACCTGGCATGAGGCATCTGTTCTATGGCATCCTAAGGGAAACCAAAGCCGTTAACTAGGAGAAGACTGAGACCCTGTTCACATCAGACAATCACAAAGGATGGGGTCACAAGCCAAAGAGCCTAGAGCCAGGGGGAGCTGTAGCACTGCCCACCCCCATACCCTCTCCTTGTTAGCCGTTCATTTCTATAGCAAGTTTCTAGATTACAAAGAGCCAGTCCAAGGCCTTGGCAAGCAGTAGGGGAGGACTTTTGTTTTCTTCAAGCTGCTACACACTCTGTCATCTAGGCCACGGATTCAAGTCAGAAGCCCCCATGGGCAGTCTGGGGAAAAGCTAACCAAAGAAGTGGGTTGTCTCAGGATACAGTGGGTTCCTTTTATTAGAGGTCTTCAAGCAAAGTCTGGATGGTCACTTCTTGGGTATTTTGGAAAAGATGTGAATTCTTTTTCAGGCATCAGTTGGAGTAGATGGCCAATAAGTTCCTTCTAACTCTGAAATGTGATTCTTTGAGTGCCTCGGTGGCTTTGCCAGTTCTTATAGGTTCAATTATCCCCTCTATGCAGATGACTTCCAGGTGCATCTGGTCAGCTCTAGTATCTGTCCTATATGCTTTTTCTATATCAGAAACTACCTTGTTGAAACTCTCCAACTGAGATTTCTGTCAAATTCAACTTGGCCAAAGCTAAATGCATTGATTGCCCTCCCAGTTAAAACCAGCCCATCTCCAAATGTCTCTCTTTCTGTTAAGAGCTCCACTATCCTGGTACTCACCTAGATTCACAACCTCAGAATCATCCTCTTGTCTTCATTCTCCTCTCATTATTCATCCTTTCCCCACTCACACAGCCACCATCCTATTCCAAATCTTTATCACCTCTCACTTGAATTATTTCACAATCCCTCATTGGTCTCCCTGCCTCCAGCATATCCCCTCTCTGATCCATCCTCCACAAAGCTGCCTAAGTGATATTCCTAAAACACAAGTGTGACTGGCCATTCCTGTACTCAAGAATCCTCATTCATTCACTATTGCCTCTAGGATTAGACACAAATTCCCCAGTTTGGTATTTAAGGTCCTTCTGGCTCCTACCTGTCTTTCTAGTTGGATAGTACCTCACTTCCCCCAAGGCACTCTCCATTCTAGCCAAATTGCCCTATTTATCCCTCTCCATGCACCCTCCACTTCTTTGTCTTTCGACAGGTGTTCCTCCATGCCTTGAACACTCTTCCTCCTCTTCTTTACCTCTTGAGAAACCTAGTTTTTGATTCAAGGCTCAGCAGATTCTTCTTCAGCAAATTGCCCCCTCTGTCATCTCCACTTTCGCACTTACCTTCAGTCTCTCCCTATCACGTACTTGCTTCCCTGCCACCTAGGAAAACATGGCCATGTTCCTCCCAAATGCAAAAAACCCTCCCTGTTTGATCCGACTATGCCTGCTAGCTCTCTTCCCACATTTCTCCTGCCTTTTAGGGTTAAACTCTTTGAGAAGACTATCTACAATAGGTTCTGTCCTCTTGATCATTCAACCAAAACTACTCTCTTCAAAGTTACCAATGTTATCTTAATTGCCAGATATAATGACCTTTTCTCAATTTACTTTCTTCTTAATCTCTTGGCAGCCTTTGACACCATCAATAATCCTCTTTGCCTTGATTCTCTCTTTTCTCTAGGTTTCTATGACACTGTTCACTTGTGTTTCTCCTTGTACCATTCTTACCACTCCTTTTCAGTTGCTTTTGCTGGCTCTTCATCTAGGTCCTGCCTGTTAACTATGGATGTTGCCCAAGGCTCTGTTCTGGGCCCTCTTCTCCATCTAGCCTATTTCACTTGGTAATCTCATTGACTCCCATGGATTTAATTATAATCTCTACACAGATAATTTTCTCTTTTTCTATCCTGCCCTAACCTCTCTAGTGTTCACTAGTCTCACATTTCCAAATGCATATTGGGTATCTCAAAGTGGATGTCTCATAGACATCTTAAACTCATTCTCTTTCCCAAAAAATCCTTCCCCTCTTCTTAACTCCTCTGCTCCCATAAATGACATCACCACCTATGGAGTCACCCAGGTTCACACACTTAATCTCATCCTCAATTCCTTATTCTCTCTCATCCAATAAGTTGCCAACCCGATTCCACCTCAGCCACATTTCTCATGCATGTTCTCTTCTCTCTTCTGACACTGTCATCACCCTGGTGCTACTCTCATCACCTCATACCTGGTCTATTGCAATAGCCTGCCAGTGGGTCTGCCTGCCACAAGTGTCTCCCCACCCCAATCCTCTACTCAGCATCCAAAGTGATCTTCCCAAAGTCCAGGTCTGGCCATATCCCCTCCCTCCATGACAAACTCCATTGGCTCCCTATGACTTTCAGGATCAAATATAAAATCCTCTGTTTGGCATTCAGAGCCCTTCAGAGCCTGACCGCTCCCTCCCTTTCCCATCTTCTTATATCTAACTCCCCATCAGTACTCTTTGGCTCAGCGACCCTCCCACAAGATACCCCATCTCCCACCTCAGTGCATTTGCAGGGCCTATCATCCATGCTGGGAGACACACCTGTCTCTTTCTCTGTCCCCATGATTATCCTGCCTTCCATGAGGAGACTTTCCACACACACATTAATACCAGTAACCTTCCCTCTGGGATTAGCTTTAATTTGGCCTGTCCTATCTCATTTGAATGTGGTGGTTTGCATGTTGTCCCCCTCTCCCCCACCATTAGCCTGTAAGTTTCCTAAGAGCAGTGTTTGTCTTTCACCACCTTTCTTTGTATTCCTAGTACTTAGCATACTGCGAGGCACACAGGAGGTGCTTAATAAATGCCTATTGATTTGATGTGACTTGTCTCAAGTGTCATTGCCTACAAAAAGCCTTCCATGGTCCCCACAGTTATTAGTGCCCCTCTCCCCTTTTTAATTTACTCTTTTTAAAACATGTATTTACTTATTTATAGCAGCTCTCTTTGTGGTGGCTAAGAATTGGAAATCCAAGTGACGCCCATCAATTGGAGAATAACTAAACAAGCTGTGATATATGAATGTGATGGAATATTATTGTGCCATAAGAAAGGACAGGCAGGGTGATTTCAGAAAAGCCTGGAAAGACTTACATGAATGGATGGAGAGTAAAGTGAGCAGAACCAGGAGAACATTGTACGTAGTGACAACTACATTGCTCGATGAAGAACTGGGAATGATTTAGCTATTCTCAATGCTACAATTGTCCAAGATGATCCTAAAGGACTCATGATGAAAAATGCTATCTGCCTCTAGAGAAAGAATTGATATTATCTGAATAAAGACTGAAGCAGGCTATTTTTCACTTTCTTTCCTTTATTGTCTTTTATTCAAGTCTTCTTGTACAAAATGGCTAATATGGGAATGTTTTGCCTGATTGCACATGTACAACCTGTATCTGACTGCTTACCATCTCAGGGAGGGGAGGGAAGGAGGGATAGAATTTGGAACTCAAAACTTAACAAAAAGTTAAAAAAAATTTTAAGAGGCAGAGCTAAGATGGTGGAGTGAAAGCAGTGACTTGCTTGAGCTCTCCCCCAAACCCCTACAAATACTCACAAAAAATGGCTGTAAACAAATTCTAGACAGCAGAACCCACAAAAAGACAGAGTGAAACAAATTTCAAGCCCAAGACAACCTGGATGATTGATCATAAAGACATATCATGCAGGGCTGGGAGTGCAGCGCAGCGCAGAGTGGGCATGCAGGCCACAGCAACCTGGAGCAGGCCTCAGAGGACTGAATATCAGGCAGCTGTAGAGGTTTCCAGACTCCTCAATCCACGAATGCCAAAGACAACTTAGAAGGTCAGTGGGAAAAGTCTGTTTCTGCGGTGCTGAGACAGGAAGGTGGGGTCTCAGCTCCATTCCTCAAGAGCGTGGCCCTGGAGAGGGGCAGCTGCTTCCCAAGCTTCTGGCCCATAGACTGAGGGGGAATCCAGTGGCTGATAAGAGAGGGATTGCAGGGATCTCTTGCTTTGCCTGTGCTTGGATCTGGGTCACAGTTCTGGGCGGCAGTGCTGGGGTGAGGAGGAGTGCTGGCATGGTGGAGCTTGTAGTGGCTGTGGAGAGGAACCCCTCCTCACAGTTACAGGACAGAAAGGAATACTTGTGGCCACAGGCCAGGAAAGGAGTAAACACCTCACCCCTTATCATACCACCTTGGAAGAACTGAAAATTTATAGGTCCCTACAAGTATCTCTGAAAACAGCTGTACAAACCCCTGAAGCTTGGGACAGTGGAAGCAGATTCATGCCTTAACAAAGAGTTTAAAACTCAAGTAATTGTCTGGGATCATGAGCAAGCAGCGCAAAAAGAGTCAGACTATATTATCTTACTTTGGTGAAAAATAAGATCAAAATATACAACCAGAAGAAGACAACAAAGTCAAAGCTCCTACATCCAAAGCCTCCAAGAAAAATATGAATCAGTCCCAGGCCTTGGAAGAGCTCAAAAGGGATTTTGAGAAGCAAGTAAGAGAAGTAGAGGAAAAACTGGGAAGAGAAATGAGAGTGATGCAAGAAAATCATGAAAAACAAGTCAACAGCTTGCTAAAGGAGACCCAAAAAAATACTGAAGAAAATAACACCTTAAAAAATAGCCTAACCCAAATGGCAAAAGAGGTCCAAAAAGCCAATGAGGAGAAAAATGCCCTAAAAAGAAAAATTGGCCAAATGGAAAAGGAAGTCCAAAAGATTACTGAAGAAAATACTTCCTTAAAAATTAGAATAGAGCAATTGGAAGCTAGTGACTTTATGAGAAATCAAGACACTGTAAAACAAATCCAAAAGAATGAAAAATTAGAAAACAATGTGAAATATCTCATTGGAAAAACAACTGACCTGGAAAATAGATCCAGGAGAGAGAATTTAAAAATTATTGGACTATCTGAAAGCCATGATCAAAAAAAGAGCCTAGACATCATCTTTCAAGAAATTATCAAGGAAAACTGCCCTGATATATTAGAACCAGAGGGCAAAATAGAAATTGAAAGAATCCACAGATTCTCCTGAAAGAGATCCCCAAAGGAAAACTCCTAGGAATATATAGCCAAATTCCAGAGTTTCCCAGGTCAAGGAGAAAATATTACAAGCTGCCAGAAGGAAACAATTCAAGTACTGTGGAAACACAATCAGGATAACACAAGATTTAGCAGCTTCTACATTAAAGGACCACAGAGCATGGAATATAATATTCTGGAGGGCAAAGGACATAGGATTACAACCAAGAATCACCTACCCAGCAAAACTGAGTATAATCCTTCATGGGAAGAAATGGTCATTCAGTGAAATAGAGGACTTTCAAGCATTCTTGATGAAAAGACCAGAGCTCAATAGAAAATTTGACTTTCAAATACAGGACTCAAGTGGAACATGAAGAGGTAAAGAGGAAAGAGAAATCATAAGAGACTTATTAAGATTGAACTGTTTACATTCCTGCATGGAAAGATGATATTTATAACTCATGAGACCTTTGTCAGTATTAGGGTAGTTGGAGGAAAAAAATTATATGTATGTATGTATTGATAGATAGATAGATAGATAGATAGATAGATAGATAGATAGATAGATAGATAGATAGAGGGCACAGGGTGAGTTGAAGATTAAGGGTCATATGTGGAGGATAAAATTAAAGGATGAGAGAGGATTATACTCAGAGAAGAAGAAAGGGAGAGGTGGAATGGGGTAAATTATCTCACAAAAAAACAGAAAAGAAAAGTCTCTTACAGTGGAGGGGAAATGGGGGAAGGTGAGAGAGAATAAGTGAATCTTATTCTCATAGGATTTGGCTTAAGGAGGGAATAACATACACATTCAATTAAGTATGGAAATCTGTCTTACCCTACAGGAAAATAGGGGGAGAAGGGGACAAAAGAGCAGGGGCATGATAGAGAGGAGGGCAGATTGGGAAACAGGGTAATCAGAAGTAAACATTTCTGAGGAGGGACAGGGTCAAAAGAAAGAATAGAATAAATGGGAGGGCAGGATAGGATTAAGGGAAATAAAGTTAATTTTTCACAACATGTCTACTATGGAAGTGTTTCACATAACTGCAGACATGTACAACCTATATTGAGCTGCTTGCCTTTCCAATGAGGGTGGGTGGGGAGAGAGGAAGAGAGAAAATTTGAAACCTAAAGTTTTAAAAACATATGTTTAAAAAAATATTTTCACATGCTACTGGGAAATAAGAAATACAGGAAATTGGGTACAGAAGTCTGCCCTGCCCTACAGGAAAATAGAAGGGGAAGGGGATAAGAGAAACAGGGAGAGATAGAAGAGAGGACAGACTAGGGGAAGGGATATTCAGAATGCATGCCATCTTGGGGTGGGGGGAGGGGTGAGATGGGGTGAAAATTTGGAACTCAAAAACTTGTGGAAACGAATGTTGAAAATTAAAAATAAATAAATTTATATTAATTTTTTTAAAAATTTAACATATAATTGGGGGGAAAGAAAAAAATGTATTTATTTATTTGCCTACTGTTGCCTACTGGGAGAAAGTAAGCTCCTCGTAGGCAGGGACTGTATTTACATTGCCTTCCTTTCTCCAGAGCCTAGAACATTGCCAGTCACAGAGGAGGTACTTCATCAATGCTTATTGAATTAAATCCAAACACCATGGCCCCAGAACCCATGCTAATATTATTCTCAGTCCAGGTCCCTATGTAAGGTCTTGGCAGCTTTTGAATCTTATGGGTCCTAAGCAGGTGTCCAACCATGCTTACCAATTAGACCTGTATCTTTCATCCAAGAGAAAATTTTCATTCAAAAGGAAGAGAAGGATTTCTCATGCTGCATGTATAAGGAGGCCCCATGGACAATGAGCTCCACCATGTTGGAATGTGGATAAGTTTTGCCGGACCATTAGCTTTATACATGTACTCTTCCTTATTCATGTTGGTTGGTCTTGTTTTGAGCAATAACATTGATTTGGCATAAGGAATAAGTATTTGTTGAGCAGCTACTAAGTGCTGGACACAGCGCTAAGCACTGGGGATACAAAAAAAGGCTAAAAACCCAGCCCCTGCTCTCAAGGAGTCCTCATTCTAATGAGGGAAAGAATATTCAAATGACGAACTTCACAGAGCCATATCCAGAGCAGATCATCTCTGAAGGGAGGCCCAAGCAGTTGTGGGGAGGGCAAGGCAGACCCTCCTTTGGAGGACTTTGGGATTTGATCTGAGTCTTGAAAGAATCCAGGGAAATGATGAGGCAGAAGTGAGGAAGGAGAGCCTTCCAGACATGGGGGGCTGCCACTGCAAAGGTGTGGAGATGGGAGATTGAATGCCAGCTTCAAGAAGCAGCAAATAAGCCAGTGTAATTTGATTGTAGAGGACATAGAGAGGAGTAAAGCTTAAGAAGACTTAAGTAGGAAGGAGACAGGTTGTGAAAAGGTTTAAAGGACAGTGGAATTTACATTTGATTTTGGTGGTAATAGGAAGCCAGTGAAATTTCCTGAGTAGGAGAGTGAAATAGTCAGACCCCTGTTTTGGAAAAATCACTTTGGCAGCTGATGGAGATAATGGATCAGAGTGGGGGAGGTGTGAGGAAATATTGCCTCCCTTGGGGACCCATGTGTGCTGCTCTCCTGCCACCAGAGAGACAATGAGAGGAACAGAGTCATCGCAGCCTAATGCATCTCATTTTTTTTTCTGTGAACATTAGTTTATCAGACTTTACTGACTTGTAATGCGGGATATGAAAGCAAGGGCTAAACGGACTGCAGTGGACGTGGAGGGGGCGGGGTGCTGGCCACAGTGAAAGGAGAAGTGTGTTTGCCATTCACAGCCAATCATGACATCCAGGAAAGTGCATCCTGGCTTATACCACCCAGCCCTCCCACCAAAAACCTTGAAGTATCCAGAAAGTTTTGACCCAGCCTGGAGGTTTCCAGACCGCCAGGTTCAAATGCCTAATGGCCTCATTTAGCCAGAGTGCAGGCAGTGAAGTGACAAGTAGTAAGTGCCATGTCTATCTGAGAGATCAATTCCTAGATTTCCCTTTCACCCCCTCTGGGAGCCCTAGTTAGATGCAGCTGGGTGAACCCGAATGCTCAGTGTGGAAGTTGGGGACCAAACATTTCTCTGAAGTTGAAATAAAAAGAAGTCTTCCAATATTCTTGATTGGAGGAGGCTGGAAAGATCCTCTCGGGGAAAAGAAGAATCAGAATCCAAACCTTCAGCAGGAGGGCAGAGTCGAGGTAGACAGGAATGCGCTGTGCTCTGGGAATAGCTCTTCCCATGCCAAGGGAGAGGGGCCACTTCTGCTGCCAAGGATGTGGTCAGGCAGGGGCCATCTCAGAACTCTGACTGAAAGTTAAACATCAGCGGCTTCATCCACTTCTTCATTTGTGCCCCCTGCCCTTCCTCCCTTCCCCCACCTCTGAAGCAGTGTGGTGCAATGGGGAGCCAGACTCAAAGGCAAGAAAATCGGTCTCATTCTCACCTCAGACACATGCTCCATGACCTTGAACGAGTCACAACCTCTCAGGTCTCTAAACAACTCTGCAAGTTACAGAGAAGGGGAGCACCTGCATTGGTGGAGATAATTTGCTTACCTGTAAGTTCCCTATATCAATGGAATCACAGATCCATTCCCATACCTATCCCTTTTCATCCCTCTAAAAGAATATGTCATTTTAAGCAGAAAATAAAACTGTGTATTCTTTGAAATCTTGGGCTTCAGCTGCAGTGAATTTATCTTACCTTGCTTTCCACCTGCCCTCTGGAGTCTGTTGGGAGGGCATCCCCTAAACTGATCCTCACAGTACAATTACGCAGATGCTAATTCAGCCAGGAGGCCCACGGAACTTCTAACCCTAAGTCAAAGTGAGGCTTCTGAAACTTGTGCCATTCTGGGGGATCAGGAAGTTCAGGTTTTAAAAGTGCCCAAAGCTTTGTCCAATTATATCCCAATCAATCTGACAATCTCAATGAAATAGATGAATATTTACAAAAATATAAATTGCCCAGATTAACAGAACAGGAAATAGAATACTTAAATAACCCAATCTTAGAAAAAGAAATTAAATGAGCCATCAGTGCACTCCCTGAGGAAAAATCCCCAGGACCAGATGGGTTCATAAGTGAATTCTACCAAACATTTAAAGAACAATGAATTCCAACACTATATAAACTATTTGGGAAAATGGGCAAAGAAGGAGTTCTTCCAAATTCCCTTTGCAACACAAATATGGTGTTGATACCTAAACCAGAAAGAGCAAGAACAGAGAAAACTATAGACCAATTTTCCTACTGAATATTGATGCAAAAATTTAAATGAAATATTAGCAAGGAGATTATAACAATATATCATAAGGATTGCACACTCTGACCAGGTGGGATTTATACCGGGAATGCAGGGCTGATTTAATATTAGGAAAACTATCAGCTTAAATTGACCATATCAATAATAAAACCAACAGAAATCCTGCAGCATGAAATAGAGAAATTCCATTTAAAATAACTGTAGAAAATTTAAAATATTTGGAAGTCTACTTGCCAAGATAAACCCAGGAACTATATGAACACAATTATAAATGCTTTTCACACAAATAAAGTCAGATCAAAACAATTGGAAAAATATTCGTT
This sequence comes from Phascolarctos cinereus, assembly GCF_003287225.1. Lineage (NCBI taxonomy): Eukaryota > Metazoa > Chordata > Mammalia > Diprotodontia > Phascolarctidae > Phascolarctos > Phascolarctos cinereus. The sequence continues at coordinate 2,140,686 of NW_027555514.1, read as the reverse complement.
CGTTACTCATGGGTAGTCTGGGCCAATATAATTAAAATGACATTTCTACCTAAATTAATCTACTTATTCAGTGTCATACTGATCAAACTACCAAAAAACATATTTTATAAAGCTAGAAAAAAATCATAATAACATTCATCTGGAAGAACAAAAGATTCGGAATATTAAGGGGATTAATGAAAACATGTAAAGGAAGGTGGCCTAGTTATACTAGATCTCAAACTGTATTATAAAGTGGGAATTAACGAAACAATCTGGTACTGGCTAAGAAAGAATGGTCGATCAGGGGAATAGATTAGGTGCACAATATATTATAGTAAACGACCATAGTAATTTAATGTTTGATAAACCCAAAGATCCAAGCTCTGGGGGAAAAAACTCATTATTTGACAAAAACTGCTGGGAAAACTGGAAAACAGTATGGCAGGAACTAGGTATATACCAAGATAAGGTCAAAATGAGTACATGATGTAAATATAAAGTGTGATACAATAAGCAAATTAGGGGAGCATGGAATACTGTAAGATCTATGGAGAAAGGGAAATTTGGGGACCAAACAAGACAGAGAGAGCATTAAAAAATATAAAATGGGTAATTTTGATTACAAAAAATTTAAAAAGTTTCCCACAAATGAAATCAAACCAACTAAAATTAGAAGGAAAGCAGAAAACTTGGGGGAAAGATTTCCAGCAAATATCTCTGATAAAGGCCTAATTTCTCAAATGTATAGAGAACAGAGTCAAATTTATAAGAATGCAAGTCATTCCCCAATTGATAAATGCTCAAAGGAAATGAACAGGCAATTTTCAGAGGAGGAAATCAAAGCTATCTATGAAAAAAAATGCTCTAAATCACTATTGATTAAAGAAATGTGAATTAAAACAACTCTAAGGCACCACCTCACACCTATCAGATTGGTTAATACGAAAAAAAAAAGGAAAATGATAAATATAAGAAGGGATGTGGGAAAATTGGGACATTTAATGCATTGTTGGTGGAATTATGAAAGTTGATCCAACCATTCTGGAGAGCAATTTGGAACTATGCCCCAAGGGCTATATAACTGCACAGCCTTTGATCTAGCAATACCACTACTAGGTCTGTATCCCAAAAAGATTTTTTTTAAAAGGGGGAAGGGGGGAGAAGAATTAATTTGTACAAAAATATTTCTGGCAGATCTTTCTGTGGTTGCTAAGAATTAGAAATTGAGGGGACATCCATCAATTGGGGAATGGCTGAACAAGTTGTAGCATGTGATTATTATGGAATACTATTGCTCTATAAGAAATGATAAGCAGGATGATTTCAGAAAAATATGGAAAGAATTACATGAACTGATACAGAGTGAAGTGAGTAAAACTCACTGTACACAGTAACGGCAATGTTGTGCAATGAAGAGCTGTGAACAACTTAGCTATTCTCAGCAACACAGTGATCTAAGATCCAAAGAACTCATGATGAAATATGCTATCTGCCTCCAAAAGAGAACTGATGTTTTTTCATTCTTTCTTTCTTTCTTTTCTTTAAGTCTTCTTGCACAAAATGACTAGTATGGAAATGTTTTACATGATTGCACCCGTATAACCTATATCAGATTGTTTACCATCTCAGGGAGGAGGGAGGAGAGGGAAGGAGAGATAGAATTTGAAACTCAAAACTTTTGGAAAAGAAAAGAATGTTTTAAAAATTGCATGTAATCGGGGAGAAAGAAAATATTATTTTTTAAAAGTGCCCCAAACCTGAAGGCCCTAATCAACTGGAAGGTTGTGGAGAGAAAATGCCCATTCCACCTAAGGCTAGGAGAAACTGAGAGAGACCACTCCTTTCGGGGCAAAAAGCTGCTAAAGGATCATTCTCCCCTAGTCTGATGAAATGGTCTTTGATTTTCTAAAAGAGGTAAAGAAAAAGCAACATATTTTTGAGCTGTCTCTAATCTAAGAGAAGAATGTCAGTGCCTGTTCTTCCTCTGCTGGAGCAGATGTAGAAGCCCAGATGAAGCCAGAAATTGGAAGGAGAGAAGTTTTGCAGCCCTGGGTTCTGACCGCCGCCACGGGCCAGAGGAGCATTGTTGAGCAGCTCACACAAGACCAGCGGGGATTGATGCCCAGCAGAGACAGGCCACCATGCCCACATCTGATGGAGGGTGTGGGCCCAGGGAACCCCCTGAAAGCCATCCTCTCTGAGCAGCGCAGTAACTTCACTGAAGACACAGATCCCCGCAGAGAGGGAGGTGGGGGCTTCCCCTCCATGCAGGAGAGCTTCCTGTCTCCCCAGTACTTGTGCTTTGGCCACAGGTTCTTTGTGTGTCTGCCTCTCCACGAGAGCTCCATACCTATAGCAATGGCATATGCACTGGTGATTACTGTGCTCAGGTGCACAGGAAAATGTTTCGTTGCTACTTTTCTTGCTATGCTATTTTATTCAGTGCCTTTGCTCTGAACTAATTGTATCCTCTGTCTGACTAGAAAGAAAAGATACATCAGTGGACCCTCATGAACTATGACTGTTGAATGATATGGCTCCCCAAAGTACCTTGTATATGGTATAGCTTGTACAGAGAAGCATTGATGAGGATCAGCCGGTCCCCAGATTCTATGTCCTTTTTGGCTCCCCAAAGTACCTTGTATATGGTATAGCTTGTACAGAGAAGCGATGATGAGGATCAGCTGGTCCCCAGATTCTATGTCCTTTTCTCCCATGCCACAACCCCATCTCCAATTGTTGAAGACCCTGCATTCCTTTAAGCCCAATTCAGATGTCACCTCTTCCATGACATTCTTCCTCAACCTCCCCAGTTGGAAAGGATCTGCCCCTCCTCAAATTTCTTAAAGCTCTGTGCCCGAACCTCTTCTCTATACCCATCTTCCTCTCTTTGTATCATAGGTCTTTGCATACTTCTCCCTGATCCCTTTAGAATCATAGATTTTTACCTGGAAGGGGCCACCTAACCCAAATCTCTCATCTTGTGGTTGAACACCCTCATACTCAGTAGCTATTGAGAAAATGGACATAGCAAGTGTGCCCTTCTGAGTTGGCATACACCCCGAAGCAGAGCAGTAGGGTGGGGCATGTGTGGCTGCATGATAAAGATGGCCTCCTCCCCTTTGGCTTTTAAGTCAGGAGCTTTTGAGTTGAGATAACAGGGGAAAACTTTTGATTACCAGCAGTGTTTTTCACAAACTTTCTGCAAAGTAGGTTAGGATAGAGAAACTTGTCATCTTAACTGTAGCATTTGTGGCTTCAGACGCTGGAACACATCTGTTCATCTTTTCTTAATTACAGAGCTGCGCTAGAGACACCAAGCCATTTGCTGAGGCAGAGACCATGCAAGAGTGGTTTGTCATGGAAGCTTGGAAAACAAGTCAAAGAAGGAGCTCTTCTCTTGGGAGGTGAAGCCCCTCAGCTATTTTCTTGGCTCACCACTCAGTGGGTAAGAGACTGGAACAAGAGAAGCCTAATGCAGCCTCAAAGATCGCAGCACACCCTTGTCTTCAGTGTTCACCATCTTGGGCGACTCCAGGAAACAGCCAGAGTGTGCCTCTCAGGCCATAGGGTGATGTTCTGTCCTCTCCTCTTACACCAAGAAAACAGAAGACACAGACCTTGCCCACGCTGCCCTCTCCCTCAGAAAAATGAAATATGGGCGCTCTTGATAGAAATTTCTGGTTTAGTGCAGATCCATCACAAATTACCCTCTCCCTCCTCTAGGCATTTGCACTGGCTGCCCCCGATGCCTGAAACGCTTTCCCTCTTCAACCCCATATCCTAACTTCCCTGGCTTCGGCTGAAATTCCACCTTCTCCAGGAAGCCTTCCCTGAATGCCCCCATTCTGACACGTTCTCTCTGGTGATTACTTCCTCTTCATCTTGTTCACCCTGTACTCATCTGCACCTAGTCATTTGCATGCTGTCTCCCCATTAGACTGTGAGCTTCTCAAGGGCAGGAAGTGTCTCATGCCCCTCTTTATATCTCCAACACTTAGTGAAGTACCTGGCACTTAGCCGTCATTTCATAAATGTTAATTGACAGACTGTTACAACAGGAACAATGGGGTCTTTAACAACAATCCTAAATATAAAGCACAAACATTTCGGAAAGGACAGGGCCAATATCTTATCTCCGTATGGCCCAGTTTGACCTCCATGGATATGAGGTTGTACCGTAGAGAGAAAGGGCTTGTCTTCAGTCCCTTTCATCTCTGAGAGTCTGTGCTTCTGAGGCCAAGCAGACTTCTCTCTTCCAAACAAAGAGAGAGAAAAAATCAGAACAAATGAGTCAGCCGTCTACTTGTCAGAAGAATATCTTGACATACTCCCAATCCCTGTTGTAACAGCTAAGTGAACCAAACCAGGTGCTGTGCTCCTGTCCTTGTAGAGAAATGGGGCTCAGGGAAGGGAAATAGTCTTTTGACAAAGACATCAAATTCTGGTTCTGGCCATTGGTCAACAGACTTTCGGTGCTGTTGCCTGGGCTTTTGGAAACCCCCTGAACATAAGGATAGTCATAGGGCAACAGACAACGTCTTCTCTGACAATGTGGTCCTATGTGGAAATTGTCCAAATGGCCTAGAAGCAGATGCTCAGGTCACACCTGACTATAAGTAGGATGTCTGTGGTGCAATTCACCTCCTGAGTAGTACAGAGCATTGCAGACAGACAACTCTCAGTAGGTACCCATTGAGGTGGAGATGTCAACGAATGAATTTGGATAAGCTTGTCTTCTTTTACTCCCAAAGATGTCTGGGCTCTTTCCTAGAGTAGTAATGTGTGTGTGCGCGCGCACGCACACATACACACACACAGACACACACAGAATGTAGGACACAGAAGGACTCCAGGGGCACTTTGTCAAAGCTTCTGTCTGAAAGTCACCACCTAAACTGAACACATCCCAGTCACCATCACAGGTGAAATAGGAATAGATGCATTTTTATGAAGAGACAAATTCATTCCTGTTTTCTGTGGAAGAAAATGGTTTGCATGCCCAGAGAACCATGTCCTCAGAGGACGTCAGAAGAGTTTGATGTTTATGCCAGAGAAATATAGCAGGATGGGGAATCTGACATGCGATGAGGACAATCAAATGTCAGTCCCCAGACCCTAATGGGGATGGGGTATTCTGGCTTCATCTCTTGTTCTTCCATCTCCTTATATTCATTTGCATGAAAACTGTTTTGCACTAAAGGACTTCCTCTCCTCCCTAGGATCTTTGACATGAGGGGAAATGCCAGAATCTTCATAACTTCATTATTTAAACATTTTTGGTCTTCTCTATATCTTGACTAAATTTGTCATTTCTCTGTGGCCCCTGATTGGGCCAGGAACAGGAATTGTCAGTATCAGATCAGAGGAACACCACCAGGTCACGAGGCCAGTGAGCATTACTGACATAACCGAAGATGAGGCCGAGGGGTCACGAAGAGCTCTCTGGTGCAGAGTCCAGGGGCTCCCTCATGAGCCAGAGGTATCCACTCGAATGACTGGGTCACAGCATTACTTTGTCCTGACCATTTCTACTAATACTACCAATAAAGTGAGCAGCTAATAATCATAATAATAGTAATAACAGTTAACATTTATATAGCACTTTAAGGTTTGCAAAGTACTTTGCAAATATTATTTCATCTGAACTTCACACAACTCTTGTGAGGTAGGTACATTATTATACCCACTTTATAGATAGGAAAACTAAATAGGGAGATGTTAAGTGACTTGCACAGGGTCTCACAGCTTCCATCTGAGGCAGGAGTCAAATTCATGTCTTCTTACCCCAAAAGAGCCTATCCATGACCTCACTACCTGAGTGACCCTGATTTGGTAATTTACATGTATCTCCTAAAAGCCGAAGAGAAGTTGCCTTTCCCACTCATATCTGACTCTCCTGGGCCAGATCTTTCTTTGAGGTCACTGACTCAAGCATCGGAGCCAGAATAATCTGCAGTCCCTCCCAAACCCCATATGTGGGATTACTAACTAGAAGGGCTCTTGTTAATGGGCTTTCTCCCATGACAAGATTAAAGCATGGCTCTAGGGACAGTACAATAATGAGACTCCATCTGTCTGCTACAATCTCTGACAATCATGTCCTGTCCAGAAGCAGTAGAATCACATTCCCAAGTCCTGGGATTCCATGATACAGTCAAGGATTTGTCAGTTCTTAGGAACTAATTCCTTAAGTAATACCCTATTGTTGGGGGTCAGAACATCATAGCTCCACAGATTTAGGGTGAGAAGGGACTTTGGTGGTCTTCAAGTGCAGCCTCCTTACTGTAAGCAGGGTAGATTGTCCCAGAATGATAGAACTGGAGAATTGGAAGGAACCCCGAAAATCATCTAGTCCGACGTCTCCATAAAAGGAATTCCTTTCCAGCTCTCCAGAGCTGTCATCCCTCCAGCCTCTGTTTGACTTTAGCTTTAAGTCCTATTTAGAGGTTCCACTGAGGCCCTCCCAACCCTGAGCTTCTGGGTCTCTGTTCTCTTGGGACCCCAACACTTCTATATTCCATGGGCTCTATGAGGAAGCATCAGCAGCACTCACAGAAATGAGTCAGGGCAGAGGAGGAGACCCAACCCGATGCACACCTAGGAAATCTCTGCTAGAGGTGACACAATGATAAAGGAGCTGAAGGGTGGCTTTTTGAGTATCCCAACAAGGAGAAGTTTCCCAATGAATGGAAATGATCACAGATTTTTTTTTCCTTAAAAAAGTCAAGCAAGAAGACTCGTGCGTGCCCTGCCTTTTGGACCCCATCTCAGCAAAGACGGTCTCCTGGCTTGTCTACCTCTCACTCAGCCCATAATCCAGTGAACCCTGAAAGCCTCCTGGACTAACAAAAGAGTTAGAAGAGCAAGCCTCCGCCATGGCAATGATGTCACTGTCATGTCTAGCCCAGCCAAGAGCTCGGTCAATCACCCACCTAGACCAGGACTGTATCTACACTAAAACAAGATAAAGCGGACACCTGATAACCTGCTTATCCTAGAAAATTGATGCAGATGGTTCAGGCCCAGGAAATTCTTTTCTTGCATGGCGGGAGGCTTAGAGCTGGAGTCATCCCAATGCCTACCTCCTCCCTCCAGATAGTTTTGCTGCTGTCAAGGGGGCTAAGCCTGTGCACCTGACTTGGAAAGCTTGGCTGCTGCATATTGTGTTAGCCGGGAAGCGGGGCCCAGCATCTATGAGGAGTCTTGATGAAAGCCTCTAGTGTTTGCACGTGTCTTTTCAATGACACAGCTCACCTTCTAGATGTATAACTTGCTCCCTCTTTCCTTGGTACATTGGGAGGAACTGAATGCTTGCTTCTGGAGAGGTACTTGGCTCTCTCCCTCCTGAATGCCATGCTCAGGGCCAGAAACAAAGAGCCGGCCTTGGCAGTGGATGGCATTGGAGGAGAAGCCAGCCTGGGGAGGGGCACAGAAGCAGCTGGAAGCCTCCTCCCCCAGGGCCTTTCTTCCTGAGTCTTCCTTTTGTATTTTACTAAATGAGGCCATTTGGAATGAAGGGGCTGCCAGCCTCCAATCACACTCCACTGCAACAAATGAGGCAGAGACAGCTCCAAGAATGAGTGCAAGCACCTTGGGAGCCCCAGCCAAATTCTGCTCATCAAGAAACTCCAGCCTGCACACAAGGAAAATCTGAAGAAAACCTTCATGATCCCAAGAGAACCCTGCAGCCTGAGCTGAAGAGGGGAGAGAGGGGAGAGATCAGGCAAGCCACCCGAAGTGGGAAACAGCAGACACCATTGCACCAGTGTGGCTACAGACAGTGGAAAACATAGCTAGAGCCTTAGAGCCAGACAAACCCAGGCTCCTCCATGGGTGGAACTCATCCTCCAAACCCAGTCCTTGTCCCCTCGATGGGCCATCTGCTCAGTCCCACCTCAACCCGATCATCTCACTCCCAGGACAATTGGTCAAAATTCCACATCCACATTCTCTACAAAACTGCGACACTCTTCTCTGTCTTAATTCTATGCCCATATTTTCGACTTGGAGTGGGAACACGTACATTTTCTGTACCTGTTTCTGGAGTTTTGTGAACAGATAGCCTAGAATAGTGGAAAGGACATTGGACTTGGAGTATTCTAGAGACCTCAGTTTGAGTCCAAACTTGAGGCACTTGCCAGCTGGGAGAGTCACTTAACCCCCTCTCTCTGCCTCAGTTTTCTCATCTGTAAAATGTATAGAGATAAAAACCGGACCTGTGACTTCATTAGCTTTAGGAACTCACTGGTAAGGAAAGTCCCTCTAGCAATGCTGGTTAGCAGCTCTCTTCAAGAGATGGTCTCAGAGAACTTCCCCAACTCTCAGGGTTAAGTGACTTTGCCCAACAACTCAGCCAATGTGTGTCAGAGGAGGGCTTTACCCACATCTTCTTGGTCTAGTCACGATGCCACACAGTCTCTCCATCTGTAGTAAAACAAGCATAATACATCCACTAGATAGACAGCTACCCATTGAGAGTGTTGCAGAGACTCCTAAATGAGATCTGCAAGCACCAAACTGCCTGGGGGGAAGATCAGCTGGATGAAGGCTCCCAGATGGATGAACCACAAACAGAGGCAGCCCTGCCCCAGGGAGCCTCCTGCTGCAGAGGGCTGGCTGCTGCCAGCAACAGGCCCCTCTGAAATGCTCACTCTCTCTTACCCAGCTCCCAGGTCAACAACAGGTCAGCCCATTATTTAGCCGACAGAAGAAATACCTACCCTGATCAATGTGAGGTCGTTTGAGCTCCCAGAGAAATATTCAATTCCTTGTTTATTGAAATAGGAATGAACTCAATCAGAGACCTACCCAGGACCCTAGACCTCCAAGGAACTTAGGCTTAACATCCACCAGTAACCCACCAGAAGCAGAGAAGACGCAGACACATGAGAGACACATGAAAGGCCAAGGTTCAGGAGAGGGAGAAGAGGAGCTCATAGAGGCAGAAGGTTAGGGGCAGAAGCTCAGGCTGTGAAACAACTTGGGAACCATAAGACTGGGCAGCAAAGGATCCATCCCATTGGACTGTTCTTGCTCTGGTACATTGAAACTCCTGGTTAGGTAGAGAGAAACCAAGAGAGACTGAGCCCCCAGCACTCAGCAAACATGAGGGCTCCCAGACAGAGAAGGGGGATTCTTCTGAGGTCATAGACTGAGAGCTCCTGAACTGGCCCCCACATATCACCCCCATATTCCTAAAAGTGGCTCCTGGAGACAAAGCTGCCCTCCGAGCTAACGGAAAAGCCTACCTCCACTCTTTCAGAAATAGGCAGGCATATGTTTATACACACGGGCGCACATGTGCACATGTATGCGTGCATGCATGTACACACACATGCATGCACATGCACAGACAAGTAGGTAGCAGCTTGAGGGCTAGACTTAGGAAGAACCAGAGCTCAAATTCTACCTTTGACACTTACCTAGCACTGTGACCTTGGCCAGGTCACTTCACCTGTCTCAGCCTCAGTTTCCCCATCTGTTAAATGGGGATAATAGTAACTGTAGAACCTTCCTCATAGGATTGTTCCAGAGCTTAAATAAGATAATATATATAAAGTACTTCTAAAAAATTAAGCATTCTAAGCTCCCCAGAACCCCCTTCATCCTTTCACCTAGCAGGGATGTATTAGAAGTGTTCTTGGGTTCTCTGTCTTTGTCTGTTCATCTTTCCATTGCCTTTGAGTCATGACTGGAAACATTGGTTCCCAGAAGACAGTGGTGTTCTATGATCCCAAGCTATACAAAATACAGGGTATTCAAGAGATGGCTTTTGTAAAAGCGAGAAGCTTAGAAATGGAAGAAAGGATAACAACTCCTAAAATGTAGCCCAGGCCAAACTTTCCCCTCCACACACACACTCAGTTCCACATCCAGCTCATTATCCACCTAAAGCAATTGTCTGAAATAGATGTATTAATGGCCTGCCTCCATGGGCTGTCTAGCCAGCTACACATCAAAGACTCAGCAATAAATATTTTTAATCCAATTTGTTTGTCCCCAAACCAATCTCTTCATGTAGAATGTTCCAGAGTATTGCAGAGATCAATTCAATTCCACAGACATTTATTGCGTACCTACCATGTGTGAGGGATAGCTAGGTGGCACAGAAGACAGAGCACTGGCCTGGAATCAGTAAGACCTGACTTCAAATCCAGCCTCAGACATTTACTAGCTATGTGACCCTGGCCAAGTCACTTAACCTTGTTTGCCTCAGTTTCCTCATCTGTAAAATAAGCTAGAAAAGGAAATAGCAAGTCATTCCAGTATCCTTGCCAAGAAAATCCTAAATGGGGTCACAAAGAGTTTAATATGATTGGAAAATAACTGAACAACAACAAGTGTGAGATGAGAGGACTGATTAGAAAGATGTTGTAGATGCAGTTAGCACAGTGACATCTGCAAACCTTTCATGGGGAGTCCTGTGGCTTAGACTCTGAATAGGGTCATCTCCCATGACACCACTGAAGACCTCCAGCAAACACAAAGCTGCCTGCTCCACGTCTTAAGTGATGTCACCATTCTTCTGGTAATCAAGCAAAGTTTTCTCTGCCACAGCATCAGTCACATCATTCAGTACTCCAGTAGACTTGTGGTTTTGATGGGGTGCTTGGGTGCTTGTACTGGGACTCCAATTCCATGACCACGTTTCTCCCTAGCCTCAGAAACACTATCCCCGGCAGTTTCTCCCCAGCCCAAGGACACTGTGCCTAGCCATTACTCATGAGTGGGCCCCAGAAAGACCCTTATCTCTTTCCCTGGTGCAGTCACAAATAGCACCAGAAGGAATTATTAGTTTGAACTGGCTTTACACTGGGTCATAAAGATATTCTCACCTCCTGGACCATCTATACTACTGCCCTACCTCATTACCTACATCCTGGACTCCTCATAATCTGTATTCTAGACCTAAGACATATGTATACTGCCCACATCTATCTTGTCAAACAAGACATTGACTGGTGGCAGACTAGACAACTCTCAGTCACCCCTGACCACTAGTTAACTTAGTGACATAGCAGGCCTAAAACCACACCTCTTTGTGGCCCCCCTTGTGGGCTTTTCCTAGTGAACTCTGAATAAAATGCCTGCAAAGTAGATACAAAAAGTGCATGTTCCTTTAAGAACTGGCCACTCCTTAACTACTCCCTAATCCTATCCTGAATCACCTAGTTAGCATATTTGGCACATGTTTTATTATATTTTATCCTATATAAACTTTAACTGTACCCTCTAAGATACTTTAAGGTTCCTTAAGAATCCTTGCCCGCTGAAAAGAGTAAGAAACTTTCTGCCAACTTGACTTAATGAATGTTTGAGTCTGTGAATTCATTCCAGACTGTCCTGTACTCCAATCTTTGAGGGGTCTCAACCTCTCAGACTGTGACATTTACACTCCTGTGGACGTGCTTTTCAGAGATACAGATCATTACCATCCTTCTCCTTTTCCTCCTCCTCCTTCTCTAAGACTCTTGTCCATATCCTCCCACCAATCCCTCACAAGTGGTACACCCTCTAGACCCCGTGGCATTAGGTGGATACCAATGGAGCTTGGACCATAGACCCAGTATCCTTCCCTTTTGCTACATGACCATTTCACCCCCTTTTCTGGTCCTACATTTTGTGGATGATACCTGTAACCTTCCTTGTCTGTCTCAGTCCTTTGGTGGCCACCTGCTGAAGATCACTCATGCCAACTATGGGCCTTTCCTTTGCCCTTTGGACATCCAGAAAGGCCAATTATCTGAAGACTGGTATTCATAGCTTGTAGCCACCCAGCATCATGGACAAATGTTGGTCAGAAAAGATTCACCCTTATTTCAAGAAGTTTGAAGTCACTAAAAACATTACACAATTCCCATCATATGCAGGAAAGACACATTGCAAATGAGGGTCTGAAGTTTCTGAAAGGTCAGGAAATCAATCACCAAGCATTTCTGAAGTGCCACACTGCTAAACTCTAAGAAACAGAGGAAGACAAAAATCATCCCTGCCCTCAAGGACCTTCTATTGTAATGGAGGAGATCACATGCAAATGAATAGGAATTTAGGGAGAAGGTAGCTTTGGGCAATGGTGTGGGGGGAGGGAAGGGAGCTTTTTCTGTCATTGAGCATGCACACAGTGATCTCTTCTGTTCTCTGTTCTCCAATCATGGATAGCCATGAAAGCTCAGGGTAGCAGAAGGTTTAGGATTAGGGTTAGGACCAGACTTGGAGTTGGAAGAAACATGGCTTTGAGTCCCACCTGTGATAAGAAATAAGCAGAGGCAGCATTGCCCAATGGTCAGAGGGCTGGATTTGGAACCAGAAGGCCTAAGTTTTGATCTCATCTTTTCCACTTAGTACCCAGGTGGCCTCTGGGGAGTCACAAGCTCTTTGAGCTTAAGTGTCCTCATCTGTGAAGTGAGGGAATTGGACGACTTGGCCTCTGGGGTCCCTTTTAGCTCTAAATATGTAATCCCGTCATTTGTGTCCCTGGGGGCAAGTCACTTAAACTCTCAATGTCTCAGTTACTTCTTCTGTAAAATGGGATCTGAGTACTTAGTTTGCGGGCCTTCTGTAAGGTTCAAATGAGAAAGTGCACACGAGGTGCTCTGTAAACCTTGTGATTTCACATCAGTGTCCAATGTTGCTATCATGTGGGACTCCTGTGTTAAGTCATTTCTTGCCCTCTTGGTTCCATTACCTATAACCCCCCACGCATACATATATAGTCCAATCTGTTAAAGATTTTATGGACATTATTACTAAGGGGATGCTATGGGAAGGCTTAGAAGTCAGCAGGGCCAAATGGGGACCCATGGAAATGTGAGAAGAAGGTCGGACCAGACCAGAACAATGGCTCCTGAAAATCTCCAAAATGCCAGAGGCTAAGATGCAAGTGAGCAGCTGGTACAGGGCCCTCTGGAGACACAAGCAGGGGACACGCTCACTGGATCAAGAAGCATCAGAGGGCTGACCGTTCATGTGACTTAGTCTTTAGCAGGGTGGTGGGCCTTCCCTTTCTGCATAGCTCTTCCTCCATACCCAGCCATGCCAGGCAGGTGGCCCAGCATCAGGAGTTGTCCAGCATCCAGAAGTATTGGGAACCATAAAAGCCAAAGCCCAGGCTCCCTTCCTAAATGTCCCCCAAACAGCATTTGGGGACCACACCCATAGCTGCTTCATTCCCTGCTCTAAGAGAAATTAACTTGAGGAACTGTCCAAGTTAGAAATCTGCCAAGTGAAGCCACCTGAAACACAGCCCAGTGACATCACTGAGATGGAGGTTTTCCTGCCACAGTGATGACATTTCAAAACATATACACATCTTCCCTTTTGTTAACGTCTACCTTTGGAGGCTGGGCACCGTGTCTGGCTGGAGCTCCTTATTTTAATTAGACCTGCTCCATCCCGCCTCCCCAGTTCACAGACTTTTCTTCCTGGGTCCTCAGCCTTCAGAAATCAACGTGAGCAAAGCTGGCATCTCAGTTGTGATCGTGGCCATCTCTCTTTCTTCACTCTATTTTGAGCTTCCAGGCATAATAAATGTAGGGCTGTGATTAATTAAAACATTTTATTTGAAATCTATGAATATTCATTCCACTGAATGGGCCTAGGATTCATTCTGTAATCAAAATCTCTGTCCAGGTCCAAGGTGGTGGTGTGACCTGGGCTGCCCCTAAACACAGACATGACTGACTCATAAACCTGGCTGGAGTCAGGTGCTTACTCCTCTTCCCTGTCTCTAGAGAGGCCTGTGTTCAGCTGCCCAATGCCTGGCTGCTGGCCTCATCTGCTAACCACACACTTTTCATCTCGTGCCCATTCTTTTAGAATGCCCTCGATCCTTACCCACTTGGCATGAAGCCCTGCTCAGGTGCTCTGGCTTCTAAGTAAAATGTTTCCTCAAGCATCTTGGCCACAACTTCGGCCCTTCTCTGCCCTCTCTTGACCCTCTAATTAAAATACGGGAGACCTTGGGCCCTTCTCAAAGATCACAGCTTGGAGTATGAAGCAGGGTGGGACCTCTATCAGGCAGACTGCCAGGGTCTTTCAGGCTGCTGAAATTCTTAGAGACCAGGAGGAAACACAAAAGGGAGGCAGGGAAGGTTCTGTACACGAAGGCTGCCCAGCACATCCTTCTTCTCTGGCTGTCATGTCACAAGGCAGAGCTTCCAAGGCCAGAGCTTTCCCCATCCCCAATGAGGTCTAAGATGTTCAGGTGCCTGAAGAGACCCAGGGCAGGTGAGCAACCTGCTTCCTGGGGCAGCTGAGCTCAATGCTTCAGGAGGGGCCAGTCATCTGAGAGGGTAGGACCTGGGAACCTAGGAGGGTTCTATGAGGTTCATTGGGCAGGAGGACTGAGTCAGGGACAATATGGGAACACCAGGACCAAATAGAGGAGAAGACGGAGCCACCCACAGAGGGATGAGGCTGTTTTGTGAAGTAGTGAGCTCCCCATCCCTGGGGAGGTCTTCAAGCCCAGCCTGGAAGGCTACATGTTGGGAATACTGGAGAGGAGAATCTTTTTCAGGCATGGACTGCATAATTTCAGAGATCCCTCTCAGGGTTGGGTTGGGCTTTCTAGGAAACCAGCACTGTTCATCCTCTCTTAACAGAACCAGGAACAAGACCGTTGCCCTAGCAATTCTAGCAGACAGATGGTGTTTTCAGGTTTGCAGAAGATTTTACATGTTACCTCGTTTGACACCTCTGGGAGGCAGGTGTTAGTCAGTATTACCCTATTCTTACAAATGAGGCAGCTGAGACTGAGACAGTTTAAGCAACCTGCTGCCCATGGTCACACAGTTAATACCTGAAAGTAGGATTCCAACCCAGGTCTTCCTGATCCCAAGTCCAAGGTGCTAGCCTCTAAACCACCCTGCCTCTCCAACAGGTAATGATCTATACCCCTAAAAGTAAGAGAAACATCTGAGTACAGTAGGGAAAAAAAGCTGAACTGACAGTCAGGAGACTCAGCGGGTGCAGTTTGGAGTCAGGGCACCTGAGTTCAAATCCTAGCTCAACCAGTCATATCACCTTCTAGGCCTCAGTTTCCTCTTTTGTTAAAAATGGAGGGTGGGGTATAGACTAGATGATTTTTAAACGCTTACTACATTCCAGACACTGGAGATAAAAGACAAAAATTCAAGAGTCTCTGATCCCAAGAAACTTCCATTCTATGGGCAGTCAAAAAAGTACATCCCATGTACATAGAAGCGTATTCAAAAAAAAATGCAGCCTTTATTGGTCCTTATTCTAAGTCTCAGCTCACACTGATGAGTTAGATCTGCAGCCAAGGCCAGCTCCATCCCCCACCCAGTGTCTCTGGGTATCCTTGAGGGGGTAGAGAATCCCAGTTGAGTCACCTCATCCCCATGGGTTTCCCTAAATACCGATGACCAGTTGTCTCTTCAACAAAATCCCAGTGCCAGCTCATATTTCCTCAGTATCAATACCATTGATTAGCAGCCTAGTGGCATTAAAAACAAATAACATTAACTAGCTTTTTCAAAGAGTTACAGTTAGGATTTGTTTTGTTTGCTGTGAAGAAACAGCAAGTACAGAAGTATAGACATGCCCTGAATGCAGGGCTCCCACTGCTCCTTCCACTTAGTCGCTGCGGAGAGTGGGCTCAAGCCCAAAGCATGGGCTCCCTCCATATGACTTCCCAAGGTAGCATAGCCAATGGAGTCAAAGCCTTTCTTGGACACAGAGCCAGTCCTGCCTGGACTGGACGCAGAAAGTTGCTCCAACAGGCCTCGCTGGTGCCTGCCTTGGCGTCCCTGCCAGCAAACTCTAGAATAATCTGCAGAGCCTAAACCCTTGGTGATGCTGGAGACCTTTCCAAGCTTCCCAGTTCAAAGCCTTGTTGGAGCTGGTCCAGTGCTCCTTTACCCTAGAGCAGGCAAGAGCCAAGAGGCCAAGAAACCCAGGGCCTGCTCATGCCATTGTGTTAGCTGGGTGGGAAGGCTGCTGCCACCAGGCTATTGCCTCTGCCCACCTGCACGTCCACAGCAGTTATGCCTCCCTCACCACCAGGAAGGATAGGTTATGTTTGGGCTGGTGAGTGCCTTTTGTATCACACTCAGGTCCAACTCAGCAGCCCAACTCAGAGAACAGTTCTCAAATGCCAGCACTGGCTCAGAAGAAAGCAGGACCCATCCAGTATGGGCCAGTATAACTTCGGCAGTGTGTCCTGAGGAGCAGGGTCCCGGGCCAGCCCCTGTACTGTGAGCAGAGAGCAGGTCACCCATATGCAGTTGACCCAGTGCATAGACCCCAGCCAGGGTAATGCCCAGTGGCATTTTTGGATGTTTTTGGATGTCTAGACTTGAGAAAGTGATGGAGAAAATGTAAATAGTGCAGATTAAACTCAAAAGCATGTCCTGGAGGGCCAGTTGTTAAACACTCCCCAGCACTCAGCTGGAAAATACTGATCTAATTTGTACCTTGAAGTAAACCATCACCTGAAAGGGGGCAGATCTCATTACCATTCCAAGTCATCCAGATGGTTCAGAGCATTCCAGGGATGAGATAATCAGCTGGAAATGAAGCCCGCAAAACTTTGGCTACTTTGGCACCCCCTCCCCTGTTGGCACCCCTGACCCAGAGGAGCTGAACCTCACAGGGCAGCCTTGGTGACCCACCCATAGAGGCAGAGGGTGGGTGGGCACCCCCTTCCAGAAGGAACACATCATGGCACTTCTCCTGAGTTTTATCAAAGCCAGAAAGTGACTGGTGGGCAGAGGCTGGAGGGCTAGGTAAACAAAGGCAAAAAGGAAAGGAAAAGACAAATCCAGCAGCTTAGCTCTTTCATGCTCATGTAGGCCCCAGAAACGTCATCGAACTCTTGCCTCAAGACCCCAGAGGAGGAGGAGAGCCTGAGAAGCCCCCAGTGCCTTGGGAGTGAGGCAGCCTCCCTGCAAAGCCTGGAGCCAGCTGTCTTGCTCCATTGTGGGGCCTTCCAAGAGGAGCAGTGCCCTGAGGCTGTAGCTGGTCCCAACCCTAGCAAGGAAAAGACCTGCTAGTCTTAGGAAAGGAAGAAATAAGGGTAGGGCGCAACTGCCCATCCACTGAGGGACACCAAGGGAAATGGCACTTGTGGTGTGAGAGCTAGCTGGCCAGGAATTAGGCAAACATCCTCATCATTCACCCAAGACCACCCAGTCCAAAGTTCCCAAATGCAGGGGCCAGCCTCTCCTCCATGCCTCCTCTTCTCCAACTCCAGTTTCTTTCCAGTCCCTAACCAAACTTGGCCTTCCACAAGAAGCTTTTCCTAATGCCCCTTTATTCGAATCCCTTCCTTTCCAGTGATTATTTCCAATTTGCCCAATAGAGATCTTGTTTGGACATAGTTATTTTCGTGTTGTTTCCTCCATTAGATTGTGAGCTTCTTGAGAGCAGGGGCCGATTTTTGTTTGGGTCATTTTTTTGCTTACCACGATGCCTGGGACACCTCATAAATGTTAATTGATTAACTGAATGCCATCCCTTTGTACTTGGAATCAGAACAGTAACTAGGATGAGGGGAACGGGGCTCTGGTCCAGGACGCTGACATCCAGGCAGCCATTCTTCTTCCTGTGTTTGCTTGTGCGTTAGGGTCCCCAAATGCTTTGGCCCACTTCTAGTATGATCTTGCTCCCATATCAGACCCCCATGGCCAGAGGCCCACATCCCTCTCAGTCCTTTGAGACAGATGATGCCCTCCCAAACAAACTGTCTTCATGGTGAGACTGTCCTTCCCAACCCCAGCTATTATTGTGCCCAGTGAAAGAATTTCTACCGACAGCTCTTCAGGACATAGTATTTTCCAACAAAGCATGAAAGCTGATAACAAAGTGAAGTATTTCTTGGACCCTCCCTTACCATTAACTTCTATCACAGAAATGGAGGCTGAATAAAAAGGGGTCTGGTAGAGACAACCAGCATCAATAAGAGAAAGAAGAGACAGCGAGGAGAAGGGGGAGAAGCAGCAGTTCTCAAGGGTAATTTGTGCAGGTTCGGCCCTTGGATATTTGTCAGTGAATCAATGAATAAATGATAGCATGGCCAGCTAGAGTCAGTTGGCTGGTTGCTATCCTTCATTCTCGAAGAAGACCCAAATGACATCAGCATGTTGGGGTCAAGGGATGGTGGGTGCACTGGCGGCTGCTCAGACCTACATGAACTTGGAAGGCTCTACCACAGGTTGGGCACAAATAGTTCCAGTGAACATGTGGAGTGGAGATGCCTCTGAACGTGTGCATCTGATGTTTCTTTTGAACTGCTGCAATTCTGTTTCTCTCATAGAGCATGGCACTTTCTCTGGTGTGGACGTGCCATGCTGGGCAGGCCTTTGACAGTGGCTCCCACGTCACTCAGTTGTCTCATCTGGCAGGTCGGGAAACGGAGGCCCCAAGGGGAGAGCTGAGGTTAGTCTCCACCTCCTGACATGTAAAATGCTAACACGGTGCCCCGGCTCATAGGCGGGGAATCTGGATTAGACTCCCCTCTGGACCCCTCAGTGCTCTCTCCATCATCCCACCCCTCTGTGCAAACATCTTCTTAGATAAAAAGCAAATCTAAATTCTGTGGGTAAACATCGAGGCTTCCCAGGGCACATGAAGCTAGGCATTTGGCAAGTGCCAGAACAGCTCTGAGAAGAGACATTTTCGATCAGCACAGTTATCGAGGGCCATCGCCAGTCGTCCTGATCGATATCTTGCCACTGGATCCAGATGACTTTGAAGGAGAGAATGAGGTTGGTGGCACTGCACGACAGTCATCTTCAAGAACAAAGGGCAAACAATGATATGTGAGGAGGAGTAGCTGCCCCACTGGGAACCCAACTGGCCAGTTCTACTTGGGCAATGCAGCCCTTTCTTCCTTCTTGCCTTCTTTCCTTCCTTCTTTTCTTCCTTCCTTCCATCCTTCCTTCCCTCCCTCCCTCCTCTCCCACCATCTGCATAGGGAATGATACCCTTCCTTACCTGAAGATGCTCTGCCCAAAGGAATATATATTTTGATCACTGAAACCTCACAATATATCTTGGGGTTTACAGGCTAGATTTCTTTCTTAAGGACCATGACTTAAACCCAAATCACTCTGGCTCTCATTGATTGGCCAACAATTTGGCCAATCCTCACTTGGTTCTTGTTTGGGCTCGGATGGCTCAGAGTAAGCATAAATAATAATTGTTTCTATTTTGACCAGAAACCCTAAAGGTCTTCCCCTCTCAGACTGATTTTGGATTTTTCTTTTTTTTTTGGGGGGGGGTGGACTATGTAAAAGAGGCCATTCTCTGCCTCATTTCTTACCTAGCCTTAGTCACTGAATGGGCATTGCTTCAATCAAACCGAGACCTGGGAAAGACCTTAGCTTTATAAGGCCAAGTCTCCCATTGCATCCAGGGCCATCTCCAGTTGTCCTGATCTATATCTTTACCCAGATAGCTCCAGAGAAGAGAATGAGGCCGTGACTTTATGAAAGCCCTCCCTCATTTAAATCCAATTCACTTGCATGTCATGGCATCTCCTCCCTGATGTCATGGTCCTCTTCAAGAATGAAGGACAAACAACCAGCGAGTATAGTTATCCACCAGATGTCACTCTTTGTTTCAATAAATAGGCTTTTTCCAGCATGGGATCCCAACTGAGGAGAAGCTGGAATGTTAGAACTGGAAAATTTCTGAGAGGTTGTTTCATCCAACCCCTCATCTTGTAGAGGAGGAAATCAAAGCCCAGACAGAAAAAGGAAAGACTTGCCCAAGATCATACAGCCAACCAGCATGAGGTACAGAGGAGGCTAGTAGCACAGGTGTCCTAATTCTGAGACCGTTCCTTCTACTGCTTCGCTCTCATGTTTAAAACTAATGCAAGAAAGTGATGCTCTGGTTTTCTCTTGGGGGGGGGATGCTGAGCTTGGGACAAGGCTCTCTCCCTCAGAGCCATTATCTGCCTAGGCTAGGTGCTGGTCACTAGGATTGTCCCTTGTCTCCATTTATTAAGAAGTTGTTGCCATGGGAACAGAGATCAATGAAATCATCACTTCACTAAGAGGGGAGCCAAAGGCTAAAGAAATTCCCCTTCAAAGGGTTCAATTAAAAAGTGTGCTCTCCAGGCTGCTGCACAGCCTAGGAATCCCTTGGAGACAGTTCATATTTCTGAAAGATAAAATTGACCTTTCCATTATGTAGGTGTTCTAAGCATCACTTTGCTTAAATATTTAGTGGGGTTTCCATTTTTAGCTAAGTGCAAAGTGAGATAGTCCTATGGTGATGCTACAGCAGGGCATCAAGGGGTCTCTAGGGCTATGGAGTGGGGCCTGAGCTCTTTCAGGGACCACCAAGCTAGGAATGCAAGAGGCTGTGTCTATTTTCTGAGCATCCCTTTGGCTAAGGGTAGAAAGGCTCTGTTCCAGCAAGTTGACAGGTCTGAGATGACTTTGGTTATGACAATCCATGAAAAGAAGCAAAACACAACAGGCCTGAGTGTCTCCCTTCTCCTTCTTCAAGAACAGAAGTGAAAGGGGGCAGAGTGAGGGAAGGCAAAGTTGGGGAAGGGGGGTGTCAGGACTCATAATCACCCAGTTTTTAGACCAGCTCAAATACTGACTCAGTTATTAGTCCCATAAATGTGAAATTCTGACCTAGGGGCAGAGCCAAGATGGCAGATTAGAGGCAACCCAGCTAAACTCTCTTACCTTCCCCCCTCCAAACAAATTTAAAACAACACCTCAAATCAAATTTTGGAGTTGTAAAGCCAACATAAGGTCAGAATGAGACTTTTTCTGGCCTAAGAAAACTTAGAATGTCAGCAGCAGTTTGTGGCATGGGGAAGCCTCTCAGAAGCTCACACTCAGAGTCCAGCAACAGCAGCAGCTTTGGGAACTCTCAGCCCAGGAATAGTAACTGGGTCAAACAACTGGTCAGAAAGAGATTACAAGAGACCTTTGGCTGACTTCACAAAAACCTGGAAAGACTTGTATGGTCTGATGCTGAGTGAAGTGAGCAGAACCAAGAGGATGTTGCACACAATAACAGTCACATTGTACAATGACTAATATTGATAAACTTAACCCTTCTTGGCAATACAAGGATCTAAGACATCTCCAGAGGCCTCGCATGGAAATTGCTATCCACATCCAAAGAAAGAACTATAGAAGTTGAATTGCTATCTTTTTTTTTCCTCTTCTGTTGAGTTTTGTTTCCTCTTTCTGATGGTTCCTCCTATTGGTTTTAATTTTTACTTACAACATCACTAATGTGAAAATATGCTTAATAGGAATGTAAATGTATAGCCTATATCAGATTGTGTGCCGTCTTCAGGAGGGTGGTAGGGAGGAAGGGAGAGAAAAATGTTAAACTCAAAAGCATATGGAAGTGATTGTTGATAAATCAAAATAAATTAATAAAATAAATTTTAAAGAAGAGACCTTTGCTGGCAATGGGTGCAGCTGGCACAGATCGGCAACTCTACTGCCCATAAGCAACTGTGGACCATGGTTCTAAGGTGTAAAAAAGTTCTGAGGGCTAGTCACAAGAAAGCAGAGGCTCTGGTCACAGTTCCAAGGCAAAGACCATGCTAGTGGTTATAATTGCAGGACACCAGGAGCCTTTCCTGGTTAAAGATCAGAGTGCAGACCAGGACAGCAGTGATCATACCTCTCCCAGGACCATATCACCTCGGAAGACTCAGGATCCCCATGCCAAGACCACTCCTCTCTTTCTACTCCTCTCTTTTTACTATTAGGAGTCACCTTGTTTCCAGAGCTAAGACCCAGCAAGAGAGCTGTGCCCTGTTGGCATAATAACAATCCTTTGCACTCACCCTCTGGATGATCTCAGCATTACCCCAGCAATGTTTCCCACTGGCATCAGGTAGTGGCTGAGCTTGCACAAGCACCTGTAGTAGCCATGTTCTGGTCATGAAGTCTTGCTATGAATCAAATGTGTCTCACTGTGGCTGTTACCGCTCATTGTCAGGCTTACAGCTCACTGCATAGCCACTGGTATAAATATTGAAATTTGTCCACATTAACGATGGTATCCTACTTGGGAAGGGGGGGTCCCGGCACATGTGTCTGATTTCCCTTTTCCAATGTAATAAAGAAAGCTTTTTGCTTATGACCACTGTTATCTCTTTGGTTTTATTTTGTTTTATTTAATTTTATTTTTAGAGTTAACTGTGGTTGTGATAATCTGTATGTGCTCTCTTGTTTTTTTGTTTGTTTGTTTGTTTCTTGTTTTTTGTTTTTTAGAGTTAACAGCAGTTGCAGAGCCACTGTGGCTCTTTGGTCATTTGCTTGGGATTGACAGAGACAACAAAAATTTGCAGATCCCCAGAACTAGATCTGAAAACAGCAGCATGAGAAGGTCTGAAGCTTGGGACAGTGCCCCACCCTCCCAAAGGTAAGCAGAGCCCAGCTTTAATTTAAAGTTCAAAGTCAAGAAATAGGCTGGGAAAAAGAGCAAATAACAAAAAAGATCTTAAACATAAAAAGTTACTATGGTGGCAGGGAAGACTAAATCATAAACTAAGAAGAAAACAACTACAAAAGAAAACTCAAAGAAAAAATGCTAATTGGACCTAAACCCAGCAAGAATTCCTAGAAGAGTTAAAGAAAGAGATAAGAGTGGGGAAAAAAGGAGATAAGAGTGGTAGAGGAAAATTGGGGAAAGAAATGAGAGTGAGACAAGAGAATTATAAAAACAGAGTTAACAGCTTGGTAAAAGAGGCATAAAAATATTGAAGAAAATAATACCTTAAAAAACAGAATTGGCCTAAGGGTAAAAGAGGCACAAAACCTCACTGAAGAAAATAATTCCTTAAAAATTAGAACCAGGCAAATGGAAGCTATTAACTCCATGAGATGCCAAGAAACAACAAAGTCCAAAGAATGAAAACAAATAAGAAAATATGAAATATCTCATCAGAAAAAATAGCTGACCTGAAAAATACATTGAGAAGAGATAATTTAAGAATTATTGGACTATCAGAAAGCCATGATCAAAAAATAAGAGCTTAAACCATCATATTTTAAGAAATTCTCAGTGAAAACTACTCTGATATCTTAAATCCAAAGGATAAAATAGAAATTGAAAGAATCCACTGATTACTTCCTAAAAGAGATCCCAAGATGAAACTCCCGGGAATATTATAGCCAAATTTCAGAGTTTGCAGATCAAAGAGAAAATACTTCAGACAGCCAGAAAGAAATAAGTCAAATATTGTGAAGCCACAAACAGGAGAGTGGAAGGCTTAGAATATGACATTCCAGAAGGCAAAGGAGCTAAGATTACAACTAAGAATGACTTACCCAGCAAAACTGAGTCTAATCCTTTAGGGAGAAAGATAGATATTTAACAAAATAAAGGATTGTGAAGCATTCCTTGTGAAAAGACCAGAGCTGAATAGAAAATTAAGAGAAGTATGAAAAGGTAAACGTGAAAGAGAAATCATAATACAATGTACAATGACTAATATTGATAAACTTAACACTTCTCAGCAATACAAGGATCTAATTCATCTCCAGAGGCCTCGTGATGGAAATTGCTATCCACATCCAAAGAAAGAACTATAGAAGTTGAATTGCTATCCTTTTTTTTCCTCTTTTGTTGAGTTTTGTTTCCTCTTTCTGATGGTTCCTCCTATTGGTTTTAATTTTTACTTACAACATCACTAATGTGAAAATATGCTTAATAGGAATGTCTCAATAAAGCTAAACTGTTTACATTACTTACATATGGAAAGATGGTACTTTATCATTATTAAGACAGTTAAAAGGAGTTTACATAGAAAGAGGGCATGGGTGTAAGTTGATTATATTGAAATGATCTCAAAAAAAGGAAGGGGTAAGAAAGAGAGATATACTGCGAGAAGGGAGAGATAGAATGGGGGAAATTTTCTCACATAAAAGAGGCATGCAAGGAAGAGTTTTTGTGGTGAAGGGGAAAATAGGAAGAACAGCGAGCAATACTTGAACCTTACCCTCATCAGAATAGGTTCAAAGCAGGAAGATTATATATACGTGTGTGTGTGTGTGTGTGTATATACATTCAGTTGCATATAGACATATAACTTACCCAATAGGTAAATAGGAGGGGGAAAGGATGAAAGGATGAGAGAAAGGGAAGGCTGATTAAGAAAAGCAGTGGTAGAAACAAAATAGATTTTTGAGGAGGGACAAGATAAAAAGAAAAAGGAGAAGAAGAAATAGAAGAAAATAGGATGGAGGGAAATACACAGTTAGGCAACATAACTATGATTGTGAATGAGATGAGCTCACACGTAAAATGGAAGCAGATTGTAGAATGGATTAGAAACCAGAATCCAACAACAAGCAACAATATTGCAAGAGACACCCTTGAAACAGAAAGATATACATAGAGTTAAAATAAAGGGCTGGAGCAGAATCTTATATGCTTCAGCTAAACTGAAAATAAAAGCAGAGGTAGAAATCTCATGATTTCAGACAAAGCAAAGCAAAAAATAGAACTAAATAAAAGAGATAATCAGGGAAACTACATTTTGCCAAAAGGTACCTTAGATAATGAAATAATGTTTTTAAAATTACAGCAATTTTCTCTAATAAAGGCCTCATTTCTCAAATATATACTGGGTATAGAACTGAATCAAATTTATAAAAATAAGAGTCATTTTCCACTTGACAAATGGTGAAAGGATATGAACAGACAAAGTAATCAGAGCTATCTAAAGCCACACGAAAAAATGCTCTAACTCACTATTGATTAGAGAAAAGCAAATTAAAACAACTCTGAGATAAC
Source organism: Phascolarctos cinereus (assembly GCF_003287225.1). Classification (NCBI taxonomy): domain Eukaryota; kingdom Metazoa; phylum Chordata; class Mammalia; order Diprotodontia; family Phascolarctidae; genus Phascolarctos; species Phascolarctos cinereus. The sequence continues at coordinate 2,115,951 of NW_027555514.1, read as the reverse complement.
ACCTAACATATATCCCAAATGACAAATGCTAGGGGGAATAAGGGGAAAATAGGTACACTGATGAATTGTTGGCAGAGTGGTGAACTGGTCTAATCATTCTGGAGAACAATTTGGAACTATGCCCAAACAGCTATAAAACTGTGCATACCCTTTGACTGAGCAATACCATTGTTAGGTCTGTATCCCAAAGTGATCAACAGAAAAGGAAAACGATCTAGATGTACAAAGATATTTATAGCAGCTATTTTTGTGTTGGCAAAGAATTGGAAAATAAAGAGATGCTCATCAATTGGGGAATGACTGAACTAGTTGTGATTTATGATTGTGGTGAAATACTGTTGTGCTGTGAGAAATGAACAAGGATGGTGGTTTCAGAAAAACATAATAAGACCTATATGAACTGATGCAAAGTGAAGTGAGAAGAACCGGGAAATCATTGTGCACAGTAACAGCAATGTTATAGTGGTGATCATCTGTGAAAGACTTGGCTACTATGATTAACACAATGATCAAAGACAATTCCAAAGGACTCATGATAAAAAAAAATGGTCTCCCCCTCCAGAGAGAGAACTGGTGAATTCCTGGATACAAATTGAAATATTATTTTCTCACTTTCTTTACTTTTCGTGCTTTTTTAAAAGTATGGCTAATATGGAAATGCTTTTTGCATGTGTTTTACAATTATAATTGTTATATTGTTTCTCAGTAGGGGGAGGGGAGGGATTTGGAACTAAAAATTTAAAAAGAAAAGAATGTTACAAATAAATAAATAATAAATTGAATTTCAAAAATTAAAATAAAACATCTATTATATTCCAACCAATAAACAAACAAACAAATAGATGAGGAATCCTCATCAAATGACCAGCAAGCAGACACAAACAAAGGAAACAAAATCCAGCAATCTCAGCATTCTTGCTCTAAATGAAACCAAAGGAAAGCAGGAAGCTGCAGCTAAACAATATGATGAGTTGCAGGTCCTTCTCTGAGTAAGGGAGTTGGCAGAGGTGGCCTCTATCATTGGTACAAAGACATAAGGATAGAAGGCAGCCCTGGGGTCACAATGGCATAGGGAACTCCCAGGTGAGGAAATTCTCTCTATCAATACAGGTCATCAACGCCTCTATACCCTATAGTCTCAGAGAGCTACAAAGAGCACTGAAGGCATGAGCTGCCTGGGACCACACAGCCAATATAGGCCAGAAGCAGGACTTGAAGCCAGGGCTCTGGCCTCTGAGGTCAGCTCTCCACCCACTCCACCATGGTGCCTCTGTCATGAGTCTAAAGGCAAAAGGAAACATCTTTCTGTTGGAGACATGATCACCTTGGATTACAGAACTCAGAATGAGAATGTGATTTTGAAAAATAAGGCCACCATGAAGATCCCTTCAACATTTGTGTCAAGTACTTAGTGACTCCATAGAAGCTTGGGATCTCTTCATCTCAAATGGCAAAGAAGAAAGAAATTGGAAATTTCCACTCTCCAAAGCTATGCCTTTGTTCCCCTCACTTCTCTCTGTACTCTCTCCTCAATGGGTTTTAGCAACACTGTTCTCTCCTGGTTCTCCTTCTCCATGCCTGAACATTTCTCAATCTCCTTGTCTGGCTTATTACAAAGGATGGCCCCTAACTGTGACATTTTCCAGGGGTTCTGTCCTAGGCTTTCCTCTCTTCTCTTTCTCCACTTTCTCCCTTGGTAACCTCTTCATAAACTGTTTAATCTCTATGCTGATGATTCCCAAATCTTCAGATGCAGCCCTAATCTCCCCTCTGAGATTCAATGCCACATCACCAGTCACCTCTTAGTCACTTCAAACTGGCCATCCCAGAGTCTTCCAAAGCTCAAGGATGATCAAGACTGAATTGGTCCTCATTCTTCCCAAACTCTCCCCTTTCAGAAAAGTCTCCAGTGCTGCAGAAGCTCCTCTAGCCTTCTGGTTTCCCAGCCTCATAACCTTGCCATTTTCCTGGGATCCTCATTCTCCAATGCCTCCCATAATCAGCTGATGAATATGGCCATTTTTACTTTCACAATATCTCTCGCATCTGTCCCCTTCTCTCAATGGTAGTTCAGGCCTTCATCACCCCTCACCTAGATGAATACAGTTACTTCCTAATTGGTCTCCTCTCCTCAACTCTCTCCAGCCCACCCTCCCTCCACTCAGCTGGCAGCATGATTCCCTTAAGCAAAGATTTGACCAAGTGACTCCTCTGCTCAGTAAACACTAGTGGCTCCCTATTGCCCCAGTCAAGGATAAATGATAAACTCTCCTGTTAGCTTCCCAATCTATCTTAACAGACTCACTGAATATTGTTCCTGTCTTCTTCACTCTTTCATGTTGCCAGACTAGTCTCTCTTCCTCTTACATGATGCATCTCTACATCTTTTAGGTACAGCGCAAGCACCATACTCTGCATGAAGTCTTCCCTGATCCCCCCCACACACACCTGCTAAAGTCCCTCCACCCACACTACCTTGTATTAAACCACTTTGTATATGTTTGTATTTACTCACTTAGTATCTATGCTGTCTGCATTTACATATATACCTGTTGTCTCCTCCATTCAAATGTAAGCACAATGTCTGACACATAGTACATGCTTAATAAATGCTTGCTTGTTCATTGTTTTGCCTCAGTAGAACAAGGAGAGAGGGAAGAGGGACACTCATGGCTCTGTGGGAAAAGTTCTGGACTTGGGGGTCACACAACCTGGACTGGAATCTCAGTTCCATCACTTAACAGTTGCATGACCTTGGTCAAGTCACTTAACCTTCTGGGGTCTTGGGGTCCTACCATGTAAAATGAGAAAGTTGGATGCCACAGCCTGACCCCCAGGATCCCTTCCACTTCTCATTATTCTGTAAGATACAAAACTAAAGTAAACATGTTGCAAGTGGGAATTTCCTCGGAAAGATTTTTCTCCCTCTATATCACCAGCTCAATTCTTGTTGATGTGTTATTACCCCATGAGTTTGTTTTCATTTTTGCTCTGCATTGAATTACATTCATTGTTCAAAGCAAAATACAGAGGAATTATGCAGAACTGCGGGAACAAAAACCCATTTAGGTAAGTTGAAGAAACAATAGGGAAAGAGTTTGACTAAAATTTGCTGCTGAAAAACAGGGCATTAAAGATCATTTAAACCCACTCAGTGTGGACCTGCGGTAGAGTCATTCATCCCAGTTTAATGGGCCTCCGGGCCGACTTCCTCTCTAAGGTGCCATCAGTGACCTCTCGGATGCACAAATAAAGGGCTGTCTCATCAGCAATCACACGACGGCCAATGAGTTGAGAAATGGAGAACTTTGGACATATGTATTTCCCATTCTCTTCCAAATGAGTTGCACATCACAGCCCATTGCCCAGAAGTCTATTGATCTAATTTCATTGTTCTCAGTGGAGAGGAGTCGGGAGACTGTTGCCTGAAAAATGAATGCTACCTTGTAGGATGCAGCTCGAGATCTCAGGAGCATCTGCTCTGGGCTCCCTCTCCCAGCAGCCAGTCTGCACTTGCAGGCTGTGTCCCCAGGCAGCAGCAGGGCACTTCACCCCTTTGGTTTTTCCAGGCCTAACTCCAGGGGTGGGATGGTTTTCTCCAGTATCACTTAGGAATCCACAGTCCACAGCTCTCTCCAAAACCAATCAACTAGTTAAAATGTCTCCCTAATAGCCACTAACCAATTAATATAAATTACATTTTATAAAGCAATATTTGCTAGTGTAGCAATACTCTAGATTCACTCTCCCAGGGCAAGAACAACTAACCATATCACCCAGTCAGGGATCGAGGAGTACCCCTGAGGGAACAGCGATGTCTCTTTCCTAACGCTATTGGCTCAAACCTCCCCCTCATTCTGGAGGGTGTGCGGGTCAGTCAATAAGTATTTTGCTGTTGTTCAATCATTTCAGTTGTGTCTGATAATCATTTAAGATCAATTGAGCCCCAATAAGGGCCAAAAACCTGAATTAATCTTTTTCTCTCTGAGTGAACTAAAAACACCCCTTCCTGTGTCAGCAAATTCCAGGACCAGATGGAACGGACCAGCATTCTTCCTGTTCGTTATCACTAAGCCCAGGATGTCTGGGACCAGACCCTCTCTTCAGTAATGGGACTTTTCTTATCCTGGTATTTTATGGACATATACTATGCTATGTCATGTTAATGGTAAAAGAAACACAGATATCTTGGTCTATAATTTCAACTGACACTTTGACATTCTCCTGTTCTGTTGTATTTACAACCTATTCAATTAAGAAAATTCCTTTCCCATGCTATATGTTAAAAAAACATATGGAGGCTGTATTTTTTGTAACACAGATGCCCTGAGTCTGATCACTCTAAACTGTATAAAACCTCTCTCATTTTGCTTAATCTCCGAGTCAGAATCAAGTTCTGGCTTCCATGCACATGACTTGCTAGCTAAAAGGGAATAAACTATATAACCATGTATCACCTAACTTGTTTGCCTTCTTTAACCAAACTTTCGGGTCGACACATCCAACTCTTCCTGACCCATTTGGGGTTTTCGTAGCAAAGACACTGTAGTGGTTTGCCATTTCCTTCTTCAGCTCATCTTACAGATGAGGAAACTGAAGCAAATAGGGTGAAGTGACTTGTCCAGGGTCACCCAGCTAGTAAATGTCTGAGGGCACGTTTGAACTCAGGTCCTCCTGATTCCAGGGCCAGGGCTTTGTGTACTAAGGTGCCCCCTAGCGCCCTGATAAGCATTTATTAAGTGCCTATTATGTGCTAGACCTTGTGGTAAGAGCCAGAAATACAGACAAAGGCAAAGGTCAGCCATGCTTTCAAGGAGGAGACAACCTGCAAACCGATATGTTCAAACACATTACATACAGGATAAATTAGAGGTGCTCAATAGAGAGAAAACACTGGTATTGAGGGGCATTTGGGGAGGCTTCCAGAGAAGTCTGGGAGTTTAGTTAAGACTTCAAGGAAGCCATATGGCAGAGATGAGGAGGGACAGTGGTCCCAGCATGGTGGACAGCCAATGACCATGCCTAAAGTCTGCAGACAGAAGATCTTGTTTGAGGAACAAGTAAGCCAGTATTGCTGTATCTCAGAGTATATGGGGGGGGGGGCGGAGTGAAAGAAGGTAGAAGACCGGAAAGCTAGGGAAGAGCCAGCTTATAAAGGGATCTGAGTGCCAAACAGAGAATTTTACATTGGATCCTGGAGGTGATAGGGAACCATCAGAATTGATCAAAGAGTGGGGGTGACATGCTCAGCCTTGTGATTGAGGAAGCTCAGTTTGACAGTTTAGTGGAGGATGGACTACAGCAGGGAGGACTTGAGGCAGCATAACCAGTGGGCTATGGTGATAGTCCAGGGATAAGGAGACATATCAGAGAAAACATTGAACATCAGTGAGGAGCCTCCCTTGTGCTTCTAATGTGTAAATATCTCCTTATGCTTTACATGGAGAGAAAGAGCCTCCCCCAACTACTTCACTTCCTTCTGGCAGATATTCAATTCAATCAACATTTGTTAAATGCTGTTATATGATGCTCAGCACTGGGAATGCAGAGAAGAAATGCAGGCTTGCTGCCCTCAAGGAGATGCCATTTTCCTGGACAGGTGAGGAGAGCCACAGTAGTGACAGCTGATGGTGGGTCAACTTCACTGACTTGCTAGAGGCAAGTATCCTCAGGCACCCATGAAGTCCTCTTGTGTTCAGCACTAGTAACAGCCTCGCTCACCCGGCTCAGCCTTAGCAGCCAGCCAGGCTTGCCTACCATCCTCCTAATGAATGAGGAGACTGAGTGGACCACCCTCAAACATCACACAGGCTTTCTGCCTTTGACTCACCACCTTCTGTCCATATTTCATTTATCTTCATAGCTCCTTCTGTGCCTAGGACATTGCTTTGAATGTAGTCAGCACTTAATAAATGCTGATTAATTTGCATTGGTCTTTTGTACCCTCAAACAGCTTGGTAGCGCAGTTTTGAGTCCCAGAATCTCAGAGTTGGGGGGAACCTCAGAAACATATCATCCAGCCTGGATCTGTGGAAAAAGAGATTTCTTTGGAATATGTGTCAGGTGGTCATTCAAGTTTTGATGGAAGACTAACAATGAGGAAGAAGGCATTATCTCCCAAGAGTGGAATAAAGAAAGAGAAAAATTTTAAATATGAGATCAATTTGAAGGCAAGATCTCATTTGTATAATACCCCCAGATGCTTATAAATATCACTCAGGTTTCTAAAGGATTACATTTGTTCCTACAGAAGCTCAGAGCTAGAAGGGGCCTGAGAGGCCATCCATGCCAAGCCATGGACAAATATAAATATGGGAGAGTTTTGTTCTTTCCCACCACCACCCCAGATACAATGCTTCAAGCTTGCTTAAGCCTGGTGTCCACCCCAACCTCTTTGAGAAGGATTTGGATCTTCCTAGGGATAATTTCAACCCTGAAAGGACCAGTCTTTGAGAAGCACAGACCCAGGGCTGAAATTGTTTGTTGCAAACAGAGGAAGGGTAGAGATGACTTCAATAATTATACTATTGCAGGTGTAGCCATGATATTCTCTATTTAAAATAAACAGCAGTCATGAGGGAATAACTAAGAAGTCAGAACAATAGACTTTCAGCATCTGCAACACTTTTAAGGAATTGGATCAGGAACAAAAGTGATTTAGTTTCAGCAATGAGGGACTTTACAGCCACCATGTTATGGAAGGGGGGAAAATTGATTAACCGAAAAAGATCTAACCTATAAATCTTGTACAAGCTTTTGACCATAAAAGCAGTGAATATGCCCCCCAAAATAAATCTAAGGATGAAGGCTCACATTTACGAAACAGTATTAAGGGCTGGGAACATTGCAGAACACAGTGAAGAACGGGCCCACTTAGGAAAGCTTGCTGTCAGGAGCAGAGTTAAGATGAAACTGTAGTCAGCAAGTGGAGCTGAACAACAATGTAACTGAGCTGGAACTTGAGGGAAAACTCCAGAAAGGGCCCACAACCAGCTGCACCTGCCAGATGCTGGGGCGGTAAGGGCTCCTGGATGGGGCCACGCTCAGCTGGGGAATGCTGGGACGGCAAGGGCTTCTGGATAGAGCCAGGCCCAGCTGCACCTGATTCTGGGGGGATGCTGGGGAAGTAGGGGCTCCTGGATGGGAGAGGGAGGGACTCATAGCCCTTCCACCAATTATAAAAGGGAGGGACAGCCAGAGCTGCTTCTGTACTCTGTCTATACCTGCACAGGCAGGAATATGGCAGTAGTAACTCATAGGTGTAGGGACCCTGGGGTCTACAAAGACGTTTCCACACCACCTTCCAGTGAGCTTTTTTGAAGAACCTGACACGTGCGGGTACTGGGCTAAGCTAAGCTCTGGGGATACAAAAGTGAGAGAGCTAGTCCCTGTGGCCTCCAAGAGCTTCCATTGTACTGGAGACATATAACATACCCCCAAACAAGTCAATGTAGGATATATGCCCTTCCCCCCTGCCAAAGAGTGAGCAGTGATGGGAAAGGGATGACACTACACCTGAAAGAGTAGGAAAGACCTCTTGAAAGAGCAAGGTAGTACAAGTATGTATTATTACCCCCACTTTATAGAGGAGAAAACTGAGGCTCAGGAAGTTGAAGGGATTTGCCTAGCACTACCAAGCTAGTTAGATGGTGATGGCAGAATCCAAACCCCAGTCTTCTGATACAAAATCTAGGACTCTTTCTCCTATGTCAGGAAGTTTCCCAGATCCCATATGGAAGAGTGAACTGCTATACCTCCTCACAAAGTTTGGGGTGGAATGATGTTAGAGACCCTAGGTGCAGAATGGCTAGTGGTGCCTCCCAAATCCTTCTGAGGACACTGACCTCAGGACTAGGGACTCTCCCTCCTCATCTCTACCTCCTGGCTGCCTGTAGTGTGGAGAGACTTGATGCAGACTGACCTACTAAAACATATGACAGTTGTTCAGGTGTGAGTGGACAAGGGTCTCTATTCAAGAGACAATATGCAGGTTGAATCAACAGGATTTGACCAATGATTGGATATGGGATGGGGGATTGGGAGCAAATGAGGAGTGGAAAATGGCACCAGGTTGTGAGCCTGGGTACATGAGACAGTGGTGCCCTTGACAGTTACCAGAAAGTTAGGCAGAAGGGGGTGTTGGGGCCTTCTGAGCTGCTGAAGTTTATTGAGTAGGGGAGCGACATCATAAAACCGGCATTTAAGGAGCATCATTTCAACAGTTATGAGCAGGTCCTCTCTCTAAAGGGTAGCTCAAGACTTGAGGCAGGGAGACCAGTTAAGAAGCCATTGAAATAGTTCAGATGAGTGATGATGAAAGTCTGCACTAAGGCAGTGTTGATGTGAGTAGAGAGAAGGGGTCACATGCAAGAGATGCTGTGAAGGTAGAGGTAAGATTAGACGATGGATTTGAACTGATACAACCATTCTGGACAGCAACTTGGAACTATGCTCAAAGGGATATAAAACTGTGCTGACCCTTTGACCCAGCAATAGCACTACTAGGTCTATATCCCAAAGAGATCATAAAAAGGGGAAAGGACCCACATGTACAAAAATACTGATAGATGCCCTTTTTGTGGTGGCAAAGAATTGGAGATTGAGGGGACGCCCATCAACCGTAGAATGGCTGAACAAGTTGTGGTGTATGAATGTAATGGAATACTATGTTACATAAGAAATGATGAGCAGGCAGACTTCAGAAAAACCTGGAAATACTTGCATGAGCTGATACTGAGTGAGGTGAGCAGAACCAGAACATTGTACACAGTAACAGCAACATTGTGTAATGACTAACTCTGATAGACTTAGCTCTTCTCAGCAATGCAGGGATCTAAGACAACTCTAAAGGACTCCTGATGGAAAACATTATCCACATCCAGAGAAAGAACTATGAAGTCTGAATGCAGATCAAAGCATACTGTTTTATCTTTTTTTCTTTCTCATAGTTTTACCCTTTTGTTCTGGTTCTTCTTTCACGACATGACTAATGTGGAAATATGTTTAATATGATCGTACCTGAATAATCTATATTAGATTCCATGCCGTCTTGGGGAGGGGGAAATTTAGAACTCAAAATCTCATAAAAGTGAATGTTGAAAACTAAAAATTAATTAATTTTAAAAAAAGATTGGACAGATTATTGGACATGGAGTGAGGAGAGGGTGGAGTCAGAGAGAACTCCCCAGAAGAATCCCAAGATCCTTAAGCCCATCTCTCTCCAGGCTGGCTCATCCCCACGGCGGTCCTCGGCTAGATGTAGGAATTCTTCACTCACCAGAACATAGTAGGCTTGATTCGTGACAAACATGCACAAGTAATATAAACGGGCGACATACATGTGTGGTTATCCATTGGAAGCTTGGGCTCCTACCTGCGGTCACAAGGTGAAAATCCCATCTAAGTAACTCAGAGCAATGTCTAAGTTAACCAGCAGGTGGCGTGCTTCTCGAACGATTCTTCCCACCTGTCCCTACCACAGGGACTGGGGTGCGGCACCGGCTGGCTGTAGTTTCCCCCATGGCCACTAGAAAGCAATAGAACCTGCAAAGACCTGAGCCGCCTCCTTCAGACACGGCAGCATTTAACTCCTTGCTATCACAAGTTGACTCCAGGAAATCAAACTTTAATAAAATATTGAAACATGAAATGTAATTATTGCGGGCTCTGCTCCCACCATTTTCCCGTCTCCTTCGCTTCTCTTTCCTCTCTGCTGTACTGATTTGGGCCGTAGGATGCCTGGGTCTGGCGCTGGAAGGGTCCAGAGGGGTCACCTACTCCAACGCTTCCATTTTCTCTAAGAGGAAGCCAAGGACCAGACAGACTGAGTGAGTTGGTCACCCAAGTAGGAAGTATCAGCGAATTCATCCAGCTCCACTGATTCTGGGGGCAAGGCTGTTCACACTGTGCCTCATGAATGTGCTGCCTTCCTAGTGCCTCCTGCATGAATGAATTATGAAAGTGGCAGCAGGTTTTCCATTTATGGAAAGGGCATGTCAGTGAGAAAATGGGAAGAGGATGGAGGAAGGGCATTGATACATTTCAATTCAAACAGTAAAGAAAAATGTGCCAAAAATAATGCAACAGCCAAGATGTCAAGAGTAGCAAAGGTCACAATCAGATCTAAAGGGACGGCAGAAGGCAATCTGGGTTCCTAAGAGAGATGCCCTGGTTCAAAATCTCAGGCATCGACCAGGGAAGATACATGAGATACAAATGGACTCTCCATTGAGAACTTCAATGTGTATGTACCACTTCTGTCTCCTTGGGCTCCTGGAAGACTATAAGGCAGTCATTTCCCTGCAGAACCTGAGTAAAGGTGGCCATCTCAAAGTGAACATACAGAAAAAGCTTACACTGCATTTCCAGGAAGGAAAGTGAATGAAAACAGAAGCTTCAGAGAAAACTAAGGAAAAGGCACTGACATGATCCAATCAAGTGCTCCACTTTGCGCTGTCACAAGACTTTTCAGAGACAAACAAATGGTGGGTATCGTGGAGAATGAGCAGAATAGAAATGATCTCTTTGAAGCCAATACTTCTTTCCTGATTAAAGGGGAAGTAGGGAGCCTGGAAATGCTTCTCACTTCTGCACACACTATAAAATTCGGCATTGAGGAATGGAGTAGAGACAAGTAAGTAAGGAGTTTGGGACATCTCACCTTGAGCCAATTTAACATTTATTAAGCAAATGCTGGTCACAGGGTGCTGTCCATAGTGCTGAGGAAGCAAGGACAAAAGGACAATCCCTACACTCAGAGAGCTTAAGCTGGGAGGGGGGGCACAACATGGACACAGGTAAATGGGAGGTAGGAAGGAGGAAGCACAGTTCACTAAGCACTGGGAGAGGGGAGCAGGGTAATCTTCATGGAGGAGGAAAAGCCTCAAACTCATTTTTATAAAGACTAAGTATTTTCTCTTTAGACATTCGGGGTTCAGTGTTTGACATTTGAAGAACTAAACTGCCATTCCAGTAAAAGCAGGGGTAACCCTTGTGTTGGTGACTCTCACAGGATCCAAAGGGGCCTTGGAGGAAATTTGCTCTGCTCTGGTTCTTGGACCCTGCCAGAAGATCTGAGGACTTCACTGAATGACACCACATGGCTCCCAGTGTTCAAAGGAGACAAATGTTATTGACAGGCACAAGAAAACAAAATGAAACTTAGAATACAGGTCAGTATAAATGAAGACACCTGCTGATGTGTATCCCCAAGGAAATGAGCAGAGCCTCATACTCTAGGAAGGCAAGTGTCAAATCTCCCCATTCCTCAGCAGAGGAAGGTTCCTCCAGCCATCCTACACAGGGAACTCTGTGTGGCATGAATCCTTTTTCATTGTGGTTGCCATACCAGCACAGAAAGGAGAAAAGCTCCTGATCATCAGGGGCTCTGAAGGAAGTCAGTCTCCTCCAAACATAGAGGCAGTGGCCTCCGCCTTGGCTCCTTACTCTACTGGGGAGCCCCATGATCTGAAAGCTTGCTTTTCTCCACACATTTCTTTTGTAAAGCTAATATCTGGTTTTAAAGATAAGTAATCAGATAGTAATTTCAGGAAGGATGACTATCTCCTAAACTGTGTAGTCATGGTGATATTCCTTTGAACATCATAGCCTCCAAGTTCTACAATACCCAAACCCATAACTTCTACTTCCATACTATTTGACCACAAACATGCTTTTTTATTCCGCCTTCACCTCCAAACTGTTCCACCTCTATATGAACTCTGATTTTCCCTCTCCAATAATAATATCCTGTCCATCTGTTTCCCATTCTGCTTTACCCTTTCTAACCCTAATCTTAACCATGAATTCTAGTTCCTTCATCCTTTCTTGCTTTCTGAGTCTATCGCCCCTATTCTGATCTCACTTTCCTTTATTCATAGTCCTGACCATACTATGAACCATCCTTTACCCTGGAATCCCTTCCCCTACCACCACTGACCCTCTTGTCCATCCTCATTGCTAGGTAACCCTCAATATCCATTTTCTTAGATCCTAGCCTTTTGCAATTGATGGAAGTCATTAAACAGTGAAGCTGTCCTTCTCTTCAGAATACTAAATTCATTCTATCTAGTTTCAAGTGGGCCCTCCCACAGTATGGCAGCCTTATTCTCTCCACTCTTTCTCTGAGGCCTGCTCTAGGTTTGCTGTGGCCTGCACGTCCATGCCACACTGTGCTCCCATCCCGGCATGATACACCTTTCTGATCAATCTTCCAGGTTGTCTTGGTCTAGAAATTTGTTTCACTCTGTCTTTTAGTGGGTTCTGCTGCTTCAGAATTTGTTTAGAGCCATTTTTTATGAGTATTTGGAGGGTTCTGGGGGAGAGCTCAAGCAAGTCACTGCTTTCACTCTGTCATCTTGGCTCTTCCCCCTTCTCTCCACACTTTCTGCTGGTGATCCCATTAACTTCATATAATCACCTAACCATGGGTTCAGTTATCAATTTATCACCACACAGACAACTCTCAGATCTAGATTTCTAACACTAGTCTCACTCCTGAGATGTAGTCCCACATTGTCAACTTCTCAGTGGAGATCTCCAAATGACGATCCCATTATTTTCTCAGGCTACACATATTCAAAAGCAAACCAAATGTCTTTTCCCCTATAAATTTCCTCTTTCTAAACTTCCTTATTTCTATTGAGGGAGCCATCATCCAAACACCCAATTTTGCAGTCCTGAAATTATTAATCCTTCTCTCTTCCTAATTCCCAATATCTGACTGGTTACCAAGTCCTATCATTTTGACCTCCACAATATCAATCATCTCCATCTCCTCCACTGCCACAATAATACCACCAGTTCTAGCCCTTTTCACCTCTTTGTGGACTCTTTGAATATCCTCCTACTTCATGTCCATATTTCCAGTCTCTCTCTTTTCATACCCATTTTCCACATACTTGCCAAAATAGTCCTTCTAAGACCCAGGTTTGACATGACATTTCTCTGCTCCAGAATCTAAGTGGCTCCTTATTATATCCAGGATAAAATGCAGTCTCCTTGGCCCAGTTTCCTAGAATGTCTGCCTTTCTAAAACCCTAGCTTACTTTGGAGCTAAGCTTGGAGAACACCTCCTCCAGATGTTCCCAGCTGGTAATGTTTTCTCCTTAAATTACTTTGTTTTTCATTATTTCTGTACCTTCTATAGCCTTTCCTCCAGTAGAATATAAGCCCCTTATGGTCAGGAACTATTTAGTTGGGGGGGGCAGTTGTTCAAATTGTGGATTTTGTCTGCCTAGTACATGCCTTACACAGAATAGGAGCTTAGTTACTGTTCCATTGAGTTGAATTAAGGGGAGCGGAATGAAGGGAAGGCATCAAACCCAAGGATGGCTCAAGAAGCTGGTGTTTTCCTTCAGTTCTTCTGTTGGGGTGCTTGGGTGCTTATGCTTGGGTGCTTATGCTTGGGTGCTTGTGCTTGGGTGCTTATGCTTGGGTGCTTGTGCTTGGGTGCTTATGCTTGGGTGCTTATGCTTGGGTGCTTGTGCTTGGGTGCTTATGCTTGGGTGCTTATGCTTGGGTGCTTGTACTTGGACTCCAAGTTCTCTCTAGCCTCAGAAACACTGTCCCTGACAGTTTCTCCCCAGCCCAAGGACCCTGTGCCTAGCAGTTACTCATGAGTGGGCCCCAGCAAGCCCCTTCTCTCTCTCTCTGGTGCAGTTCCAAACAGCTCCTGAAGGATTTATTAGTTTGAACTGGCTTTGCACTGGGTCATAAAGACATTTTTACCCACTGGACTATCTCCTACCACCCTACCTCATTATCTACATCCTGGGCTCCTCATCAACTGTTTTATAGACATAAGACATATGTATACTCCTTACATCTATCTTGTCAAACAAGACATGGATTGGTGGCAGACTGGACAACTCTCAGTTACCCCTGAACTCTAGTTGACTTAGTGATGTAGCAGGCCTAAAACCACACCTCCATGTGCCGCCCCCCCCCCCCCCCCGTGGGCTTTTCCCAGTGAACTCTGGGTAAAATGCCTGTGAGGTAGATACAAGTGCATGTTTCTTTAAGAACTGACCACTCCTTAACCACTTCCTAATCCCTCCCTGAATCACCTAGTTAGCATATTTGACACATGTCTTATCATATTTTATACTATATAAACTTTAGCTATGCTGTTTTAAGATTGCAGGTTCCTTAACAATCCTTGCCCACTGAAAAGCGTAACAATAAAATTTTTGCAACTTGGCTTAAGATTTCTTGAGTTTATGAATTCATTCCAGACAACTCATTTTGTACTTTGGTTTTTAAGGGGTCCCAACCTCTCAACCCTCATCACTTCCAGCCTGTCTGGATGGATCATGTCCTCAGCCAAAGGTCTGCAGCTCTTGTACCTTTCCTTTCAGGAGTTTGATGCTTTTTTCCTAAAAGCAATATATGACCAGATTCCAGGGGCTCATTGCTGCCCACTGCCTCCTCTTGGTTATGGGTCTTGGGTGTTCCTGCGATGGTTTGTGGCAATTCTTCCCATCGAGTCTTGTCTCAGTCTTTATTCACATGAGCATTACCCAAGAAAATGGCAGCAGGAAGTGGTGCAGCTGAGGGTCAGAGACGACATTTTAGATTATTCCATCTCCTGAGTCTGCTGTAATAATGTATGGCATATACCATACAGTCTCCTTAGTGCCTTCCCAGGAGCCCATTTCATGGCACAGTGCTTGAGCTGAGGGATCCCAAGCAGGTCTTGCCTTTAGACAGGGTCCCTCAGGCCATATGCCATTACACTTGTTTAGGGTCTGGGACACAACTTGAGAAAGGCAGGTGCTTTTTCATCAAAGGGCAAATATTTGTTAAGCAGATTCTGGCTTTCTTGACTCTTCCAAATCCTTCCTTGATCATCTCTGGCCTCTGGGCTGGGTCATAGAGATTATGCCCACAGGGTTTTCCCTGAGACTGTCAACCCCACCTAACCCCCCCTCAGCCAGCTGGGACTGGCACTGGCTCCTGAATAATTGATCTACAATGACCTCTTGCTTTAGTACTTAACATGTCTCCATGAAAGTTAAATGATCCCTCTGTGACTAGTGGAGCCCCAGCTCCACCCCCAATGACTCTAGCAGTCCTCTGGCACTGGTCGGTGCAGGAAGTGCGAAACAGGCTGGGCCTCTGAGCAAACAATGGAACAGGTTGTGTAAGGTGCTCTTAGAGCAGAGGAAAACCGCCCAGAGTCCCAGATGGAGTTACAATGACTGGGGCCCCACCCTACAGTAATGATTAACCCAGGTGAGTTCCCTGGTACTTCAGTGGCTCACTGAGGCACTTTTGGCAGCTGAATTATAGCCCTCCGGATTAGGATCCTGTTCATTTCCATTTGGTGTCTCACATTAGGGGATGGTCTTCCCCCCCCAGGGGTTCTCAAAGTGGAGTGTGCAGACCATCAGGGGTCTGTCCATTAGATAAGGAAGTCTCCTAAGCAGCCTATGGAGGCAAGAGAAATGGGGAGAAATGATGCTGGAAACTCACCAAGCGGCAGCCCACCTAGAAAGGAAAGGGCACTGGGCATCCTCGGTGGCCTGGCTCTCTGTTAAGCTGGGGGCCTTACTTGGGGGCAGGGGCAAGGGAGATCCAAAGGCTCAAGGCCTCAGCATTTCAGGTTTGGGTGGGACCTCAGCAGCCTGCAGACAGCCCCCACCCAAAAAGAATCTTCACCTCCTAGGACACACCTGTCAGGCTCTCCTCCAGCCTCTACTTCAAGCTCGCAGCACAGTGGAGAAGTCCTGGAAATACATTCAGAGGCCTTGGATTCCAGTCTCACCTCTGCCACTTCTCTACCTGCTTGACCTTTGACAAGTGATTCCACTTCATTGGTTCTCAGTTTCCTCACATGTACGATGAAAGTGTTAGACTAGGTGGACTCTGAGATCCTCTCTCTCTGTCTCTCTCTCTCTTCCTCTCTCTCCTCTTCTCTCTGTCTCTCTTTCTTCCTCTCTCTCCTTCCTCTGTCCTCTTCTCTGTCTGTCTGTCTGTCTGTCTGTCTGTCTCTCTCTCTCTCTCTCTCTCTCTCTCTCTTTCTCTCTCTCTCTCTCCCTGTTTCTCTGTCTGTCTCTCTCTTTGTCTCTCTCTCACTTGCTGTCTCTGTCTCTCTCTCTTCCTCTCCCTCCTCTTCTCTCTCTCTGTCTTTCTCTCTCTCTTTGTCTCTCTCTCTCCTTGTCTCTCTCTCTTATTGTCTATGCTCTCTCTTCCTCTCCTCTTCTCTGTGTCTCTCTCTTCCTCTCTCCTTCCCTCTCTAGAGCTGTCTCTCTGTGTGTCTCCGTCTCTCTGTATGTCTCTGTTTCTCTGTGTGTCTCTGTATCTCTCTGCCTCTGTCTCTCTATCTTTGTCTGTCTCTGTCTCTCTGTCTCTCATACACTCATACGCACAAATACTACCTGCCAAGGTAGCTCATTTGAAAAGTTCTGATTGACAGGAAAGTTTTCCTCATATCTACTTTCTAAATTTGCTGAGGAAGGAGACAGCCTTCAAACAGATGTGATAGAGCACAAGGGGCCCTCTTACCAGGGCAGATGGTCTCCAGGAGGTCTTAGGACACCCAGAACAGGGTTATCCAATCTTCAGAGAGAAAAATACCCTGAAGTAGCAATGACCTCCAGGAGAGACTGTTTGCTAAATTTGGACTGGACTGGATCAGATTGAATTGAGAGAACCTCCAAGAATGCAGACACTCAAAATGTCAAAATAGGCAGATGGCCCAGGGTCCAAGACAACACACCACCCAGTGGCATTACTGCTGCCCTTCTACCACTTGGAGAAAATGCCACTATGACAGAGGCAGACCTAAGGCCCCACGTGGAGGGGGTGATCGCCCAGGATGGCCTGCCCTGGCCACAAGAAAGAACTCATTGTATTGAAGGAAGTTCAGATCCTGCCCAGGTGTCACGCCCAGGGCGGTCTTGTCATTTTCACATTATTTTCCAGAATGATACCCAGGCCTAGCTTGGAAGACATCCTCTTGGGGCGCGACCAGAAAGTTGGGAACCGAGAAGGAAGAGGCCTTGGGAATTGTTATTGACCTCTAGGGCAGACACTGCAAGCAGAAGACATCAACAATGCTTGGCTGGGGTTGTGGGGAAAGTCCAAGTGTCCCTGGTCTGTCCTGGGTTCTTTGGGCTTACATGATTCCCTAGTTTCTAGATATCCAGAGGAAACAGAAATCAAAAATTTCATCTAACAAAACTATCGGTGACAGGCATTATGCCAATCAATCAACAGGCACTAAATGAGCACCTACTATGTGCCACAGGAACATGGATTTAGAACTGGAAAGGCATCCAAGAATGCCTAGTCTAGTCCCCTCATTTTACAGAGGAAGAGACTGAGGGTCCAAAGTCACACACCAGGGAATGGCTGAGGCAGGATCTGATGGCCGCTCCTCTCTGCCGTCCCACGATCTCAGAATAGCAGTGCTAGGAGAGACCTTGATGGTCTCTAGCCCAGCAATCCCATTCTAAGGATGAGCAAACTGAGGCCCAGGGCGTTGTGACTTAGTCAAGTTCAAAGGGAAAGGAAGCAGTGCTTGGAACAGAAATGTCTCATGGGAGATCCCAGAACCCTAAATCAGACAATCTGGGTTCCAGGCTTGTTCTACTGTGGGCTTCAGTTTTAGCAGCAGCAAAATGAAGGAGTTGTGAGAAATAATCTCTTGATATTCCTTCTCATCCAAAGCCCTTAAATTCGAGCTGATTAAGCCAAACTCAATCCTCCAGTTCACCTAAACTTCCTCAATGATGCCTGGGCCTTGGTGATGGTTCAGCACACTTCTGAAACCCAAGCTGGTCTCTGCCAAGGCTGCCGACACTACCCTGGTCTCTTATTTCTGCCTCCCAGTCAGCTGGCTCCTGCCATGCCAACCTACCATAGGTTCACCGTCTGTCTACTGGTTCTAGGTCATGCACATGTACCTGTTTCTGACATCCGCCTGAGCCCAGGGGATTGGCCTACTCAGGCCTGGGGGTGGGGTCAGGGAAGCAAGACCGATGTGGTTTCCAACAGGAAGAGAACTGGGTGCCCTCTTTCCTGAGCTCATCACCCTTTCTCTTGCGTGAAAACACAACTCGAGTCCAGAGCAAGAAACTGCAAAGCAGGGAGTGTTAACCAAAGGGCCACAGAACAGACTTCAGAGATGCTGTGAACTTAACAGAGGGAAAACAATTCTATCTTCCTTTACACTAACCACTCACTGAAACTTCTCATTTCCTTCCATTATGAACGTAGCCAACAACCACTATTTTGTGGAAAGGAAAATGCTAGCTTCACCAAGCTGCCAACAGAGGTCATTACACCAAAAAGGTTGAGAAGCCTGGCTATAAAGGCCAGAGAAAAACAGAGAAGCAGGAAGGCTGTTCTAGAGGCACCACCATGCCTTTTTCTGGTTGTCTTCATCCGCCATTCCTCTTACTGAGGCAGCTTGGTATCAGGGATAGAGCTCTGGACTCGGAGCCAGGAAGATGCGAGCTCGAATCCTGCCTCAGACCCTTACTAGCTGGGCAAGCTTCACTGACCTTCTCTCCAGCTCAGTTCGCTCATCTGCCCAGTGGGGATAATAACAGCTCCAACCTCACAAGGCAGTTATGAAGCCCAAATAATCTACCTAAAAAACATTGCAGACTTTGAGGTGGGATGTAAAGACGAGCCAAGAGGAGGCGGCACATGTATCCAGCCTCCCACTTCATGGATGGCGGCGGTCTGTAGGGACAGAGTATAGCTTGAATGAACCAAAGCAACAAAAGAGGGTACTTCTCACTGAGTCAGCCAACAAGCATCTGTGGAAAGGGGCCTACTCTGAGTCAGCACATTATTACTGCCACTGGGGATGCAAGAAAAGGCAAAAGCAGGTGCTACCCTCAAGGAGCTTACATTCTAAAGGAGAAAATAATGTAACTAAGTGTGTAAGCATACAGGGTAGGTGGAAAACAGCCTGAGGGGAAGGCGTTAGGATCTGGGGATCCTAGGGAAGACCTCTCACAGAAGGTAGAATTTGAGCTGTGGTGGAGGAAGCCAGGGTTTCTTAGACATGGAAACGAGTGCAAAAGCATGGGAGATGGGGGGAGCCATCTGCCAGGAAGAACATCTAGCATTCACTCTGCTTTTGACTCCCAAATAGTTGCTGGATGAAAGGTTATAAAATGCTCTGTGGACAGCCCAACAAACTAGCCCTGGAGGCTGGCAGGGCAAAGCCTTCCTGGTAATCAGCAGGACAGCAAGTTGATGATCCATCCAAGAGAACAAAGAGTTGTTTCCTTCTTTAAAAAGTCAGATATCTGCTTTTTCTGACACTTCCTTAATGTTATGGCTAGATATCCTCAAAGCTGTGGATTCATGCAGAGATGTCATTGTTGCACTCACTCAGGTGGAATTCTATGATATACATAGTCCTCAGTCATCAGAGATGAACAGGGTGGGCAGCCAGGTTAAACATGAGCAGCATAGAACCCAGAGAAGTTAAATGCTTTGTCCAAGGTCACACAGGAGACAAGTGGTGCTCCCAGGGTCCAGCTCTTCCCTCTTCCAACAGCTCTCGAAGGTGGGAGAGCATGCAGGACTCCTTCCTAGATTGTGTCCAATGGGCAGCCATGCTGTGGCACAGTTCTCCTCCTGCACTAAAACTTAAACAAACAGGAGAGAATTTCAGAGCTAGAAGTGGCTGTTAAAGAACATGTGCTCACACCCTTCATTTCACGGATATTAAGTGACTTGTCTGAGACCATACTCAGTCAGCAGGGAAGTCAGGATTAAAACCTGGCTGCCTAACTTCCAGCCCAGCAACCTTGTCAACGATCAACAAGGATTTACTGAGTGCTTACTGCACACTGTGCTCAGCGCTGATGCTGATAAAAGAAAGACCGAGAATGGTCCCTGCCCTCAAGAAGCTCCCAATCTAAAAGGGGAGACAGCCTGCAAACAACGATGCAAATACAAGATCCATACTGGGAAAATTGGAGATAATCAATAGAGGACCAGCAGTAGCACTGAGCAGGGTGAGCAAAGGCTTCTGGTAGGAGATGGGACTTTTGGGAAAAGGCAGGGCAGCCAGGAGGTAAAGACGAGTTCAGACTGAATCTGGCATGGTGTGGGTAATAAATAGAACCAAAAGGTCAGGGCCAGACAAAGCAGGTCCACGCCATCATCCCCCCCCCACCACAAGACCATCCTGCCTAGCCAGGAGACCAGCCGTCCTCCAAGCTAAACATCATTAGTTCCTTCACCTGCCTGGCATCAGCCTGATGTCATGGGCTGGTGGCCCTTCACCCTCCTGCCTGCCCTTCAAATGCTCCGCAGCTTACTGCTGCCCTTCCATTTGGAGAAACATGTTAGGAAGGACAGAGATAAACTAGGAGGGTGCTCAGAGAAGGGCAACCAGAAGGGTTGGCCAGAAGCCCATGCCCTATGAGGCTCAGCTGCAGAAAATGGGACTATTTAGACCGGAGAGGAGAAGGCTAGGGGGAAATTAATGCTGCCGTGTTCTGCTTGGCCCCAGGGGGCTGAACCAGAAGTGACAGTCCATGGCAGGTTCAGGGAGACCAAGTTAGCCTTGATATCAGGAATCCCTTCCAAATAATTATAAATACTCCAGAGCAGAATGAGCTGCTTTCTGGAGGTGGCGAGCTCCCTGTCATTGGAAGCTGCCAAAAAAGGCTGGATGATCACTTGACATTTATGTTGTGAAGGGGGCAGAGTGATCACTTGTTAAAGAAGCTACAAAGAGGCACCATCAGACTTGATGTCCAGAGGACATGCAATGGGCTGCCTCGAGGCAGGGAAGTCCCCTAGCAGAGGCTAGAAAACAATCATCAGAAATGTCATCAAAAGGGTTAGACTAACTAGGTAGCCACAGTCCCTGCCAGCTCTCAGGCTCTGTGGTTCTGTGGAGAGCGGAAGCAGGTGTGAGGTACTCACTCTCCCTGAGGCCAACACTTTGTTAAGTAGCATGCTCAAGCAGGAGTAGCAGGAATCAGTGGAGTGTGAACACCACCATCTGGGAACACGGAACCAGGAATCATCCTTTCTCCTTCTGATGTTTCTCACATGTAACCCTGGGCAAGTCCCTTCAGCTCTGGAGCTTATAAAATGTGAGAGTCGGACTCAGTGGTCATGGAGGACTTGCAGCTCAAGATCTAAGATCCTGCACCCATCCTGCCACCTCCTGCCTTGGGGGAAATCGCCTCCCCAAAGGCATACAATCATCAGCACCTAAGCCTCCCCTCTGGGTGGCCCAGCCCATAGAGCCCTGCACAGACAGGCAAAAAGACTTCTGTTTGTATTCCATCTCAGACTTTTCCTAGCTCTGGGATCTTCAGGAAGCCCCTTCTCTTCAGCTTCAGTTTCCTGGTGTAAACTGAGAATAATCATCAGCATATCTACTTCATAGGCTTGTTGTGAGCCTGATGGGGAATCTGTTTGCTTGACTATGTCCTTTTGTTACAAGAGTTTTTTTTTCTTTTCCCCCAATGAGAGGAGAGTTAAGAGAAGGAAGAAATAAATTTTTGTGAATTAAAGACATTAAGCTAAAACAATAAAAGCTTGTTGACTGACCAAAGGAAGGCCTGGATCCCTTTCAGGATTTTGTCTCTGACGATCTTCTGTTCATCTTGACAGCTTTTCTTCTTCCTTCACTCTAATTATTCTCTATTGTATTTAAATTGGCAGATAGGCACTGACAGTTTTCTCCCTGCCCCCATCTTTTTTTAAGCCTTTTTACTTAGGGCTTTCACCAGAGATTCCCTGGCTTTCTTCAAACCTAGTCAGAGTCCCATGTTCTACAAGAAGCCTTACCTATATAAAGGGTGATACTATAAGCAAACTAGGAGAGCAATTTCCTGTCAGATTTATGTAGAACAGAAGAATCTATGACCAAACAAGAGATAGAGAACATTACGAAATGCAAAATGGATAATTTTGAATACATTAAACTGAAAAGTTTTGCACAAAGCCAATGCGATCAAGATTAGGAGGGAAGTGGAAAACTGGGAAAGAATTTTTACAATCAGTCTCTCTGATAAGGGTCTCATTTCCAAGATATGTAGAGAACTAGGTCAAATTTATAAGAATACACATCATTCCCCAATTGATAAACAGTCAAAGGATATCAACAGGCAGTTTTCAGATGAAGAAATTAAAGCTATCTATAGTTATAGGGAAAAATGCTCTAAATCACTATTGATTAGAGAAATGAACATTGAAACAACTCTGAGGTACCACATCACACCTATCAGATTGGCAAACATGACAAAACAGGAAAATGATAAATGTTGGAGATGTGGGAAAATTGGAACCCTGATGCATTGTTGGTGGAGTTGTGAATTGATCCAACCACTTTGGAGAGCAATTTGGAATTATGCCCAAAGGGCTATAAAAATGTGCATACACTTTGACCCAGCAAGAGCATTTCTAGGGCTGTATGCCCAAGAGATCATACAAATGGGAAAAGGACCAACATGTACAAAATTATTCATAGCAGCTCTTCCTGTGGTAACAAAGAATTGGAAATTGAGGGGATATCCATCCACTGGGGAATGGCTGAACAAGCTGTGGTGTATGAATGTAATGAAATACTATTGCGCTATAAGAAATGATGGACAGGCCAACTTCAGAAAAACCTGGAAAGATTTATATGAACTGATGTTGAGTGAAGTGAGCAGAAACAGGAGAACGTTATGCACAGTAACAGCCATGTTGTGCCATAAGTAACTTTGCCTGTTTTTTTGTTTTGTTTTGTTTTGGCTAGGCAAGGGGTGAAGTGCCTTGCCCAGCGTCACACAGCTAGTGAGTGTTATGAGGCCTATTTGAACTTGGGTCCTCCTGAATCCAGGACCGGTGCCCTATCCACCACACCACCTAGCTGCCCCTTGGATGGCTTGGCTCAGCACCTGACACACAGTAAGCATTGCGTAGCTCTTGGCTGGCTGCCGGACCTGTGAGACAGCCAATAACTGCGTGCTCTCTGCCTTCTGTCCATCAGCGCCGTCACCGACATAACGCTTTCCATGTTATGTCACTTGACCCCTGTCGTTGCTGCTGTGGTTCAGTCATTCGGATTGTGTCCGACTCTTAGTGGTCCTATTTGCAGGTTTCTCGGCAAAGGCCCCATGGTGGTTTACCATTTCCTTCTGCCCATGTGATCCTTACAACTCTGTAAGGGAGGTGCTGTTGTTATCTTCATTTTACAGAAGAAGAAACTGAGGCTGAGAGAGACTGCATGACCTGCTCAGGGTCACACAGCTAGTCACTGTCTGAGCCAGGGTTCTGACTCCGTCTTCTTGACTCCAAGTTTGACACTCACCCAGCTGCACTCCATTCTTGGCAAGGCATCTGTCAACCCTGTGCTTTACTCCCTGGCCCAAAGTCCAAGTCCGTTCTGAGAAGGCCCTTTCCTAGGCAACTGGGCCCTGCCCACATCAATATTTCTCCTCTATATCTCTTCCTTTCAAAGGGCACCATGTAGGATCTCAGCAGCCCTTGATCCTATGCAAACGCTGTCATCTTTGGCAATAATTTCTATCCATCAGTTAGCCAACAAACATTCGGAAAGAGGCTACTCTGTGCCAAGCACTGTTTGGGTGTGTGTATGTTATGTGTGCATGTATGTATGTGTGTGTACACGCAATATAAAGATAATAAATACAAGGTCATTCAATACAAGGTAACTTGGAAGGTAGGGTACTGGTAATTGGGGGCATTATGAAAGGCTTCACATGGTGCCTTCTTTGTGTCCCGAAGAAAAAGAGGAGTCTACAAGACAAAGATGAGGAAGAAGGAAAGCCCAGAGATGGACACGGAGTGTCATGGGTGAGGAGCAGACCAGTTCAGATGGTCTATAGAGCACAGGAGGGGAGGAATGCCCAGCAAGGCTGGAGTGGTGAGTTGGGCCAGGTTTAAGGGCTTTGAAAGCAAACAGAGGAACTTCTATTTGGACCTAGAGGCCAGTAGAGTTGATTGCTTAAGAGAATGGCACCAGGTGCCACCCCCATGGTGCCAAACTCAGGGCCACCATACTACACAAGGACCCCTGTGGGCCCGGTGTTGTGCCTCAGGGATCTGGGGCCAGTTTGTAAGAAGCCAAACACTGAGCAGGCACTTCCAAAATTCTTGTAGGATTTAGTTACTGGTGGGAAACACCCACCGGACCATACATCCACACCCCACCACCAGCATGCCCTTAATCCCAGAAGGCATCACCTCATTGCCCCCAAAACTGCCCCTCAGGGAGAGCCTTCGGGCCCAGTGGAGGAGTGTGGGAGGATCAGTGGAGGATGTGATGGAAGCCCAGAAACTTTTCTGCCATCGTTTATGTTTGGCCTGGTAGAGCCACCTAGACCTAGCAATGAAGGAAGTGAAGCAGGCAGCTACAGGAGTGAAGAGAACAGGGATCCCAGCGACAATCCATAGCTCCCCTCCCCCAACCTGTCACGGAATTACTGTCCCAGAAGGGCCAGAGAGGGTGACACAGCCGCACACACACTCATCCACAGACATTGGCACACACAGGCGCCCAAGCAAGAAGGAACATGCGTCTGCTCTCACACACTATGCACACACACATATGTACACATATGCCGATAGTAGGGTGGGGGGCAGAGATCCGCTTCCTCACTAGATAGCAAGAGGACAGACAGGTCGATCAGTCAACAAGCATTTTTATGAAGTGTGTGCCCAGCATCGTGCTGGTACTCGCGAGCGCGCACACGCGCGCGCACACACACACACACACACACACACACACACACACACACACACACGGGTGGGATTGTGACGCACACAACTAGCCCAGAACACCTGGCTGTGGAGGAGTAAAAAGGGGATGGAGGGAGGAGGGAGGAGGGGTCCCGCCCCGAGGGTGGGGCCTATGTAGCTCCTTGGGTACAGCTGCAAGGGCCTGTCTACATTGAGTGAGCATTAGGGGACCCCGCCCCGCCAGGAGCAGGTAAGGGAGCCCCCCCCGCCCCCGCTGTGGTCCCCTAGCCCGGTTGGCCCTTAAGGGCCCGAGGCGGCCTGTGCTGTCCGGGCCTTCGGCCATCCCTCTGCCCGTCCAGCGGCTGCCCAGGCGCCCCACCCTCTCCTTCCCGGCGCTCCGCTCACATCCCTCCTCCTTCTCCTCCTCCTCTTCCTCCTCCTCCCGCTGATACCAGGGCTGCTGCCCTGTCGCGGACCGCGCTGACGCCAGCGGGACGGGCCAAGGGATTGAGGGCCCGGCAGCCGCCTGTGAGAGCGGAGGCACGGGGCTGCCAGGTACCTGCCGGGGCCCGATCTGGGGGCGCCACTGCGGGGGTGGAGCGGGGACTGCAGGGGTGGAGCGGGGGCGGCGGGTCTGGGCTAGAAGCCGGGATCCCAGAGCGGCTGTTAGTAGATGGGGCACAGGGAGCCGTGGGGAGGGGGGTGTCCTCTTCTATCTTCCTCCTCTGTCGGGATCCCGGGGCGGGGGGCATCATCCCCGGCTGGGCTGGGGATGAACAGGGAAATGTGGGGAGGGGGCGAGGGGCTACAGTCCATTCCGGCCCTGGTCCGTGTAGACACGGCCCCTGCTGGGTGGCTCCTCCTCTGCCGCGGCCGCCGCCGCAACTGCTGCCACCTGACTGGGCTCAAGCAGGTCCCCAGGGGACAGGCCGCCAGACATTTTTACGAGGGGAGAAGAGGAAGGAGGCTATTCCGGGATGGGGCTGAACCACCAGGCAGACGTTGCCTTTCCCGCTGCCAGCCTGGGCCTGGCCTTGCAGCCTAGCCCAGACCAGCCGCAGCTCCAGCAGGCTTCCTTTAAACCCATGCATATCCTGTTCCCGAGGCAGCCCCAGCCCCCACCCCCACCCCCAACTGCATTCCGTGGATAGAGGCGGAGGCGGCCAAGGCCGTGGCCAAGCTGAGGCAGCTGAGGATGCCTGGGGCCCACAGCCCCCAGCCCAACCCCCGCTGGGAGTCCCGGTCTCCTCTCCTAGGAAACCATTCAGAGACAAAGTTGTCAGCAAGCCGGTCACACTGTGGGTGTGTGGAGGGGGATCCAGGTTCCTGCAGAGAGGTGAGAAGCCCTGGGCCCCAGTGACTCAGGGTACTGGCAGGGAGAGTGAAGTTCCTCGGAGGCCTGGGGTCTGTGCCCAGGCGGCAGGGAGAGAGCCCGGGAGGGAGCTGCCACCAGGTCAGTCCCAGTTCTAGGGCACAAAAGCTCCTGGGGTCAGTGCCCAGGGGGTACAGACTTTGTTACAGTGGGTGGGGCAGGAAGGAAGCCTGCTCCCTGTGTGGTCAGGGTTCACCCCCAAATTCACCCCAACAGGGGAGAGAGCCTTGGGGCACTGAGAGTGTCAGGCAGCTGTTGTAATTAAGGCCTGAATTGCATTGCGGGAGTGAAGGTACAGGAATTGGGGTCAGGATGTTTGAGGGCAAGGGAAGAACCATTTATGCTGCTGGCACTGCTCTCCAGGCTCTGTGCTAAGTGCTTGACAAACATCTCTTAGGATCCTTACAACACCCTGGGAGGTTTTACAGGTGAGGAAACTGAGGCAAACAGAGGTGAAGGCACTTGCCAGCTCCTTCTGAAGGGGAGGTCACTGGGCCCGGGGCTGCCCTTCTCATCCCTCGCCAGCCCAGGCTGAGTAATGGCCAGTCACTGAGGCCTGTGACTGTGTACCTGAGGAGATGTGCTGCAAACCCTAGCAGGATGGTATCTGGGGGAAGAGATGCAGCATGGGGCAGGGCTGGCTTTCTTCTGAGTTGTGTGTGAATACACCCACCTGGGCACACGCACCTGTGCGCGCACACACACACACACACTTCACATGATTTTATTCCGAGGCTGATCCCTGGCCTTGAAATGAGCTGATGCTTGGCAGCATGTCCTTGGCTGAGCTGACAGGATTGGCTGTGATGACACACGTCAGGGGTGGAGTGTGTGAGAGACAGGGAGAGTGCCCGTGGGCACCTACCGCACCTCACTCCTGACTCGGGCTTATCTTTGTAGTCTGGCTTCACGTATGACTCCCTGGGGTTGGAAGCTAAACCACTGACCTCGAAGTTCTGTTATGGCTCAGTCTGTGAGCCAGGGACATGCCACCTCCCACCTCCGTCCCTTTGCCCAGAATATTGTCCCTCCTCATCTCCACCTCCAGGGATCTCCTAGCTCCCTTCAAGATTCAGCTCACGTGGGACAGCTAGGCAGAAAGTGGATAGAGCACCAGCCCCGGAGTTGGGAGCACCCGAGTTCAAATGCGGCCTCAGACCAAACACTTGACACTTACTAGCTGTGTGACCCTGGGCAAGTCCCTTAACCCCAATTGCCTAAAAACAAACAAATAAATAAATAAATAAATAACTGATTCAGCTCATGTGCTGCCTCTTAGAGGAAGCCTTCCCACCCCACCCCCACTTTGGATGTATTTGGCTTATTATCTGTCATCTATTGGATTAAGGTGCACATCAACACACAGATATTTGTGAATACATACACATCTTTACACACACAATCAAACTCAGGCTCCTTCAAGGCAGGGAATTGTTCACTTTGTCTCTGTATCCCAGGTGCCTGGCCCGGTGCTCTGTCAATGCTTGGAGCATTGAATTGGATGGGTGGGTGTTACAGCCAGTTAATCCCGCCCCTTTGAAGCAGTCCTTTTGCTAGCCAGTGGCTCTCGTGGAATTCAGCAGCAGACTGGCTAAAGGCATCCTTGGAGACGTCCAGCCCCACAAGGAAATAGGACCAGAGAAGGCCAACAACTTGCCCAGGTCATACAGCTAGGAAGAGGCAACTCTGGAACTGGAGCCCAGGCTCAGCCTTTGACTCCTGGTCATTCTAACGGCTGGAGGTCAAATCCCCTTGTAAAAAGGATTTGTTCTGTGAAGTTTGGATGCAAAGAGCCGCACTTGAAAACCTAGAGCGCCACATATGGCCTCGGGGTTGAAGGTTCCAACCCCGTAACCCTTGGTCTTCGCAGATGTCGACGGACCCCAGACCCTTGTCCTAAGTCTGGTTCACTCTTTGAGTAAAAAGGGCCAAAAGGATTGGAGCTCAATTGGAGCTCATGGCCTTGGACCAGTCCTTGCCTCACTAGATGCCTCCAGCGTCCCTTCAGGTTGTGACAGAAACATCACATCGGAGCCAATGGGAACCAAGTTCTAATGGTGCATCCCTCACACCTGGAGGGCCTCAGGTCTGGCCAGCTCCGGGCTGCTGCTGGTCCAGTGTCGGCTGCAGACAGCAGCATTGTTCCCAGACAGAGTCCTCAACTGGCACTGAGAACAAGCAGGCTCCACAGCATCTCCCAGGCAGAAGGCTGGAGCTCAGAGGCATCCCTCAGTGGAGGGAGAATCCAGTGCTAGGGAGCCCCAGCTTGGGGCTGGGTGAGTGCTGCAGCCAGGGTGATGGGCTCTGCCATGGGGAGCCAGCCTGTCTTCCCAGGCTCAGCTGCCATGTGCTGTGATGCGGAGGATGGGGAGAGAGGCTATTTTTGTATCAAAGTCTACAGGGTCTGAAGGCTGCCCCCCCATGTCCCACCTAAGCTATCTCAAGTGGAAATTGCAAAGGTGCCAGCCCATTCGTGGAAAATGGAGAACTTAAGCAGTTGTAGTCCAAAGAGGCATTTTTAAACGTGGAAAACTAATTTGTCCTTTGCTTCTGCCTTGCCTTGAATGTAGGAATCATTTTCTCTTGGTAAGATGATGCCAGCTGGTGAGGTAAAGGGGTTCCCATCTCAGATGCTTTCTAAGTCCCATTTAGAAGAGGCATCTCTAAAATAAAAATTTAAAAAAGAAGAGGCATCTCCATACCATTCAGCCAGGAGGCAAGGGTTTTCAGCCCTGTCTTTGTGGCCTTGGGGCTTTGGAGATGGAGCTGCTTAGGAGGCATTTGACAACCCAGAGGAAAATGACCTGGAACCCGAGGTGGGAAGTGCCTCTGCTTTCCACCCATGTTTGGTTAATGTTTAGACCAGGTAGGCTCTTTAAGGGTACCCCATCCCCCCCAAAGAGGGGGACCACTTGTCCTTTCAAGAAAGCCATGTTTCTACAATCCATTGGACCTGTGGAAATGGTTAGAAACTGTATTCTAGTTTCACATTTATTTTAAAAAAATCACTTTATATAAGGAAAAAAGTGACTAAAAATGAAATTCAGGGAGATTTAAAAAGGTAATTAGGAGGCATGGCTAGAGGAT
Source organism: Phascolarctos cinereus (assembly GCF_003287225.1). Lineage (NCBI taxonomy): Eukaryota > Metazoa > Chordata > Mammalia > Diprotodontia > Phascolarctidae > Phascolarctos > Phascolarctos cinereus. The sequence continues at coordinate 2,086,814 of NW_027555514.1, read as the reverse complement.
TGAGACTCCTAGAGGAAGATCCTCCTCATGTGGATCAATATCTTGGCTGCAACTTTGTTTCTATATAAGAAGCCTGGAGCCCTGAGAGTTTAAGTGACTTATCCAGGGTCACACAGCCAGTCTGTGTCAGAGCTGGGGCTTGATCTCTGGTCTTCTGCTCCCTATCCACTCCACCAGAAGTGTTGGACTTAGGCCCAACACTCCGGGCCAGATTAAAATGTCATCAGGAAATGTTTTAAAAGAAGAAAGAAAAAGGCTATGCAACATAGATAATGTTAATTTGTAATTTTCCAAGTCAATATCTGCCTACAGGGATCTGATTCTCTTACTACATCATGCTGCCTCTCAAACCTGATAACAAAAATGCATTTTGAAAAAGCTGGTTAATACCAAGATATATTTTTGTAGTTTGGACTTATTTCATTTCTTATGATTTAATCTTTAATTTAACTGATGAAACCCAGCATGATGCACCAATGTGATTTAACAAAAGTGAATTCAGCAAACATTTGTGATGTCTCTGCTGCCTTATTAGATCCCAGAAGGGCAAAGATAAAAGTGAGACAAGCCCTGCCCCTGGGAACTTACATTCTCCTGGAGGTCTACAGCCTGTCTGTGCATGCAAAGTAAATATATGACGTGTTGTGACTGTGAGCCTAGGACCCAGCTGGGCTAGGGGGAGAGCAGCCCAGAAGGCAGCTAGGGGCCTGATGGAGTCATGAGAGAGCTTGGAGCAGAGCTGGGGAGCCAACAGCACTTTGGACAAACTGTAAGGGTTGGGGAAATGGGAGTCATGATTGCTGGGCTCATTGGGGGTGGGGGGGATGGTGATCATCATCATCCTTGAATCATCCTTGTCTCAGTCATTGTCCTTATCATCATTAACCACCCCACTTTCTCCTGCTTGATCATGAATAGGTGGTGGTTGAGTTCTCTGGGACTTGGTTTCTTATTTTAGAAGAGTCACTGAAGTGGCCTGCCTGCTCTGTTGGCTGCTCCCTGCATTGGTTCTGCTCGAGAAGCCCTATGGCAGGCAGGAAAAGTGGGGAGTGGCGCAATTCAGGCTGAGTTCCCAGTGTTGAGTCTGCCCAAACAGCTGCTCTCTGTTTGGCTGGCCCCTAAGGTAGTGATGTCCCCTCCCCCCCAAGCTGTGTGGTCTCTCCCTCTCCTTTCTACTTCCCTGCCCAATATGAGCTTTAAACTTTGGTCCCTGGACACCTGCAAACAGATTTTCCTTTATACAAGACTCAGGCCCACCGTCATCTCTGGGGATTCTTCCTGGATTCATCCCCACTGAAAACTTTCCTCTTCTTCAAATGTTCCTGGAGTAATTTTGAGTCTTCCTTCTGCCCCCACTCTCCTTCTGCTGAGTATGATACTTATCTGTGTGACTGGTGTATCCTCCCCTTCCCACAGACACACCAGAGGAGAATGTAAGCTCCCTATGGGCAGGGACTTTGTTGTCTTTGTAGTATCAGGGCCCAGCATGAAGCTTGGCCTAGTAGATGCTTAATAAATGGCATTTGTGTGAAAACTGCTAGGCAAAGTAGCCCTTTGAGAGCTGATACCATCATTTATGTATACTTTAGTGTGAATGAAATGTTGGGAGAGTTAGTAGAGGAAAGGGAAGAAGGATGTGGGAGGCACTGGCCTGAGTAGCTGGAAGGAGGAAGGGGTTGGATGCTCATCGTGGCCCACAGCCTTTCCATCTCTGTGTGGGTGCCCTTCATTCATGCATGTGAGAAGTCATTCCCTTCTTTTCTGTTCACCTGTACAGAGGCTGGGGGCACCTTAGAGTCTCTGAAGATATTCCAGCTGCATCTTGGGAGGCAGTGATCAGCCCCTGCCAGTGTGGGACTAACCAGCCTCCTTGCTGGAGTGCAAGCCAAGTGAGGGACATGTCACCATGAGCCATGGAAATAAAATGGCCTGTCCCAAAGAAAGAGACTCACCTATTGATGGGAAGAACTGTGGGGCTTGGGAAGGGCATGGAGCCCAGGCCATTCTGGCATGCGTTTTCTTTGGCCCCTGTGTCTGATCAGTACTCCCAGCTCAAGGCAGGCTGAACTAGGATCCAGGTTCTGTGGCATTACCATTGCTCAGTCCTCCCTTGTACCCTTCCAAGCCAGAGAAAACTGCAGTCACCTTGCTCACAAGTTCATGGTCCTCTCTGTCCCCTCCTGTAATTGTCCCTCCACATTTGAATGCAAACCCCCTTCTCCTCAGCCCTTTCTCTTCCAGGCTTTCCTGGGACTGCTCTGGGACATTCTTTGTCCAATCCACTCCAACTAGCATTATAAAGCACCCACTGTGTGCCTCCACACACCTGTGCTGGGGATACCCACATAAACTACACCTGCCCTCAAGAAGCTCACATTTTGCTCTAGTATCCTGACAGTAGAAAAGTTCGAGCTCAAAAACTTCTTATAAACATGCACAAAAATGAGTGCCCAGCTCCCTCTCTGAAGCACTCTTCCTTCTTTGCAGGTGATGTTCTAACTGATTCTCTCCTGCCATTTTCCTGCCCCTCCCCCTGAATCATCAGCAACTGAAGGACAAAAGGAAACATGGAACGACACAAATGGTGAGCAAGCTTCCTCCTTCTGACCCCAGGGGGTGTGTGGGCAGTCTTTGTGACCAGCCCTGCATACAATCAGACAAGAGACCTTGATCAGCACAGACTGTGTGCCGGGTAAGGTGATGAGTGCTGGGGATCCAAAGAAAAGCCAAGGCCAGTCCCTGCCCTCAAGGAGCTTACAGACAGATGGGCCATCCGTGAGCAGCCCAGATGCCAAGGGGCAGCAGTGCCTTCTTGGGAGGACTTGCTGCCTCGTGATTTGTCTCCTCCGAGGAAGCTCAATGGCACAGATATCAATGATGGTGTCAGCCCCCTTTCTGAATCACTCTCCTTAAGACATGAAATAATCAGAGTGATTCCAGTCTCTGATGAAAGCTAGTCTCTTGATTTTATGGTCGACCATTCCTGAATACTTGCCCTGAATTATTCATTCTTAGAAACCTACAGTGAATAAAACAGGGATAGCAAAAATGTCTACCCGTCACCTGGGAGGTCCCCGGCAGAGAGGACTTGTTAGAAATTCCTACTAAGTCCACGTCTCATGAAGGACAGGCCCAAGCCCCTTGTTGTCTGAGATATGAAATAGCCAAGGCATTTGCTTGGTGTCTTCCAAAAAACGTCCTCACTAAAAGGTAGATGGGTCTCTGGTCTCCTTGCCTACCTTGGCCTCAGTGACCAAACAGTTCCTAATTGTTCCATATTGCTTTCCTAAGCCAATGGGATCTCTCGTGCCCTCGTAACCTAGACAGCCAGAGTCTGGCTTGTCCAGAGTCACCCTTAGGAAGTCAGGGTTCACTGATCAGATAATCTCAGGGACACTGGTGAGGGCCCAGACAGCCTGAGGGAAGAAAGGGGGCACTGAGCACCTGACAGGTCAAAGACTCCAAGAAGGGAGTGGAGAGGGAAGGCCAGAGGGGATTCTGTCTAGAGACTGTCCCTTTGTCGGCCATATATGGGCTGCAGCTGCAGCCCAGCCACTCTTCCCAGGGTCTAACTATGGAATTTCTTTTGCACATCTATTGACATTTTTTGAAGAATGTTTTTCAGGACACTCTCCCTTAGGGAATGACATATTGTCCATTACTTTTGTTCAATTTAAAATCTGCTACCATTTGATGATTAAAATGTGAAATTCTTAGACATTTTACCTTTCCCCCTACACGTTAGTCTTCTGTTTTCCAGTCATCATCCCTTGAGTGTCAGAAACAATGTGGCAGGAAGAAGAGAGCGCTGGGCTTGGACTTCAGAGACTTGGCTTCTAATCCTAGCGTTGCCACCAAGAGGCCAATCTGGGAGTGTTTCATCTCTGAGGGTGCCAGGCTCGGTCTCTGAGGTCCAGGATAGCACTCAAGCTTGGACCTGAGCCCCATGTGGAAATGTCATGTAAAAAAGAGACTTTGGCAAATATTGAAACACGTCATTTCCTGTTAGTCAAATAACATGCTAAGAGAAAACTTCCTGCCTAGCTCAGAGCTGTTGTTGGCAAATGAAGGCATCCGACAAAATTCCCTCCCAGTTTCCTCCCCCTTGTAATTGTTCGCATGTCCTTGGCAGCTACTCCAGGGAATTTTATGACCAATACGCCCAAAGTCAAGACAAGTCAGTTGTGAACAAGATGCAACAGAAGTATTGGAAAACAAAGCAAGCCCTCATCAAGGTGACAGGCAAGAAGGAAGATGAGCATGTGGTGGCCTCAGACGCAGATCTGGATGCCAAGCTAGAGGTGGGTGGGCGCCCCCTGGTGGTTCTGGGTGGGTGCGGCTCACGCGCACTCCCAACTGGAGTGGCCAAGACACAGCCTGAATGCTTTCACTCTGTCAGGCAGAGGTGGACGTGGGCCCTTTCCCCAGACTGATCTCGACACGTCTAGTAAGTACATTGGGAGGAAAAATGAGGAACCTTCTGAGTACTGAACCACCTTCACCCCCTCCCTTCCCCCCACAAATTGGGACTGTGCTTTCTAAGAAATCCTGGAGGGGGGAGATGACAGGCCATCGCCTTGGAAGAGGCCAGGCTCCAGGTCAGTTTTCAGAAAGAAGGGGTACTCATGTTAATTTCTAGCAAAGCTTTGGAATGGATAATAGGAGTATTAGTGCTAATGATAACATGATTACTGGCATTTACAAAGTGCTTTAAGATGTGCTAAGCACTTTACAGATAGTATCTCATTGGATCTTCACAGCACATATGGGAGGTAGGTGCTATTATTATCCTTATTTTCCAGTTGAGGAAACTGAGGCAGACAGAGGTTAATTGACTTGCCCAGGATCCATAGCTACTAAGTGTCTGAGGCAAGATTTGAACTCAGGTCTTCCTGACTTCAGGCCCAGCTCTCTATGCACTATGGCATCCCCTAGCCACCATATAGGGCAGAGGGTTGGTGAGCACGTGGAAGCAAAGGTAATGAGTGATCGCCTGGTCTCAGCACAGGTTTCCCAAGGACCCATCAGGAGCCTCACAATATGATTCGGTCGAGCAAACATGATGGAGAGCCACCCATGGGCATGGGCTTGTGGTCCCTTTGGGCACTCAAGGGTGGGAAGGAACAGCCTTGCCCTCAGCAGCCTTCTGGTACAAAGAGGGTGTGTGAGACATACCACTGTCTTGGCATGACACAAGGCAGTGGGATGGGGTGAAGAGCAGACAAGGAACGGCAGGCAAGTAGGGGAGGGAAGATAGCTTCAGAGGGCAGGGGCACCTGGACCAGGCCTGCTGGGGAAAGAGGGACTCAACAGGCAGAGACATGCAGGGTGGCAACAGGGAGCAGCAGGGTGATACTGGGAAAGAGCCAGGAATCCAGGTGGGCCAGAATGTGGAGTGGGGCAAGGGATGATGGGTCATGGGCACTAAAGGCCTTGTGCAGACCTATTGGGGAGGGCCTGAAGAGTTAGTGCCTCATGCTGTGGCCACGATGGGCTTACCCTCAGAAGTCTTTGAACAAGGGAATGACCTGGTCAGGCCTGCACTCTGGCATGGTTGTCCTGAGAAGTGACAAGTGTGTGAAGGGCAGACTGGGAAAGAAAGAGTAGGTTGGGAGCCCAGGTAGGAGGCAAGGATGATGCGGTTTAGAGATGTAGGGACCCCAAAATATCAAGGTACAGGACAGAGTTGTCTGGAAAGAATTCACAGACTCAAGCAGTCTTCCAGTCAGGTGGCAAAAAGTTTATTGTAATGCTAACACGGTGGGCATAGCTCCCTAGGGAGCTTGTCACTTAACAGGAATGATGCTAAAGCTTCCATAGGAGAAGTAGTGAATTGTGTGGCAAGCATGCTAATTAGGTGGTAACATACAACCTTGGGCACAGGCGTCATTCAGTACTGGAAACTGGGGTGGAGGAGGGGCTTCCTAAGGGGAGTGTTTTTAATCTGTTATGTCTGTGACAAAATAGCTCCAGAAGTTGACATCTATAGCTTGACCTCTGGATTGTATACATAACTGTGGGCATCAGTATATGATAGTTCTGCTGGTACGATATAGTCCTGTTCATACAAGGGAAATTCTTCCAGGGTCATCTTGTTCTTGTAACAGGGAGAGATAGTTTGCCTCACTGGGCCCACTCATGAGTCACTGACAGAGATAAGGCCGTTGGGCTAGAGGGAAACTGTCAGGGATAATGCCTTGAGGCCAGGGAGAAATGTGATCTTGGAAGTGTGGTCGGAGTACAAGCACCCCAGCATCCCATCACGTCCATCCAAGAGGGTCTGAGTGAGGTAGCAACCATGTGAGTGGATAGTAGGGGACAATTTCAGAGGCGTTGTGGAGATGAAAATGATAAGAGACACAGAAAAAGGGGAGAGAGAGAGATGGGGAGATAGAGAGGAGAGACAGAAGAGAAGAGAGAACTAGAGAACATTAATTAAATGCTTCCTCTATACCAACCCTATTATGTGCCAAAGACACCACAAGAAAACCAGGAGACTCCAGCTCTCAAGGAGATGATGTTCTAATAGGGGAGCTAGAAAGGGGGGGAAGGATTGACTAGTAAAGGAAGGTCAGGGCTGGGTGGCCACTGTGGAGATGGAGCAGGCACAGTGTGGTTTCTGATGCCATGGAGGTTCCAAGCAGGGATTCATCCATCAATCACAGAGCTGGTCTTGGGGTAGAGTCATTCCCTGGGGCCAAAGTAAAAATAGAACAGGGATGAACCAGACTAAGAAAGTGTAATTGTATTAGGGTTAGAATTCAGACTAAAGTGGTAAATTTGGGAAGAGCTGACCCTGTCACATGGGCACTTAATTACATCTTTCCTGACTTCATTGGGGAGGGGGAAGGGGGAGGAAAACAGTGGTCAAGATGATGCCTTTGCTTTGGGTGATTCACAGATGATGAGTTCCAATGATGTTGACCTGGGTGTTGACTTGAACAGAGATCATTAGGAGTGATACATCTGAGGCTCTGTCCTTGGTCCTGCCCTGGGAAACATTTTTATCCATGCTTTGGATAAAGGTGCTTCTAAGTTTGTGTCTAACACACAAGATGGGAAGGATAGCCAGTGTCTTGGAGGACAGAATCAAGATTCAGAGACATCTCAGAAGGCTAGCATGTTGTTCTAGAACCCACAAGATGGTCTCCAAAAAAAATGTAAAGTCTTCCGCTTGTGTGCCAGAAGTCAGTTGGACTGAGAGAAAACTTACTGTCAGTTCCTATGAAAAAGACATGAGAGTTCCAATTGACTGCCTCCTTAACAGTGATGGGAGGTAGTAGCCAGAGAATAGAATGGCTTGGGCCATATTTAGTGGCAGGCCACATCTAGAGAGCTAGAAGAGATGCACTTGCTCTAGCTACTTCTTCTCAAACCACGTCTAAAGAAAACAGTTGAGTTCTGGTTACCACATTCTCCAAGGGATATTGAAAAAAGCTTTAATGCATCAGAGAGTGGTGTGGGGGCTACAGGTCATGTTATCTGTGAGGGGCAGTTGAGGGATGTCTTCAAACATTTATGGACAGGCACTGCACCTCAGCCAGACCAGGATTCATGCCATGGCTCTGCATTAACCAACTATGGAGTCCAGGCAAGTCACAACCTCTCAGACCAGCAGTGTCAAACTCAAATACAACATAAGGATCCCAAGTCACACAGATGGACTTAGAAAACCACAGACTGACCTTATCTATATCCCATTATGCTTTATCGACTTTGTTAAATATTTCCCCATTATACTGTAGAGCTGCCTCCAGCATCTGCTCCAGGCACCTCCCCAGCCTCTCCACTGTTGAGAAGGGGGTCCCCTTCCCTGGAGGGAGTTTTCTGACCGGAGGGGTTCCCTACATGGGGGAAATTACATGCTAGTCCCTTTCCTTTCTACTCAGTTAGAAGAGGGTTTGTTATATGCAGAGCTATGGGAAAAGTGTTCCAGAAATCCATCCCAGCCCTTTCAGTCTGGGGTGGGGGATGCTATCAGCCAGGCTGGTCAGCATAGGGCCTGGGCAAAGTGCCCCAATGTGGGCTCCAGTCACAGGTTCTACACTCCTCACCTGCTTTCTCCACACCCCCTCTGTATGTTTCCATCTCCTGAGAGTTGATATAGAAAGGGGGCTCAGAGCATTTATCAAGTGCCTGCTGTATATCAGACCGTGAGCCAGATGCCCCGGATTATCCCATTTTCTGATACAAATGGCCTGATACCCTACTGCATATCCCTCTGGGCTCCCAAATGCTATTGCCAGCCCTGTCCTTCTTTTATGTGACTTCCTGACAGCAGGTTGTCTGAGGGTGAGTGTGAGTAGGTGCACCTCCCCAGAGCTGACCACAGGGAATGTTTTTGGCCATAGCAAATAATGGAGACAACTCTACCAAGTCAAAGCAGGGTGCAATCTGCACTAGTGAAAAGAACACCCAAACTGTGAAATCACAAGGAATGAAGTATTGTAATCAGTTCTTAAAAACACCTTTTAAAAATGCTTGGTCACATATATTTCTTCACAATATTACAAACCAGGGAGAAACTTTTGGTCTATTGCTCACAAGTGTTGGCTGAAAAATCAGTGGCTCTGTTTGATTTTTTTAAGGGGAGGGGGCATAACCCCCACTTTCAGAGTCTTCCCTTCTTGATTGCTAGTGCATGAGATCAGGGATTAGAGCTTCAGCCCTTTTTCTTAAGGTCTTCATTCCTGTTAGATACAAGTTCCCCTGAGAAGGAGGTAAAACTATGACTCTAGGTAGTCAGTCATTTATGCTTTAGTATGAATGAATTTCAAGGAACAGATTATTAATAAGTAGATTGTGAGACTACTGGGTACCTTGGGAGAGGGAGCAGGAAACAATGGCAACAGAGAATAGTCAAGGACTCAGCTTATCCCATCGCCAACAGTCCTGAGCTGGCTCTGGCTATTGATTTGTAGAGTCATTCACTTGTGTCCAACTCTTCACGACCCCATCTGGGGTTTTCTTGGCAAAAACACTAGAGTGATTTGCCATCTTTTCCAGCTCGTTTCACAGATAAGGAACTGAAGCAAATAGGGTTAAGTGACTTGCCCAGGGTCACCCAGCTAGTCAATGTCTATAGATACACGATGCCAAAAATAGCTTCACAAGAGACTTTTATGACCACCACTGCATGCCGCACACAGCGCTAGCTTGGGGGAGGCGAGAGGCTCCATCAGGGGGTTTATAAAGAAAGGGGAGAAGCTGAACGCCCGCAACCCTGAGGGCTGTGCGGAGAGCCCGGACTAGCACCCGGGAGCCAAGCAGCTAGTGGGGCCACTGAGCTTATTACTTCTCCTCAAAACATCTCAGTATGTGAAGGATGCCGCTTTGTTACGCAGCTCCTATGGGGCCATTGCTGGCCTACTTAGCATCATGTTTAACTGAAAATTCATTCTTCAAAAACCCAGCACTTTGGTAAATGAAGTAGGGGCCAGACCCTCACACAAACTGTGCTGGTCTGGGGTCTTTCCCACCAGACTGCTGACAGCCCGGCCCCATCCTCTGCTGTGGGAGGGGAGAAGGGGGATGCAGGATGAGAATGAGATGGGGAGGATGGGGGCACTGTGGTTGCACCAGGGCAGGGCACCCCCCCACCCACACAGAATGACTTACCTCTGTTATCAGTCAGCATCAGTTGAAACTGAGAGCAGGTCAGTGACTCTCTCAGGTTCTTGAACAGCCCGGGTCTTTGTAACCCAGAAGCTGCCTCTATATAAAGAAAGTAATCATGGTCATTGAGAAATCTTCTGGGCTCTGTGCTGTGACCCAGAGAGGTGCTCCCCACCAAACATCCCCGTCTCTGGTGCCATAAAAGTCCTGATGCTGTCAGGAAAGTCAGAGGGAAGTCTCTGGCACCTGGACAGTGGTCAGATGGGTCAGGGGGCACGGCAGTGTCCCCTCCCCCTGTATCCTGAGTTCTGCAGCTGAGGCTGCTGTAGTCACTGCCCTGCTCTCTCAGTCTCCACTCCTGCCTTCCCATATGGCATCAATCCCATTTCCCTTTGACCACCGACCAGAGCCTTTCAAGGTCTCTCCTGTGGCCACCAGCTGGTGCTCACTCTGCATGTGTCCCCCTGCCCCCATCCTTATCTCCTCAAAAAGAGGCTGGAGAAAGGGGGGATTGTTGCCAGACCGCCACATACTTGCTCTGAGTGTTTGGGGAAGAACCACAATTGTGGAACCATCTCCACCGTGAGATCCGTGGTCGTGGCTTTGATGGTCCTGTGGGGGGTGGAATCTCCACTCAGTGCCTCTGGGTCCCAGCATGTGAAACCCTTTCCCTGTGTTTGCTTCAGCTGTTCCACTCCATCCAGAGGACATGTATGGAGCTCCTCAAAGCCATTGAACTCTATCAGAAGAGGATTTGCTGTAAGTATGCTCTCTGAGCTTTTCAGAAATTTCTTGGGAAGTGTGCAGCTAGGTGGTGCAGTGGATAGAGTACTGGTCCTGAAGTCAGGAGGACTTTAGCTCAAATCCAGCCTCAGACACTTACTAGCTGTGTGGCCCTGGGAAGTTAATTAATCCCAATTGCCTCAAAAAAAAAAAAAGGAAATGTGCTGCTTGTGAGATTCATTTTTTCAGCAGAGAGGCAGAAACTGAAGCTCATCTACACGTGCTATACAGAGACTGGGACACACTTTTCTTCCCCAAACTACAATTCCATTGCTGACTTATCCATTGGGATTTCCATGCAGTTGATTTCCTTTTAGTTGTTTGAGTAACAAAGGCTTGGAAACATGCGTGATGTGCAGCACTCTGTGCCCAAAGATTCTGTCTATTTTTTTTGGAGAAAAGAGCAGACCTGGAAGCCCATGGCGGCCCAGCCCCCTCATTCCTGCCATGTTACCTCCACCACGGCTCCTGCTCCTTCGTTGATGGGTTCATCATGCTGGATATGAGTCTATTAGAAAATGAAATTTTCTTATGGTTTGATTGAAATTCATTTTTAGAGCAATTGTCCTGAAGGGCCCATTCTGCTTCCTCTGGGTAGATCTACTCTGGGTGGCCATATCTACACATTGGATTGTCAAAAAGTTGTTTTGAAAAGGCATCATTCACACATCGTGAGATGAGGAAATGAACAGATCTCTTGTCCACTTGTTTCCAAAGCTTTTGCCAGCATTTCGGCATCGTTGGGTACAAACAGCTGCTGTGGCAAAAGGAAGATCATGTGATCCAGAGCTAGACTGAAAAACCACTCTGTACTCAGCACACAATGGCTAATGCATGCCCACAAGTCCACACCCACGTCCGAGAGCCCAGATCCCAGGGGACGCATTTGCCTTCAGCCGAGCAAGAGGAGATTCCAAACATCACCTGGACCCCTCTCTTCAAGGGCCCCATCCCCGGACCCTAGATCAATGCTTGGAATCTCCTCCTCCTTTCCCCTACTTAAGAGAAGAGAAGTAGACAGGTGGGCTGGAGAGCCCAGCCTCTGGTCCCGCCAAGAGTTTCATGAAGTAGATTCAGTCACCGATCAACACTCAAGGAATTTGTCAGGAATGACTGACCCCCAGGGCACCAGGAGCCCCTCTTGGAAGCAGCCTGGAGCAAATAGCAGAAGGGGCAGCAGTGTCTGCCAACACCCCAGAGCCAGGGGAGAAGTTCAGCCCAGGTGGGCTCCCCTGAAAGCAGGACAAAGAGATTGCTTCCAAGCGTGCTCAGGGAGGAGGGAAGGCTCTCTTCTGGCCTTTGTCCATTAGGAAAAGGACCCCAGTAAGTAAGCCCCGTATGGACACAGCCACTGACTGGGACAGAGAACCAGGAGCTCTGTCCTTACCAGTCAAGGACAGCAGCCACCAACATTTTTGATCATACACCCCAAGAGCCAAAGAATTTAAGCATGAACCCCAATATATGTATACTTGTTTATAAATCATATTTGTATGCTATTGTCCTAATGCAATCAAAAGATTCAACTCGGCAAATGTTTCTTAGCACCTACAGTGCTGGGCCTGGAGCCCCTGCCCTCAAAAAGCTTACATCCATGGGTGCACCGATTACAGGGGGTGGCATGTCTGGCATGGGCTACTCCTGCCCCCCACAGCCACGCCTCCCAGCTCTGCTCCTCAGTGGAGAGTTTTTGGGATTTGCTATGACAGAAAGGATTTATCACCGAGGGCGTTTCCATATTGGAAGGCAAAGAAGAGTGTGAAGCAGACATGTCGTTGTTCAAAGTGCATTAGGCCTCTTAGGGCTCCAGAGTCTTGTACTGTCTACCCTGAGTTCTGGGGTTTGGGGAGGGGGCCCATTTAATGGACTATAGATGTTCAGAAAATGGCTGCCTCTCAGACACCGAATCTGAAGGTGGTCCTCCCTCAGGCCAAGAGGACAGCCCCCTCCCCTCTCTTAATTGTCTTACCAGAGACTCTGGTGGGCAGGGCTTTCTGCCTGGGGGATGCTCCCTTTCTGCCTGAGGCCCTGGGGGTACATTTATCAGAAGTCCACCTAGAACCTCAAACCAGTTGCCTAAAAAATTAACTGTGTCTTTCAATTAACAAGCATTTGGCGTTGTCTCTTCCTCCCAACTCCCTACCTCTTCCAAGTGGGAAAACAATGACTGATAAGAATAGCACACACTAAATGCTGCAAGTACAAACACAGCCGCTTCTACCATGACACTTGCTTTGAAAACCCAAATTTCTTCCAATACAATCGATACATTCAGGAACAATTAGAACCTAATGCTTCCGAGTGTTTGCTTGGGCTTCATTTTATCTTCAAGAAAGAACATAGAAAATGACATCCCTTCACAGACTCTGGAGCCGCAGCGTCTGGCCCTCACGTTTTCAAGGGAAACTTCCAGGTTTCTTCTGTGCCTCAAGTGTGCTGAGGCCGCTAGCCTCGCCAGTCCCTGCAGGGTCTGTGGGCATCACACCCAGGCCCATTTCTGTGGGGCTATTCCCCACGTCCAAATCAGCACCACCGCTTGTAGTGATCCCTGCCTTTGTTTTATGTGTCACTGACAAAACAAAACCCATTTTCCTCTGTGGTTTTTATCGCACAATTTTTCACAGCATTGATGATTTTCAGGAATACGTATGTTGAGTTATTTTAGAATTGACTATATTATCTTATTTTGTCTTCACAACCCTGGGAGGTAGGTGCCATCATTATCCTCATTTTACTGGTGAGGAAACTGAGGCAGACAGAGGTTAAGTGACTTGCCCAGGGTCACACAACGAGTAAGTGTCTGAGGCCAAATTTGAACTCAGGACTTTCTAAACTTGAGGCTAGCGCTCATTCTATCCACTGAGCTACCTAGAAGACAAAGCCCTTGCAACAGATACATATAGTCAGGCAAAATAAGTTCTTTCACTGGTCATATTTCAAATATGTCCATGTATATGTATGTGTGTATACATCTGTGTTTGTGTGCATATGTGTCTGGGGTACATGCGTGTGGGTTTGCATGTATATAAGCCTGTGTGTTGCGTGCACACCTTAGTCTTCACCACTTTCTCAATAGATGGGCACATACTTCATGGCTGCACCTCTGGAATCATGGCTGGTCATTGAGCTGATTCTGGTTCTCGAGTTTTTCAAAGTTGTTTTTCTTTTCAGGGTTATTGTGAGAATCGTTCTGGTTCTGCTCACTTCACTTTGTGTCAGTTCAAAAAAGTCTTCCCAGAGTTTCTCTGAAACTGCCCCTGTCCTTATTTCTTACAGTGAAATGGTGTTCCGTGGGGTTCTATACCAGAATCTATGCAGCCAGCCCCCCTTTGATGGGCACGCCCTTCGTTTCCAGTTCTTTGATGTCACAAAAGAGCTGCTACCAATGTTTTTGTCCATGTGGGTCTTTTCCTCTCTCTGTGGCCTCGGACGGGCTCAGGCCTAACAGTGGTACAGTGTGCAGGGTCACAGGGTCTGTCCAGCTTGGGAACAGCTCCAAACTGCTTTCCAGAATGGCCAGAGTAGTCCATAGCTTCACTGACAGTGGGCCAATGTCCCTGTCTTCCCACAGCCCCTCCACGGTTTGTCATCATCCTCTCTTGTCCATTCTGATGGGTACAAGGCAGAACCTCAGGGTTGCTCTAATTTGCATTTCTCTCATTATTAGTCATTTGGAGCATTTTTTTCACATGGCTCTTCATAGCTTGGACTTCTTGCTTTGGCAGTGTATATTCTATGATGATTTATCAACTGGGGAATGGCTCTTGTTCTTATAAATCTGCATCTAGTGAGTTTATATTTTTTTGTGAATAGTCTTCTCTCCCAGTGAGCTAAGGCTGTGGCTGTTTGAGCCACGGAGCCCTTCCTGGAAGCCAAATAGGGAAAGATGCCATTTGGGGGGTTCTCTTGTTGACAGACACCTGGCCTTTGAGAGTGTGTATGTATTTATGTATGTATGTATGTATGTATGTATGTATGTATGTATGTAGAGAGACAGAAACAGAAACAGAAACAGAAACAGAGAGAGAGAGTCAAAGAGTCTGAATGAGCATAGAATCATCCTTTTACTTGTTCAACTAGGATCAAGGTCAGTTGATCACAAAAGTTCCTATCTAGGAAAGCTCTCCCTGGCTGCTGACACCTCTCTTAAAAGCCTCGTGTGTGTGTGTGTGTGTGTGTGTGTGTGTGTGTGTGTGTGTAAGTTAAAGGAATCTTGTCCCAAATGTGAAGCTATAAATAGATAACAACAGAAGAGCTGAATGGCAGCTGGGGGCAATAGCAGTTATGTTGGTGCTGGTGCCAGGGTAGGGAGGCCTGGGAGCCCTGGCTGTGCCGAGGTGCTGGTCCGGACCTGGGCAGGTGATCGTTCGAGTGAAGAGGGTGCATCAGTGGGTTGGTGACCTGTCAGCAAAGGGCCTGGTTCATAACTTCAGTAGCCCTGTTCCCAGTTCCCTGACAGATAGGGGTTTGTCTTCCTTGATATTTGAGCTCTCATCCTGTGGAGGAGCTGTCTGAAAATTCTCTAGGGCTAGGAGATGGGGGTGTGGGGGTGGGGATGGAGCTGGGGGAGGGGCTGGGGGAGGGAGAGTGCTTGCTCTGCATCCTCTCACTCTCTCTGAAGAGGGCCTTGTATTTGCCCCCACCTACCCACCTGCTTGGGAATCCCCACTCTGCTCCTCCTCCCTTTTCCTCTTCTCTCTTCAGTCCTGTCACAAGAAGAAAGTGAGCTGGGTAGGTTCCTTCGCTCCCAGGGTTCCCAGGACAAAACTCGAGCAGGGAAGATGATGCAGGCCACGGGGAAGGCACTGTGCTTCTCCTCTCAGCAAAGGTGAGTCACTTTCCTTATCCACTCTCTGGGTAGATCTGAACCCATGCCTCAGTGACCTCAGAAGCTCTAGGTTTATGCAGATCAGGTGTGATCTTGGGGTCTACTCCAAAGAGTATGTATGTCCCTACCCAGAGTTTACTCAGGAAAATTGTCCAGCTACAGACCAGGTTTTCACAGATGTGGGTCAAAGGGATCCCAAGATCCCATACAAACCCCAAAGGTAACAATGTACATATTGGACATAGGGTGGCTTTATTCCACCCCTAAGAAAATTCTCAGGACTCACAGGAGGTAATAAACAACGCAGAAGAAGACTTAAAGGCTTCAGAGTAGGCCATAAATACTTTTCCTCCTTTTCTTGTTTTCTTGTTATTTTCCCACAAAAATGCACCTCTTTCCCTCTCACCTCTGCCTTCTCCCCTCCCTGACCTCTTGAGAAAGCAAGAAAAACAAAATCACTGTCACAACACGTCCAGGCCAGCAAAGCAAATCACCACATTGGCCACATCAGAAGCAATATGCCTCAGTCCTCCCCTCAGAGTCCATCGTGGCTCTGTCGGAGGGTGCGCACCCAGTTTCATCATGGGTCCTTTGGAATTTCAGCCCATAAACAATGAGCAGTTGTCCCTTCCACTATGCTCCTCACTTTCTTCAGGGTGATCAAGTCCTTCAGACTCGTGGAGTCCCCAGTCGTTTGGACTCCAGCTGGAAAGGAAACATGGAGGCGTCTAGACTCCCCTTCCCACATTCAGCCCCAATTTCAACTCTGCTGTGTTCCTTCTCATGATTGCTTCGCAGTAATGTAAAAGAGGGCTGAGTTCTTCATGAAAACCGCCTTTCATAGGCCAGCACAGAGAGCTCCTCCCAATGTGCCATCCCACCCCAGTGGGAGCCAACCAGTTCAATTAGGAGTAAACTCCTACTGGTGAAACCCAGGCCTCCAGGAAATTCCCAGGCCGGCCCAACACTCCAAAGGAAGACAGAATCAGACCCAGACTGAGGCTCACTCTTCCGCAGCTCCTCCTTTAGTTGACCCAGTAATTCCTTTAATAAAAACAGTTCAGTTAAGGAATCTTCCCTATGACCTTCTCCTGTGGACCAGAAAGCTGCTCTCGGGGGCTGGGTGAAGCTGCCTGGCTTCCAGATTTCTGAGTAAAAGCTATGTCTGATTTTTCTTACTGTATGTTTCTTCATTGCATGACCTCTATTTAACCAAAAGGGGAATTGTGGGAATGAAGCATTTCTTAGCATAGAACTAGGCTCAGATTTAGCCCTTTATTATTACTATTTTAGTCAACCTAGGCCTATTAACTCAATTGATTCAACCAGGAGACCAAGGTCAGAAGTTAGTGCCCTGAATGCATCTGGTGAACCATAGAACATCCCAGAATGTAGCTCTGTCCCACAACCTAGAAGGTCCTTTCGTCCAGGGCACTCCTTCATCAAGATGGAAGCCATGATTCTGGTGCCATTGACCTATAGCTGCCAAAGAAGACAGTAATGTCTGTCCTCCAAGACCATCACATAGGATCATGCCTCAGAGCTGGGCCCAAGATAAACGTGCATCCGTAAAGACAGAGGCTCATCCACTCCTGTGTGGTGGAGCCACAACGAGCCGTACAAAGCTAATTGGCCCATGCCGTGTTGTGCCCCTTTTTGTAGGCTCCCTAGCAAAGCCCACTTCTCTTTCTCCCAGTAATCTTCCCTTTTAAGGAGGCTTAGAAAGCATAACCACCTGTTTGCAGCAAGTAGCCAGGAATTCCCAAAGCATGTCCATGCTTTTAGGTCACAGAGAAAGAGTGTGGAAGGGGATGCCTCGAAGGGTTCCATTTCTTTGGGTCTCCACTGCTGGTTTGTTCAGGAGTCACACTCTGGAGTCTTTTAAGGCTTTGGCATTTGGGCAATGTCCATTCTTCTGGACGTGGGGTGAAGGTGAAGGAGGGCTCACTTCCCCACTGCACTCTGGATCATTTAACCTTCATGCTTGATACTGTAACTTTGTTGAATTTTTGTTTCTTCTATTTTAATAACAAAAGCAAAAAACCAGTCAGTCAATAAATATGTATTAAGCACTTACAATGTGCCAGGCTAAGTGTTGGGGATACAAGAGCCAGAGACAGTCCTTGCCCTCAAGCAGTTGACAGTCTGATGAAGAGACAACAAGAAAACACATCTTTGCAAATCTGTATGTAGGATACATAGGGAGGAAGGAAGACAGAAGACATGAGAAGCAGGAGACTCCAGGCAGGCTTCCTATAGAAGATCAGCTCTATTTGGGACATGAAGGAAGCCAAGTGTTCTGGCTTGCAAGCTGAGTTTAAAAAAAAAAACTGCAGTAGATTGCCCCAGGAACTGGCTTTAGGAACTGGCCTTTTTTGCAAACCTGCAGAACTTTAGCAGGAGTAACACACAGGTGAAGGCATTCAGAACCCCCCGGTTCTGGGTCACAAAGAACACCAACAATTAACATGAATTTCCAGAACTCTGGCTTCGGCAGGTCCAGGAACATTGTCCAGCTTCAGGAGTTAGGACTCCTTTAAGAGAAGGGAATGCTCCAGGATGCTTTGGGCATCAACTCTAAGTACATGCCGACAACCTCTCTGGTCTTTTGTTAGAAGTGGTTATTCACAGAATCATTTCTGCAGCCTTGGTGACCATCTAGCCTCACCCTCTCATTTAGACAGATGAGAAAATTGCCAGAAGGTTAAATGACTTGCCTACCATCATACTGGCAGTTGCCACCAGGACTGGCGTTTGGACCCATGTTCTCCAAATCTGGCTCCCTTTCCACTGCCCCATGGATGTTAAAGTTGAAACAGGCATCATGTAAGACTTTGTCTTCCTGATCATCATGATTACGTAGCTGTGTAATTGGCATGATGTGGGGGAGGGAATCTAATGTTCCTTTGAGATGTACGTGATGCCATTATGGACTGGTGGCATTGGACCTTTGAAAGTCACTGGCGAGATCCCAGGAGCAGCAGCCATTCCCTGGCTTGCAGAGGTCTTAAAACCCAAATGGACAAGCCACAATGCTGCTTCATGGCCAAAGTGGGTCATCAGCCCACCCCAAGCCCCTGGGTGTTCCGCCCACAGAAGCCACCTCCTTTCCACCTGATGCGGGCCAGCTGAGGTGAGTGGAATCCGTCTGCGCTGGCACGGAGGGCAGGGCCATCTATGCTGAACTTGATTTGGGTTCTTGTCCCGACATCTTATTCTGCTTTCCTGAGACTTTGTGCAGGAAAAACCAATCGTTTTCAGTGGAGTTCAGACAAGGAAGTCTGTCTTTCCCTTTTGTGGCAATGTCCCTGGGGAAAAGCAGTCCTTTTGTCCTGAGCCCATACATTAAGTCAGCCGGGGATCCTTCCAATTAGTGTGACCTGTAGCGAGATAAAGGAAGCATGTATTGAGTGCTTGGTATATGATCTAGAAATAAAAATACAAATGAGCTGGCAGGCCCTGCCCTCAAGGAGCTTAGAGTCTGGGGGGGATGATATCACCTAAAGTGAGGGACTGAACAGCAGCGGAGGTGAGGAGGACCATGTGGGCTGTGCTGCACCCAGCACATCTGTGGCCTTGGGCTCGTGCCCTTTTCCTCACACATGCACATACACATACTCATACACACACACACACACACACACACACACACACACTCACACTCACACTCACACACACACCCATATACATATACACCACACACCAC
The DNA here is from genome assembly GCF_003287225.1 of Phascolarctos cinereus. Classification (NCBI taxonomy): domain Eukaryota; kingdom Metazoa; phylum Chordata; class Mammalia; order Diprotodontia; family Phascolarctidae; genus Phascolarctos; species Phascolarctos cinereus. The sequence continues at coordinate 2,067,882 of NW_027555514.1, read as the reverse complement.
AAAGACACATACTCTCACACACACACTCATACAGACACCACACACACCACACACACATACTCATACACCACACACACACATACACCACACACACCACATGCACACATACACACACACTCTTACACACACATACTCGTACACACATCATATATATCACATACACACACACACACCACACACATACTCATACACCATACACACACACATACACAAACACCACACATACACACACACCACACACACATACTCATACAACACACACACACTCATATACCACACACACCACACATACACACACACACACACACACACACATACATACACACACATACATTCAGGGATGCTTTTTTACCCTGTATTTCTTCTCCACAATCACTGGAGCTGCCAAAAGCAAGACTGCCAGACGCTGATGGCAGCAAGGTGTAGGAGAGAGAGCCCTGGTCCTGGAGGGAAGAGATCTGGATGCAAATCTAATCCCTTCTGTCTCTGTGACTGAGTGACTCAGCTTGCTCTACCTGTAAAATGGGGATGATCCTCATGCAGAAAAGAGACAAGGCAACCACACAGTGATTACTGGGCTCCACCATGGATGGCCTGTGCAGGATGGCAAGAGAACACCTGGGAGCCTGGGAGCCCACTGAGAGGACCAGGGATGATTGAGAGGAGGTCACTGGCAAGGACTGCAGGCTCCCTGCACCTCTGGAGGGAAGGCCCACACTGAGACCACAGAAGGCCCACATGAAGTACCTTCTGGGAGAGCTGGGATGTGTGGAAGGCACTTTGTGATCATCAGCCTTTACTATTATCCTTGTTTTTATTTTATCTGGACCTAGGATGCTGCCTCCTAGCTCTTATTATCAGCCCTCAGTGCAGCTGAGCATGCCACTTTATTTTTCTGTTCCTCTTCTGTGAAATGGGTATAATGATCATATCTACACTGTTTACCTTACAGGGTAGTTATGAGAAAAGTTCTTGAAAAGCCTTAGTGCCTCTGTAACAGTTATTCTTGCCTTCCATGCTGCGGGATAGGCATGGTCCTCCCCCATGCCCGTTCCTCAGGAGCAGCAGTGACAGGATGCCAGCTGAGCCTGAGAGGCCCCCTCTGGGCCCCTGATGGGTTCGAGTGGCACCTCCTGGTAGGGCCCATTCTAGCGTGAGAATTGGTCTTGGGGGATTTTACAGTTTCCTTCCTGCAATGGCATCCTCAGAGCGGGCTTCACCTCTCCCTCAGGCTGGCCTTGCGGAGTCCTTTATGCCGACTCTACCAGGAGGTGGAGACATTTCGGTACCGCGCTATATCTGACACCTGGCTCACTGTGAACCGGATGGAACAGTATCGCACTGAGTACCGTGGCGCTTTGCTGTGGATGAAAGACGTGTCTCAGGAGCTGGACCCAGACCTTTTTAAGCAAATGGAGAAGTTTCGGAAGGTAGGAGGTCTTGGTGGGGGTGCCGAGGGAGCTCCCAGGGCAGATACCTGCCCCCCAGGGCTGAGGGGGAGTCTAGATCACTGGTGAGAAAGCCAGAATTTAGAGACACAGAGGAGACCGCTAACTAGTGTCTCCTGATGTGATGGAAAACCAATTAACCTGATGCGGAAAATTCTCTGAGAAGAGAGGGCTGACAGAAGCTAATGGCTAGGGTTTAGAACTGGTCCTAATTAGGCGCTGATGTCCACGTGTTTGTGGGAAGGGTATTTTTTACTAGGCTGATGCTTTTAGAGATCTTTTAAGGCACAGTAAAGAAGAGTTGGGTTGGGGTTGAGTGAAATTTAGCCTGTAGATGTGAGGAGATGCTGGGTGCCTCTCTGGAAGAAGTTCCCAAACCCCGACTCACTATAATAGAAATACCATTTCTGCAGTTTGAGTGAACCATCTGGACACAGTTTGAAGGTTTGGCTCCTGCCAGTAGGGAGGAGGAGAGAGAGGACATGGGGCTGGGCTTGCAGGAGGAGCCTTCTTGGTGGGCTTGGCTGCAGAGTCCTGGGCCTTGGGCCTCCCCTGCAGTCTGTCTGTGAGCTACACAGGAAGTGCCTATGTAGGGGGAGTGGGGCGGTGTTAAAGATGCTCTGGGTTCATAGCTCTTTGTATGTACTGGGGGGTTGGTGCTTTGGGCATGGGTGATGTGAAGGGGGATTTGATTTTTAAGCATCAAATGTATTAGACAATATGCATTCCAATTTAATTCAGTTTGGTACTGAGTGATGGCTATAATTAAATCCTGAGGGCACTATGTTTTTTTAAGCTGACGTCTTAGCTTATTTTTTAAGTTTATCAATAGCTTTAATTTTTACATCCCCTAAATTTCCAAATATAAGCCTCTCTTCTCCTCCCTTAGAGAGCCATCACCTACAATGAAAGAAAGGAAAAAAGCAGTGCAAGGGGCAGCTAGGTGGCTCAGTGGATAGAGCACCGGCCCTGAAGTCAGGAGTGACTAAGTTCAAATCCGGCCTCAGACCAAACACTTGGCACTCACTAGCGGTGTGACCCTGGGCAAGTCACTTAACCCCAATTGCCTTAAAAAAAAACCAGTCCAACAACATGTGCAGTGTTCTGCACCCACAGTCCCCCACCTCTGCAAATGGGGGTGGGGGGGTTCACGTCCATAGCTCCTTTTTGGGGCTGGGCTCAGTCATTATAACCATACGCTGTGGTGCTCTGCGGCTGTTCTCTACATTTACATTGCACTCCTGGCATGGAGAGTTTTCCTGGTTCTGCATCAGTTCATACAAGTCTTCCTTCTCTGCCTCCCTCCATTCTTCCTCTTCAGCGTTTCTGTTGAATTCCCTGGTCACCTCTGTGTGCTTCAGTGTCCTCTATTTGTCAGCGTTTGCTTTCTTTCCATTTCCTTGTTACGGCAAAAGCTGCTCCTGTGACTATCGGGCCTCCTTGGGGCGTTCTGTGCCTGGCAGGGGGTCCTCCGAGTCAAAAGATATGAAGAACTCAGTCTGGTTCTTAGCCCGTGACTTCCAGAAAAGCTGCAACAGTGTAGCAACAGTCAGGAGTTTCCTAGTGGCAAGGATAGGTGCTGCCACAAGGGGGTAGCCTTGCCCTGGAGATTCCCACAGCCAGGCCCCCCGCCCCCAACCCCGCCGCCAAAGGCGACTTCTTTGTCCTCCAGATCTTGACTAGGTGCAGAGAGGAAATCTGCCAAAGGATGGCGTTAGCAGAGGCCCAAGCATGTGACTGTCGCTATTTGTTTGTTTGCTTTTTGGTGACTTGCCCAGTGTAGACAGCTAGTAAATGGCGACTGTCTGAGGCTGGATTTGAAGTCAGGTCCTCTCGACTCCGAGGCTGGCGCCCCCTAGCTGCCCCAGTGTGGCTGTCTCCTTGTGGGAGGACATCCCTTGGTAATTGAGGATGTTTTCCTTGGGGCTCACAGCCTTGATGGGCTCTTTGGACATGCTCAGTTAATAGCTTGGGTGGCACTCTTGCACCTGCGAATGTATAACTGACCATTTGCAGGAGGTGGGCAGTTCTACAAAGAGTCTCATCAGCTCTTTCTGCTGTGTAACTTAGAGCCCTGATCCTTTGGGAGCAAATGCTCTTAGCAGGTTCTTAGGTGCTCTGGACTGGGGGAAGCCTTGGGCTTCTCGCCCCCAGAGTATGAATCCACTAGATTCATAGGCAGAAGGAACCTGAGAGATCATTTAGTCAATCCTTCACAGCTTCCAGAGGCAGAAACTGAGGAAAGGACACCAGCCAAGGCCACATACAGTTTGTATGTACTGTCCCTAGGCCCAGGGTGAAGCTTCCAGAATTCTAGCTTCTTGCATTTTCTTCTTTTGCCTCCTTCTGTATAACCTTGGCTCAAGGGGCAGATTGCACAGGACTCTTCTCCTGGGTGGAGCATGATTACTCAATGGACCATGCCTTTGAAGGGCAGGCAGAGCTGGAGAGAGGAGAGAGAATTTCAGGGCGCTTCCCCCAATAGCATTCATGGGAACTCTCCTGAAGTCTCTACTATAGCAAGCTGGGGATGGGGACATGATGCCTACTGGGCACTTTTCTACATGCTGTCCTCTTTCGGAGTCTTTCTTTTCCTTCAGTGGCCTGAAAAGAGGTTGGAATAGCCTGTCTTCTCTTTCTCTCCTGAATCTGGAAGCCAGAAGGACCCACATCCCTCGTCTCTCTCCTCCTCTACCATCTCCACCCAACCCTCACAAAGGCTGCAGACCTCCAGTGAGGGGAAGCTCCTTATCTTCCCAGGTTCTCCTTTACTCGGTGGCAGCTCTCCTGGCCAGGAGTGGATTTTCCATCTTTTATCCTCGAGCCCTTGTGCCTTTAGCAGGCTAGTTCTAGAAACATTCTGCTCTCAGACACGGGGCAGGGTCCTGAAAGCACTCACTGGGGACAGGTAGCCTCTTGGTATCAGGAGTTTGCAGGACTAAATTCAATTAGCTGGTCTTCTTAGCTAGAGGGTAAATACAGCCAGATAGCAATTTTCGTGAAGCCGATTGGGGAGGAGGGGGGAAAGAAGGAAAGGGGAGGGTTCATTATCTGCAAGCACCTTGTCAGTGTGATACTGCAGACCCAGACACATTTGTGTGATGTCAGACTGCCTTAAGGGAGGCCAACTGTCCAGGACCAGCAGAGCTAGCAGCCCCCCAACCCTGCTCAGAGAACATCTGGCGTCTTATAATTAGTCCTGGGGACCATGATTTTACTGATTATTTTTTATTTTTATTTTAATATCATTTATATGAATTTACTCACAACTGGTAAGTATTCAGGCAACCAAGAGGTCTGAGAGTCAGGCAAAGGAAGTAGGAATGTTTAACCTGAAGAAAAGAGGCTTGAAAACTGGTGGGAGAAAGATGGCAGCCTTCTTCAAGTATTTGAAAGGCTGTAGGAGGCACAGTGGATAGAGTGCCAGGCCTGGAGTCAGGAATACCTGAGATCACATCCAGTCTCAGATACTCACAGGGTCATTGTGTGATCCTGGACAAGTCACTTAACCCTGTTTGTCTCAGTTTCCTCATCTGTAAAATGAACTGGAGAAGGAAATGGCAAACCCCTGCAGTATCTTTGCCAAGAAAACTAAATGGGGTCACAACTGAATAACAATATATGGAAAAAAGATTAGGGTGGTTCTGCTTGGCCTCAGAGGACAGAACTGGAAAGAGTGGGGACAAGTTTCAGAGGCAGAGTTAGAGGCCAAAGAGGACTTGCTGATGATTGGAGTTCTGCCAAGTGGAAAGAGCTGCCCTGCCAGAGATCTTCACATAGCAGCTGGAGGACCCCGCGCTAGCTGTGCTCTCCAGGCAATCCTTGGGTTGGGTCAGAGTTGGGCATGGGTGGCCATGGTGGTCCAAGGAGCTGTGACATGGGGCAGCAGGGCTCCAAGGGACTCTTCCGTCGCCTGAATGTTTCATGGCCACAACTGTGGCACAGCGCGATGATTGGGGGAAGGGAAGCTCTGAGTCAGCAGGTGACGTGTCCTTGGACAAGCTGCATTCCTTGTCGTCTGTTGTTATCTTGCCTTGAGGGCAGGGCTATCTTTTGCCTTTTTTTGTATCCCCAGCACTTGGCACAATGCCTGGCACATAGGGGGCACTTAGTAAATGGTGATTGATGGATTTCCTAGGAGGCTCCATTTATATGCTCCTCCTTGAGTGTGTTTTGAATTAATGGATTCAACCCACCTCCCTCCCAAGCTCATTTCCAAGTCATTGTCATGGCAGGTTTGGGGGAACTTCCATCACTGCTTTCCCTCCTCCAGAACCCAGCCGCTTTACCCCAGCAGTACCGGGAGGTGAAGAGATGAGGCGTGAAGCCTGCTCCACATGGGATGGGCTGCCTCAAGAGGTGGTGGGGTCCCGCCTTGGAGCTCTTCCAGCAGAGGCTGGAGGACCATTGGCCAGGATGAGAGAGAGTGGGGACTTCCTGGTGCTTGGGTTGGTCCTGAGGACTCTGAGGAGTCTCCCAGCCCTCCCGTTGTGTGTCTGGGCCTCCCTGACTCACTGGCTTTCTGAGAGGCCTCAAGCAGAGACTCGTTGTACATGAGATTTCTTTCATGTCATGGGGCATCCTGGGGGCGAGGCCACCTTTGGATGAGCTTCTCCTTTACTGTCACCTAGAAGATGCAACATCTTACAGTAGCAAGGCTCCGCTGTGCTTCTAAGAGCCTCCCGGGGACGTCGTCATGGCTGTTTCTCCAAAACCCTGATCCAGAATTGGAGAGTAGGAAGCCTCTTGAAATGAGGACTGGATGCCTTCCAAAGCATGTATCTCTCGGAGCACAGATACCTCATGCTGCTACATTCACAGACATTAGAAGTTAACTAGAGGGAGGAAGCCCAGAGCTGCTGCTGGGGCTGCCATCCTGCCAGGACTGTGGTCGTGACACTCAGCAGCAACCTAAAGGCCCACCTGGAGCCAGCTGGGACAACAAGAAACCACCCAAAGACCACATGAGGCACCTGGAGGGAACAGAAGAAGTTCCTGGGCATGGCTCCCACCCCTGCACCCAGGGAGTGCCAAGGTCCAGGCCACAGAAGCCATGGGCACACCTGAATTGCCCAAAGGGCTGAGAGAGTGTGGATTTCATGGGCAGCAGCACCAAGCTGCCTTGAGAGCATCCGTCCCTCCAGCATGATGCATGCCATGTCCAACGGATGCCAAGTGGGAAAAGAGGGCCTGAGCTTGCTCCCTTAGCCGAGCAGGAGCAGTGCAAGCAAAGATGCCCTCTGGAAGCAGGAGAAGTGGGAGGGATGACAAAAGGGCAGCTGCCTAAGCTCACAGCGTAAGGCAGGGGGCATGGCCTCCAGCAGCTGCCCTCGAAGGGGTTCTCCGGAGATTGCTTACGTACGTGTTTGGTTTCTAAGTCCAAAATGGGATCCAGAAAACTGACTTTGAGGTGGAATTAGGGCCGCACCAGACTTAAATAAAATAGTTCTGAAACACTCCCAATGAGAAGTGGAGAGGAATGATGGCCCCCAGGAAATCCAGGGAAGTCTGAGTTCTCAGAACAAGGATAAGACTTGTGGCTGAGGCTCGAAGGAGGCCTGTCTTTGAGAGGCCTAATTAAATCCCCCAGCAGCTGTCTAGTGTCCATCATTATGATGTGGAAAACTTTCCAAGAGCTACTTCAGGAAATTTGCATGCTGGGGGTCAGGGCGCTGTGCTTTGTTTTCTTCTCCTGGTGGCTTTGTTGTGTGCAATTTTAACATGTTGAATTGTCCTAGGGTGTTAATTTTAATACTGCTTTAAGGTTTACACATACTAGCTCATTTGATCCTCACAATAACCCTGAAAGGCAAGTGTTATTATGACTCCCATCTTACAGATGAGGAAACTGAGGCAGGCACTACTCTGTTAATTGACTTGCCCAGGGTCCCACAAGTACAGTCAGAGGCAGGGCTTACTCAGGTCTCCCAGACCCCAAGCCCAGCACCCTATTCACCACATCGAGTAACTACCTCCCTTGAGTATTATTATTAATAAGCATTACCATCATTTCTGTGCATAGAAGGCTGACTTTAGAATCAGAAAGCCCTGGATTCAGGCCCTACCTCTGACGTGTACTCATGTGACCTTTGGCAAGTCACTCAACATTTAACAGGTCATTTGTTTGTCCCTAGAGGGGTGAGGTGAGGTCACAGTCTGAGTCTGTTATACTGCAATATTTTACATTAGATGTTATGTCCATGGAAGGTCATGGAGTTATGAAATTTTGTCTGAGGTGATGGGAGCTATACATGGATTCCCAAACGTGACCCTGTATTGTCCATGTCTTCCCCCACGTAGCTACGTGCTTCACTGGGGCTCCCTCAGCCTGTGCAGGAAGGTGGTTGGCTGTCCCTGCCTGAATCTGTGGTTCCTTTGTTCAGTTCTGCTCTGTGAAGAGCCTGGAAACGCTCCTGCCACGCTTTCTGCAGAAACAATGCTCCGCTGACAGTGCTCATTTGTCCCCAGTGGAAATGCCATGGGAAACTGAACTTTCTAAAAGAATTCATCCAGCCTGGGATGCTTTGGCTGAGCATTTGCAAAGAAAGGCTGTTTACAAGGAAGATAAAATTAATAGAATTTTAGAGTTGGGAAACAGAGGAAAACCAGGAGATTATCTAGTCCAACCCCCAAGTAAGCTGTTCTTGGAAGTGCTAACAATCACACTGGAGCGAACTCTTGCTTCTCTGTTCAAAAAGAGAAGCATCAAAGGTTCAAATAAAGCTGGGGGTTGGGGAGCCCACTTCGCTGACCATTGGACCATAGGTACCTTGGGCCTTCTGGAGCACAGCTGAAAACCTGGGCTGTTGGGCTAGCTTCCTGACCAGCCTTCCTGACTCTACTTTCCCCTTCACAGCCCCACAAAGAAAATCAACCTTGTGCAGAGGAAAATTCCTGGCCACATTCCTTTTCTCCTCAAAATCCTTTAGTAGCCCCTCACTGCCTACTGGAGAAAAGAAATGCCTTGGCAGTTGACTCACCCCCACCATCTTGCACACCCTTACCTTTCCACCATCATCCAGGGAGCAAGGTTCCAAGGTCCCTTCAAATTCTCAATCTATGATCCTATGACATTCTGAAGTATCATTTGGAGCATGGTCACATGATTCCCTTCATTTCTCCCTTCACAGCCTCATTTGTTCAGGCTCCCCACCTCCTACTTCACCCCTCTTTCTTTGTCTGGGTTTCTTCCCATCATTCTTTTTGGGCAAACCTGCCATGCTTCTTAGATGCACAGTGGTTTAGGAACATAATGATGGGGGGTAGGGTTGGCACATTGGTTTGGAAAGTAATTTTGTTCTATCAGATGGATGTTTTCATGACCAGAGTGCTGAATGACTAGATGTTTTCCTTCTCAAAAGAAGTATTTGTTTCTCTCCCTGTTCTGCTTTGACACCATGGCAACCTATGCATTTGGAGAGAGCACTGAAGGTAAAGAGGCTCTGAACCCCTCAGAGCTAGAGTTTCAAGCACCAGCTATCAGGAGGAACACCTGCCAGTGTGGAGTAGCTCTTGACACTCTTGCTATAAACAAAACTAGAAGACATAAAGAAGTTGCTGCAAAGATGGGTAGATGGCTCCTGAGCTCTCTTCAGGAAGATGAATAAAGAAGTTCACTTCATGTAGCATCCAAGGCAACAAGAAATGTCACCTCCTGGGGCACTTGGTCATCTTATCCTGCCTTCCTCAGGATGAATGGGAGTCAAGAGTCATGGCATCCTCCTAGGGCATCCCACGCTGTGATCAGTGGCTCAGGCATTGCCCAGAAGAAACAATTTGCCTAGAAGGGTGTCAGGGAATACTGTTATAAGATAACAGCCTTTTCTTATGTGAATATTTTATTTTCTTAATGAGAGATAGAAAAAATATGTATGTGCAAAAATAATCAGAAAAGAAGCTTGAGAAGAAATAACTAGCTCTGAGAGAAATGGAATGAAAAGAAGCCCCTTGGAAGCAAAAGTATTGACTGTAAAGAGAGCTACGTTGCATTGTTCCCCAACAGCTAATTTGCTTATAACTTTTTGTGGGTATTTAGAAGTTTATTGCTGGGAAACTTGGAATCAAAGAACTGCTTAAGGATTGTGATGCTATTATAAACTGAGTATTTGTGTCATACCTGATAAAAATTGGATTTGGGCTTTCTCACACTAAGTTATATGAGTCATTACACGTGATGAGCCCCTGGTTTGAGACATTAAAGGCTAATAGGGAAATCAACTTGAGAAGACACAGGAAAGCTAATGACAGAAATTTCTTAAAGAATCCAAGACTTCAGAAGCCAGAAGACCACAGAACCAAAAATAAATGATGGACTGAGAAGCCAGTGGAGCTAAGAACCTGACATGAGCCAAGCATGGCTGACTTGAGACAGTCAGGGTTTGGAGTTTGTTCATGGAGCTGATCTGATTAGAGGACAGCATTGATGCTGGGAGCTGACTGGAGAGAGCAGCATCCTATGCTGTGTTAGAAGCTGGCTAGGGAAGGGCTACCTTGTTCTCCAACACCTTCTCTATCCTGAGAGAGGAAACTTTGATATCGTGGAGGACTAGGGGTGAGTACAGTGATCCCTTCTTCTCATATATGTCTGACATAGACTTAAAGCTTGAAGGAATTGTAGATACCAGCTAGTCCAATCTCTTCATTGTACAGATGAGGAAAGAGTGACCCAGAAATAAAGTGACTTTTCCAAGGTCTCAGAGCAATGGCAAGATGTGAACCTAAATCCTCTGACTTAAAAGCCTATGCTCTTTCCACTGTACCCAAGTGCCTTTGGTGTTTATGTGGAAGGGAAGAGAAGGGAATATGCATTTAAATTTAAATAATAATAATAATGTTTAAATAAGTGCTACATATATATGTATATATATAATATATATGTTAGCTATTATTTTAATGGCACTTACTATGTGCCACACTGTTAAGTGCTTTACAAATGTTATACTATTGGATCCTCACAATAGTGCTGTGAGGTAGGTGCTGTTACCTCCATTTCATAGTTGAGGAGACTGAGACAGTAGAGGTTAAGTGCCTTGTCCAAGATCACACAGCTAGTCAGTGTCCGAGGCCGGATCTGAACTCAGGTCTTCCTGATTCTAGACTCTTGCTTTCTCCACTGCACCGTCAGCTGCCTCTTATATTGGGCTGATAAACTGCTTCCTTAATACCCTCAGCAGAGTCAGTCATCAGCCATCAGCCATCATTGCTCTGCTTCTGACTTCTCCAGCTCCTAAGGGGGAAATGAAGCAGCATGAGCTTCTGAGATGGGGAGCTGGATGCATTCTAGGACTTCACATCAGAGCAGGGTTTGCCGTTTTGATGTCCAGTAGGGCCCAGAACTGGGGCTGATGATTTAGGAACTAAATCTGTAGGGCATGGATGAGCCCCAGATCTTTCTCATCCAAGACCTGGAGCTCAGGCTGGAGTTTGCTGGCAGACTGTCACCATGCTTGCCAGGCACTCAAACATCCACTCCTTCAAGTCTCAATCTGTCTTAAAGTCACCCACCAGCCTTAGCCTCACAGAGTCAGAAGTGTTTCCTAGGGGCTGAGAATGTACTTTGACATCCCCTTCCAAGAAGTCTGCCATTAAGGCTGCAGACACCAGGTTGCCTCTCCCATGACTCCCAGACTTTCGGGGATGAGCCAGCTGGACAGACTTTCAGGATAGGCCTGGCACTGAACAGGGTACAGTTCCCAAGAATCAGTCTGGACAACCACAGAGAGGCTCATTGCCATATGTGCCAGAGCATCTGGGCAGTGGTCTGTCTAGTACATAATACTCATCCCTATTAGACCTACTGCCCAGATGCTATGGAGTCCTCTTGCAATGGGGAAAGCCAGTGCCCCTGCTGGTACCTCCAGTCGTTGTCTGGCTCTGCAGTTACACTTTACTTTATCCACTCTCTCCTTTGCTACCCTTGTGATCTGGAGCTGCCCTCTGGATGGTAGCTTACCGCACTGAGGTGGGTGATGGTCTGCAATCAGGAGCCCTCCACAGCAGCTGGCAGCTGTCATGCAATGTGTCACATTCGCCACATTGGACAGAAGGGTCTTAAGGCAGACTTTGACCAATAACGGACTGTGAAAGTCTGCAGAGTGTACCTTAGATCTTGGTTTGGATGTCACTTCAAAATACACATACATGGGAAGGCTCCCAAGGATGCTACTGACTTTGGATCTAGCAAGAAGGCGGTGTCTAGAGAAACCATGGGGGGTGTGGGCCTTGGAGTCAGAAGGTCCGAGGTTCAAATCCTCCTTAGATACTTATAGCCAGGTGACTCCAGGCAGTCATGTCACCATTCTGAGCCTCAGTTTCCTTATTTGCCAAATGGGGACAATAATGGCACTTGCTTCACAGGGCTGTTGTTTGAAGCAAATGGATCAAAAGAGATGATGTAAGTAGCAGCTACAGTCTCCCACAAGGCTTGAGTGCTTAAATGCATGTGCTGCCAGCCCTCCCACACAGGGCTTCTAGAAGCAGTTCAAAGCTGAGCTATATGGAGCACATGGGATAAGAACAGTCAATTCCCCCAGAGTTCAGGTTCCTGCTCCCCCTTTTTTGGGCCTTCCACAGAAACAGAGCTGGCAGCTCTTTGTGCCTGTCAGGTGCAGACACTAATATAATCTAATCCAATCCAATCTAATAAACATTTATCAAGCACCTACTATGTGCCAGGCACTGTGCTAAGTGCTGGGGATAGAATTAATGAAAAGAAAAACAGTATCCGCCCTCAAGGAGCTTATAATCTAAGGGGGGCAGCACACAAAATGAGGCAGGAAAGGGAGGATGGACACCAACAGATGCCCAGCTCAGGGGCATCTTTTTCTGTGGAGCTACAAGCAGGCAGGGCAGCAGATGCAAAGTGGAGTGAGCCTCAAGGTCTAGGAATGCCTCTGGAAGATGCCTTTGGGACCCTGCCCCTCAGCCCTCCAACCAGAATGGAGAGAAGGCTGAGGAGGTGGGCTCAGTCCAGGCTTGAGTTGGCAGCCTTGTGGTGAGATGGGAGGTGATGAGCTTGGCCTGATGGGGCCCCGACAGAACAGCAGGTGCAGGGTGGAGTCCTAGCCCATGTAACTCAGTCTCCTGTGCTAGGGGCAGAACTTTGGACTTGATGAGGGCAGTCAGTGCCCTGGGGGGAAAGCTAAGCCCAGAGCTGCCAGGGCTCAGGAAGAGCTTCTCTCCTTTACAGTCAGTCCAAACAGATGCTTGTGATTAAGTGCATGAAGGAGAACCCTGAGTGCACAGTGGATAGAAAAGAGGGTACAGACACATCAGCAAATCATATTAAAATAACATCATTTTAAAGTAACATCATTAGGCTTCCTCATTTAGCGCAATGTGCTCTGCGTCTCCCAGGCCAGGTCTAATGGCCTTAGATGGCTCTGAGGACGTCAGCCTTCATCAAACAAATACATCAGGAAGCTGGGGAGGCAGCCCACAAGCCCCTGCTCAAACTGGAGCCAGGGACTGACATCTATTGACTGCCCTGGGCTTCTGGAGTAAACAGTGCTGAGATCTGTTTAGGCGGCACCACAGGGGATCCTGTCTCTGGGGAGCCTCAGTGTGCTGGGCTTTAGCTCTGTGCTGATTTTCCAGAGTCAGGTGAGCCCAGTTCCCTCAACATTCCTCATATAATATGAACTCAAGGCCCTTTGCCTCTGGAGAGTGTCCAGGTTATTAATGTCATCCCTAACCTGTGGTGCCCAGAAATGAACACAATCCTTCAGAGAAGATCTGATGAGGACCAAGGACAGAGACTTCCACTTTCTCTGTTCTGAACCCTGTGCCTTTGTCAGACCTACTTTCTGTCCCTTCTCCAGCACAAATCCTCAGAGGAACTCATCACATTCTTCCAAAATTCTCGACATTTTCATCCCAGCAATCAGTTTCTCCTTGTTGGTGAGATACAGAACCATAAATAGAAATTCCTCTCAATTCAAATTCTCAAATTCCTCTCACCACCTCTTCAAGGTCAAAATTATTATTTGAACAAGTCCAGAAGTTATCAGCTGCTCTGCTCTTGGCAGAGAGGAGGCTCCAGCGGATGTCTGGATAACTGAAGTACCCCCTCACTAATATGCATTGCCTCTGGCCAAGAAGCTCCTCACACATTTCTTCTTTCTGTCCAGATGGTCTGTTGTGTTCTCCAATGACAATATTGCTTTATTTCTGCTTCTATTGATCTTTACCTAAATGTTCTCTACTCTGTCTTACCCTGTCTGCTTCCAAAATTTGCTCCTGCACAAACAGAGCTTCTCAATATACATGGCTATACCATATCCTCCCTACTCTTTACCCATCCTGTTCCTTTTGATGAGGGTGACCCATTTTGAGACACTTTCCAGACATGAACCTCATTCCACCCCCATGCCTCAGTGATCTCTAAGTAGTCAAAATGTGCCTCCATATGTCAGAGTTTCTAAGCAATTTTAGTGTGTTACTTGTACTTTGTACATTTGTGAACGGACACGTGAGGCCACAGATTGGATTTTTATCTCCTGTGAACTTGTGTTCTTTCTATGTCATAACAGTTCTCTAGCATGTCAAGTTTTAGTGGGATTGAGTGGGCAGGTTTTCCTTGCTCTTGGCCATGTTGAAACCATTTGCTATGCCCGTCTCCGCTGTACCTAACAAAGTGTCTTGTATACAGCAGGTCCTTAATCATTTTTAATTGACTTGGGTTGAGTGAATGATAGGTTTGTGGGTCTTGCCTCGTAGGTCAGGTCACATGAAGGTGCCATTAGCCTGGGAATTAGTAGAAGTCAGTTGCTGACACGGCCTTCTCTTCAAAGTCCTAGCATAAGGAGCCAAGCTGCATGCTGACAGTGCCTGACATGGCATTGTCTCCTTCCTGATGTGCTCCTTGCTTTGGTGAGACACAAGTCATGGGGTGCTTGGCCCTCAGCCTTGTGGACGGTTCTAGTAATTTCATCAAGCAACTTCAAGAGGAAATGGAGAGGTAGCAAATTCTGTCAAAAGTTAAGGACTTAAAAGCAAAACAGTTGGGTGAACAAATGCCCTGACTTGGAGTAGGTAGGATGGCTGAACCATTCTGAATGGATATGCCTTGTGCACATGATGGCTACTGACTGACTGTCTGCGTGTAGAAGTAGCATCTTTCTCAGCCTGCCCAAGGCTTGAAGTCAGAAGGTTCCAGGGCTTCATTTGGGAGTTCAGTAAGTTGGCACCTGAAGAATGAGCAGGAGCAGCTGGAAGAAAAATTCACATTTTTCAAAGACTGGGAGATGGCATTGATGACACAGAGCTGGTCCTGACACTGCCCTGGAGCTTCTGCTCAGTTAGCAGCCACTGTGGCTCATCCACTCTACATTCCTCACCATGATTCGCAAACCTCTGGTTCCCTCGCTGTTCCATGGAAGGACACCTGTTTGTCTGTGAGGCCCCCTGGCAGAAGCCAGATGTTGGGGTCTTTTTCTCATTTATGAGAACAAGGATTTTTCTTCAGGTGGAGCTGGAAGTCTTCCAGCTGCAGTGGAAAGCATCTTTTGGATGGTTCTACTGGGGAAAAGGGCACATTCTTGAATAAATATTCTCTTTTATAAGAAGTTGTGAGACAGCAAAGACTCCATTTAATCCCCTACAAGTTCAGCAGAGGCCCTGTGGAAAATCCAAAATCATTGCCATGTCAGTGATTAAAGCCCCAAACGTATGGATGTGTACCTAAGCGGTATCCACCTTGTCCTCATTCCTGGTGAAGTGAGGATGGGCAGGGGACTTACTGCTGACTGCCAGCTGACTGCTTACTGCTGACAGCCCTCCTTCCCTCTGCCCCACCCCAGTGAGTGCTGTTATTGGGATGGAATGCCTTCGAAATCATTATTTAAAATGTCCTATAAGAATGACATTGACGTGAGCCAGTCTCATGGGGTTCTTTAAGGAAAGAATGTTTAAGCTGTGGAGTAAATGTGCCCCATTTTGAAGTAAGATGGTGCAACCTCCGATACTCCACTATGCGTGAAATAGGAGACCAAGGAGAGGGCAGCAGAGTGTCCTGACCATCCTGGACTGTGCCTGACCAGCCGAGGATGCAGTGAGTAGCAGCCAAGAGAGCAGCCTTGTGCACCTGGGCAGCAGTTCTACCAGCTCCACCCAAACTTAGGCTAAGAGCGAGGCCTGAAATGAGACCTGCTTCCAGGCATGGGACTTGTGATCCCAAAGGCAGCTCCAGCAAGGACAGCAACTGAGCAAACACAGAATGGACGACTAGTCCTGAGTACGATGTGCTCTAGGCTAGGAGAAAGGTAAAGAGGATGGTGTCATAGAGGCTTAAACAGGGAAGGGCTGTTGGAGGAGACATTATCCCAAGCTATCTGAAGCAAGGAGGAGGGAGAAAAGCCTGGATAATTAGAGGAAACCAAGGCAGGGAAAGTTTCCTCTCTATCTTTATGTGCCTCACACCGATCACAGTGACTCGTACACAACAGGCCCTTAATAAATGCTTCTCAAATTGGATGGAGCTGAGATGGGCTTCTCTAGGACTTTCATGAGGTAAATTCAGAGTGAGGGCTAATGAGAGGGGACACAAGTGGGGAAGAAGAATGACTTCTTGTCCAGAGAGAGGGTGGGCCCCAATGTCTCTCAGGCTCTGTTTGAAAGCAGGTTCCCTCTCATGACATGACCCAAAGCCTTGGCAGGAGCCTCCAGGAAAGGATGGAGAGAAGAAAGGTGGAAAGCAACTTTGAGTTTGCAGAGCCCAAAGGTCACTGGCCTCTTTTCTGAGAGGACATTCTGTGGGCAGAGGAGGCCCCAGGAAAGAGCTTCTACTATTTTAGGGAACAAATAGGACTTGCAGTGGTTAGCCATGAATTTTCTCCAGGATTTTGAAGATGAAAGGAGGAAGAAAGGCGAAGCAACGGGAAGAAGGCAACAGAGGAGGCTCCTGGAAGGTCTTGGAGCTCTGTCCTGGGTGGGCTGGGGTCCTGCTGCCTCACTCTTTGGAGGAGAGGGCCTCTTTTTTAGAAGTCCCACTTCCCTTGGAGGAGCCTCATGTTAGGGGCTTAGCTCCAAGCAGTCATGGTCCTTCTCCTTCCCTTCCTTAGGCTGGGTCCCACTCTCCTACCTCCTGAAAAAGATCAGGATTCTCATCTGGGTTTTCAGTTCCTCTTTCATCTTTGATTCACATCAAATCTCTTTCTATTTTTTCCTCTACTATTCTTCCTGATAACCTGTGGGACAAAGAGGTGTCCCATGAACCTTGTTCTTCGTGGCTGCAGGGAGCAGATCAAGGAGCAGGGAAGGGGGAGGGAAGGGAAGAGGTGAAAAGATTAAGTGGAAGAACTTCATAACCATTAGAGCTGTCCCCGACTGGCATAGCCACCCTTGGGGTAGGGGAGCAGGTCTTCAAGCTAAATCAGGATAACCTTGCCAGAGAGGCTGTGCAGGAGACCATTCTCAGGTAGGGCCATTGATATTCCTTTCACCTCTGAGATCCTATGATGGTTTAAAAAAAATGCATGGAAAAGAAATTCCTTTGGGAGAAGATTTGAGGAGTATTGGAAGAAAGCAAAAGGCCTCAAGATGGTCACATCATTGCAGATAATTTACTTGGGTTGAGAGGGAAAAGAATGAAAGCCCATTTCCCCCATGTGCATGGAGTGAAATGTGGCTCTTGCCACTGTCCATGGTCCTGGAGACAGCTCCTGATGCCTGCAGTCAGCATGCAATGGCACATCCCCAGTCTTGGTGATGCTGCCAGTAGAGAAAGTCCTCCCAGCTCAGCAGGAAGATCAGCCAGCATTTAGCAATGCATCAGGGCGGTAAGTATTTTAATAATCAGTGCGGACTTGGGGTTGCTGTGCTTCCTGAGCCACATGTTGGGTTGCTCCCTGTTTCTAAAATTACTTACAAAGTGTCAGGACAAAGCCTGGACAAAGCAATTCTAAAATAGCAAGTCATTTCCGGAAGATTGGAAGGAGCTGGAGCTTGGAGAAAACATTCCAGCAAACCACTCTGCAGGGACTGATTGGGGACAGGGGAGGGATAGAATGCCTTTTGGCCTAGTTCTCCTCCCCACCCCCTTGGGAACTTCAAACAGTCTGAAAGGTTTTGGACTTTCCATCATCCCACCAGCATCCTAGCCATCCCTGGAAAAGATGACAAAAATGTCTAAGTCAGGAGACAAGGACAAATCGGAAGCATATTCCTAGCTCTGAAAAAGAGCCCAGCAAAAAATGTTCCCATACCTCAGAGGGGCACCTTGATGATTCTAGCAAAAGAACTCTCTCAGTTTGAGCCCATCTTTCCTTTAACTCTACGGACTGCTGGGAGAGTGTTTCAAGGCAAGGTAAGGCAACAAGCATTTATCAAGTACTTACTATGTGCCAAGCACTGTGCTAAGTAATGGGGATTCAGATAAAAGAAAAAAGACAGTCCCTTCCCTCAATGTATTTGTGTCCCAATGGGGGAGAGATGAGTTGAAAGGGGTAGGGGCATGGGGAAAAAGGTGTACATGAGGGATAAGGTGCTGAAGCTCAGAAAGTCAGAAGTAAAGTTAGGAGGATAGTGAACGGCAGTGAATCTAAGCCCTGCCTCAAAATGGAGGCTCCCAGAGATGAACTCACCAATAGGAGAAGGGGGGGATAGCATGGGAAAGAGATATTTCAGACTAAGAAGGCAGCACAGGCCAATGGAGGCTCCATGTGATGAAACAGCTCAGGCATGGTATCAAAGTCCAGAAAGTGAGAGGCAAAGCCATAAGGGGAAGCCAAAGACTTTGGGGAGAAGTGATTATAGGCATTTTACCACCTTAGTAAACATCCCTTTCTAAAAGTTACCCAAGTCTGACTGACTAATTGATAATCAATTCATATCATGGTGGAAAGCATGCCAATGGGGGCTCATATGCTATAATATCCCTTTAACCCTAGAACCCTGAATATCCATAGTAGTCATGTCCTATGGACCTGATTCATCAATGTGGATTGGACTTAGGAAAGTCACCTCAAAGCATGGAATACACAAATTTGGGCACCATCCAAGGTCTGCCATCTTCACCACAAAGGAGACACATATAGATGATTGCTGGGGATGAATACAAGGAGTCCCAGAAGTGTTCCTTCATGTTTTAAGGGAACAACAAAACTGCCAGTGAAAAGATTCCCCTTCTACAGCTCCAACTGAAACTTGCTGGTGCTCCCCTCCACCAGTCCTTGCTCTGGATGCTGGTGTCCCTAGAAGTTTGGGCTACTCTTGGCTTCTGGACCATTCTTCTGCCCTCTGGACTGCCCGGTGTAAGAGGTAGTCAGGACATTGTAATAAATGCAGTGGATAGAGCACTGGCCCTGGAGTCAGGAGGATGTGAGTTCAAATCCAGCCTCAGAAACTTGACACTTTAGCTATGTGACCCCGTTGTCTAGCAAAAAAAAAAAAACATACATACATGAAGAATTATGGAAGGACATGTGATGAGAACATGCTATCTTCTGATGGAATCATGAACCTCCTTTCCTCCTTGCCCCGGAGACCTCAGGTGTGGTCTACTCACCCCACCCACCCACTCTTGTCCTGCCTGTATTTCTTTCCTACAATAACAATAATATGGCAGGCATTTAACAAATGTCTATTTATTTGAGCTGGGTTATTGAATTTGTTGATACTGAACCTATCCTGTGATGAGGGGACTAAGGTATTATACTCACTTCTGGACTCTACATTTTAGGAAGCACACTGAACCCATTAGGGAATGAAGGGATAAGATTGGGAAGGGCATGATATCCATGCCATATGACAATCAGATGAAGAAAAGGAACTAAGGGTCTTATTTAGCCTGGAGTATTTAAATAATTTATTTTTTCCCAATTACATGTAAAGATAATTTTTAACATTCATTTTTTAAAATTTTGAGTTACAAATTTTCTCCTTCCCTGCTTTATCTTCCCCCTCTCTGAGATGGCAAACAATTTGATATAGGTTATACATGTGCAATTGTGAAAAACATTTCCACATTAATCGTGTTATGAAAGAAAACACAGACCAAACAAAAAAAACCATGAAAAAAAAGTGAATAATAGAATGCTTCAATCTGCATTCAGACTCCATCTTTGGATACAGGTAGCCTTTTTTTTATCATGAGCCCTTTGGAATTGTCTTGGATCAGTGTATTGCTAAGACTAGCTAAGTCGTTCACAGTTGATCATCATACAATGTTGCTGCTACCATGTACAATATTCTCCTGGTTCTGTTCACTTCACTCAGCATCAGTCCATACAAGTCTTTCCAGGTTTTGCTGAAATCAGCCTGCTCTTCATTTCTTATAGCACAATAGCATTCCATTACATTCATACACCACAGCTTGTTCAGCCATTCCCCCATTAAAGGGCATCCTCTCAATTTCCAATTCTTTGCCACCACAAAAAGAGCTGCTATGAATATTTTTGTACAGGTAGGTTCTTTTCCCTTTTGTAAAAATCTCTTTGGGGTACAGCCCTAGTAGAGCCATTGCTGTATCAAAGGGTATGCCCAGTTTGATAGCCCTTTGGGCAGAGTTCCAAATTGTTCTGGCCTGGAGTAATTGAAGAGACACCATGAAAGCGAAGGAGTCACCTGATTCTTCTTGACTTCAGAGAAGAGAACCAGCAGCAAAGGGGAGAAGCCACAAAGAGGCCACTTTAAGCTGGATTCAGGAAGAATTTTCTCCCAGTGAGTGGCCTGGACTGCTTCAGCAAGGGGTGGCTTCCTCTACAATGGAGGTCTCCATGGCCCAGGCTGCATGACCACTTGTCCAGCTCATTAAAGAGAAAATAAGTCTTGTTCAAGCATGGGCTGGAAGAGGGAATCCTGTGGCTCCTTTCCCCCACTGAAATTCTGTGAATAGAGATGGATTGAGACCCCAGAAGCATGAACTCCACTGTTCCCCCAGCCCAGAAGACAGAGAAAGGTTTGAGGGTGACATTGCCCAGGCTGGGACAGGGAGCCCAAGAATCAGTGGGCAGCTGCTTAACGTTCACATGGGGAATGAGCTGGGGAGCAGCTGGTTGAGATGCTCAGCCGTCAAAGCCCAGTAATGTTCCTGTGTCACTTTTTTCCTTTCACGACTCTGCCCTTCTTGCCTATGAGGGCAGTCACATTTTGTGTGGGCACAGCAAGCTTCCCTCACTCTAGCTTTGGGAAGGGGTTATGGCTCTGGGGACACAGGATTCTGGTGTTCTTAACCTTCAAGTCGGGATTGGCGGAACGTGTGGACAGAGTCCTTTCTTATATCAGGCTCCCTATTTCTTCCCATTTTCAGTAGTATCTGTGAATTTAAAATGGTTGTCATCCTTTTCAGTATATGTTACAGCAAACAATGGTTACATCTTTTCTAATTGTCATCAGCATCATTATTTTCACTGGTTTAATAAGGCACTTTAACAATTCAAAAACTACTTATGCCCAAGACTTATTTTTCTCATCCAGGTCTAAGACTTTATCTTTCATTAGGCATGGGAACCAACCTCCACTGGAATAGTTCAGTCCCTTTTGAACTGGGAATTTCATAGTTCTCTGGCTCCATGGAAAGTGGAGGGCCATGTTCCGTGTTATACAGTGGCAAGACTCAAACCCAGGGATCCATAACTTTACTCAATATGTCAGGTTATGTTTCTAAGACTTGCCATGTGAAAACCCCTGATATGAACTCCTGGGGAAACCAGTGAAAGAATTGGGATTGGGGCAGCTAGGTGGCCCAGTGGATAGAGCACCAGCCCTGGAGTCAGGGGGACCTGAGTTCAAATCAGGCCTCAGACCAAACACTCACTAGCTGTGTGACCCTGGGCAAGTCACTTGACCCCATTGCCTAACCAAAAGGAAGAAAGAAAGAAAGAATCAGGATTCTTTCTATTGCTATGATCCACTCTCAATTATCTGCATGGCTATTATGGCAAGTTTTTCTGCTCAAGGAGTTTTTTCCTCCTCAGCTCCAAGATGTTACAACTGCATTATGAGTCAGGAGGGTGCTTAGGGTCAGCAGAACAATTTTAATTTTATTGACAATTCAATATTAGCCTGGGTAAGGCAGAGTTGGGAAGTTTAATGAAGTCTGCCAGCAAACCCCGAAGTCCAGACTAGATTTTTCACCCCTTCATGATGCTTGCTGGCAGTTAGAAGATGTTGTCTGAGTACCTGGGCAGTTTCTTTGGAGTGTGACAAAGCGGAGGTGGATGTAGTAAGTCCAGGCTTTCCCTCCTCTCTGGCGGAGTCTGGACTCGAGCTGAAGCTTAGGAAGGACTTGATGCAGGTGAAGAGTGTCTCCTGTTAACCTTCCAGGTCCAAGCCCAAGTGCGCCATGCAAAGCTCAATTTTGACCAGCTCAAGAATGATGTGTGTCAAAAAGTGGATCTCCTTGGAGCGAGCAGATGTAACCTGCTGTCTCACGTGCTCACAACATATCAGGTATCTCACATTCTGCTGGGATGTAGCTGCTGTGGAGAGCTGGACAAGGGCCAGAGAGATTGGAGGAAAATTAGAGGACAGGGGATAAGTTAGCCAGGAAAAGAGGGAGGGAAGGCACATTATGCCTGAAGGCCCATCATATGGAGGAAGGGTCAGCCTTGTTCTGTTGGGCACCAGACTGAGGTCTGAGGCCAGTAAAACCTTCCTTACCACAAGAACTATTCCAAAGTAGACTGGCCTGCTTCCAGAGGTGGGGGTAGGCTCTCTGTCTCAAGCAAAGGGACTACAGCAGACAGGGCTCTAATTGAGGTTGTTAGGGAGGTCTCCTCTGAGTCTGTGATTCTGATCCCCCAACAAACATGAAAATTGGTGCTAGGGGAAGAGGTCAGTGCCCTGGATTTTGACCACTCCAGTATTCAAAGGGTTCATCTCTCTTAACAGACTACCTTGCTTCATTTCTGGGAGAAAACCTCACACACCATGGCAGCCATCCATGAGAGCTTCAAAGGTTACCAGCCTTATGAGTTCACCATGTTGAAGGTAAGGATGCCACAGTGCACAAATCCTCAGCTTTTGGTTGGAGCTAACATCTAATTCCAGAAGCCATTGGTATTGTGAGTTTTTACCATCCCACCAGAGTTCTGACCTTTGCTATCCATGTTTCTGAATGGCCTGGCTCAGGTACTCCATGACATCTTTGGGGTGTCCAGGGCAGCCACTTCTGGTCTTCTGGAATTTTATCTGTTTTGGACACATTCACTGCTCCCAACTTAGCATTATCATCGCATCATTGAGTGAGCTGGGAGGGACTTAGAGGTCCCACTAATTTTATGAGGATCCTGAGTCTCAGACACGTTTAATGTCTTGTCCAGGGTTTCTTAATAATTAAGGGATTCAAATCCAGGCAGTCTTCTTTCCCAAGCCTAATGCTGGATTCCCTGCCCCACACTGTCTTCAGCATGTAGATTTCCAAATGGAGAACCTAACCAAACCTAACAGACATATTAACTGAGAAGAAATACTAACTTTTCATCTTTTCCTGTTACTGATCAGTTAAACCAATGATTCCTTGTATTGGGCCTGGCCATTGGAAGGGAAATGCAAGTGTGGACCAAGCCTCTGTTTAGGTTAGAGTTCAAGGTTCAGAAGATCAAAGGAATAGGGTATAGCTGTACCAAGTAGAAGAGGATTGTAGGAAACCATCTGGCCAGAGTGTGCAGGACAGAGTAGAGAGGAGGCAGTCAAGAAAGAGGACCAGGAAGAGGCTCCGGGGGCGGGGCCAGAGAGGCAGGGGATGCCCTAAAAAGCACTAGAAAGTGAAGTCCATTTCCTACAGCCCTAGTATGCCTGCAGGATGTTAAACTTGGGCATTTAGAAAGCTTTCTTCTATGATTGCATAGACTTTGGAAATGATTCCTGGAGAAGTAATTGCTATTACAACCACAAAACAGTCTCACCTGTTTCCTGAGGGCCAGGTCTGGGGAGGGAGCCACCTCTCCCTATCTCCCAGCTCCATCCCTCCTACCCACAGACACACCCAAGTCTGCTCCATCCTTAAAAGTCACAGTGGATTCTTCAGTCTCCACTAGCAAAGACCCTATATCATCCCAATATCAGAAAAAGGTCTGTACTTCCATTTCCCCTCCTCCTCCCCACCCCATGGCTCCTTGTGACTCCCTGTGCCTATCTGTTTCTCTCTGTCTCTGTGTGTCTGTCTGTCTCCCTCCCTCCCTCCTCTCTCTCTGTCTCTCTCCAATCTTTCTCTCTTTCTGTTTCTCTCTGTGTCTGTCTCTGCCTCTGTCTCTCTCTGTCTCTTCCTTCCTCCTCTCTCTCTGTCTCTCTACAATCTTTCTATCTCTCTGTTTCTGTCTGTCTGTCTCTGTCTCTGTGTCTCTGTCTTTCTGTGTCTCTATCTCTCTCTCCCTCCCTCCCTCCTCTCTCTCTGTCTCTCTCCAATCTCTCTCCGTGTCTGTCTCTGTCTCTCTACAATCTTTCTATCTCTCTGTTTCTGTGTGTCTGTCTCTGTCTCTCTGTCTCTGTCTCTCTCCCCCTCCCTCCCTCCCTCCCTCCTCTCTCTGTCTCTCTCCAATCTTTTTCTCTCTGTGTGTCTGTTTCTGCCCCTGTGTCTGTCTCTATGTCTCTGTCTCTCTCTGTCTCTCCTTCTCCCTCTCTTTCTGTCTTTTCTCTGTGTCTTTCCTCTCTCTCCCTCTCCTCTCCCTCTCTCTGTCCCTCTCCTCTCTCTCTCTGTCTCTCTCTCTCTGTGTCTCTCTGTCTCTCTCTCTCTGTGTCTCTCTGTCTCTCTCCCTCCCTCCCTCCTCTCTGTCTCTCTCCAATCTCTCTCTGTGTCTGTCTCTGTGTGTCTCTCTCTCTGTTTCTCTGTCTCTCTCTTTTTCTCTGTCTCTCTGTCTCTCTGTCTCTCTCTCTCTCTCTCTGTCTCTCTCTCTCTCCTCTCTCTCTCTCTCTCTCTCTCTCTCTCTCTCTCTCTCTCTCTCTCTCTCTCTCTCTCTCTCTCTCTCTCTCCCCCTCCCTGCCTCCCTCCCTCCCTGTCTCTCTCCTCTCTGGCTCTGACCCAACTGACCATCCTTGGTTCTCCTACCCACCTGCCTGTCCCTTCTCAATCCACTTTGCTGCCCCATGTCCCTCTCCCATTTCCTCGGTGTCCCCCAAGTCTCTGTCTATCTTAGAGCTTCTTCTCCTCTCTTTCACACACTCACGATCTCATCAACTCCCATGGGATTAATTATCTCCATGCATGTGATTTCCAAATCTGAATCTAGCCCTGGCCTCTCCTGGGCTCTAATCCTATATCACCAATGGCCAATTAGAATTTTCCTGCTGGATGTCCCCTATTTATTCCAAATTCATCCTTTCATTCTCTTTCCCTCGGAATTCTCCTATTTGCCTCTGTCTGTTACGGCCACATTTCCAGCCTCCTGGGTTTGTACCGCACTGTCATCCTCAGCTCCTCACGCCCCTAGCCCCCTGTGTTTTGTCCATGCTGCACATTCACCATCTCACTCCTCTGTCCTCTTCTGTCCACTAACACACTCCTGTTTCCCAAGAAAGGCTCTGAATTCCTCAAGAGCAGGGACTTTTCTTTTTGTCTGTGTTTCTGCCCCCCTGGCTGGGTGCCTAGGACAGAGATGTTTACTAAGCTCTTTTCAGCTGAAGGAATGATTGTTGATTCTTTTTTGGGTGGAGTTCGGGTTTTGCCACCGTTTAGGTCCTTTGAGTCGCCAAAAAAAACTAAAACAATTTGCCATAAAATGGAACCTTGTCTTAGGAAAACAACCCTCTCTTCCAGTCCTTGGGCCGTTTATCTTAGCTGCCTTTGGAAAACCGAGGTTGGCCATCACCTGGGGGGGCACGGTTTTCAAAAGCTCTTGCTATGACTTTATTTTAGGGAGCCTCCCCCCAGCCCAGACATGATGGGACCACAGGCCTGATTATTCTCTTTGGACACCTAAGCAAAGTGGGGCTCAGGCCCTGGGTGTCCCTGGACTCCAGGCGAGGGCCCTTGCTGCTGCACAGCACGTCTTGTTGGGGCAGGGGCAGAGAGGGCCACAGAACTCCTCACCTCAGAGGAGCTCATGACCTCAAGGCAGTGTGGCTCCAGAGGGCAGAGCTGGGAGTCTGCCAAGTTCCCTCCCAACTTGTCAAGCCTTTCCCCACCAGCCTCACATCTGACCCCATGATCCTGGTCACTGTCCAGGAAAGTTTCTGTTCACTTTGGCACAATGAAGAAGCCTGACTGGGCCAGGGTGTCTGGTTTGACTGCTTTTTGTTTCCCCTTTGCCCTATGTCTGCATCATGACCCAGAGCTTACAGGACCCTGTAAACAAGTTGATAGAAGATGCCGAAAAGAAGGAACGAGCCAAGAAAGAAAGCTTGGAAAGGGAGCCCCAGCAGCCAGACTCGTAAGTGGGGACCCATCTTCCCCCTAACAAACATTTAACTCCTTGTGCTGGGAGGCAGTCCCTGGCCTCAGGGGACTTCCATTCTGTTGGGGATGGGGTGCAACGTGGGCCCAGAGGTGGATGGGGAACAGGCAGAGGAGATTTCTCCTCTTCTCTCCCATGGCCTCTCTGTCTTTGTTGTAACAAAATCGGGGGAGCTTGACTTTCCCATAAACGGTCAGCCTGGAATTAAGGTTAGTTTGAAGTGCTTAAGAACGCTCCTCCAAAGTGCACAGCAGACTGAGCCATCTTCTTTTCTGCTCAATTGAAGGCTGATATCACTGGATGTGGAAAACCCTGACATCACGCCCGCCTACTTCAGTAAGTTTTGTGTTTCTTTGGCCTTCCACATAAAGCTCAGCGGCTCTCTTCCCACCTCGGATTTCTGGGGCTCTCAGGCTTGAATCTTTCAAAAGTTAGAGGATGGTCGGGAAGGGGGGTGGGCTCCTGGGGGTCCTGAGGGGGCACCTGGAAGATGTCATCCCAGACATCTGCCTGCCCTGGAGGCCAGAGGTCAGCCGTGCTCTGGGGGCTTCCTTGTCTGTCCCAGAGCACCCCCGAGGCCACTCTGAACTGGGGATCCTGCCAGAAGCAGTGTGTTGTCCCTCCTCTCCTGGTTCCTGTTTCTGCCCCTGCTTCCTTCCCTCCTTCCTTTTGCTTCCCCTTCCAAAGGAGGCAGACTGACCCTGCGGAGGGCTGGAGTCGAGCCTGCTCCGCTGCGTGTGTGCCCTGCGGTAGCCTCCAGCTCTCTGAGCCCAGTCACCGAGGCTGTGAAGTGAGGAGCCTGGGCTCAAGGATTTCGGAGCTTCCTTCCAGCTCCAGATGGGGGGTCCTGGGATTGGGCGGGTTTCTGTGTCAGGCTGCTGAGATCCCCCCTTGCCGGAGGATACAGGACAGGGAGGGGAGGAGCTGCAGGCCTGGGCCTCCGGGTCTGGGCCACGTGTGTCTGTGGGACCTCAGCAGTGATGCTTCTGGGAGAGCAGCTCCTCTGCCCACCCATCACCTTCCAGCACGTATGCACGCATGCTCAGACAATGCATGCAACAGTGTTCAGACACACATGCACATCCTCAGACATAGGATGCACAGCGCTCAGACACATGAATACACACGTGTTCATACTCATGCACGCAATGCTCAGACACGCCTGCATGCATGCATACACATGCTCAGATAGCACAGGTATGTGCATGTGCTCAGACACACATGCACACTCATATTCAGATGTGCATGTATGCATACACATGTTTGCACGCACATTCTCATACACATACATTTGCTTTCAAAATGCATACATGTGCAGGTATGCACACAAGCTCAGGCACACGTGCACATGTACACACACAATGCAGCATGCTTGTGCACTCATTTTCAGACACGTATGCATGCGCACACTCATACTCAGACATGCAGATGCACACATACCATCCATTCTCTGTGTTGCCCTCCCCTCTCCCTCCAGAGGAGGTATGGTGAGAAGGCCAGATCCCCCAGGCTCCTCGGGCTCACAGGGAGATGAGTGTCCAGGGCAGAGTGTTGCCTCACCTTCTTGCCTTCAGAATGAGGAGGAGCTCAGACCTGTCAGGAGCTCTGTGCCTCAGTTTCCTTGCCCAGAAAGCACCACTGCCACGTTAGATTGAACCATGCCTAGTGTGCCTATCAGGCTGTTGAAAGTCAAGCTTGTGGGGAAGGGAAGGTCAACATCAGCCCCTGATGGTCCAGACCCCAGGAGGGCCGAGGTCGCTGCATTTATTTCTGTGTCCCTGGTGCCTAGTACAGAGCCTGGACCATGGGTGTGGCCTCATCGCCTTTGTCTGGATTGGTAGGGGAGAAAGGGAAACCAGCAGTTCCTCCCACGTCTGATGGGCCCATCTTTTCTTTTTCATGAAGGTTTTCTCCACAAGCCTGTGCTTCAGGGCTTATTCCAAGTGGGTTCCCTTCCTAAGGCTGCCCCCCAATAGGACCATCTGCTGGCTGCTTGGGCTTTTCCTTAGAGGGAGTTAGCTTCCCCCACCTCAGTCTAGCCAGCAGCCATAAAAACAAACTACATTCTCAGAGGTTGGGGTGGCACCCTTTTAGCCAAGGTAGCTCATGAGCATATGTGAATAATATGTGTTGAGTGTCCACAGACACCTGGCACTTGGGATGGGAGAGGCCATCCATTCAAATTGCTGTCTTGTGAATGTGGCCCTACAGCCCACCTGTCCTCATCAGAGTGAGCTCTGGCCAATACCTGAACCAGTGGCTGCCACCTTCTGGAAGCTGGGCCCTGGCCCCTGGCCATTGTGGGATGTGACCGAACCCCTGACCCATGGCCGTTGTGAGATGTGACCCTGCCCCTGGCCCATGGCCATTGTGGGATGTGACTTTGCCCCTGGTGTTATAGTGGTAATAACCAGCTTGCTGTGTTCTGATTCCAGCTGAGGATGAAAAGAATGCCTTCTCCACCCTAGAAGAGGAGTCGACTCATATCCAGTGCTCAGGTAATTGGGAGGGAAAGGCTGGCCTCAGTTTACCACATTGACTTGGGAATGCTTGGACAACTAAGTTGACTTGGTTTTCTCCCTCTGAAGGAACCATTGATGAGCTGTTGGACCTGATGCCGTCAGAGACAGGTAAGAACAGTAAACTTCTCTGGGATTTTAAAATTTCTGAGGTTTATAAAATCAAGTCTATAGAAAATTAGCATCATATTTTCACCTTCGCATTTTAAAATGAGCGACTTTCTCAATGTCTATGAGACCTATCTTGTTGAAGGTCAAAGCATAGCTAGGCCCGATGGAAAGGCCTCTGATGCCCTCCCAGCTCTGAAATCCTATGGCCCAGAAACATGGCCCTATTACTGCCAGCCTGCCCTAGAAGGGTCATGTCTGGAGCATAAGTGTAGGTGGTTCAGACCAGCCCATTTCAGAGACTTCCCAGCCCAAAAAGGAGGCTGCTGGACCCCAGGGTAGAGATGACCAAGGCACCCATCCGGAAATCTCTCCAGCGCTGCTTCTGCTCCAGCTCCCGCCTGCGTGTGGAGCTGAGGCAGGTCTGGGCCAAAGAGAGTCACGCAGCCCATGTTGGCCAGAGAGGGTCTGGAGGGTTTTCCTGCCTCCACCCATACCTCATGGGGCCCCTGAAGATCTTGCCTGAACCATAAAGCAGTGCTGTTCTTTAGCGTGGGACACCAGACAGACTCGGTCTCTTTGGTTAGGCACCTTGGGACCGAGTTCACCAGGGTGGTGCCACCCGCCCGGCATCTTCAAGATGCCATGCTGAGCTGCGGGTGGGAGGGAGTCGGATTTGGAGGGTGTGGGCATGCTGTAAGCACACGTGTGCTCCAGCCGGTTTTGTGAAGGGTGTTCCTTCTCTTCTCCTGGTGGCGGTCCAGGTCTCTACCAAGAGCCAGGGCCACCATGACAAAGGTGTGGTTGGTTCCCACCGGCCACGTGCAGAGGGAGGAAGTCGGAGAGCTAAGCCCTGACGAGTTCCAGAGAAAAGCCACTGACATCTTTACTTAGAGCCACCCAATAGGGTCTACACCTCATTATTGCAGCTCCCACCCTCTGGTCAGGGCCCTCAGGCATTGACCCTCTGCCCCTCTCCCCGGCAGCTCCCAATTAGCCGAGATCTCAGTGAAATGCAGCCTTACAGAATCTCAGAGCCAAAAGGAACCCCCTCTCTCTAAAACCCTGCACCACAGGCCTAGCCCCTGGCCACAGAGGCTTTCCCAAAGCCCTCCGGGGAGGGGAAATTTTCTCCTTTCTCAGGCCTCCAGCTGCTTTGGGGTCGAGCAGCACACCTCTACAGGCCAAGCCTCCTTGAGGCCAATCCTCACCAGGCTCTTCAATGATGCTCCGGGGCCTGTGCTAAAGGCCTTGCCCATCCCTGAGCTGTGGGGCCCAAGGCCATCCGTGAGCCAGGCCCAGGGCTAAGTGCTGGGGGCACAAAGGTGAGCAGAAGATCCAGGAGTTCAGGTCTTAATGCAGAGAGACAACACCCGGGAGGATGAGAGAGAACCCCCCCGTGTGGGCGCAGTGAAGCAGGTAGAGACCCCACGGGCCTGGGAGAGGAATGTGAGGACAAGGCCAGCCCAGGCATGCTACTGAAAATGGACCAGGTCGATCAGAGCAGGGGGCCCCAGAGAGGCATGGACTTCCAGGGCGAGGGGGCTGCAGGGGCAGCATGGAGAGCCAGGATGAGGGGGTGGCTGTGACATGATTTAGCAAGTGCCAGAGTAGGGAGAGTCAGGCTGGAGCCAGGAGAAGGTCAGAGGTGAGAGGTCGGGGTTCCCGGCGTCTGCCTGAGGCCACTGCTGACTCCCATGGAGCCCCAGGGGTTCTCCATGTCTCCCCCCTCTTAGAACCATGACATTGGCTGAGATTCTATTATCTTAACCCCATCAAGAAATCAAAGGCCCATTTTCCAGTCCGATCTGCTTAACTAGCTACACTTCACATATGCCTGCCTAGGGCAGCCGGGGCTGCAGTGCACAGAGCACCCAGCCTGCAGTCATGACAGCCTGAGTTCAGATGTGGCCTCAGACACTTACTAGCTGTGTGACCCTGGCCAAGTCACTTTTGGGACCTCTGTCTGCCTCTGTTTCCTCATCTGTCAAATGGGGTCAGTAATAGCACCCGCCTCTCGTGGCTGTCGTGGGAATTACTGGGCACAGTGTGTGCAGTAGGTGCTGTATAGGTGCTTATTCTCTTCCCTTCCCCACCTTCCCATGGCAAGAGGCTCTTCACTCCCCACCTAGGACAGAACACTTTCTGGAGACAAGCTGTCAGGGCCTAGCATCACCCCAACTGCTTAGTGGCTTGGGAGACACTTCCCGGAAGGGAGCATGCTCCCAGGCATTCATGTTGGGGACCGTTGCTGCCTCTGTGCTCCCCAGAGGACCTGTCTCATCTTTCTGTGGCTAAAGCTGAGGCAGCTGGGTGGAGGATAAGACAGAGTGCAGGCGTTGGGGGATGGGCTCCTCCCTTAGGCACTAGCCACTTAAACTCTGAGCCTCAGTTTCCTCATCTGTAAAAGAGGGATACCAACAATCTTGTAAGGATCAAATGATGTAAAATGCTTTGCCAACCTTCAAGCACTATGCAAATGTTATTTTGTTGTGATTATTAATAATTACTATTATTGGGTGTCCCCAGAAGCTCCTGGCAGTACCCAGTTCTCATGTCTCCTGAACCCCATCCAGAGCTGCCCCACTGGTGTCACCTTCCCCTACTGGCCTCTTCTCCTGTTCCATTCAGGGCTTCCCTTCACCAAGTTATACTCTTTTTCTTCCTCTCTTGAAGCATAGGGACACTCCCAATAATGCAGACTTAGTGCTGGCCCTTAAGGTCAATCCTAGTTCAAAAAAAAACTAATGGGAAAAGAAAAAGGCCCAGTGATGGAGATGCTGATCCACACCTCCCAGCCCCACTCCACAAGCCTCATCCTGGAAGCCAGGGGAAGGGGTCCCTCTAGCCTCCTCCTTCTCCTCAGGGCTTCTCAGTCCCATGGACTGGGCATTGCCAAGGACATGGAACCCTAGTTTCACCTGCTTCCTTGGGGTTCTGGTCCATTCCCATGCTCCTCCCACATGGATTTGCACTTCTTCTGTCTCTATTGGGCAGATCACTGAACTCATCTCATGACCCAGCTGACGTTATAGTTCTATCCACTGGACATCACAAGCTTCCCTCAACCAAAATATATCAAATATGGAGCTACTGGCCTATTCTATAAGTGATTATAGAAATCTCTCTATAAATCTTCACCCACCCCCCATTTTCTTCTTTGATATTCTAGAGAATACTGCCAGCAGGCTTTGTCCACCCAGCGGTACTGTGGCGGTGTGCCCATCTCAGCCCTCAGTCAGACCCAGCGTTAGTGCAGCGGTGACACACCAGACACCCCAGGAGAGGACAGGTCTTAGGTCAGGAGGCAGGCAGGGCAGGATTCCAGGCACTGTGGCCTCCACCCAGCCTTTAGAGCCAGTGTCCAGAGGAGTAGCAAGCCCCATGTCTGGAGGGTAGAGCAGGGGGATTTCACTGCGGGGGGCCACAGAAGGGGGGTTGTTTCTTCCTCTGATCTTGCTTTAATTTGTATCTTCTCTATCCCTTGGGGTGATAGCAATCCCAGAAAGAGACAGAAAGGGAGAGAGGAAGAGAGAGGGGGGGAAGGGTGAGAGGAGGGGGAGAGACAGAGACAGAGAGAGAGAGAGAGAGAGAAGAGAGAGAGAGAGAGAGAGAGAGGAGAGAGAGAGAGGGAGAGAGAGACACAGAGGAGAGAGACAGAGACAGAGAGGAGATAGAGACAGAGACAGAGAGAGGAGAGAGACAGAGAGGAGAGAGAGACAGAGAGAAAGAGAGAGAATAGAGGGAAGAGAGACAGGAGAGATACAGAGATAGAGACAGAGAGGAAAAAGGAGAGAGACAGAGACAGAGAGGAGAGACAGAGACAGAGAAAGATAGAGAGAGATCTTGAATTCTCTACAACCATATCATAACCCTGGATGGAGCCCCTTTTGCTCTCTGACCATTGTTTTTCCATGTCTCCCTTTTGTGTGTTGGTAATGATCAAGTTGGCATTTGAGGTTTTCATCTTGGTTCAAGTGGCTTAGATATGTGATTAATCATAATGTAGAGGGAAGGAACCAGGGAGAAAAGCAGAGACATAATCTTCCTGGTTAAGATACAGTTGATGAGAAAAAGAAGTCAGCCTTGTCTTGGTTCTTCTGTCCTCTGCCCAGGAAGTTTGTTTTCCCTGGCCTGGCTGTGTCCTCAAAAGGCCATTAAAGTTTATTTAGAATCAAAAATATCCTAGGAGGAGCAGATGGGGTGAATGGCTCTTGGTGTGCTGTCTCAGCTCCTAGACAAGCCCTTTTCAATGCCCATAGTAGCTAGGGTTAGGGTCATGCTGAGCAGATCTCTCAACTCTGCCAGTGTGTGGAGAAAGAGGCTGGCTCACTGGCTTTCCCTATGTATTGGTGGGTGCTGGGGGACCCAGCCAGGACAGAAAGGCTGTCTTTTGGCCTCCTACCCTGGCTGTGCTGGTCCTCCTGGGGGGGTGGCAAGCTCAGGCTCTAAGCAAATGATGAGGAAAAGGGCCTGCCTGTGTCCATGTTCAGGGGCACATTTTATTTGAAAGGTGTGCCTAGAACTGCTTTTTAAAAGGTGGCTTTTAAGTAGTTCGCAGTTTATAAAGGCTGCAGTGATTTTCACTGAGCAACATGTCAGGCAATTTACACAGGTTTCCTCCCACCCTTCTAGGCATGTGCTTTGTCAGCCTCCCTGAAAACCATCAGCCATCAGGGGGCTCTCTGTCCCTATGTGTGATGCCATCTTGGATACATCAAGAGAGGCAGAGCTTCCAGTAGAAGAGATGAGGGTTCTGCCAGACTTCTGCCCCAGTCAGAGCACTCTTAGGGGACTGTGTTCAGCTCTGGACACCACAGTGTAATGAACTAGAGAGTATGCTGAGCTCAGCAACCTGGTCGAAGGGCCTCAAGACCGTGTCATATGAAGACTGGTTGAAGGAACAGGGATGGTTAGTCTAGAAAAGAGAAGGTCCAGGGAGGACATGATTGAAAAGGTGTCATGTGAACAAAGGATTTCCCTTTTTCTGTCTGGCCCTCATGGGTAAAATCCAGAGCCGTGGTTAGAAGCAGCAGAGAGGCTCCTTAACCATTACAGCTGCCCCAGTGTGGAATGGACTGCCTTGGACATTGTGAGGAAGACATGAGGCTCAAAACCTATGATGCAGAAGAGAGTAGAGGAGGCGAGAAGATCAGGCTTCCTGCCAATCTTGGTGTGGGGGTCTTCCAGGGAATGGGGGAGAGAAGGAGGCCAAGCAGTGAGCTACCAGCCAGAACGCTGGGTGTGCTGGCCCCTGTGGCCTTTCTCCAGCTTCTCTCCATGGTTCCATTTCCTCTCCTCACTGAGGAGACGACAGCTTGTTGGGCAGGCTTCCTCGTAAGGGGTCTCTGAAGGAAGCCCAGCTCAGCCTTGGCCCTTGGGTGAGCTCTGCTCCATTTCCTGCACTTCCCATTGGTGCAGCCACAGGCACTTTCCGTTTCCTGGGGCCCACAGGCTGGGTGTTGGGCAGTGACTTTGTCTCCCAAGCTGTTTTTACTTGTTACTTTGAGGGGTTGGTGTTGTGTGCTAGGCACAGGAGGCCCAGCAGGCTGCTTTGCTCCTGCCCAGCTGTGCCCAGGCCAGCTTTGCCCACTGGTGACCACCCACCAGTGGCTCCATAACTTTCATTTCCAGTTGGCGGCTCCAGTGGGTGAGAAGCTGAAAATAACAAAGGACCACAGATAAGGGTTCTAGAAAGGTGATGTGGAAACTCCTGGAGGGCCCTGAGACACTTTCATAATAAAATACTAGGATGTTTTCATTTCTGATACAGTAAACATTGATAGATGTGATCCATATAACCCACATAAACAAAAGGGGTTTTGGGGTGGCAGAGTCCTGATAATCTCTAAGAGTGTAACGGAGTCTCCTGAGAAGTACTGGTCCCAAGGACCACAGCAAGGCTGTGCTTTGTTCAAGG
This sequence comes from Phascolarctos cinereus, assembly GCF_003287225.1. Classification (NCBI taxonomy): domain Eukaryota; kingdom Metazoa; phylum Chordata; class Mammalia; order Diprotodontia; family Phascolarctidae; genus Phascolarctos; species Phascolarctos cinereus. The sequence continues at coordinate 2,033,558 of NW_027555514.1, read as the reverse complement.
CCTGGGAAGTCATTCTTGCCCATGAGTGTTGAGGAGTGTCAGGAAAGGCCTCCCATAGGAGATGGCCCCAGGCCTAAGCCTTGAGGAGAGCCAGGGATTATGGGAGGAAGAAGGAGGAAGGTGGGGAGGGAGTGTTTTCCAGGCACGGGATACAGGCCACGCAAAGGTTGGGAGGCTGGAGGTGGAAAGAGCAATAATTAGGCTCTTCTGGCCCATGTGGAGGAAAGGCCTGTGCCATCATGTCAGGAAAGGTGGACACCAGCCATATCGTGAGGGGCTGATGAGGCGCTTCCTTTATTGTGACCATAAGGAAGCCATCCCCGCCCTGGGGTGGGGGGAGGATCTATGGCCACATGACTATGAGCCCCCCCACCCCCACCCCAGTTTGCATGGTTGGCTGGATGAAGCTGTCCCACCTGTGCCCCAATTCTCTGCCCACCCCTGAGCTCTGGGGCCACCAGGCAGCTCCAGAAATGCAGAAAAGGGTCTTGGTGAAGGTGCCATCATCTTGGGGCTCACTCTGGCTGGAAGCAGACCAATGTCAGGTGGTCACTTGTCTTTGTATGCCCTTGGGGCTTTTTAGTGGAAAGACTTCAGTCTCATCCCAATTTGTTCCTGGAAGATGGAGTTGACTGTGGGATTGACAGAGTGGATGGGATTGACTTTAACCCTAGAGTCTCTCAAAATCGTGTTGGGATGACATGCCTGGGTGCTTCTGAGCTCTTTGAAAATGGTATTCTCCTCTCTCCTCTTCCCTGAAGACCTGCTGGGTGGGGGGCAGCCTCCCAGCCCCCTCCCTCCTAGGCCTCCCAGGTAACCGTGACCAGTGTCTATCTGTTCCTTTCCAGGGGCCTCGGAGTCTGAGGTGACCGACAAGGACGACATGCAACTGCTTAATGAGATTCTCAATGCATCGTCCTTGGATGAGGGAGACTTCAGCAAAGAGTGGAAGGCGGTCTTTGGGAACAAGCAGACCCCAGAGCCCACCGCCACGTGTGTGCCAGGAGAGCCAGAACCAGGACCCCCTCCATCACCAAGCTTCCTCCCTTCCCAGCTGCTAGACAAAAATATGCATGACTTACAGTCATCCCTCCAAGGTCAGTGTCCAGCAGCGTTTGGAGGACAGACATGCAAGCCCAGGGTCTCTCTCTGCTTTTCTTTCCTTTCTTCCCATGGCCATGGCCTCAGTTAGAATCATGTTTTGGTTTAGAATAGTTTGTTAAATTTACTTCTCAAGTTTTTCTCCCTGTATCAATTAACCAACAAACATCTCTTGAGCCAAGCCTGTCCTGGGCCACGTGCAGGGGGTTGGCACCGTAAAATCATGACTTGAGCTAGACCTTGTGTTGGAGCTCCCGCTCTCATAGGGGATGACAACGCATTGAGGAGGACAGGAGAGGGGGTGGAGAAGCAGAGACAGCCAGAGAGCAAGAAGAGCATTTGTTTGGCACCAGCTGTGTGCCAGGCTCCGTGTTAAGCACTGGGCGGGCAGAGAAAGGCAGAAACACTGTCCCTGCCCTCGAGGAGCTCACATCGAATAGGGGAGACCTTGCAGATAACTGGGCACAAAGCAGACAGGAAGGGGGTGAGCAAGGTAATCTCAGAGGGAAAGGCTTCCTTCAGCAGACAGGCTTGGAAGGAAGCCGGGGAAGGTTCCCTCCTGAAATGACAGGAGCTTAGCAATCAGAAGAGAGGGCTTCAGGGTGAAGAGGGTTTCTCCCCGGGGCAAGGTGGCCGGTGAGCTGGAGAAGACCAGGGGGCTTGAGGTTAGAGAATGCTGAGCGCCGAGTCCTCTTCTCCCCTTTGCATGTGGGAGCGGGGGCGGGGAGGGGGGAGGGGGAGCCTTAGGAGCTTGCGTCCAAGGTGGACCACAACGACACAGACGCAGAAGGGGAGGTCATCCTGGTGGCCTGCTCCAGTGCAGTCAGTGCCTTTGTTGAATTTCAGGCTGGAGAGAGAGCCCGGGCAGCCCTCCAACCATCTGGAAGCCATCAGTGGCCCCCAAGCCCGCTAGCAGCACCACGCCCCCTGTGAAAGGTGAGCTGGTTTGTTGCGGAGCGCTCTGATGGGTGGGAGGGGCTTGCTGGGAGGATGGGGGTGGGGAATGGCCCCCCAGGATGCGCATTACGACCTTCCTGCCCACGGGGGGTGAATCCAAGTCTCCGGCCCTCTCAGGAGGGGGGGTCTAAGGTTCTGTGAGCTCCTGCCCTGTTGAGATCCTCTGAGCATCTTCCCTTCCCTTGTTCTTTCCCTTAACCTCCCTCCTAAAACCAGGCCACCCTGGAAAAGCTACCTAGTGGCCCCAGTTTTCACAACGGTGGCCCTGACATTTACGCCCATTGGGACCCCCCCCCAACCTTGGGCAGGGGCCTCAGGTTTCTCCTCTGTAAAATGGGGGGAGGGTTGGAGTCGATGACCCATATGGTCCCTGACCGGAAACTTCAAGGCATCAGACTAGCTCACCTCCTCAGTGTTCTTGGTGCAAAAGCTGTGGGGTGTCTCCTGAGGGGGTCAGGGCTTGAGGGTTCAAGGCCCTCCCAGCTGGGGTGGGGGCAGCAGGGCTGGGCTAAGCGAGGCGTGAGAAAGAGAAGGCCTGACTGGGGGGAGGGAGGATGGTTTGGTGGCCCGGGGGCAGGGAGGGAGTGGAAGGGCTGCCGGAGTCTCCCAGGGGGGCCCCTTGACACCCCCCGCCCCCCTCCCCGGACGTTGTGCCGGTGGCTGACGGGCGTGTCTTCTCCCAGAACCCGAAAAGAGCTCTCGAGACCTGACGGCCTGGTTCAGCCTTTTTGCCGACCTGGACCCACTGTCCAACCCGGACGCTGTCGGGAGAACGGACAAAGAACACGAGCTGCTCAATGCCTGAGTCCGTGCGGGTCGAAGCGCACTGGCGCCGCTGCCACTGCGTGGCCGGCCTGATTACTGCGTGAATGTTTCTGTGCCATGACAATAAAAGGGGACAGGTAGAAGCCCTGTTTATATTGCTAGTGCCGGTGCCAGTGTTTGGTACTTCTCGGGTTGATGCGGATTTCAGTCGTGGGAGCCGAGGCAGGAGCAATGGGCTTGGGATCACAAAGACCCGAGTTCAAATCTAGCCTCAGGCCTGGCTGTGTGTGATCCTGGGCAAGCCATTTCACTTCTGTTTGCCTCAGTTTCTCCATCTGTAAAATGAGGATATTAATAGCAGCTGTCTCTCAAGGTGGTTGTGAGGATCAGATGTAAAGCACTTTGCAAACCTTAAAGTCTGTTATTAGTATTGATTTATTACGGGAGGTTAAACAGTGATGACAAATCCTTCAGGCTGTTTTCAGCCTCTGTCCCTCCCGGGCCTCCGGCGGTACCTACCTGTATGCCAAGCGGCATCTACATTTGCGTGTAAATGGAAACCCCTTTGAAGGCCAGGAGCAGCCCGATATTCCGGTGCTGCCATGAGCTGTGTGGGACACCCACACAGGGATCGTTAGCAGCAGGACCCAAAGCTGGGCTGGCCAGGCGGCTGAGGAGCTCCGCTCCCCACGGCCTTCTGTCAAAGGCGCCAAATGGTCGGCAACGAGTGAGTGCCAGGGTGACCACCTCTGACCCACAGAACACATCTGGTGAATGGGCTGGTGGCAGGTGCTGAGCAGGAGGGAGGCCCTTTTACTGCCTCATCTCCCAGCCTTGCCCCCAGCAGCTTCCTTCTGTGGGCAGCAGGTGGAAAGGTCAGAGTCTGCTCATCACCAGCAAAGAGAGGAGATGCTTTTCTTTGAACCAAAGAAGAAACGCTGGTGACCATCCCCGGATGACGCGTCAACTAGGCTCACAACTGGAACATGAGCAGCAGTGTCCCAGGAGCTGAGCACAGGCTCGCAAACAACCCATTTGTTCCTCAGTCCCCCGCATTTCTCTCATCCGCATTTCTCTCATCCGTCCATTCATCAGTCCCAGAGCGCTGATAAAGGCCTTCCCTGTGCAGTCTCCGCGGGGCCCTGGGCTTAGCACCGGCGGTACCGAGGGAGGTAGCTCGGACCAAAGAGCTTACTCTGAGTTGGGGGGTGGTGCAAAGCTGAGGCCCCAGGACAGTGTTAGGAGCAGGACAAGGATGGCAAGAGCTGGGCCCCGAACAGAAAGAAACGAGGGAAGTCACGTCCAGGCTCGGGGCACTGCCCGGGCAAAGGCAGAGGTGAATGAGCTGGTGAGGACAGCGAGGACCGCGGGCGACAGGAGACATCTGGAGCAGGCTCGCGTGTTGAAGGGCCTCAAAGGCTGCTGGAGACAGGCGCGGGCACTTGTGGAGGGGCAGGATCGGAGGCTTTCCTCGGCTTCCGTGGGAGTGGAGAAGAGGGAACAGCTGGAGCTCTGCAGAGGGACAGGTGAGGAGGCTGAGGAAGAGGGGAGCCCCAAGGGGCCTGACACAGACTGCACCTGGCTCCCGTGAGAGGAGCTCTCTCTTCAAGGACCTTCTTGGTCCCGTTCAGATTCCTCCTCTGGCGCTTGCACGACCCGGATTCCTACTTTTCTGAGCACTACCAATTACAAGTGCCTCCCCCAACAGACCGGGATGTCCTGGAGGCCAGGCGCTTCCTTACATCTACATCTTTGAGGCTGCAGCACCTCGCACGGGGCCAGACAGTGTTCACTGAACTGAATTCTCAAACAAGGTGATGAGCCCAAGTCACTCTTCATTGGGGAAGGGGAGGTCGTGCCGGGGGTCTCCGCAGGTGCCTTCCTGTTGGAGCTCTTGGCAGGGAAGTCCCAAAAGGAAGCATGGGATTCACCAGGTGACACTGTCCCGTTGCCTCTTCCACCTGAATTCCCTGCCCCAAGATCAACACCCGGGAGATCTGTTCATGCATGGCTGCTCACTGCCCATCATGGAGGGTGGCCAGGGTGTGGCGAGGCTCCAGTGAGACGCTGGATGTAAACCATTTTGCAAACCAGAAAGCGCTATAGAAAAGCCAGTTGTTACACTCATTATTGGCCTCCCTGGGCCTTCAACTCCACAATCCTACTGGGCTTAAGCCAAGTTTACAGAGCCGTGCGCTGCTGCGTGTTTAACAACCAGGCCCGTGTATGCACACGTGCTGGGAGACACATTGGCAGGCCCTGATTGACTCTGCTTTCTGAGGTGTACACTCTCCCACACACTATACAATGGCTCTCAAAAGCCTGGCTCCAGCAGGTCCCAAGGCCCTGGAGATGCCAAGGGCTGGGAGGGTCCTTTCCCCAACTCTGTCCAGGAAAACACTTTGAGTGATAGTCACAGAATGTTCAGCCCAGAGAACAGCTGGGGGGGGGGGGTTGCCCACAATTCCTTCGATCTATGCATGGGAAGGGAGAGGCTAGCAGATGTCTGCCACTCTGGAGCTCTGCCTGCAAAGGGCTGAGCCAGCCTGCCCGTGAGAGTGGGGGCCACCAGTTTGTCTAAGGGGAGGGCCACACTGGAGACAGCAGGTTCTGATGACCAGCAGTGAGTGAGCTTCTAGACCAAGGGAGACAGGGAGGCCCATTCTTTTTTAAAGGAGAGAGGGTCAGTTCAGCTGCTGGATTTCATCCCCCCTCACTTGGTATCCTAATTGGTCTCCTTGCCTCCAGCCTCTCCCAATTCCCAATCTCCCAATGGTCTGTCACAGACTGGCCAAAGGGACTGCTCTAACCAAATGCCCTTCCTCCAGCACATGCACCAATAAACCCCAGGGGCTCCTGTTTGGATCAGATTCAAGTGCCTTTCCAGACTGATGGCACATTAGCTGATAAAAACACATTCTAGGTTGTACCCCAACCAGCCTCCACACCTTTGCACCAGCTGTCTACTGTGCCTGGAATGAACTCCCTACTTACCTCTGCCTCTTAAAATCCTCAGCTTCCTTCAAAGCAACAAACACCTCCTCCCAGAAGTCTTCCCAGATTCCCCAACTGCTAGTGTTCTTCCAATGTCTGCGTGTTGTTTTCATTTTTGTCTTTGAATCTCCGTCAGCACAGTGCCTGGTACACAGTAGGTACACCATCATAAAATGAATCAGTAACATTTCCATAGCACCTACTGTGTGCCAGGCACTGTGCTAAGCGCTTTACAATGATCTCATTTAGTCCTCACAACAGCCCTGGGGAGAAGGTGCTTCTATTGTCCCCATTTTACAGATAAGGACACTCATCAAAAACCGAGGTTGAGTGACTTGCTCAGGGTCACACAGGTAGTAAGTGCCTGAGGCTGGATTTGAATGCAGGTCCTCCTGACTCCAGGTCCAAGGCTCTATCTGCTGGATGACTGGTTTGTTTCACCTCAGAGGACTGAGACCTCATCCACGTGGGGACTTCCTGCCCCTTCTCTTCCTGTGGGGCTCCCATCCACTTCTCCATGTATGATGCTCCTAAAGGGTCTGACAGCCCGTTCTTCTCACAGATTGGGTCCCAGCACCACGCTCAGGCTGCATCCTCCCTCCCCTCCCAGCCCTGCGAGCACTCAGTGGTGCCTGGGCCACTAATTGGAGGGCAAAGCTGTCATTGGCTCACAGTGGGTCTTCCCAGGGTACTTTGATTTTCCAGGTCTTGATTTTGTGACTCACAAAGCACAGAACATGACTGGGAAAGCTGTTTGGGCAGGGAGCAGCCCTAGGCCCCGTTCCTTGGAGAATTCCTCTCAGAGCCTTCATGGAAGCCACCCAGGCCACTCTCTCCTCCTCTCCGAGCTGGCTGCCCTGCTTGAGACATCTCTATCATGCCCCCCTGGTCTGGCACCTCCTTCCCTCCCCACGCCTGCTTTGGGGCTTCCTTCTGTGGTTGTCCCACCCACTTTAGATGGGAAGCTCCTTGAAAGCAGGGGCTGTCTTTCATATTTGCATCTCCAGCACTTGGCACAGTGGCCGATACATAGGAGGTACTTCATGTTTATTGACTGACTGGGTCCGACTCCTGGCCGGCTGCCGTGCCTGCTCAGATAGACACATGGACTGTCCATCTTATGGACGTGGCAGAAGTTGGTCCATGTGTATTCCTTCTGCGAGTGGTTTCTTCTGAGTGGAGGGCTTGGAGCAACCAGCACAGTGTCACCTATAAACAGAAGTGTTGTGTAGACCTCTCTCAATGATCCCTCCCCTATTTGGCTTCTGCCCGGCCAAATCCAATGGCCTTTTCTCCATCCTCACTCTCCACTTCTCTGCAGCCTTTGACATTGCTGGTCATGCTCTCCTCTCTAGATCTTTGGGACAGTCCATCCTCTCGGGGTTCTCCTCCTCCCAGACCGCTCTTTCTGGCTCTTTTGCTGGATCCTCCAGACCACACCCTCTCATCATGGGAGTCCCTCAGGTTCTATCCTGGGCCCTGCTCTCTGCTACTTCACTTAGTGACCTCACCAGCTCCCATGTATTTAATGACCATCTCTATGCTGAGGATCCTCAAATCTACCTCTCCTGCCCCAATCATCTCCAACTGCCTTTTAGACCTATCAAACTGGATGTTCAGTAGACATTTTAAATGCAATATATCCAAATCAGAACTCATTCTTTCCCCCAACCTTCCCTATTACTACTGTAGAGGGTAAAACCATCCCCCCAGTCCTCCAGGCTTTGCTACCTAGGAGTCATCCTGAATTCTTCACTGTGGCTTGCCATTTCCTTCTCCAGCTCATTTTACAGATGAGGAAACTGAGGCAAACAAGGTGAAGTGACTTGCCCAGGATCACACAGCTACTAAGTGTCTGAGGCCAGATTTGAACTCAAGTTGATGAGTCTTCCTGACTCTCGGCCCCTTGCTCTGTGCATTCTGGCGCCCCCTAGAGGGCTTCCTTCAAGTCGCACCTAAAAAACTACTTTGCATAGGAAACCTTCCCTAATTCTCCTTCTCTTTGTCATTTCCTATTTGTCCTATGTATAGCTTTCTTTGTAAACTTGTTTGCCAGCTGCATCTCCCATTAGATAGTAAACTGCTTGAGGGCAGGCACTGTCTTTTGCCTTTTTTTGCACCCGTAGGGGTGCTTAGCACGGTGCCGGGTACATAAATGTTTACTGATTCCTGCCGTAACACAGGTAGACACCTATTTCGAACGCTTCTTTGCACGCGACAAATGACAGACGTGGCTGGGCCCCGGCTTCTCTACCCCTCTGCTCCAGGGATGGACTCCACAGACTTCCCTGCGCTCCTGGCCCCGCGGTGGGCTCTGAGACTGCCAAGGCTGGATCTCGCCTGACACGCAAAGCCTTCCCGTGCTGAGGGGCTGCAGGGGAGAGGAAGCTGAGAAGCGCGTGGGCAGAAAGAGCAGGAGACTGGCAGGGAGCAGCCCCTGAGAGCCACGAGCTTGTCTGCACGGGCCGCTAAGGTCCTGGCGGTGACCGCAGAGGCTGTGTGGGGCTTCTGCAGAACCGGCCCTTCCTCTTCCACGCTTTCTTCATGAGAACTCTTGAGACAAGCAGAGGCGTTTCTGGACGAGGGAAGGCGGCCCTCAGGGTTGTCAGAGCTGGGGGCCAATCTCCTTTGAGTGGTCACAATCTCAGGCTGCCCGATGTCACCTCGGACATTGGGGTGTGTGTGTGGGGGGGTTATCTTTCATTTCTTTGAAAACTTCCTCTGTGAGATCTTGAAAATCAGTGTCTTATTCCAAGGATGTCAGAGCACAGTCCTCATCTGCACACAAAGAAATCTGTATAAATGCACTTTATTGGTGGTAGCAAAGAACAAAAACCAAGCAGGCATGGATTCCACAGATGCCATGGGGTATCTCTGTGCTGTGAGAAACGAAGCACAGGGAGGTCTCCGAACCCGAGCGGCGATGCGTATAGCCTGGGATACAGCGAGCACACGACCGAGACCGCGGAGGCAGAAGGACCAGGGGGCTCTGGAGCGCCAGTGTGCCGGCCCCACCTCCAAGAAAGCGTCTCCCAGCCTGCTCTACAGAGTGGGAGGCAAGTGTGGACTCGTCAGTTGCGCTCTGCCGAGTTTCGCCAAACTCTACTTTCTCCTCTTTGTTACAAGGAGAGGCTATCTGCACGGGGAAGGAAGGAGGGGCATTTTGAGAAACGAATGAAGATGATGTAGAAATAAATGACAACTCAAAAATAAGTAAAAGAAAAATCATCTCTGGGCATCTTTGAAGTTACACTGGCTTCAGCACAGATTTCTTATATACTTGTTCAGGTCCAGTCATTTATCATGAACTGCCCTTCTTCGGTACGCTCCTAATGAAAGCACACGGGACACTGAGGGAAGGGGGGAAGGAAGGAAGGAAGGAAGGAAGGAAGGAAGGAAGGAAGGAAGGAAGGAAGGAAGGAAGGAAGGAAGGAAGGAAGGAAGGAAGGAAGGAAGGAAGGAGGGAGGGAGGGAGGGAGGGAGGGAGGAAACATTCATTCAATGCTTACTACATGCCAGACACTACTTTGTTTCTGAAGAAAACAGGAAATAAGTTTTAGATCCCCCAAAGAAGGAGGCGCCCCTAATTACTCATGAGGCATGGCTGCATCTGTGCAAACACACACACACACACACACACACACACACACACACACGCCCCCTCAGCCACCTGGAAGGGGCACCCAAAAAAGCAGCAAAGGTAGTTGAGAAAAGAGAACAGTTGGTCACGAGAAACCAGGAGAGATTGCTGAAGCTGGGGGCTTCAGGCGGATAGCCTTGATGGCCAGACAGGAAGACTCAGGAGAAGTGGATGAGGGAAAGAGGAAGGAACGTAGACCAGACATCTGCCAAATGAGGAATTTTCCGGTAACAGTGTCTGGTAAAAAGGGTCATTATGTCAGCGGGTGGAAGGCGTGTCCTGGAGATGGCAGCTCTGAGGAACTCAGGTGGAGGAGGCTGCAGCAGTGTCATGGGAGCCTGGTTTACAGAACATAGATCTCATTCGAGGTACTTGTCAGAGAACCAGTGACCACAGGACCGCAGGCTGGAAGGACCCTCCATGGTAACGCCTTCTCTGGCCATCTTGTCTGGCCGTCTCTGCTACTGACCGCCCCCTTCTCCTGAGAACGTTCTCTCCAGTTTGCAGTTACCACGACTTCTCCCTTGTCTCCCAGACACCACCTCATTCAAGTTCTCAGCACCTGTCCCGAGTGCACCCGCAACACAGCCAGGTCCACCTGTGCACAAGGGTGACACGAGACCACCGAATGCTTGCTGAAATCTGACAGGGACCACATGCCCCGACTCCTGCATGTACCAAAGCCATCAAGAAGCTGGAGACTAGTTCATCTGCGAAGGTCTTGGGGTTTTCACGGACCGCACGCTCAGCACGGACTAGCCCTGAGAATCCTCTCCCAGCCAGCAGATCCTCCCCCAAATACCTGACCACAGCCTCCCAACTGTCCCTCTAAGACGACCACGGCCTTTCCAATCAATTACCAAACTGATCTGTGTGCTATCCCCTCACACATCGTCATCTCCTCCCGCCCTGCCTTTGCCCAGGCTGTCCCCTAGGGCCGTGGGAATGCTGTCTTCACCCCTACCTCTGACAAGGAGCCTTTCCTGTCCCCTTCCCCCCAAGGCTGCCTGCACAATTCAGTCCAATCCCGTTCATTAAGGAAGCTCCTCTGACATCCAAGGCTCTTAATTCCTCACATTTGTACCTTTTGGTGGCACAGGGGTATGCTCTGCCATCCACACGCTAAAATGCTCAGGCACTGCGCAGCTTTGGGTGGGCACCCTGTTTGCTAGAGCTGTTGTTTCGGTATCCACAGGGCTTCTGGTTGGGCTGTGCAGAAGTATATGTCCCCTCCCTGCCCTGGCACAGGGTTCAAAGGACACAAACAATTGAAGTGATTCTTCTGGCCTAATTCCAAATGGTTCTTCAAAATTGCTGGATCAATTTGCAGCTCTACCAACAATGTATCAACGTGCCTGACTTCCTAGAGCCCCGACCAGACTAGGGCTTTGATCTTTCTCCCTGTTAGGGACTGCCCAGGCTGCCTTTCAGAGTTATCACCCATCACTCCCCTTGAGGCCCTCGATCTCTGCCACATTCTGTCGTCCACCTTCACTCAGCCTGTGCATGTCTGGCATGCACTCACTCCTGAGCGCCACCTCTTAGAACACAATACTTCAGGTCTGGCCTGACCTGGGCAATACTGTTAGCTCCTTTCTTCTGGACATCAGGCCTCTCAATGCAGCTGAGGATCACACTGTTAACTCACTGAAAGCTTGAGGTCCACTGAAGCCCCCAGATCTTCTTTGAATGAACTTTTTAGAAAATTTTTTTATTAATTTATTCTGATTTTATCACCAATCACTTCCATAAGCTTTTGAGCTTTTAATTTTTCTCCCCCTCCCTCCCCCACCCTTCCCCAAGATGGCTTGCAATCTGATAAAGTGAATGAACTCATCTAGCCTTTGACACCTTGGTACAGCAGACTTTGTGAAGATAACCAGCCTCAGAAAACCTTGGCCAGGCTCACACTAGCTTTATGGATGGGCTGGGAAAGAGTCCTCCCCTTCCAGAATGCCCAGTAGCCTTTGCCCCTTGATGCACAGTAGGGCTGCCAGCTGCCTGGATGGAGGTCCCCGGGCCTGTGATCCTTCCACTATGCATTAAAAAGGCTTTTTCTTTCCTTTTTTCTAAACCAAAGAAATACCCCAGGACACAGCAGTGTCAGCACCTCATCCTTAGAGGCTGTTTTGCCTCAAGTTAAAAACACTTCATTCCCACAAATCCTTTGGCTATAAAATCACAGATGGTGGAGGTTCTGTCCCTCAAGTCTGCAAAAGGCTCCAAACAGGAAACATCAGTCATCTGGTGGCTCTTCTTGGGACAGCAAGTGTGTGAATGAAATGGAACCCTCTGCAACACCCCCACTCCCCATGAGAGTTCAGGCCGGAAGTCATTGGGCTGTGGAGGCTGCCTCGGTCCTTAGTATTGTGTCTGGCAGATGGGCCACCTCCTGCCCCGCCCCGTGTGCCCCCACCACCACCTTGTGTACCCCTACCCCCACACACATCACCCTGTGTGCCCCCCACCACCACCCCATGTGCCCCCAGCACCACCCTGTGCACCCCCTCTACCACCCTGTGTGCCACTCTGTATCACCCCATGTGGCCCCCCAAACATAGCAAGGGGGCTACTTTTTACTAATAGCTTTATTTAAATAAGACATGGGAATTTCTCTACTGGAAAAGTACCAAACAAAAGCCACATCTGTCCTCGCATAAGGAAAGCCTCAGCGTCCAGTAACCGGGCTTCCCAGGACAGCGACGGACAAAACTGAAACCACGTCCGAGACGTCTCCAAGCCCAAGGGGGGGGACATCTGAGCTCCAAAGCTTCCTGCGAATTTACATGGAAAAGCAGAAGCTCCAACACAGCACGTCCAAAACCCTCAGATATACTAGGAACAAACGGGCAGCACAAGTAATATTTAGCTTCTCGTGGGAAAAGGAATGCGTGGAGCGTCACCACAAATCTCATCCATCAGGGAAATTCAGTTGTTCCCCCTCCCCCCACCTCCTTGCCCCAACCCTGGCCTCCGCCTCCTCCTCCTCCTCCTCCCTCAGCCCTGGACAGACAGGCAGGCAGAGCAGCAAGGATGGACGGTGGAGCTCCCAGACACACCGCCCAACTGGCCTTTGCTCCCTTCTTCCCTCTCCTCTTCATCAAGGCCTGAGAACTTTAGGGTGAAAGAGATCTGAAAAAATGGTTTTCAACGGTTCCCACTGAAAACGACAGGGTCCTTCGCTCCATGAAAGTGTCTTCTGGTTGAACGCCATCCGACTGCTATCATAAAACCAGAATATGCCTTGGGAGGAGAAAGCGGCAGCTGATGTTAGGGGAGGAAGAAAAGGAGCATTGGGATGGCTGACACCCCCCTCCCTCCCACACACACAGGCCCTTTCCCTCACTGTCCTCATCCCTTTCCAACCTTCACCAGGAGCAGGAGCCAATGCAGCCGGCTTCCCTGGAGCCCAGAGTATGATTCCGAAGACGCCCGGCTCAGATCCTGTCTGCCCAGGGCTTCCTACCCTGCCTTATGCTTCCCACCTGGAGGAGAACAGCAGAAATGACCCCTGACAAAAGATACAGAGAGATGGGGCTAAGGGAATGCGCTTCCAGCTGCCGCCCGAAGTCACCAAAGAATCCTCGGCTGACTCCTTTTCCAGCTCGTCCCCGAACAGAACCCTCTCTGGGCCCGAATGTCGCTTAATTCGCTCAAGCTGGAGAGGGTGGAGGTGAGCAACCAGAAGCCTGTTCCTTTTTAGCCAGAAAACGAAGGGACAATTTCCAAAAAGAGAAACTCAACACGAATTTGCTGGAGACGTGAGTGAGCGCTCCTCACCGTCCCCTGTAAAATCCCTGCCACTGGGGTGCGCACCGCGTGGAGCGTCCCTCCTGGAAACCTTGTTCTCAACCTTGCCAGAGTCATGAGGAATGCCCCGTTCGACCCCATCCTCCTGCTGCCACCTGAGAAGGGGACACCGGCTCCTGCCGCTGGCTGCCCCTGCCCAGGATCACCCTCCTCGGTGGAATGGAATGAGGAAAGATTGATGCAGAGATGTCACCGGGACACCTTGTCTTTGCAGACAGGATTCACATTCCAAGTTACCTGAGTTAGACTTCGGCTGAGTACCTGAAACGAGGCGCCACAGCAGGGAAGGGCTCTTGTGCGTCTGGCGGCGTGTGCGCCGTGCGCGTCACAAACACCTGGCTCAGTCCTCAGCACAGGACACACCCCAGCCAGACGGCAACTTTCTGATGCAGAAGGACTGCAGCAGACCCAGGACACGGCCCTCGTCTGGTCAGACACACGAGGAAACGCACAGTCTCCCCTGAAAATGCTCAACGATCCACACGCTCTGCATCTCTGTTTCCCATAAAAAAGTAAAAATAACAAAAGGCTCAACTCAAGGCCTGTCCCCATCAAGAACAGTGATAGAAGATCCTCCGGGATGCTGACACGTCCTCTGTTCTGTCCAGAAAGGCGTCACCCTCCATGCAGACATCCGAGTGGCCATGCTGACCGGGCTTCCGAGGGCGAGGGCCTGCTCCCCTGCTTAGATGGCCACGTAGTTCTGAGACGAGGCCCACTCCTCAGCCTGACACTCGTTTGGTGGCGGGGGTAGCGGGGCTGGGCACGGCGGTGGGATCGTGACCTCCGCTACCGAGTCCACGACACTGGTATCATCTGACAGGGACGAGAAGGCCACCCGTGCTGAGAGCTGCTCGACGGTCAAGGCGCTTAGTATCGGGCTCTGGCTGGAGCCTGGAGAGCTCTTGAGCATCAGGTCTGAGGCTGGCAGGAGAGGGCCCAGAAGCCTTACAGGGCAGAAGGCGGAGCCGGTTGGGATGAAATTCACCTTGTTTTTGTCAGGACACGAAAAGAGAGGGGCTGAGATGGGCTGGCGAGCGCTAGAACAGGACAAAAGGACACCATGAAGACACGGGAGCCTGACCCCACATGGAGGAACTGTGGGAAGCTGGCTCTGTGCCCTGAGTGGGGAGGGCAGGGAGGCAGGGGCACAGGGCCAGAGGGCAAAGCTCCATATCTCAAAAAGAATGGGCTCACAGGGTCTCCCCATCTCCCTTGGAGGGCATCTCACTACTTGGCAAAGTATACGGAGACTGTGAGCCCCGGGGGCATGAAACTGCTTCTCCTTGGAAGGCTGGACCTTTCCCAGGCCTCTTTTCTCCTGTATCTTCAGTAATCCCAGAGGAGCAGCGATTTGTCTGTAACCCCGGCAATGTCTGACTACTATGAGCCACCCAGGAAACTGCCCATCTCCTGAGCTCCTGCAGCTGCGCGGGCAGCGCACAAGGGTGGGGAGGTTACTTACGCCATCTCCTCAAAGACCTTCACTCGCTCACACCCCTCCGGCGGCTCCCGCTTGAACATGTAGCTGTTGTTGGGTTTGGGAGAGGAGGCGTATTTCGGTAGCGGCGAACTGCTCCCACTGTCTGAAAATTTAAATCAGTTTGTCCCATTACTAGTGGCGGGAAGCCCTCTGCACTGAGCCTAGACTTGCAATAAGCAGTGTCCTGCAGGAGCGGCTAAGCCTGCCCACCCATCACCGAGCCTCTGGGCAACAAGCTCATTCTCACACCCTTATGGAGCACATTTCTTCTCAATAAAGGCAAGGCCAATCTGTCCTGCCCCAGAAATAGGATGTTTTTGTCTCAAAAACTGGGTAGTGAATAAAAGTGCTATACCCCCCCAAAGCCAAATGAACAAGAGGCCCCCCAACCAGGGCTTTCTCCGTGCTGACCAGCTCTCTTAATCAAGCTGCCATCTCAATGCCTGGAGCAGAGCTGTGGCTTTCACCGAAGCCCAGGCACCACAGCTGGCTAGAACCCCCAGCTCTCACTAGGACAGAGGGGACCTGCTCAGAATCCAGAGCTCTGGGGGTGGATGCTGCAGGGCACCTTTGCCAGACCAATGGCCCCACAGCTCTGAACAAACCTGCTATGAGAAAAGGTCTGTTTTTGAACAGCCAGAAAGTCATATCAGCTGCCCCTTTTGCTACCTAGGAAGGGTCCAGGGAGTTTGGATGCAGAGATCTGTCAATATCCTTAAAAATATGGGTGACCTCAGTGACACATCTGGACAGGACAAAAGCCCCAAAAAGCAGCATGGATCTCCCTGCAAACTGCCCCGATGCCCCCCAGGGTACACAGAGCCTCCTCTGTCTCATGAAGCACACCCTTGAGTGTCCACCCCAAGGAAAAGGACCTGTCCTCGACCTCAGCAGACCAAGAATGAGAAAGGAAATGGGAGTCGTGTGAGATCTGGGATCAAATCAAATAATTCAGCTATTCTTGTGAAGGCCCGACTCTGAGCAGAAAGATAACCTATCGGCTTTCCACATCTCCCTCGGCCCTCCCTTACATGACCCTGCTCTTCATCTGCACCGTGACCTCCAATCCCTTGACCCTTCCCCTGCACCAGCTCTTCTGCCCATCTTGACTCCTTGGTGAACCAACTGGACTCTCTACTGTCCTCTTCTCTTGAATCCCTCACACCCTCATCATAACATCAATTGTGCTGAGCCAAGCCTCGGCCTTGGGCCACTCCCACCATCTGTCACCTTCACTCTTACACATGCACCACTGCTGGAGAAAATCACGCAACCGTCCTGACGAGGTCCACTACAAAACTGGCTATACAACCTCAGCTGGGCCCTCACTGCCTCCAGGCAATCTTACCTCCTCCCATGGCAGCTCCCTCCCCCACTCTCTTGGCTGAAAACCCTGTCTCCTACTTTACCAAAGAGAATAAGCCATTCTCGTGAGCCTCCTCTTCTCCCCCATCCTCACCTTCCATCACTCAGGTGCCTTCTGTCCCTCCCTCCTCCTTCCCCGTCTCCCATGATGAGGTGGCCTTACTTCTGACCAGGGCCAAGCCCTCTACCTGCACACCTGCCTCCTCTAACAGATTGCACCCTCTGTCATCTCCATCACTTCTTTTTCTTTTTTAACTGAGAAGTGTTATTGATCAATACCTCACAGAACTCAAAAGGCCAAAACAAAAAAAGACATTATGGTTTTAGGATCTGGGAATGGGGCTCCCTCTCCCCCCTGTCCCAACTTCCAGTCTGTCTACATTTTACTCTGAGCTGGCTGTGGGAGATGGGTAGTCACTGAAGACAGAGGGAGGTGGATGGAGGCAGAAGGAACCCAGAAGTCTCCCCCTGCCCATCTGGGAAACAGGGCTTAGAACCCTAGTCTCTTTCTCTTCCTTCCTGTGGGAAGTGTGCGTTTTGTGTATATGTATATGAGGGAATCACAGAGTATTGGAGGATGGAGACCTCAGTGTCAAACTAGGCTCAGTCCTATCCCCAAAATTCAGGGAGAAGTGTTCTGTATCTCCCTAGAAGTTGAATTAGGGCTGATCACTTATTTTCAGTCTTTCCCTCTCTACTGGCTTATTTCCTCCTGCCTAACAAACATGACCAGGTTTTTTCCCCCACCCTGAAAAAACTCTCACTTGATCCTCCCATCCCCTCTACCATCCTATTTCTCTTTTGTCCTTTGTAGCTAAATGCCTTGAAAAGTTATCTACAACAGGGGCCATTGATTTCTCTCCTCTCGTTCTCTCTTAACCCTTTATAATCTGGCTTCTGGTCTCATCATTCCACTGAAACTACTCTCTCCAAAGTCACCAGAGATCTCTTAATCACTAAACCCAATGACCTTTTCTTACCCTCAACAAGAGGGAGAAGACACAGACCGAGGGAGGACGATGGAGAAGAGGCTGTGGAGCAGGTGACAGGAGGTCACTTGCGACTCTGAAGACTGCTGAGGGTCTAGTGGAGAAGGGGACAGGAAGGAATAGAGGCAGTGGCTGTAGATGGCTTTCTAGTTTAGCTACCGAGAAGAGGGGGGCCAGAGTGAAAGTTAGGGGGAACTGCTGGATCCCAGGAGGACACATGAGCATGTCTGAAGACAGCAGCAAAAGAAGGAGCCAGGGCAGGGAGAGAATGAAGGTGAAAGAGTACAAATGGAGAAGATAGGAGCCATGGGAACAAGGATGCACAGAGAGAGGGGAGCCTTGGCAAGAAGGGCCACCTCCCCTAAAGAGGAAGGAGGGAAGAAGGGAAGGAGGAGGTGGTTGGGAAGAATGCCTCGGTGGTGAGAGATTAACATGAGGGAGAGGCTGGCAATGGCTTCAACTTTTGTTTCTTTGGGGTTTTTTGTGAAATTAAAGTGAAATCAGAGAGGATTCTGTGAATTCTGGAATATAGCAGGAAACTGCCTGGCTCTCCCAAATTCCCCCAAAATAACTTAAAATAATGCCTCAAAGTGAACTTTTTAGAGCAACAGAAATACTTGAAAGTTGGGTAAAGCAGTTGTCCAGCCTAAGACAACTCGGAAGGACACTGGGGTGGTGGTCTGGCCTGACTGAAATGCAGGTACAACAGAATCCACAAACAATAAGCCCTGGGGGCACCTGGGTAGTGGCAGCTCGGTGTCCAGAACATTCCCCCCATGGACAGTGTGGGGGTCAGACGACTGACCGGGGAAGATTTCAGGGCCCTTCACTGATGCTGGACACAGGTCCCAGGAGCACTGACCAGATACAGTCCCAGGTCGTGGCTGTGGGTGAGGAGCAAGTACATACCGGTGAATGTGGTCATGGAAAGGTGGGGTCCTGGTTTTAGGTCCAGGGCAGAGAAGCTACCAGAGGTACCACTTTGTGGGGTAACACAGCTGCTGGGGACCCCCTCGGGGTGGAGAGGAGTACTTGAGGTCAGGCTCCCAAACAGAACTCAGAAAACAACAGGACAAAAAGCCTGAAGTCTGAGACATTATCCCCCACACCCTGGTACTACAGCCCAACTCTGACACTAAGTTAACAACAAAGAAATAAGCCACCAAAAGACAAGTGAGCCAAAGAAAAAGAACCTGACCACAGACAGCTACTACCATATAGGGAAGACCAAGGTCCAAACTCAAAAGAAGAAAATGAAGTTGAAACAGCTACTTCTACTTCAAAGACAAAAACCAAAATGGTCACAAGCTCAAAAAGAGTTCTTGGAAGAGCTTTAAATAAAGTGAGAGAGGTTGAGAAAAAAATTAGGGAAAAAATAAGAATAATGCAAGAAAATCAAGAAAACTGGGAAAAGTCAACCAACTGGAAAACCTTAAGGAAGAAAATAACTCCCTAAAAACTATAACTGAGCAAGGGGAAGCTGCTGACTTCATAAGACACCAAAAAATGATTAAACAAAATCAAAAGAATGGAAAAAATAGAAGCAAATGTGAGACATCTCATTAGAAAAACAACTGACCTGGAGAACAAATCAAGGAGGGACAACAGAAGAATTGTTGGACTACCTGAAAGTTATGATCAAAAAAAGAGTCTAGACACTATTCTTTAAAAAATTATTAGGGAAAATTGCCCTGAAGTTTTAGAATGAGGAGGTAAAAATAGAAATAGAAAAAAATCCACTGATCACCACTTGAAAGAGACCCCAAGATGAAAACTCACAGAAGCATCATAGCTAAGTTTTGAAATTCCCAGGTCAAGGAGAAAATACTACAATAGAACAAAACAATTTAAATACAGAAGAGCTATAGTCAGGATAACACGAGATTTAACAGGTTCTACAGTAAAAGACTGAAGTGCATGGAACATGATATTTTGAAGCGTGAAGGAGCTGGGCTTGCAACCAAGAATAACTTCCCCAGCAAAGCTGAGTGTAATCCTGCATGGGAAAAAAAGGATATTTAATGAACTAAAGGACTTTCAGGTATCTGTGAAGAAAAGACTGGGACAGAGCAGAAAATCTGACCTACAAGAATCAGGAAAAACATAAGAAGGTAAACACGAAAGACCAATCATAAGTGATTTAATCAGGTTAAACTGCTTACTTTTTCTATGAGAAAATATTATCTGTAACTCTTAAGTTATCATTACTAGGGTAGTTTGAAAGAACATACATAGATAGAAGGCTTAAGGTTGCGTTGAGTACGATGGGATGAGCCTAAAAAAATAAAATTTGGTAAAAAGCGGTAAAATGGAGCAATTATCTCATACAAACAAGGTGTGAATGAAAGAGCTGTTACAGTGGAGAGTAGGAGGTGGGGAGAGCTGGTAGTGGGAGAACCTTATTCTCATCAGAACTGAGTTAATACACCTACAAGGATACAAAAGTCTTCTTAACATACTGAGAAATAGCAGAGCAATAGGATAAGATAAGAGAGGGGCTCTTATAAAGGTGGGGAGATTAAGGAACAGTAAGGTAAGGGGAGAGGATAAAGGAGGGATTCTTAGAACGGGTGCAGATTAGGGAGGCAGTGGTTAGAAGTAATTAGATGTTTGAAGAGGGATAGGGTAAAAAGAGAGAAAAAGAAGGACAAATAGTGATGAAAAATAAGATGGAGGGAAAATACACATCTAGTAACCATAACTTTGAATGTGAATGGAATGAACTCACCTATAAAACAGAAATGGATAGCAGAATAGATCAAAAACCAGAATCTGACAATATGTTGTTTATAAGAAACTTATTTAAAAATGAGAGACACACATAGAGTAAAACTAAATGGCTGAAGTAGAATTTAATATGCTTCAGTTGATACAAAAAAAGCATGGGTAGTAATCATCATCTCAGACAAAGGTAAAGCTAAAACAGATTTAATTAAAAGAGATAGGCAAAGAAACTACATTATGTTCAATAGTACTATAGATATGAAGTAATATCAAATATTAGACCTGTATCTACCAAATTCTATAGCATTCATATTTTTAAAGGAAAAGCTAAATGAATTACAGGTGGAAATAGATAGCAAAATTATAATAGTGGAGGACTTCAACCTTCCCCCCTTAGAACTAGATGAATCTAATAAAAAATTAATAAGAAAGAAGTTAAGGAGATGAACAAAATCTTAGATAAGCTAAATACGATAGATATCTGGAGGGAAATGAATGGGAATATAAAGGAATACACATTTTTCTCAGCAATATATGGTACCTTTACAAAAATTAACCATAAACTGGAACAGAAAAACTTTGTAGTTAAATGCAGAAATGTTAAATGTATCCTTTTCAGATCATAATGCAATAAAAATTATATTTAATAAGAAACCATGGAAAGATTATAAATTAATTGGAGATTAAATAACCTAATCTTAAAGATGAGTTAAATGGGTTAAAAAAGTCATAGAAACAACAAATGAATTTATTACAGAGAATTATAAGGAGACAACATACCAAACCTATGGGATGCAGCAAAAGCAGTAATAAGAGGAAAATTTGTATCTCTAAATGCTTACATCAATAAAACAGAGAAAGAGCAGACCAATGAATTAGGTATGCAATTTTAAAAATTAGAAAAAAGAACTAATTAAAAATCCCAAATTAAACAAAAATTGGAAATCCTAAAAACTAAAGATGAGGTTAATAAAACTGAATGTAAGAAAACTATTGAGTAAATAAATAAAACTAGGAGTTGGTTTTGTGGGGGGGGGGGGACACAATAAAATAGATTAACTGTTATGATTAAAAAAAACAGAGAAAAGAAACAAATTACTAATATCAAAAATGAAAAGACTACAGCAATATATCACAAAGATTATACATTGTGACCACGTGGGATTTATGCCAGGAATGTAGGGATGGTTTAACATACAGAAAACTTAATAATAACAAAAATCTATGATTATATCAACAGAGCAGAAAAAGCTTTTGACAAAATATAACTCTCATTCCTATTAAAAATGTCTGAAAACACATAAACGGATTTTTCCTTATAATGATAAGACAATGATATCTAAAACCATCAGCAAGTATTATTTGTAATGGGGATAAGCTTAGAAGCCTTACCAATAAGATCAGGAGTGAAGCAATGATGCCCAACTGCCTATATGCCAATGTTATTCAATATTGTATTAAAAATGCTAACAACAGCAATAAGAGAGGAAAAAGAAATTGAAAGAATCAGAATAAGCAATCAGGCAATAAAACTCTCTTTTTGCAGACGAGATGATGATATTCTTGGAAAATCCTAGAGATTCAACTAAAAAGTTGATGGAAACAATAATTTTACCAAGGTAGTAGGATATAAAATAAACCAACATAAATCATTAGCATTTCTATATATCACCAATAAAATCCTGCAAAAAGGGTTTAAGCTTGTGGTATAAGAATTCACTATTTGGAAAAATTGTTGGGAAAACGGGAGAGCAGTCTGGCAGAAACTGTGTATAGACCAATGTCTTATACCATTTACCTAGATACGGTCAAAATGAATATATGATCTAGATATAAAGGGAGATAATCATAAGAAAATTATAAGAACACAGAATACCTCACCTATCACACTTATGGATAGGGAAAGAATTTATGAATAAACAAGAGAAGAGAGAGCATTGTGATACATAAAATGGCAAATTTTGATTAAATTAAATTTAAAAGGGTGTGTACCTTTACAATAATAAATAAAAACCAATGTATATAAATAAATAAAACAAATGTAGTCAAGATTAGAAGGAAAGAAGAAAATTAGGGCAAAACTTTTATAGACAGTTTCTGTGATAATGGTCTCATCTCAAATCTATAGAGAACCTTGTCAAATTTAAACAGATGAGGGGCAGCTAGGTGGCGCAGTGGAAACTACACCAGCCCTGAAGTCAAGAGGACCTGAGTTCAAATCCGGCCTCAGACCAAACATCTGACACTAGCTGTGTGACCTTGGGCAAGTCACTTAACCCCAATTGCCTAAAAATTTTTTTTAAATACATAAAAAAAAAATTTATAAAGATGAGTCATTCTTCAATTGATGAATGGTCAAAGAACATGAACAGGCAGCTTTTCAATAAAGATATCAAAATTATATACAGTCATATGAAAAAATGCTCTAAATCATTATTGATTAGAGAAATGCAAATTAAAACAACTCTGAGGTACCACATCACACCTATCAGAGTGGCTAAAATGATAGAAGTGGGAAACTACAAATGTTGGAGGGGATGTGGAAAAATTGGGACACTAAGACACTGGTGGTGAAACTGTCAACTGATCTAACCGTTTTCTAAAGCAATCTGGAATTATGCCCCAAGTGTTAAAAAAAAAAGAACTGTGCACACCCCTTCACCCAGCAATCCCACTATTAGGTCTGTTTCCCAAGGTGATCGGTTAAAAAGGAAAAGAACCTATATGTTCTAAAATGTGTTCTAAAATATTTATAGTAACTCTCTTTGTGGTGGCAAAGAACTAGAAACTGAAGGGATGTCCCTCAACTGGAGAATGGCTAACCAAGGTGTGGTATGATTGTGATGGAACACCTACCGCTGTGCTATAAGAAATCACGATGAGCAGGTTGACTTCAGAAAAACATGGAAAGACTTGCATGAAAGAATGAACTGAGCAGAACCAAGAGAAGGCTGTACATAACAATAGGGTTCAGAGAATAACTGTGAAGGAGTAAGCTATTCTAAACATTCAAATCAGCTACAGAGGAAGGAAGATGCTAACCACCTCCACAGAACCAACTTGAGAACAGAAATATGGATTGTATGGTACAACATAGATCTACCTCTATCTGTGTCAAATGGTGGCCTTCTCTAGGGCAGGGTGGGAAGAGAGGGAGAGAGAGAGGTCAGCAAGAAAAGAAACTAAAGTCCTCAGCTGAGAAAGCAGGAGAAGGGTGTGAGTGCTGTGGGGGGCTTGAGAAGGCAATAAAGTTGTAGGACGACCACGGTGGTGAGTGGGACATAGAAAAGGATCATCTCACTGCAATTCCACTCCAGCTGAGATGATTTAATACAAATCTGTAGTGGGTCTAATCTGCAAGTTCCTAAATTGTTCCAATTCCACCCAACACAATACAAACAGGAGCAAACGAAGCAGATGCTGAAGTAATCCGGAGGTTTGGCCAGCTATGTTTTTAGCAAGAGGACAAGAGGGGAGGAATTCTAGCAGAGGCTAGAGTTGAGGTGGTTTACCAAGGGGAAAGGAGGAGAGGACAGCCCCAGGACTCAGACCCGATATCCACGGGGAGGCAACACAATTTGGGGGTCACTTACGAAAGAGGTGACAGAGTGAAGGATCAGCGGCACAAATGCCCAGAAAGAATCAAGAGCCCATTGATCGCTGCCAGCCAGCACAGGGACTTTCTGATCTCCGCCAAGTCTTTACAAGAACAAGCCACAACAGTAAGAAAGGCATCCTTGACAGGACCAGAAGAGCTTTCACAAACTATTCCACAGGAGACACGCTAACGTTTGCACAGCCAACTCAAAGCACATGCACAGAACACAGATGGCACTGAGCACACTGTCCGGCTACTTACAAAGCAGTCGGGAGAGTGACACACGGGCTTTGTGATCCTTACTGGGAAGCTTTGGGAGCATGGGGAAACCTGTGAAGCCCTTCTCAGAACACTTTTAAATGCTCAAAATAAAATGGAAGACTACAAAGGAAACCAACTCTGCTGAAATCCAGTTGTCAAGTTATTAAACACAGGCATTCACTGACTCCTGTCACCAGGTTATGATCATCCAAGATTCCAAGGCTGACCCTCCAGACGGAATTGCATTTGGCAATTCTCTGGTCATTAGTAGCAATGTAGTAGTGACGAGGCCCCAGGCAGACACACGTTTGCTAAAGATGCCTGCCTCTCTCCACCACAGGATCCAAAGGAAAGAGGGATATCCTGTGGATGGTGAGTGGGCGGCCACTGCTACTCTCACTGGGACACCATGGAGCTGTGGAAGGCTGGAGCGAGGAGACCTGCCAGCCCAGAAGGGGCAGATGCTAGAGCAGGGGACCAAATGTGGGGGCCACAGAGTCAGTTTGTTTTTAAGCTTTTAGGAGCTATCAAGGAACGGATTTTCTTTGCAATCTGATGTATTTCATTGTACTTCATGAATTTAAAAACATGATTCTGATAAGGGATCCTTAGGTTTCATCGGAGTACCAAAGGGCTCTAAAATACAAAAAGGTTAAGGACCCTGAGGTCCTGTGGCATGGCTGGACTTGGGGGTTCATGGATCTAATTAGCACGACAAATAAATTTGTTCTTTCCTTGGAGAACGGCCAACCGATTCCTCCCAAAGCTCTTTCCCAGTGCCTCCTCTGCTACCATATGGCTCAGGCCAAAGGTCAGATCACTGTCCTGCAGACTGCACACATGCCCAAGCCTGACCCCTCCTTAAAAAGGCCTCCCTAGAGGGGAGGGGGCCATCCCCTCCCACTGCCACCCTGTTCTTCACAGCAGAACTAGGAAAAGAACGCCCAGACCGGCTGCACTTTCTGCTTGCACTTTCTCTCCTCTCCCCAAAGCTACCAGTGAGCTCCGTCTGAACCTTCTCACCCTTCCTTTGCTACGTGACCACTGGCCTTTTCCCCGCTTGGTCTGTGTGATCTCAGGTTCCCCTCCTCCATTTCTCGTTGGCTTCCCCCCTCCACGCCCTCGGTCCTGGGCCCCTCTTCTCTCTAGGTCTCCAGGTAGACAGATGACTGCCAGCTCGCAGTAGCCATCCCTAGTTTCTCTCCTAAGCTCAAGACTCACACTGGCCACTTGCTGGACTGGTCAAACAAAGCCCCAGAGGCACCTTCCAGTAGCGGCGCCCTCTCCCCTCACACAGCCCCTGACTCGGTGCCAGCCTGAGGCCATCCTGCCTCCCCAAACAGCCCCCAAAGTGAGCTCTGGAAAGCACTTTACACGTGTGCAGTCACTGGATGCACTGTCACAACGAGCAAGGTGCTATCCATGTCGGCGTTTTAGAGATAAGGGAACAAGAGGGGGCTCAGCCAGGATACCTGAGGCAGGATCTGAACTCAGGGCTTCCTGACTGCCGGTCCAAGGCCCTTCGCACTTGGGTGCCCTCACCACCCAACTGGGTTTCCCATTGCCTCTGGGATCAAACATGGACTCTGGCCTTTAACTGTCTTCGCAGCTGGGCCTGCATCTCTCCATCCAACCTTGTCACACACTGTCCACTTTCTTACACTCTCCAGTCTAGCAGGGGGACCTTCTCACTGTACCTTCAGCAGTCTGTCTTTCCTTTTCCAAGCTACTGACTCTCTCTTGCATACCTCTCACTTCTTTTCCCAATTTTTCTTCTCTCTTATTTGACTTTTAAAATCCTTCTTGAGCTCTTCCAAGAACTCAAGGCATTTGGGGCTTGAGACCAGTTCATATTCCCCTCTGAGGTTTTGGTTGTGGGCATATTAACAAAGTCGTCCTCTTCTGAATTTGTGCCTTCATCTTCCCCTTCCTCAAAATAAGAATCTATGTCATTGTCCGTTTCTGCTTTTTCTTCATGGTGTCTGCCTATTTCCTGACTTTTAAAACAAAATGTTGAGTTCTCCTGCTGGAGCAAAGCGGGCACTGACCCGAGCTTCTTTTCTCGCTCACCGGGGCCTTGCACTTGAATGTTTGGCTCCTGCTGGCCCGGGGATGTTTTGCTGCTGGAGGATGTCTGTCAGCCTGGAGCTCTGACTACTGGAGATGTGGTTCCCAGAGTTGTGTTGAGGCATCAGTGATTTCACTGCTGGAGAACTCTGTCCCCTCCATGGTGGTTTTCCAAGCTGGTTCCCCTGTCTGTATTGAGGCTCTCAGGGGTCCTGGTATTGGCACTTGCCTGCTCCACCAACCTGGGTCTCAGGATCTCCCCCTGGTTTGCTGAGGTGGGGCTTGTCTCTGGCTTGCTGGGACGCCTCCCATCCTGTACTGCTTCCCCTCCCCCAGGGCAGGAGGGGCCCTTTCCCGTTAATATCCCAAGCTTCCTGGGGTACAAAGACTGCAGTGCCCTGTCTTTTTGCTGGCTCAGGGTTTTTCCTGGGTCGATATTTTCTGGGCTTTCAGAGGTCAATGAGGGAGGGTGAGAGCGACTTGCTTCTTACGCCGCCATCTTGACTCCTGGAAGTGGAACCGTCAGCCTCGCTGTCCCTTCAATGGAAGAAGAGCTAGCAAACATAAGGCATTTATGTATCATCAATTGCATGCCTGGCACTGGGCTAAGTTCTAGACAAATACTATCTCCTTTGGTCCTCACAACAACCCAGGAGGATGATGCCATTGTTATCCCTGGGCCAGATAGCAGTGAAGTAGCTTTCCCAGGGTCACACAGCTAGCGCCCTGCACCTGAAATCAGATCTTGATGGCCTTGAGCCCTGCCTCAGGGCCTGGCCTCTCTCCCTTTGCACTGATGTCCTTCACGGTTGGGATGAATTCCCTCCTCACTTCATCTCTGACACTCCTGCTCTTCCTCCAAGACTCTGCTCACGCACCGGCTCTGCTGTGACGCCTTTCACACGTACTTCTATGTGTGCCTGCCAGCTCCGCAAGAGAACAGAAGCTCCTTCCAGGCAGGCTCTGCTTCTCATGTTCTTCTCCAACATGGGCCAATTCATTCATTGCCTACAGAGGCATCTCTGACTGATTACAAAGCACGCTCCTCAGCAGACCCATTCCCTGAGCTTGCTGTCATCTGACTCAACATCACCAGGAGCCAGAGAGGCCAGGAGGGATAAGCCGGGTGAAAGACAGGGCGGGGCAAGGTCTGCAGAGCACCATGGATCCCAAAGCGTTCCACACACTGACCTCCCTCATCACAACTGCCACTCACTACTTTGTGCAGGACTGACAGAGAGCCAGGCCGCTAACAATGAGGGGGATGCGGAGCCCGGGGGAAGCAGCAGGCCCAGGTTCTGTGTGGCACTTAGCACTCACTAAAGGCTTGGCCCATTCATTCCCCTTTGGCTGGAGAACAAGGTTTTCTCCCAGAGAACCGTGAGTGGAATTTAAACAGGCATGTTACAGTAACAGAAATGACGCATGCTGGAGTCAGAAGGTTCAGTCCTACAGAATTCCTTTTCTTCACGTGCATGATAAGGTATAAGCTTTTTTCACTAGGCTATACCACAACCCTAGAGAAACAAGTCTTTTTAAATGTGACTTGCTGTTAAATATATGCTAAGTATAAAAAATGCTAAGAGTTGGCCTGTGATCTTATCCAGCAATTTCAAATCTATAAATCTAAAGGAAAGGGCTCTTCTCCGTTTTCAATCTTAATTCTCTGGTCCCAAGAGCCCCATTCACACCCCATTCACAAATAGGACTCTGGCCCTCTTGGAAATCACTGGTTTGGAAACGACAATGTCCCTGTTCATCAGCAACGAAGCCAAGTTTGCCGTTTTAAAACTGCATGTGTTGGGGTTTAAGCACATTTGGCCAAATGATTAAACCTTTGTACGTTATGGACAGGATTATATATAAAGATTCAGCGTTTCCTCTAGAACCTCTGTTTTTTCAGCCTGAGATCTGCCGATATCTTTAAGCACACATGATGTCGTCTTAGCTTTCTTTCTCAAGCTGCCTTTACCATTTCCAGGGATGTGGAGTCTCAAGGTGGATGGAAACAGACCCTCAACCATGCCAGTGGATCGATTCACGTCTCATCATCCTGTCTCTGTCATACAATTTCCTGATTAGGTTTTTACTCTGGCCTTCTCCAGAGCCCTTCGGTGGTCCCACGGGGTGGGCCTCCTCATGGTCTCTGGGAGATGCTCATCGTTAGCCATCAGCCACTCTGGGGCAACGGGGGCCACTAAGATGGTCTGGCCTGTGTCCACCCTTCCTGTCTGTCCAGTGCGTGTGCTCAGGCACAGTTACGTTGATGCCATCACCGCTTCTGCAGAGATGCGACCTGATCTTCTCAGATGCTGAGCATGGTCGAGTTTGTCCAATTCAACTTGATAGCAGCCCTGACCTATTCAGAGTGAAGAGGTGCTTTCTGGGCCACGTAAGGGGACTGTGCCACTGCATGGCCAGACAGAGACCGAGCCCCTAGCAAAGCCCGGGCCTTGCCCTGTGAGCTGAGCCATCAAACAACCACTGCAACTGGGCCTCGCCCCAGACTTCCCCGCACTGTAACCAGCACCCATCCATTCTCACCTAGGAAGGTCAGTCTGTGATTTTCAGGATCCCAGAAGGAGGAGGGTGCCTTGTCCAAACTCACCTCAGGGACAGGAAGGGCAGGGTTAGACAGTGAGAGGAGCTGAGTCTGTTTGGTTTTTTGTTTTGTTTTGTTTTTTGTTTTTGGTGAGGCAGTTGGGGTTAAGTGACTTGCCCAGAGTCACACAGCTAGTAAGTGTTGTGTGTCTGAGGCCGGATTTGAACTCAGGTCCTCCTTACTCCAGGGCTGGTATTCTATCCAATATACCACCTAGCTGCCCCAAGGGGCTGAGTCTGAACTCCACCTCTCCCACTCACTTATTACAAGTCATTTCACATCTCTGTGTCTCAGTTTCCTCATCTGTAAAACGAGGGGCTGGACAAGGTGGTTCCTAAGGCCTCTTCCTACATCCAGGACTCTAGGACCGACCACAGGCAAGTCACCAACTCCTTGGCTTTCCTAGTGGCTATCAATCCCAGATGAAAGGCCCTTCCCTTTAAAGCTCCTACCCCTTGCTTATTATAAAGAGACCGTGAAAGTCATCTCTCACAGGAGGGATTAGGTATGCCTTCCCTGGGCCCCAGAGAGCAGACCTGGAAGGAATGGGGGGACATCCCAGGGAGGCCACCTGAAGCTGGAGGTCAAGAAAAACTCCCTGACGGTTGGAGCTAGGTGAACGTGCTGTTCTGTCTGCTCTGTCACAAGGCAGTCACTGGGGTCCCTTCCCAGCCTGGGATGATTCTGGAGAACAAACAAGCCAACGACACAAATTCACATTTTTCAGCCAAGAGGCCTGACCAGGCAGGTATCCACTCCGCCTGAGATTCAGTCCTCGATTACCGTTTCCAAAAAACACGAGTCCTCTTGGATGCAACAAGCCTCTCTCCCTGTGCCTCGCCTTCCGTTTCTGAGATGCCAGCTTCCACGCCGCTGCTTGGGCACTGTGCCCTAGGCAGCCTGAGAGTGAGCAGGGTTTTACTGAGTCAAATGCTCAGAGCACTTGTTGTCGGTTCGCAGCTGGTCTGCTAATGATCCACAGTGTGAGCCCATCAGACGTGGGGCTATGTTTTCCTCCTAAGGCCCTCCTGGACCCTCCAGCTCCCTCTCTTCAACAGGCAGGTTTCACAGAAGACACCTGGCCCACGTCACCAGAGGAAACCCCCATGGCCAAGGGAGGAGAGGAGAGTCCTTGGATTTGGGGGCCAGCACAGTCTGCTTCCACCCTTCAAGGTGGGAAGCTCCAGATCACTGACTACCTGCAGACCCTGGGGGAAGCACAAGGAAAGCAGGAGCAGAGCCCCTCCCCACAGCTGGAGGGGGGGGGGGCTGTCCAGGCATTCCCTCTGATTCGTTTTCCATCCCTAGGCTGAACGATAAAAACGGCACAGGAAGGAATCGTGGGCATTTGACATCATTTGAACCAGAAGTTTAAAAATGGAAACTTCACAATAAAAAGATCAGCTTAAAATACTGAATCTTCATCAATATAAACACAGGCATCTCAAAAACAAAACACAAAATGCTCCAGATTTCAAAGGGGCCTTCCCCACCTTCCTCCCCCACGGCACTGAGGAACACCAAACGTCCAAGCAGAAATGCTGCTGACCCTCGGTCCAACCAGGATTCTACCTGGAAAGACTTGTGAGGAGACACCAGGACACATCTTGGTCAGTCACCACTCAACAAACCATTCCCTGAAAGAGAGTCTGGGAAACAGTGACTCGACCAGGAAGGGGACGGCAGGAGGAAGAAGGGCGAGAGGCCAGACACTGGCGCTGAAGGCCTGGGCGGCCCAAGTGGCTGCCCCACGCCACAACACCACAGCCCACCAAAGGGGCTCACAGGCCACACACTCAGGCCATCTGGGAAGGAAGCTCCTGAGCATGGTGGGGAGAGGCCTAGCCTCAGAGCCAAAAGACCCAAGTTCAATCCTGCCTCAGATGCTTCTGAGCCTCGTGAGCTGGGCAGGCCAGGGGACCTCCCTCAGCCTCATCTAGAAAAATGGGCACAATGACCCTGCCTCCTCAGGCTGTTGTGAGCCTCCAAGGGGGTAACAGATGCCCAGCACTCTGAAGCCTTAACACAATACACACATTAGTACTGTTATGGTGAATTTCCCATTCATCTTTACATAATAATAATAATAATAACAATAACAATAATAAAGGAACTGCCAGTAACAGGTGGCCAGGGCTGGCTGGTCCGGCGCTTGGTGAGTAAGTACTCCTTAAGGGCTGACATGAGTCAGGCACTAATGCCTGAAGGGATCGTAGGGCTGTGAGGCAGTTAGAAGGCTGTCATCTGAGAAGGGTGTAGGGGGGAGGGGACTGGGGAGGTGTTATTACAATTATTATTACAGTTAAAGAGCTTACAAAAGCCTTACCTGAAATGAGGCAGGACAACTGAGTCACTTGCTACGTTATCAGTTTTCATATTTCTAGTTATCGGACATTTAGAAAAGTTGGCATTTAAATACTCAAATGGATTTTCTGTTTAGTTTTCTTTTGACGTGGTTTTCCCTCCCAACAATTCTGACTCACCAATGTACTCTGAAGCACGACAAAAAGCAAAATCAACCAGAACAGCGACAAATGGACCCATATGCCCTAACATTTTGCACACTCTGTTTCGTAGCCTTCCTCCCCAGACAGCTGCAGCACCTTGCCACAGGCAGCACCTCGCCACAGGCTCTCCTTCTCTGGCATTCGCGGAGGATGTTTGTGAAAATCACCTGAAGGAGGGTCAGGAAACCAGCAAGAAGGAAAGGCCAGCAAAGGTCATGGGTACCCCTCCCAGCACGACCTCCGCTCTCCCCCAAGAGCAAGAAGCTGAAGTGATGGCGGCTCGTGCCGAGGCACCGGCCTGGGCCCTCCTCACCTTTATCTCGGTCATAGAGCAAGTCTTCAGTGGAGCACGGGCTGCCGTCCTGAGACACACAGGGCGAGTGGCTGCTGCTGCAGCTGCTGCTGCGCTCTGGCACCGATGGCGTCTGCGTGTCTACACTGCGAGTGCCGCTGCTGCTGCTGCTGCGATACTGGGCGGGCAGTGGGGCGCGGCGGCCATCAGGAATGTCCAGGGGCTGAAATACAAACAGCGCCCCAAGAAGTCACTCCCGCAGCCCACCTGCCTTTGGGTGGGTACCTTCCTGGGGAAGGCTTGCCCGGCGACCTGGCTGAGGCTCTAGGGATCCCACGCCCATGGCGCCAGCCCCTCGAGGTGCCCTTCCATTCACTGACCCCCAGAAGCACCACCAGCTCACAAACGGAACACGTCCTCTCCATCACCGAGATACGTCTTGGGCTCTTGTCCTCTCTTCTCCATTCCCATGGCATGCCCCAAGGCCGGGCCTGGCACCACAGCTGACACTTGCCTTGTCAATGCCACACCCAATGTCTCAGCTTGAGTTTTAAACTGGTGCTGGGTGTTCTGCTGACACTATTGAATAGCCGGGCACCTTAGCTGGAATTCCCGAGTGATTTCTGGCTTGGAGCAATCATTTAAAATACCCTTTAACAACAGAGTTCCCTCCAGCACGGTGCCTGGTGCCTGGTGCCTGATCTCTCCATGTCTCGTCTGAGACGGAGATGTCCCCTGAGAGCAGGGCCTCCTTCCACCCTTCCTTCTACCCCAAGCTTAGCGCAGTGCCTGGCCCACAGTAAGCACTTGAGGATGTGACCTGACCTTGGGATAACGTTTTCACCAACCCAGTTTGGCTGATCTCAGTAAATACGCCTTTGCTGCACACCGATTCACAGATTACATTTTTATGTTTGGAAAAGTCGGTTCCCTGGCACTGCCTTAACTATCTTGCATTTTGTCACCTGTGTGAAACCCTGCCAGGGGACTGGTCTGTGTTCCCATCACCTCGCCTGGCTCCTGGTAGAATGAAAGCATTTCCGCATCCAACTGTAAACACACTGGAAATCATCCTGTGACTTGGCAGTCAAGCTTCCACTCTCAGGCACAGCTGAGCCCAAGCCAGTCTCATCAGTGATTCCTATTCACTCTTGTTTCTCTTCTGCCCCTTTTCCAAGCGAGAGCCATTTCAAAGCTCTCAGAAATTGCCCCAAGGGCAGAGGGCAGGAAGGCAGAAGAGGTGAGATCCAAAGCTTTTTAATTCTATGTCTGACATAAGCAAAACCAAAATGCAAGGTCTGGGAAGTCAAAGACACGAATTCAAAAAGTGCTTGGGCTCATTCCTTCGGTTCACTTGGAAGGCTATTCCCAGAGGCTGGGAGGGTCAGCGTAAGCTCTAGTGAACAACAGCACAGCCTCTGGGAAGGGCCGGGCCTGCTGTCAGGGCTGGGATGGGACACCAGTCCAGAGAGACAGCAGAGACACCCATTTCCGACAGGCCCTTCGTTTTCTTTCCAGAACAAAAATGGCACGTGGGAAGCTGATCCCCACAACGTCCAAGGAGACAGATAAGCCAGCATGGAGCTGCCACGGGGGAGGGCAGATGCCAGGCCCTGAGGAAGTATCTCCTTGGACACCAAAAGAGCTCCTGACAGGCATGCCAATTCACAGCAGAGTGAACAAAGAATTGGAAAAAGGCAAACACTGTTCTGGTTTAAAAAGGGTGGGGAGGGGTGAACAAACGGAAGATGCTACAGGCCAGTGACTTAGCATTTTGTCAAAATTACAGAACATGGTTCAATCAATCCATAAACATTTATTAAGTGCCCACTGTGTGCCAAGCACTGTACAAAGTGCTAGGGATACAAAAAGAAGCAAAAGACAGTCCTTGCCCTCAAGAAGCTTACTATCTAATGAGGGAGACAACATACAAACAAATATATACAGAGAAGGCATGCAGGATAAGTAGGGAACAATTATAAGAGGGAAGGCACCAGAATGGAGAGAGGCTGGGGAAGGCTTCTTGTAGGAGGTGGGATATTAGCTGGGACTTCAAGAAAGGGAGATCAGCAGTCTGAGACAAAGAGAGCAATGTTCCGGGCCTGAGGCATGGCCAGAGGGAATGCCCAGAGCCAAGAGAGCCAGGAGGCCAGGGGCCCTGTACTGAAGAGCGTGCGTGTTGGGAAGCAAGGTGGACAAGACTGGAAATGTAGGCACGGCCACTGTGAAAGCTTCTGAAGGCCAAACAGAGCACTTTGTATTTGACCCTGGAGGCCACAGGGAGCCGCTGAAGTTTTACTGAGTAAAGGAATGACACGGTCAGAGCTGTGCAATAGGAAAATCTCTTGGGTGACTGAATGAAGGGGGGGCTGGCGTGGACTGGAGGACCTCCCAACAGCTACTGCAGTCACCCAGGTGTGAGGGGATGAGGACCTGCACAGGGCAGGGGTGGGGTCAGAGGAGAGAAGGGAGGCCATCTGAGAGATGCCGCCCAGGTCACATCAACAGGCCTCGGCACCACACTGGATGTGGGCGTTGAGAGAGAGTGAGGCAGGAGGACTCCTAGGTTGGGAGCCTGGAGGACAAGGAGGATGAGGGTGCCCTCGACAGCAAGGAGGGAGAAGGGTGTAGGGGGAAGGATCACAAGTTCTGCTTTGAACATACTGAGTTTAAGATGTCTATTCAACATCCAGATAGAGATGTCTGAAAGAGTTGCAGATAAGAGACTGGGGGTCAGCAGGGAGACTGGGGCAGGACAGGGCAGGCAGAGGTGAGAACCATCAGCACAGATGGTCACTGAATCCGTGGGAGCTGATGAGCTCACCAGGTGAGGTAAGGAGTGCAGAGGGAGAGGAGCAGAGGACCCAGGGCAGATTCTGAGGCACATCTAGGGTCGGAGGGCATGTTCTGAAGGAGGATCCAGAAAAGCAGATAGAGAAGGAGCGGTCAGAGAGGGAGGAGAACCAGGAGAGAGAGAGAGAGAGAGAGGGCACAGGGTGGCCTGAAAACCTAGAGAGAAGAGGGAATCCAGGAGGGGAGAGTGACCAACAGTGTCTAAGGCTGCATAGGGGTCAAGGGGAATGAGGATGAAGAAAGGTCACTGGATTTGGCTACTAAGGGATCATTAGTAACTCTGGAGAGTGCAGTTTGGGTGAAAGGGTAACGTTGGAAGCCACACTGTAAGGTGTGAAGAGAGAGTGAGAGGAGAGAAAGCAGAGGCCCCGACTGTAGATGGCCTTTTTGAGGAGTTCAGCTATAAAGAGCAGATGAGAAAGAACACGATGGCAGGGATGGAAGGATCAACTGAGGCGTTCTTCAGGATGGGAAAACATGGGCATGTTTGTGGGCAGGAGGGAAGGAGCTCCACAGAGAGGGACAGACTGAAAATAAGAGACAGAGCAGAGATGAAGAGGGGCAGTCTGCTGGAGGAGACGGGATGGAAGGGGAATGCTTGAGCAGGCAGAGGGGTGGCCTTGGTAAGAAGAAGACACAGGAGGTCAGTGTGGCGCTGAACTGGTTCTCCAAGGAGTCAAGAGAGCAACTAGTGCAGGGGAGCAGGCCTGGCAGAGAACGGAGAGGTCGAAGGACGGGAGGTCATGGTGCATGTGAAGAGTAGGCTTTGATACGGGAGAGTCAGGGGAGATGGAAAGCCAATAGATTATGGTCAGATAAGAGGATTTCCGAATTCTTGAATGTGGAGGTGGTACATCTGAGGGTGATGGAAAGACTGAGAATATGACCATCTCTATGGATTTCTCACTTTTTTGCCTCCACTGCATCACCTCCCAATCCCTTCTCCAACTGTGGCTCCCCAAACTGCTCTCCCCACTTACCAATGATCTCTTAATGGCCAAGGACCATGCCTTCCCTCTCCTGCCTTCATCAGAATCTTTCTTGAACTTTCCGTAGCTCTGGACACTAACCACCTGATGCTCCCCTTGGAATGCTCCTCTCTTGGCTTCCATGACCCTGCTCTCCTCGGACCCTTTACCTCCTTGCCCGACCCCTCCAGGGCCTCTTTGCTAGACTGTCCTTCTCCTTATGCACATTAAGCAAAGGCATCTTTCGAGGCTCTGTCCTGTCCCTCTTCATCTCTTCTCCCCATCACAGGATCAACCTCCCAATCTGTGGAGCTAAACCTTCCTCTCTCTCCTGAGCTCATTTCCCATGACATCTTTATGCATCTGTCCTACAGGCCTCTTCAACTCAGCATGCCCACTCCCCAGCCTCACAGTCTTCCTGCAACCTTCCCCATTTCCGCTGAGGGTATGGCCATCCTTCCAGTGATGCTGCTTTGAAATGTCCGAGTCATCTGCACACTCCCTTCTCCTTCACGCCACAATCCCACCAGGGGTCCACCACTGCTGTCAATGCCTCTTCAGCCTCTCCCTTACCTCTGCTCCTCATCCTTTCTCCTCTTGGCTACTGTACCAGCCTCTGCACCTGACCGTCCCTCCTCTACACCACCTCCCACATGGCTGCCAGGCAGACGGACATTCACAGAATCGCTGCGTCGCATGTCGAGAGCTAGAACAGACCTTGGTGGCCAGCTTGGCCAGCCCCCTCCTTTCAGAGATGAGGGTCTGGGGCCTGAGAAGAGGCCAAGGAACACTACACAGAGCACATATCCGAGATGGCATCAGAGCCCACTCCAGAGCCAGGGCCTCTTCCCCCTGTGCTGTGCCTAAAACCAAGACCTGACCAGCATTGTCCCCTACTCGGACACCTTCTGGGGCTCTCTACTGCCTTTCGAGTCAACTACAAACTTGTGCATTTGGCTTTTAAAGACTTCATCTGTCTCTACCTATCCAGGCTGAGTGCCAGGCCCTGTACAAGGTGCTGGGAATACAAAGTTAAATGTGAAATCGTCCCTGTCCTCAGAGAGCTTATGCTCTAGCTCCAGGAGACAATAGGTACTAACATAAGCATATTAAAAATAAATGTAAAATAACACATTCATTTGGAGGGGAAAGGGAATCAGGAAAGGCCTCCAACAGAAGAAGCTGGTACCTGAGCTGAGCTTGGAAGAAAGTAGGGATTCTAAGCACCTACTATGTGCCAGGCACTGTGCTAAGCATGTTACAAACATAATCTCATTTGATCCTCACCCCCCCCATTATAATTCCCATCTTACAGCTGAGGAAACTGAGGCAGACAGAGGTCTGGCTTGCTCAGTGAACTCAGGCACAGACAGCAGCAAGAGCAGTCTGGCTGGACCCCAGTGCATACAGAGCAGAGTCAGGTCCAGGAAGGCTGGAAAAGCAGCCTGAAACCAGGCTGCGAAGGGCTTTTGTACGCGATCCTGAGGCATCAGGGACAGGTCTACGCTGCGGTCACTGAGGAAGCTCTTGTAAGCGTGCAGGCAAGAGGGGGCCTGAACTCCACCCGGGCTGTGGTCAAAGGAGCGGAGAATGGGGAAGGCCAGAGGAGATCCTGCCAAGGTCACTCTGCCCTGAGATTCCTGATCAAGGGACAATGCCTGGCACACGGCAGCACTAAACAAGGGCTTGGTGACTAAGCCACAACATTAATAAAACATGTTTCCAGGAAACTTCACGTGAAAATTATAAAATAGCACTTCTGCTTCCGGACGCTCTCTTGATCCACTTCACTCCCCAACACAGTCCCACTGTGCTCTCTCCCTCAAACAAGGGTGACGCTCATAGGATCCCACTCAGGGGCCACGGAGTGCAGTCCTCCCATTTTACAGAAGAGGAAACTGAGGCCCAGAGAGGGACACGACCGGGAAGCATCAGGGGAGGGTCTGAATTCTGATGCTCTGAGCACCGAGCCAGTGTCCTTGCGACCTGGGGACCACGCATGCCAAGAGACAAATGACACGGGGTTTTTCAATGGAGCAACCTCCAAATAACTGCTAGGAGTAAAAAGCATGAAGAGAGATCCGTTCTTTGGCCTGGCTGAACAGTCAGTGTCTCCCGAACGAATTTACCAATGCTCCGGAGCCAGCTGCAGAGGCAGAGGACCTCAAGACATGGCTCAGAGAGAGCTACGTCACATCTGCTGCCACACAAACTTTTAACAATGTGAGGCTGAAGCCTCCCCGGCTTTGCTCTGTCTGGGTAGAAAAGAGCAGGCTTCCAGCTTAAACACAGATTCTGGGTTTAGGGCCGATGAGCCAGCCCAAGGCGAGGTGCAGGACATTCAGACTTTACCTTGAGGAGGGAAGCTACTGGGAAAACATTCCTCAGACATTTTGAACCTTTCCAGATTTTTTCTTCCTATCGCCAGCCCCCACCTACCAAAAAGAGAGAGAAACTCAGGCCCGCTTACCTTGCCTCCTTCCTCCTTCCCACCATTTTCTTTAATGAACACCTTTTCTAGCTCTGGGCTGATTCCTTCTACGTTGCAGGGTACCCGTGAAACAGCGGACTTTGGTGCTGAGATATTGGACAGAGGCATAGAGACCGATCTTGAGCCAACAACCTAAAAAGACAACCAGGATTGGCTTTCAAATCATTTATGAAAACTGAAACCGAAGAGCACCTGAAACTCAAGGAGGAAGAGCTCTGCCGTCTGGGCCGATCGCCAAAGTTCCGCCCTCTCTCACTGTCCATGAGCAGGAAGGCCCCAGAATTCAGTGGCTCAGAAGAGAAGACAGGGATTGTGCACCTTCAAGTTTCCATCACACGTGGCTTCTTGATCAACAACTCATGAAGCTAGCAGCCAAAAAGGCTCAGCGTGGGGCACAGAGTAGCCTGGGGGCCAGTGAAAGGCTTGCCGTGAGGGCAGCCTAAAGGACAAGCAGCCCCCAGAAAAGGGGAGAGCAGCATGCCAGGCTCCGGGAAGTGCCTGAGTAGTACAGAACAGAGGACAGAGCATTCAAAGTCCAGGGAGGTTAGCCCCTTTTAAGGACACAGATCATCTCAGGTCAAGGTTTTCACTTGCCTCTTCTGGAGCAGAAATGGAGAGCTGACCAGCCCCCAGCACCTCCTCGACTAAGCCTGTGTCCATCGGCACCTAGCTGTTTAGGTGCTGGGCTCAGCGCCATGCCTGCTCAAAGAGACCACGTTCTGGGCCTTCAAAGGCTTGGCACACATGCACACACGAACAGGGAACACGGGGTGGAAAAAACAAAGAGCAGAGGCAAGAGTGCACCAACAGGAGGCCAGGCCGGAGGAGGACAAATGTGGAGGACGTTCTCCCAAGAGCGCACCTTCCAACTCTGTTTCCAAAGGTGAATGGGAGAGTTCCTCCAGGACCACCACCCCTTTGTCCCCACAGAACATATGGGACTCTCTGGGTCTGAATCCCTTGGAGAATTCCTCCCTGCTCATTACTAACTAGGTGGGTGAAGAGCAGACAAGCCTGAGAAAAGGTGATCTTGGAAATTCCTCACATCCTCAGAAAGAAAGCTGCCACCATCGTCCCAATCTTCCCCTCTGAGGACCAGGGACAAGTCCCGTAGCTGCCCCGACAGAGCACGGCAATACATTCTTCCCAATGGTCCTAAGAAAGACTGGGCCTCCAAGCAGGATCATCCCTACTGCACAGAGGAAGAGACTGAGGCTCAGAAAGGCACAGCAAGTGAGTGACAGGGACGGAACTGGAATAAGCTTCCCACCCCCAGCTCTGTGGCTCTTCTACTAAATGGGTACTTTTCTTTTTTAAAAATATTTGCCCCCAATTACATGTAAAAATAATTTTTAGCATTCTTTGTTTTTAAATTTTTGAATTCCAAATTCTATCTCCTCCTCTCTCCTTCCCTTCCCTCCTCCCTGAGATGGTAAGCAATC
Source organism: Phascolarctos cinereus (assembly GCF_003287225.1). Lineage (NCBI taxonomy): Eukaryota > Metazoa > Chordata > Mammalia > Diprotodontia > Phascolarctidae > Phascolarctos > Phascolarctos cinereus. The sequence goes on along the minus strand of NW_027555514.1, from coordinate 1,994,649 downwards.
TGATACAGGTTATATATGTGCCATGTGCCAGCACATAAAACATACTTCCATATTAGTTATTTTGGGGAAGGAAGAAAGGAAGGAAAGAAGAAAGGAAAGGAGGAAGAGAGGGAAGGAGGGAGGGAGGAAGGAAGGAAGGGAAGAAGAGAGGGAAGAAAGGAGGGAGGGAGGGAGGGAAGGAAGAACGAAGGAAGGCAGGAAAAGAAACAATGCAAGCTTTGATCTGCATTCAGACTCCAGTTCTTTCTCTGGAGGCAGACAGCATGCTTCATCAAGAGTCCTTTGGGATTGTCTTAAATCATTATATTGCTGAGAACAGCCAAGTCATTCACAGTTCTTCATCACACAATGTTGCTGTTACTATGTACAATGCTCTCCTGGTTCTGCTCACTCCACTTTGTATCAGTTCATGGAAGTCTTTCCAAGTTTCTCTGAAATCATCCTGCCTGTCATTTCTTATAGCACCATAATATTCCATTACATTCATATACCACAACTTGTTCAGCCATTCCCCCAACTGATGAGGAATCAGTTTCCAATTCACTTTCACCATAAAAAGAGCTGCTATACATATTTTAGGTCCTTTCTCCTTTTCTTGGATCTCTTTGGGATACTGACCTAGCAGTAGTATTGCTGCGTTAAAGGGTATGCACAGTTTCATAGCCCTTTGGGCACAGTTCCAAATTGCTCTCCACAATGGCTGAATCAGTTCACAACTCCACCAACAGTGTATCAGTGTTGAATTTGTCCATGTCTCTTCCAACATTTGTCATTTTCCTTTTCTGTCTTAATAGCCAATCTGATAGGTGTGATATGTGTAGTACCTCAGAGTTGTTTTAATTTGCATTTCTCTAATCAACAGTGATTTAGAGCATTTTTTCATGACTATAGTTTCGATTTTTTTGTCTGAAAAGTGCCTGTTTGTATCCTTTGACCATTTATCAACTGTGAAATTACTTGCATTGTTATAAATCTGACTCAGTTCTCTATACATTTGAGAAATGAGGCTTTTATCAGAGATACTTGCTGTAAAAATTTTCCCCCAGTTTTTTGCTTCCCTTCTAATCTTGGTTGCAATGTTTGTGCAAAACCTTTTTAATTTGATATAATCAAAATAATCCATTTAACATTTCCTAATGCTCTCTATCTCTTGTTTGGCCCTAAATTCTTCCCTTATCCATAGACCTGACAAGTAAACTATTATTTGCTTGCCTAACGTGCTTATGGTACCACCCTTTATTTCTAAACCACGTACCCATATCTTGGTATATGGTGTGAGATGTGAGTTTCTGCCACACTTACATGGATACTTTAAAGAAAATCTTCAAAAGTTTTCCATGAAAAATCAAGGATGATTCAAAATAACAATTCTTAATTTATTTTGAAAATCCGAAGATAGTATTACTAATACCTAGCATTTATTGTTTCCACGTTTGAATGCCTGCAAAGCACTGTACACATCTTGGCCCATGTGATCCTCCCCACAATCTTGGGAGTTGGTGCTATGATCTCCATTTTCCAGGTGAAGAAACAGACAGAGGTGAGGTGACTTGCCCAGATCACATGGTTAGAGTCTGAGGCTAGATTTGAATTCTAGTCTTCCTGACTGCAGGCCCAGGGCTCTGGGCACTGTGGCAACCCCTCGTGCCTTAAGAAAATAGACTTTTTTAGAAAACAAGAAAGTAATCTAGCATCCTGAGCTTTTCACATCCCATCCTCCATGATCTGCTGGGATTATCCACCTGTGGGGATCCTGTCCTTGTTATAGATCGCCGCTCCTCCCACGAGAAGGACGCTGTGGGCTCACCAGGCCCCCCTGCCCGATAACACCCCTAACAGCCCGTGACTGGCCTGGCTCACCTGAGTCTGGCTGCTGGCCGCGGGGTTGCTGTGTAGAGGTGAGTGGCGGTCTTTCTCCCGGTGGCTGTGCCGGTTACTACTCTGCTTACCGCGCTGCAGCTGCTGTCTCAGCTTGGCGATCTGCTAGAAAAGAGGAACAAGGAGGCACAGGTGAGCACGGGGCTCCCCTCAATCCACTCGCTAACCACACACAAGCACTCCGCTACCAGCACACAAACATTCACGGGGCCAAGTGGCCCCCAGGCTGATCAAGCCTCTCTCTCCTCTCAACTATCCCACGACTCTCCAAAGTCAAACACGAGCGCCTAGTGAATCTTCCACCTCTGTCTGGGCCTCAGTTTCCTCATCTGTAAAATGGAGATGGTACCTGTCTCACAGAGCTGTCAGGAGGTTCACCTGAGTTAACCACCTAAAGTCCCTAGCAAAGTTTACAGCAGTCAGCGTATGTATGTGTAGTCTATAACCGCTGTGCTACCCTGTGAAAATATCCATGGTCATGTTCTCATCGTTATTGCCACATCTCCTGTGGTCAACGCCCCTACTAAGCCTCTAAGCCCCCACCCTGATGCTAATGGCCCCATATAGCCTTCTCCAACCCTCCCCTCCTGCCCCACCCCATCCCTCACATTCCTGCCCAAATCATCTCTCTGAAGAATCCACCTGCTCTGGGCACTCCTCATCCCCACATTTTCAGGGGCTCCCCACGCTGCTCCTAGGAAGAGCTCTGTTAATACCGTCATCAAAAATGGTGGCCTGATCAAACGAGCAGACCTAATGAGAAAGTAATGAGCCTAAAGTGGGTGAAATGATTAAGGATGTGGACTCACACCTGGTCAAACCAAGAACCCCCATCCTGGCCCTGAATGTGTGGAGTGAGCTCGGGGAGAGAAGCCTCTGCACTTCGACTCCAAGAACCCCAAGTCAGCATTCTCTGGGGTGCTCTACTTCCCATTTCCCATCACCATTTTACACCGGAGAGCTGGTGCTACCGGCATGTTTGACCACTCTGCTCTCCATGGGGCATTAACGTGAACGCCTGACAGCGTCTTCAGAGGGTAAAGGGATACCCAAGCAATCGACCCAGCAATCAATATCTGTGAAGCGCCTACTGTGTGCCAGGCCCTGGGCATAGATACAAAGGAAGGCAGAAGCCAGTCTCTGCCCTCAGGGGGCCCACAGTCCAACAGAAGAGACAACAGGCCAACAAGTATGTACAAAATCAAGCTATAGAGAGGACAGTCTTAGAGGGAGAGGCTTTGAAGTGGAAACGTTATGATTCTTCACAATGAGATGGGGAGTGAACATCTTTTCTACCACCCAAAGGTTAGCAGCTTACCTTGTGGCAGAGTACCTACAGGAGGTGCTGAATCAAGATGAATTGTACATTTTTCTTTACCAAAAAGTCAAGTGATTCAAATTTGCTGACCTTTCCTTTTATGACAAGTGGACCATTTAATAGATATTTCTGGAAAAATAAACCCACTTCACCTTTTTCTTTGAGGCACTGGAGATGTCTGAACAAAAATTGAGAAAGTAACTGCACTAGAAACTTGCCCAAATTGAGAGCACAATCTGTAAAGGTCCCGTTGCTATGGCAGCATGATAGAGAGATGGTTAGGCATCCCCTTCCATCTTTCCTCTGCAGAACTCCTGGTCCACTGTCCTTCAAACAATGGAGCTACAGTCAATCCACTAAATACCTAAACATGCTTCTTTCAGTCCTCTATGGAAATGTCGCTCTTTTCTTCGACAGAACCCCCCCACACACAATGAAGTTTACCTAGACCTCTCCTCACACCAACCCAGGGAGGGAGGTGCCGTTGGTGTTATCACCCCCTTTTATGGAAGAAAAACCTGAAGCCCAGGGAGCTTCAACCACTTGGCTCCTGTGTCTACAGCTAACGTTCTTCCTACCATGTGGCCTCCAAACCGGGAGATGATGCCCGACATCAGCACTGGCCACCCTACGCCCATCGCGGTTGTTTTTTAAAACTCTCAACTGTCAAAGATAATCATTAGTAACTTAAGAGTCACAGAATCCTATAATACCTACAAATCACTCAAGGCAATGACCACTACCAGACCCTTCAAATGCAGCCCTAAGCCAATGCGGTGAAGCCCACTGAGGCCAAGTATTCCATTTGAAAGAACCTGTGGCCAAAAAGGTGTTTACTACTAAGCAGGTCAGAAGAATCCACCAGGCCCGATGGCTGGCCACCTCCAGCCTTTCCTGCTTTGGACACAACTTGCAAGCAGTGCTAGTGAAGGCCAGTTTCCATGCTCGGAGATGTAATGAAGATTAGTATTCCTTTATCTCTCTCACACACACACACACACACACACACACACACAGCACTGGCAAGAAAAATAAAAGACGGTGACCCAGAAGTTGTACTTCCAAAGAGAGCTAGGCTTTGACGTGCACAGATCTGACAGAGTGGCCCCAGAAGCCCCCAGCACTAGCTGTGACCCTGACCCCCACCATACAGTCCTGTTCTCCGTGGCTGGGTCTGTGATGAGAAGGCCAACAGGCAGTGAGGAAAATCTGAACCCCACAGAAAACAGCCAGTTTATGACACCACTCCCAGTCCTCGTCCCCATCATGGAGTCCTTAACAAAGGCTGCAGTGCCAGGAATGTCTTTATTCTCCACCTGCCAATGGCTTTGTTAAACCACACCCAGGGCACCAACCAGAACCCGCCTCTGAACATGATCCGTGGATGTCAGTGTCCTCCTCTTTTCACGTGGATGCCAAAGAAAGTATCTGCAAAGAGGGGTCTAATTAAAAGGCCTGCCCAATGCTTCTTTCCACTCCCAGTCAGACACGACCACAATCTGGACACTGCTGGGGAGGCCAGAGGGGGCGTGGCCTGGTGTAGTGGGGGCATGGCCTGGGGCCAGGAAGACTAGTAACCAAGCCCTGCTTTTACCATGTAGGAGAGATAGGCAGCACCCACATAGAGACATGACACACTGTGTAGCCACAGGCCATCTGAGCTTCGAATGTAAATAACCCAAGACCGCAAATCCGTACTGTATACAAGCAGATGATGCATTCCTTCCAACTTTCCATCCTAGTCTTGACAAGGTAAAATCTGAAGACCTGATTCCTGCTCAGACTGGTCCGAACATCCCCATTATAATAAACAAACAAGGAACCACCGTAGTACACAATCAGTAATACAGAAAAACAATCACTCTTCCTGGACCATCACGTACAATGAAGCCTCTCAGGTCATGGTCTTGGCGGGAGCGTCAGCGCAGCTGGCCGCCACACAGCTGTGACAAGGAGGCCAGAGTCATACAACCAGAAAGGTTTCCATGCAATGTGTCTGCTTTCAGCTCATGCCCAGGAAGGCCACTTACCCTGTTAGGGGACCGGCCACAGAAATGTGGGCCCTGGCCCCAGCCCAGCATGGGGGACAGGACACTGACGATGAATCTGCTAAGGAGAGGCCAGGCAGAGCAATGTCACAAAAACCCAGAGAGAAGAGGGGATCAGGAGTGTCGAACTCTTCAGAGAGGTCAAGAAGGAAAGGCCGATGGACTTTCAAGTGATCGGCCAGGCAAGACTGCACGGGACAAAGAGGAGAGGGAGCTTTCATAAAAGAGAGAGTTATGGGTTTGTGATCTGTTGGTTGTTTTAAAAGAAAATCTGGGCCCATGTGAAAGCAGCGAAGCCTCCTCCAGAGGACCAGGAGAGGGGTGATCAGCCAGGCAGGCTCCTGGAGGAGCCGGGAGCAGATGGGGTCGAGGGGACAGGTCGAACAGGTCATAGCATCCTGAGAGCCTGGGGCCATAGAGAAGGGGGCGGTGTCAAGGCAATTTCCAACGCAGACTGGAGAAGGAGCCTCCGTGACTGGGTGACACTGTCCGAGACAAGGAGGGAAGGTTTGGAACAGCTGCCACGTAGGAAGCACCAGAAAAGTAGAAGGGGGACAGGCAGCAGTGAGGAGGGACACATGCAGGAGAGACCCCAGGGGAAGGGCTGGGCATCCTGCCTGGGCCCAAGCTTGGGCTGGGGCCGACAGCCTTCTGCTTCAGGTGGGCCGGATCACCACCCTGTCCCCTTTCACAGACAGGAAAACTGAGATGCAGGATGCAGAGATGAAGGGCTCTTTTGCCCAGGGACAGCCAGATTTAAAAAGTGAAGACAGACAGCATTTATACCACACTTTCCTCTGATCCTCAGAACAACCAGGCAAAGCAGGTGCTATTATTATTATTGCCTCCACTTTACAGATGAGAAAACTGAGGGAGACAGAGGCTAGGTGACTTGCCCAGGGTCACACAGCTAAGATGCATCTGAGGCTGACTCCAGGCCCAGCACCCTATGTCCACTGTGCTGACAGACGCCGGTTTTCCTAAGGTCAGCCATGTCCACTTTAGCATACTGCCCTGAGGGGGACCATGACCCTAAGGAGTGAGAAGATGAGCCCTAGAGTTATGCAGCAAAGCTCTACAAGGAGCCACACTGAGCAGGACTGTGCCCTGCACCGCCCTCTTCCCTCTCTACCAGACCCTCCCTCGTGCCCTGCACCCTTCGGCCTGTCAGCCCCTCAAATTAGCACCCAAACTCCCAGAAAAAGCCCTCCAAACTGCGGGCCGCCCTCTCCTCTGCAGCAGTGAGAGAAGAGAAACCTGGCCTCTCTGGAGGGGCCTCCAGAGCCCTTCTGTCTGACTGCAGAGGCACCTCCCACTTGGACTCCCCCAGCTTGAGGCCCTGGAAGCACAAGCCTGTGCGGAGGGGTCACTGGCTACCCACAGAGGGCCGAGACCAGCGAGGGGCGACTCCTGGTGCCCAGACAGCAGAGCAGCCCAGGATTCTGAGCCACAAGGGGCCCAAGGGACCGCCTCAGCCACTGGGATCATCTTATGGACAGGAGAATCCAGGGAGGACCCCGGAGCTTAACTGACTTGTCCACAGTCACATGGACAGAAATAAAGCCTTTGGAGGGAGCCCTGCCAAGTGGGAAATATGAAACTAAATGAGGGAGAGAATGGAAAAATGCCGAGATAAAATAAAAGTGTTGAAACAGATTTGGCCAAAAGCTCTACAGGTAAATCACTCTAGAAAGGCGAAGCTTCATGCTTCCCTGTAAGGACCACATCTCAACACCCAGGATGGGCCACTAAAGGTCTGTTATCCCCCAGGCCACCACATGGACAACCACCATGAGAGGCTTACCTCTTTCAGCTGATCCGAGCTGCCCCACGATGCTGACCGCTGATGGGATTTCTTCTCTGCCCCCTCTTCAGCCCAACAGCTCGGGGTCTAATGAAAGAAAAACACATGATCCATTCTGGCTCACTATCCCCGTGAACTCCAAGTATCAGAAACCCCCAGCAATGGCCCCTTACACGAGGCTGAACCACCATGGTACTCTGAACTAAAGCTTCAAACCCCATGAGTGAAACCGGAAAAAAAAAAAACAGAAAAGACATGTCAGCATTTCTATAACCAATCTGTCACTCCATCAATGACAAAAGAGCCAGCATCCCTGTCCCAGAAACTAAGAGATACAGAAATGACGCTAAAGAAAACCGGAGTCAGAGAGAAACTGGCCCCAGGAGGTCTGCGACGGCACGGCGACTCAAAACTCATCGAACCAAAGCAGCCAGAAAACACCGAGGATGACTAACCCAGCCCTGCCTCCACTCCACCCCACAAAAATCTGTGAGAACAATCTCTATGGGGATTAGCAGCATCCTCAATGAAGACAAGAACCAGGAACAGGCAGATTTTCTCCGACAGTATTTTACACTAGGCCATCCATCTTCAGCATCTCACAACTGACTAAAAAGTGTGGACAGTATGTGACCTTACTGTGCTTGACTTTTAAAAAGGCACCTGATTTGGTGGAGTACAATACTTCCTAAAGGTTCTGTTCCAACAACATGTCCTGTATAGATCTCAAAACCATACGCCAGTAGATAAAGTGCTGAGCTTGAAATCCAGTTGGCTTCAATCTGAATCTTGCCTGGGGATGGCATTAATTAGCAGTGTCCGTCAGACTCAGTTTCCTCATCTGTACAAGGCGAACTTCACAGGGCTGTTGTGAGGATGAAGCGGAAGCTCTTGTTACTACATGAAATCTGGGCTCCCTCTCCACGTGGGGCACGTCAAGCACGTGACAAGCCCCTGCTGTCCAGAGCAGCCCATCAGGCAGGTTCACCGGCATGGGCACTTTGGACAGACCCCACAAAAGGACGAGCCAGGAGATCCCCAAGGGCCAGACGGCCTTTGGGAAACTGTGCAAGTCTTTCAGCGACTCTAAGCTTCTCTTTCAAACAAGGCCTGTATGTTGTGACACCACCATTCTTCTGGGGACGATGTTTCACGGCCGCACGCCACCGAATGTAGCTTTTTCTGAAGAACGGAGACACCAGGAAGCTCCTCACCCTAACACTCAATGAGCTCGGTGCCCCTCGTGCTCCCTACCAGCTCGAGCCATCTGCCAATTTTATTCATTCATTCATTTGTTTGGCTACTCATTTATCCATGCACTTATTTAATTAGCTGCCTCTCTCACTACCCAAGGTACTTTTGCTCTTTTTGATTTCTTTGGGGGACGGGCCTGGCAGCCATGACACTGGGTCAAAGTGTGTGCCCGCCTCAGTAACTTGGGGGAAGTGCTCTGAACCACAAGACGGACATTGGGACAGGGCATGGAAAAGGGGCCAGAGGCAAAGGCCTCGGGGGGGGAGTGACAGGCCCTTCCACAGTCAGAGCCTGGGCTCTCTAGGCTTTGTAAGCCCGAGGACATTTTCACCATCATGCACACAACTGGGACGGCACCTTTCAGCAACTGTCTCTTGGACTGGATGAAAGGTCAGACCTGCTGGGGAAGGAGAGGGGCACGTGGATGCCAGCAGAAGCTTTTGTGCTGATCTATTATGCACTTACTCTGTGCTGGGCACCGTGGGGAGGGGAGGGAAGGGAGGGAGAAAGGGAGGAAGGGAGGGAGGGAGGGAGGGAGGGAGGAAGAGGTCAAATCTGAACATCGCCACTGCAGGTAATGGGTGAGACGATCTGCCAGGAGTCTGGCCTCCTTACTTCTGGCTACACCAGAATGATTTCTGCCCAAATTACTTCACCACACGCCACAGAAAGGTTTTTTCCTGAACAAACCAAAGCTGAGAGCAGCAGAAGTGGCCGAGACAACGCTCCTGCCCTGCTCTTACCTGAGTCGCTTTGTCTTTCATGCACGATGGGTAGTGGGCATGGGGGTCCCGGGGCCACTGCCCTGTGAGGTAAGGTCCTGTTATGGTATCCAAAGAAGAGGTTCGTCTTATTGAATTGGAAGTTCTCACTTGCTGAGATCTTGGCCTGTCCGCTGCAAAAACAAACAAAAGAAAGAATCAGGGCTGTTGAGGAGTAAAGTCTGCTTTTAAATATGCAGCCCTAACAGCTGCAGGCAGGTACTTATGAATGGGGGCAGGGGGGGACAGGGGAGAGCAGAGCACGGTGGCCAGAGGGTCAGGAAGACCATCTACCTCAGTGCCCTGGGACACTTGCTAAGACCATTCAACTACCAAGAATGCAGACCTCAGGACACAGAAGGAGCTCTATACTTGGTGGTCCCCACACCACTGAAATCACAGGTCCAGACCAAAAAGGATAAACGTGAAAAATAAATTATAAGAATGGTGGAGGTCATCTATTCTGACCTGCCCATTCTGAGGAGGAAACTGAGGCATGGCCAGGTTCAAGCCAAAAAGGGCTTTAGTGCCCTCGTTTTACAGGCTGAGTGACATTCCCACGGTCACATAAGAATCTGAGCCCACATCATCTCACTCCAAGCCCCCAGACTTCTTCAGGATGGGGCAAGCAGATGGCAGAATGAGGCCAACATGGAGGGTCTCCTGACTGCCATCCAGCATGCCTTTTACTCCATCATATTGCTCGAGTCAAGTCCAGGCACCAGGGATACAAATAAGAAAGACTGTTCCTGCCCTCAAAAAGCTCACAATCTAAAGGGAAAGACCATAGACAAAAAGAAGCTGGGAGGGGTGGGGGAGCTACAATGGGGGCACCTGTGGGTCCCATGGTCCCTCGAGTACAAAGCAAGCAGAGCTGCTGATAGAAAGTCACCACCAAAAGGTTGGCCAACAGATGAAAAGCTGTTTGGGGTAGCAGTAACCACGGTCAAGCAGACTCATGCACTGTACCCACATCACCAAAGTCACAAATCTTTAGGTTACTGATATACAAACTAGAATCCTAGGCCTTGGTGACCTGTTACATCTGACATTTCTGAAGCCACTGTGCAGCTTCAGAGGATTTGAGGTTAAAAATAGAGAAATACGCAGGATTATGTGCTGTAGGGCCCACATGGATCAGAAAATGCAAATTCAAGTCTGCCAACACCAGTGCAACCCACACCAACACTCCATCTGCTATTCCACACGCTTTTAGGACAGCCACGTCCACGAAGAAAGTCGTGCAAAGATGACAAATGACCTTAGAGGACAAACACCTCGTGAGCAGGTTGGGGAAGACTGTCCTGTTCTGGAGGGCAGTCATCACACCAAGAAGCATTTGGAAGAGCAGGTTGTGAAGAGGGATAAAACAAGGAAGCCGGAGATGAGAAGCTGACCACAGTCACCTCTAAGGAACAGAGGGAGCAGAGTCTGCAGTGAAAGCACAGAGAGACTCTGAAAGGAGTTATGCCAGCCTAAGAGCCCAGAAGAAAAGCCCCAAAGAAGAATTAAATCTCTAGGAGTTTATTAAAATCAAAGATTCATAGTTAACTCTAGGGACCCTGAGAAATTCTCAGTGACTCCGATTTTAAAAACAGAATGTACCACACATGTCTTTGCCCACCATGGTATTTCCAAAGAAAAAATTCCGCTTGAATTCCATTTTGGGAATAATTCCTCATGTATGAGGCTTTAGGGTGACATGGGCCACACACACAGGTCCCTGAGTGAAGTCCCTGGCTCCCTCACTGAAGAGTCTGTCACTCCACTGTAGATGAAGGGGAACTGGCCTCTGGGATGGCCACAGCCCCTCTGAATATCAAGAATGAATCTGTGAAGCAAGGACTGCTTCAGGGCAGGCATGCTTTCTCCCTACTTCCACATGTCAGGGACCCACTACTCTAGATGGAAAATCCCACTCAATACCTGGTGGCCTGCCTTCTGGGGATGGGCCTCTCTGAACACAGCTAGGCTGGTCTATACAAAAGACGGAGTCTGCCTTTCCAGCCCAGGTCCTGAAGCCGTGCTGACTGAGTTATCTCTGCCAGGACTGCAACTCTGCACCACAACAAGTGGTCTGCTTCCTAAAGAACTATAGCAGATGGGCAGAGCTCTGTGAGGGGTAACCACAAAAAATTAGCTTAAAAAACAAAGCAGATTTCTGCCCCCAAAGATGTGAAGACAGCACAATGGCCTCGGCAGTATAGGAGCTAGTCCCACACAGGACCTCTCACTAGTTACCCTCACTACATTGTCCTCTGGGGATTCAGATGTTATTACTTTTTTCTGATCCCATTTGGTGGAGGTGGTGGCAGCTGTCCTTCATGCTCAAAGAGGACCCAAGTGACATGACATCACTATGCTGGAGTCAAGGTACAGTGTGTCCGACTGGACGCTCAGACCAACATAAGCCAGACGGCTCTGACACAGGTCAGGCACAAAGAGTCCGCGTGAACATCTGGAGTGGAGATGGCTCTAAATTTGCACATCTCATGTTTCTTCTAAGCTACTACATTCTGCTTTGCTCGCAGAGCACAGCACCTTCCTTGCGTGGGTGCACTGTGCTGGGCAGTCTTGTGCCAGTATCTCCCATGTCATACTAGTGATTCCAAAGTTCTCCAGTGACCTTGAGAGGGTCTTTTGTATCTTCTGACCTCCATGGGAGCACTTCCTTATGTAATAGTCTTTTAGGCAAACATATGTTTGGCATTTGAACAACTTGGCCAGCCCATCAGAGCTACACTCTCTGCAGTAGAGTTTGAATGCTTGGAGGTTCAACTTGAGAAAGGACCTCAGTGTCTTACCTTGACAGCACCTTCTCTTGACAGGTGATCTTCAGAATCTTCCTAAGATAATTCAAATGGAAGCGATTCAATTTCCTGGCATGGCACTGTTTCACAGGCATACAATGAGGTCAGCACAACGGCTCTGCAGACCTTCAGTGTGGCAGGCAGTAGAGTGCCTCTTCTCTCCCACACTTTCCTTTGGAGCCTTCCAAACAGTGAGCTAGCTCTGGCAATGTGTGCATCAACCTCATTATCAATGTGTATAGCCCTGGAAAGCACACTGCCAAGGTCAGTGAATTTATCTACAGCATTCAAAATTTCTCCATTTGCTGTAACTGATGGTTCCACGTTTGGATGGTGTGGTGGTGGCTGGTGCAGAATTTCTGTTTTCTTGGTGTTAACTGTCAGGTCAAAATTAGCACAAACAGCAGAAAACTGATCCATACTTTGTTGCATCTCGGCCTCAGAGGCTGCACTGAGTGCACAATCATCTGCAAACAAAAAATCATGCACCAGTTCTCCCTCCACTTTAGTCTTGGCTTGTAGCCTTCTCAAGTTAAATAATTTACCATCAGTGCAGTAGCTGACCTTGATCCCATTTTTGTCCTCATTGAAGGCATCTGGCAACATTGCTGAAAATATCATGCTAAAAAGCACGGGAGCAGGGGCAGCTGGGTGTGACACAGTAGACAGAGCACCAATTTTGGAGTCAGGAGGATCTGATTTCAAATCTAACCTCAGGCACTTATTAGCTGTGTGACCCTGGGTAAGTCACTTAACCCTACTTGCTCCCCCCTCCCAAAAAAAAGCATGGCAGCAAGCACACAGCCTTGTTTCACTCCACTGTTGAGAAAAGAGCATTTTCCATTATCCAGAACCTGTTCAAGCATACCATCATAAAACTGACATACAATGCAGATGAACTTCTCTGGGCAACCAAATTTTAACATAATTTTCCACAAGCCCTCATAATTGACAGTATCAAAGGCCTTGGTCAGGTCAACGAACATTGTGCACAGACCTCTGTTCTACTCCTGGCATTTCTCCTGGAATCATCAAGCAGCAAACAACATATCGACCATTCCTCAGCCCTTTCTGAAGCCACATTGGCTCTCAGATAGATAACCATCTTCCAGGTGAAGGATCAGCCTGTTAAGGAGAACTCTGGCAAGAATCCTGCCAATAATGACTAAGAGAGGGAGCCCCTTGTGACTGTCACAGGACAATCTTCCTTTACCTTTACAGAGATGGACAATGGAGGCATTCTTGAACTCCTGGGGGATAACCTCCTCTTGCCATATAACCTAGAAAATTTCAGTCAGCTTTTGTAAGATCAGTGGACTCCCCCCCTTATAAATCTCAGCTGAAACACAATCAGCACCAGGCTCTTTGCCACATGAGAGGAGTCTAATGGCATGCAAAACCTCTTCTTCAGTTGGAACTTCGGCTTAGGGAAGGACTGACTTCAACCTGAGGCAAAAGGTCAGTGGCTTCAGCATTGATTGATAACAGTCTGTTGAGAATAATACGGAAGTATTCAGCCCACCTCTCCAGGATCATGTCCTTAGCACTAATCAATGGGGATCCATAAACACTGAGTAGTTGAGATGCACCATAGTCTTTGGCCCAGAAATAGCCTTCTGGGCATCACAAAGGCTCTTTGGATTGTTACTATCAGCACAGAACAATTTCATCTGCCTTCTTACTGAGCCAAGACTCCTTCATCTCTTCAAGCTTAAATTCTGCCTTCTTAGAAACAGATAAACTGGGGCAACTAGGTGGCACAGTGAATAGAGCACCGGCCCTGAAGTCTGGAGAACCTGAGTTCAAATCCAGCCTCAGACCAAACACTTGACACTTACTAGTTGTGTGACCCTAGGCAAGTCACTTAATCCCGACTGCCAAAAAAAAAAGAAAAGAAAAGAAAAGGAAAGAAAGAAAGAAAGAAAGAAAGAAAGAAAGAAAGAAAGAAAGAAAGAAAGAAAGAAAGAAAGAAAGAAAGAAAGAGAAAGAAGAAAGAAAGAAAGAAAGAAACAGATAAACTATCCTGCTGGTAAACCTGGTGGAGTTCTTCCTTTTCATTTAACAGCTTCCGAATTTCTCCATCATTTTCATCACACCAGACTTGATGTTTGTGAGTGTTCTGGCCCAGATGAGCAAATGCAGTGCTGTACACCAAATCTCTGAAAGCTGCCCACTCCTTCTCTGTTCTACTGTTGCCAACCATGAGCTGGCTCAGCTTTCCCTCCAAGTTGGCAACAAACTATTCCTGCTTGGAGAAGCACTCTAGTCCGCTGACATTAAGTTTTCTACAAGTCATCTTGCCTTGGGGCCACTGCTTCTGTCGAATGTGAATATTTAGCCTGGAAAGGATAAGTCTATGATTTGTCCAGCACTCTTACATCCTGCCTGTCTCTTCTTCCAATGAAACAGTTTAATATATGTTCAGCTTTTTCAGGGTCTATTCTTACTTTCCAGAATGGCTGCACCCAGTTTTTGCCATCTTCCTTTCTGTCAGTTCTGCTCATCTCTTGGGTATGGAATGGAACCTCCAAGTCATCTTAATTTTAATATTTCTATTAGGGATCTGGAGCATTTTTTTTTCTTATAGTGTAAATTTCTTCCATTGCAAACTGCCCCTGTTCATGTCCTTTTAATCACTTATTAATAAAAGAATGACTTTTGTTCTTACACATTTTAATTGGTTGCTTATATATCTTGAAAATGAAATCTTTATCAGTAAAACGTGCTGCAAAGATCTTCCCCCCAGGCAATTGTTTCCCTTCTAATCTGAGCTGTAATAGTTTTTGTCTGTGCATTTTATCTTCTGTGATCATCTTGCTTGCTTGAGCATGAAATCTTGCGCTACTCGTAAATTTGAGAGGTGACTTCTTACTTGTTCCTAGAATCTGTTTATGGCATGTTGTTTATTCATCCATTTGGAATTTATCTCAGCAGAAAGTGTTGGTCTAAATTCAATTTCCATCAGACTGGTTTCCAGTTTTCCTGGCAGTTTTTGCCAAGCAGAGAGTGAGCTGTTTCTCCAAGAAGCTGGCATCTTTGACATTAAGTTACTAGCTTTGTTTGCTTCATCATGTTGTGTAGATAATGTTCTACTGATCCACCTTTTTTTTTTAATAAGTAGGAAATAATTTTCATTATTGTTCAATAGTACAGTTTGAGATCTGGTCCTACCAAGCCCTTTTCCTTCCTACTATTCTTTCAGTATTTTCCTTGAGATTCCTGACCTTTTGTCTAGATGAATTTCATTTTTTTTCCTACCTCTATAATTTCTGGCAGCATGATTGCTATGCCACGGAATGCATAAATTAGCTGTTATTGCCATTTTTATGACATTGTCTTATCCTAACTACAAATAATTAATATTTCTTTTTTATAATTAATATTTCTATAATTATTTAGGTCTGTCTTCATTTCTATAAACAATGTTTTACAGTTATATCCATACAGTTCCTGCATGGTAGACTCTCAGGTATTTTACACATTCTATGATTATTTTGAATGGAATTTCTCTTTCAACATCTTCCTGCTGAATTCTGTTGCCAAAAGGAAGACGTGTTAAATACTTATATGGGTTTACTTTACATACTACAACTTTGCTAAAGTTATTATTACAATTAATTTTAGTTGAATCAAGGTTGTGGAAGTAAACCATTATATCATTTGCAAAAAATTAATAATTTTGCTTCCTTTTTGCTTGTTTATTCCCTCAAATTTATTTTTCTCATCTTATTGTTAAAGCTAGCATTTCTAGTACTACATTGTGGTGACAATGGGCATCTTTGCTTTGCCCCTGATTGTATTGGAAAGACTTCTAGCTTATCCTTATATAGAACTCTTAGATTTAGACAAAAACTTTTCATCACATTAAGGAAAGGTCTATTTATTCCCATGTTTTCTGATGTATTTTGTGTGCCTGTGGTTTTTTAAAAATAGAAATAGGTATCATATTTGGTTTTAAAAAAAGGTCTGTACCTACATGATAATTTTTGTTGCTGTTATTATTATTATGGTTAATTACGTTTACAGTTGTCCTAAGACTGAACCAACCCCGAATTCCTGGTATAAGCCCACCTTGGCCATAGGGCATAATCATTTTTATATGTTGTTGTAGCTTCTTTGCTAATATGTTATTTAAAACTTCTGCATCAACAGTCACTGGGGTTCTAGTCAAATTTTCTTGCTCTGTTTTTACTCTCCCCAGTTTAGGTATAAAGATCATATTTACAAATATCACAGAAAGAAATTGGTGGGATCCCTTTTTATATTTTTGCAAACAGTTTGTATAATATTAGAATTAACTATTCTTTGAATGTTTGATAGAATTTACTTGTAAATCTGTTAGGTCCTAAGGAGTTTTCTTTGGGAGTTCATTTACAACTTGACGGATTTCTTGTTATTTAAGGGTTTGTTTTTTTTAATTTCTTGTTCTGTTAACCTGAACATTTTGGGGATAACTTCACTTCATTTAAATTGTTGGTTTTACTGGCATATGGCAAGGAGACACTTGAGAACCCTCTCCCTTCTTTTAATTTCTGTCCATATCCTGCTATCACTGGGTAAGATAGAAACTGTTTGCCTCCCAACTTTGTTTATTCAGTTTGTGCTACTTTTCTGTCTTCTCACCCCCAATTAGACATTACAGCATTTTAATACAGCAATGGAAAATGAATATGGCTACGCATTATTTATATTTTCAACACAACAAATTGTTCCATGATTATAGTTGTGATTAGAGGTTATATTTAGTTGTGAACTGAGCAATCAAAATATTTCTCTATTATGAAACTGCCTCATTTCAAATAAGTCAAAAGGAAAAATATTAGGTGTTCATATTGGTCTAGAAGTATCCTCAGTCTATGGCTTGACAGAACTGCTAGAACAGAAATATAAACAATAGTGAACCACCTACAGTAAGTTAAGGGTACATGTAAGTCAGTTAAAATAGACCTTCCTCCAATGGCTAAATTCTTGAAATGGTTTAATGAAGAAAACATTACCATTTTATTTTACTTTTTACTGTTTGAACAGCTCAGTTAGCAAGTGCAGAAATCTGGTGTAATTAAAATCCCAGGATCTGGATAATATCAAATATCTCCTGAGTACTTCCTATCAATCAACACTAGCAGGCACATATTCCAAAATTCAATGTGCCAGGATGTGCTGTGCAAGGCACACAGGGTGCAAATGCCACCAAGGAGACAATCCTCATTCGCCAGGATCTAATATTCTCTCGGAGGAGACAATACATGTATGTATACCTACACACAAAAGAAATTCAGAATAGGTAGGAAGGAAGGAAATAAGCAATTGTGGCAGGGGCAGTGCGGGTAGGTAGAAAATCAGGAAAGATTTCCAACAGATGATGCTTGAGCAGCCACTTGAAGGAATAGGGCTCTGAGGCGGGAGGGAGGACAAAGCTGCCACTTTACTCTGTGTAAGACACCAAGAAAATTACAATGAAGTGGAAGGACTGCCTCCCAAGGAGTTTTTGACCCACCCTGAGGAGGCAGGTCATGGCACCCAGATTTAAAAAGTAACCTCTCTGCTGAAGGCAGGTCAGGACCCACAGAGGCCAAATAACGCCCCAACAGCCAAGTCAATGGCCAGCCAGTAGGCCTAGAAGGCCTTACTCATCCATGGACTCATGGTTACCTCAACCAAAAAGGAAAACTGCAGGACATATAGGTACCCCGAACTTCCAGCCAACCAGCCCTGGCAAGAGTGAAAGTTCTCTCCTCGCCATGCTGAATTCTTCAGAGAAAATGACCTCTAGAAACCCCATAAATACGACCAGAAGTGAGCAATAATAGTCCTATCTGCTGAGGAGCAGTGAGCCCAAACAGATGTCCTCTGGCCATCTGGACAGTAGTGTCCAGGAGGTCATCCTAGTCAAGCTGCCTCCTGTTCCATTCTGAGGTCTTCCCGGGGCACAGCAGCAGCTGGTGGGGAGCCTGGGGCCCTCTAGCAGCCAGCTGACCCCCTGTTTTAAAGAAGCAGTGAGGCAGCTCTCTGCTTGACAAGGAAGAAGGGAGGGCTCTGAACACCATGCTGAATGTGCAATGCTTCAGTGGAATTTGTGCGACTATTTCCACTAGCAATTTACCTTCCATGGCATACTCTCCAATCCGTTGTCGTCATCTACTTGTTTTCAGTGTGTCTGACTCTTCGTGGGCCCTTCTGAGGTTATCTTGGCAAAGATACTGGAGTGGTTTGCCATTTCCTTCTCCAGTTCATTTTACAGATGAGGAAACTGAGGCAAACAGGGTTAAGTGGCTTGTCCAGGGTCACACAGCTAGTGAGTGTCTGAGGCCAAATTTGAACTCAGGTTTTCCTGACATCAGGCTAAGCACTCAATCCACAGTGCCATCTAGCATCCACGGCACTAATTAACATGTTTGAAAAACTGAAATCTTAAGTAGCCAATTCTACATAAGTGAGAGCTAAAGTCTAAAGTTACTGGACCCTCACCTACATCACCACCTTGCTTTGTCGGTATTTAGAAATACTGGATGCTAAGACACGATTTTCCCAATCTTTATTTCATAAGGTGCATTTTCCCTCCAAGAGTAAGAAACAAATATTATTTATCCTCCCATGACCCCCCCCCTTTCTTTCCTTCCTTCTTTCCTCCCTCCCTCTCCTCCACAAGCTCTATGGTTGAGTTTAACTGGACTTTGCAAGTGTTCCTGGGGGAAGAAGCTGCCACATTAATAGTTACATATCAAAGTGGTCTTCATAAAGCACAGGTCTGACAGTGTCATCATCATCAGTCTTTCTTCTCTTGCTCACACAAGACACTGCATCATCCCCCTCTCTTCAGCCTTTGCCCTAGCTGTCCCTCATACCTCAGATGCACTCCCTGCTCACCTCTACCTTTTGGATGCAGAGCTTTCTTCAAGACTCGGCTCAAGCACTAAAGAAGAGAAAAGGCCTTTCCTGAAAGGTCCCCTTCACCTGGCTAAGAGGGCCTTGCCCTCAGAAGACCTGTATCTGCTTGGCATGAGGCTCCCATTAGAATTCACATTCAGTGAAGGCAGAGACAATTTGGTTTTTCACTTTGCTGGGCCAACAGCTAGCACAGGGACTGCCACATAAGAGAACTGTTCCACCGGTGCTTACTGATTCATCCATGAACACACTGGAGGTCAAAGGGTTTTCCTTGGAGCTGACTTTCTAAAGAGGAGCTCCATCCTCCTGCATGGGACACCGGCATCTGAAAAGCCCTCATCTTCACACTGTAGAAAATGTGGCTGGGGACATTGCTTCTGCATACCATTCATCAGGATCTGGATGCCTACGTGACAGCCCACTTGGGAGCATTAAAATCGGTTTAAACTGGGTTTGAGGTCTGTGAGAAATAGCTAGTTTTCATTTCCATAAAAGTCATTTGAAACCTATAATGCAATCTATGGGTTAGGTGGAAGTTGAACAAAGGAAGTCTTAAATTAGAATAAGAAAACATTATTGGTAGGTGAAATTGGCCGAAAACTGGTTCTGAGGTTAGATGTAGATTGACATCAAGAGGGGTGTTCTCAAATAAGAGCCAAGGTCTCCGAATTGTGGGGAGTGGGAGATGTAATTAGGGGTGGAGACTCACGTGGGGAAATCAGGTGCTTCAGATAGGCTGTAACCTACAGGGGAGGGAAATCTGAATGAGGAATAGTGAATAAAAAGATACATATCTGTGACACGCATGTGTCCACATGTGGAATACCCAGTATGGCCAGGTCATGAATAAATTTCTTCCTAGAATGCGTGGCAAGACTTTTTGCTGCTAACAACATTACAGCCAACACATCACCCATAACCCCAAAAAAGCAGGATGACACACATTTTTCTCATTTTTCCTCTGGAAGCTGCAAAGAAAGTGAGGAAGGGGAGGAAGTCAATTTAATTCAACAAGTCAGTCAAGAAATATGGATTAAGTGGCTACTATTAAGGGCTTAAATGTACCAAGCACTGTGTTAAGCTCTGGGGACACAAAAAGAGGCAAAAGACCCTTCCTGCCCTCAAGGAGCTCATAATCCACCTGGGGAGACAGCAAGCAAATACATACAAACAAGCTATAGACATGACAAATAAGAGATAATAAGCAGAAGGCAGGCACTGGAATCAAGAGGGGCCAGGGATGGCTGCAGGAGGGATTTTAGGTGGGACTTAAAGGAAGCTAGGCAGGTCAGCAATTGGATCCGAGGAAGGAAAGAGGTCCAGTCATGGGGGATGGCCAAAGAGAATGCCCGGAGCCCAGAGATGGAGCATCTTGTTCCCTTGTGGAACAGCCAGGACCCCAGGGTCACTGGACCAAAGAGCACGTGGGTAGAAAGACCAGAAAGTCAGAGGGGAGTCTGTATGTGATGGGGTTTGAGTGCCAAACTGAAGGTTTTGTATCTGATAATGGAGGTGACAAGGAGTCACTGGACTTTAAGAAACAGGAGTTGGTGGCACAGTGGAGAGAGCATTGAGCCCTGCAGTCTAGAAGATCTGAGTTCAAATCCGGCCTCAGACACTTACTAGCTGTGTAACAAGTCCATTTACCTGCCTGCCTCAACTATGAAATGCAGAAAGTAATAGCACCCATCTCCCCAGGGCTACTGTGAGATGAAATGAGAAAACTGCAAAGTACTTAGCCCAGCGCCTAGAACATTGTGGGTGCTACAGAAATGTTAGTTGTGATGATGATGATGATGAAGACGACCACACTGTCAGACCTACACTTTACAAAGACTACTTTGATATGTAACTGTAGTAACATGGCAGCTTCTTCCCCCACAACCACTGGCAATGCCTCAGAAGACGGTCTTCATGAATGGTCCCTGTCAAACTTCTGGTAGTGACCCCCCAGTTTAGGTGAATTGATTTTGCTTTATCAGAGAGAATTGGAGTTGGTGGCCTGTCTGTGCTTGGAGTCTTCCGGCTGAGACTTGCAAGGACGGACTGCAGCCAGAAGAGATCTGAAGCAGGCAAACCCTCCAGCAGATATGACAAAGATCCAGGTGTGACAAGACGAGGGTCTGCACAAGGGTGGGGGCAGATTCAAAGGAGAAAAGGGGGCATGGTGAAGAGGTGAAATCAACAGGCCTCGGCACCATACTGGATCTGGGGAGTAAGAGAAAATTAGGAGTCCAAGATGAATCCTAGGCTGGGAGCCTGAGGGCCTGCATGGAAAGTAATTAGGAAGGGAGGAGGATTTAGGGGGAAAATAATGAGTTTAGTTTTGGATATTTTGAGTTTCAGATGTCTACTGGGCATCTAGTTCAAGATGTCTGAAAGGCAGCTGGAGATGCAAGACTGGAGGTTGTCTGAGAGGTTAGGGCAGGAAAGACAGAGGTGAGAAACATCAGCATAGAGATGGTAATTAAATCCATGGGAGCTGATGAGTTCACCAGGTGAAGGAGTACAGAGGGAGAAGAAAAGAGGGCCCAGAACAGAACCCTGAAGGACGCTACAGTTACAGGGCGTGATCTGAAGGAGGATCCAGCAAAGGAGACTGAGAAAGAGCAGCTAAAGAGGTAGGAAGAGAACAAGGGTGGGGGCAGGAGGAGTGTTGTGAAAACCTAGAGAGAAGAGGGTATTGAGGAGGACAGAGTGACCAGGCTGCAGAGAGTCAAGGAGAATGAGGACTAGAAAAGGTCATTAGATTTGGCAACTAAGAAACCATTAGTAACTTTGGAGAGAGCTGTTTTGATGGAATGATAAGGTTGGAAGCCACATTGTAAGGGGTTAAGAAGAGAGTGAGAGGAGAGAAAGTAGAGGCATACCAATTGTACAGAGCCTCTGAGGAGTTTAGCTACAAAGCGAAGAGAAATACAAAGATAAAAGGGATGGAAGACTCAAGTGAGTTTTTTCAGGACGGGGAAGACATGCCTACATGTTTGTAGGCAGCAGGGAGTGAGTCAGGAGAGAGGCACAGATTGAAAGTAAGTGATGGGGAGGAGAAATTGATGGGGCAGGGGGGGACAATCCGTTGGAGAAAACAGGATGGAATGGTATCCCTTGTACAGGCAGAGGGGTTGACCTTGGGAAGGATAAGGCCACCTCATCACAGGAGATGGGTGAAGGAGAAAATGGCAGAAGGCACTACAGTGATAGAGGACAAGAGGAGAAAAGGGAGCTCAAGGTGAAGAGCCTCCCTTCTTGTCTATAAAATATGAGACAAGGTTCTCAGCTGAGAGAGTGAGGGGAGGGGGAACCATGGGTGCCTTAAGGAGGGATGAGAAGGTTTGGAAGAGCCATTGTAGAAAGCAGGAGAGTAAGTTGACAAGGGCGGTATGGTAAGACTGCCTTGCAGCAGTCAGGACCCAGCTGAGGTTGATTAACACAATTCTACAGTGAACCCAGTCTGAACAGTTGTGATCTTCTCCACCTTCTTTCAGCAGCACACATGTGGCCCCCAGTGAGGGGAGGGATCTAAGGTGGAGGCTCGGCTGGGAATAACTGGCAATACATAAGGGGTCAAGGGGTTGGAGAGAGGACAATGTGGCACTGAACTGGTTTACCAAGGAGTCTAGACGGGGAAAAGAGGAGAGAGTGGTTAGTGTAGGAGAGATGGCCTGGGAGAGAATTGAGGGGTCAAGGGATCATAGGTCACAGTGTGGCCAAAGAATAAGGTTCTTTAAGGGAAGGAAGAGGGAGAGGCGGAAAGCCAATTGGTTTTGGTCATAGAAAAGGGGATTTTGGAATTCTTAAACATGGCAATGGTACATTTGTGGGTGATTGGGAAGATCAAGGGCATGACCATTTTTGTGCATGGCTGAGGTTGGGTGGAGGAGGAGCTCATGGGAAGTAGGTAGGTTTAAGAATTAAGTGGTTAGGGAGCTTGAGAAAGACAACATGTATTCTAAAGTTCTCCAATATGAGGGCAGGAGTCGAGGAGGAGAGAAAAAGTGTGAGCCAGATAGTGAACTCACTGAGCAAGGAAGGAGAGTGATGATAGCAACCAGGATTTTGAGTGGGTGGTAGAGATGACCTGCATGAACCACAATGAGGAAAGGTTCCTGAGAAATGAAGGCAGGGGGAAGACCTGGAAGTGGTAATGGGGAGCAAGGAGTGTTCCACCCTGCCCTCCCTCCTTCAACCAGTGAGGTGAGGAGAGTGAACAAAGGTACAAGCAGCACTGGAAAGGATGGCCATGTCATCAGAGGGAGCCAGGTTTCAGTAATAATTAGATGATGGAAGGAGTGGGAGAGGAAAAGATTTACAGTGAAGGTAAGTTTGTTACGTATTGAACAGGCATTCCAGAGGGCACACTGGAAGGGGTGCGTGGTGTTTGGTTGGAACTCTGGATTGACTGGTGTTGAGGAGGACAGAAATAAGCAGCTGGGGGTAGGGGCTGGGGAATGGGGTTTGGATAATGACCTACAGGGGTTCAGAATCACTAGGGTATGATTTTACATTTATTTAAGGGCCTACTAGGTGCAAAGGGGTTTAAAGTAGGCAGTTAAATTTCTGACATTTGATCTGCATAGGGCCCTCAACAGATCTAACAAAGAATAATTTCAGTGCTCTTCCTTGTTGTTATGACTATAATTAGTGATGCTACGTTAGGCCACACTATCAGATACATAGGGGCAGGAAGCCAAAAAATGCAAGCAAAGAGCCCCTACAGAAGACAAAGTCCATGACAACCAGGCAAAGAAAGATGAGAGTTTCACTCCATGAAGAAAGAAACCAACTAACTACTTAAAGGGCTGTTTCCTGGAAAATACAAGGTGATCTAAGAAACTGGAAAATAAATAAAAAAATAAATGAGGCTAAGGCAGATGTCTTACGAAATGGAGTGTAGTACTACGACCACATAAAATCAATACCTATTGGCCTTGGGGGGGGGGGAGATCTGTTTCTAATTAGCCTGAATAGTGTCTAATCTGGCCTACTGATTCCACAAAGGAAATCCTTACCTGAAAACCACCCAGAGTAGCTCAGAGTACACTTGACCACAGAATACACACGGGCTGGGCACACTGGCAGTGTCAAATCAAACACCAATTGAGAAGATATTTCTAGGCCTTCAGTCCATTCCAGAGAGAACTAAGGGAGCTGACAGGAGAGTTGTGAAGAAAACTTCCCTCAGAGGGGCAAGAGCCTGAGAAACACAGTGGTAGGATCTACAACTCATTCACACATCTGGAATGCACCAGAAAAGAAATGAGACCTAAGGCAAAGGAGCCACTGTTTCTGGGGGCAGTGGCTATATCTTGTACTTCCTTCAATAAAGAAACAATTAGCTTAAAAACGTGATCAGCTCTACTGGGATTCCTGCTATTAAGGGTTGTTAATTTACATTTCAAACATCTAAAGTCTTTCAAAAGCTTATGGGCAGAGACTAAAGAAACTAACCAAAACAGATGAAAAGAAATCCAGAGCAAAGTGCTGGGTGAGGATGGTCATGCTGGCAGAGCCAGGGGTGCACACTATGTTAGCACCACCCTTTTCCAAAATCTTACGAAAACCTTTGAACTCCAGGCACCAGGCTGGGACTGACAAAGGACTGACAAAGGACACTGTTGATTAATGAGAGGGGTCAGATTCATCACTAGATTCTCAAGACAAAGACAGAGTCAGGAGACCTTGAAAGGTCCTGGCCACGGAAGAGCTGTCAATATTTCCAATAGTGTCTTTCTAGCAGTATCCTAATTTTGGTAATAAGGAACACCGAAACTCTATTTTACAACGTGTGAAAGCATTCTTGCCCCAAAGAAAGCCAATTATATGAACAAGCAAATCACTTGTTTGAGTCCTTGAATGGGATTGGACAATCAGTAACAGCTGCTCCTTCAGCAAGGACCCACCCCCCCAAAAGCTGGACTTAATCCAGCAGAAATAGGTATGCCCAGACACCAGAAAAACACAAGGACATGATGCAGCTGATAGGAAGTTTTACTTTGGGGAAGCAATCAGCTGGATCTCTCAGAGAGGAGCAAGACCCAGGGACTGGCCACGTGACACACTGCCCAGAGAGAATGTGCAGGCCTGGGTCCAAGGCACCCTGGCTGGGTGACTCCTGACCTCTGCATGTTCTAGACATCCTAAAACCTGCCACTGCATCAGAAACACTGATGAAATCACAGGCCCAGGCTCAGCCCCGGCTCCTTGTGTCCCCAGCACCTGGCACACAGTAAGGCCTCAATAGGTGCTTAGTGACTGACTGAGGCAGCAAAGCCTGAAGCGTTCCCCAGGCTCTGCCAAGCCTCTTAGGGAAATGCCAAACCAACGTAGAAAAACACAGTGGCTTTTACAAGTGGAGTTTACAGACATAATCATTTCAATGAGAACAGATTCATTTTTTAAGATTCAAGGAAAACAGCTGGTGTAGCAAGGAGAGAGGCTGCCAGAGAAACTCAGCAGCCCCTGAAACACCCCTCACTGGGCACCCGACAACTTCCCAAGAGGCAACACTCAGGGAACAGGGCACCATTGACAACCACAGAGTCTGCTTAATATCTAGCCTGCAGCAATTACAGAAGAAAAACATTCTTTTGAAACTTTCATCCCCAAGACCAGGACACAGACGACACCACGATCACTTTCCATCACTGATACATGTGCCAACAGCAGCACAGACTGCACATGCAGAAACACACAAGTCTCTCTCAGTAAAAGCCTACGTCATGGGCATCATCCTTGTCTCAACCTAGCATTCTAGAGTGAGTTTCAAAAGTACATAAGTTAAATTTCCATCAACTACAAGGATTGGTGAGGAAAAAAAAAACAACAATCCACTTTTGAGACAGTCCCCACTCCTGTTTCATAAATCTCTCTTACCATAAGCAATTGGAAGTCCATTATGGCTACCAGCCCTCTGGACCCAGAGCATCACCACCACAACTACAATAAAATAATCCCCTGCAAAAAGATGATGTGTTTAGGAACTGGCCCTCAAAAGGAGCCAAGCCACTGAAGAAAAACGGCAGCTTCCTCACGCTGCCAGGAAACAGAGAATAAGGACCTCAAGCTGCAGGGAAGAGCAGGCTGGCTCTGAGGACACAGCCATTTCCAAAGGGGCCGAACCTGAACACCAGGCATGGATGGATGGGATTAACCAATCTGGAACTGGCCCCTGCCCAGGTCGCAGGCACTCCACTAGGGAATATTCTCTTCAGATTAGCACTATCAAAAAATAATAGGGAGAAGGAGGCCATGTGTCAGAAGTGGAAAAGCGGATGAGAATGAACCACTTGACCCCATTTCAAAAAGCATCCTTGGGCACCTCCTACCTGTCAGACACTAAGCCATGTGCTGCAGGTATACAGACCAAAACAAAACAGGTCCTGCCCTCCAGGACCTTACCTTCTATTGGGGGCAGAGTGAGCAGAGGAACATACACATGGCCGAGTAAAAACAAAGTTAACTTGACATGGGGAAGCACTGATGGGGAAAGAGGGGGGTCAGGAAAGGCCTCTCTTGGAGTTGGGGGGGGGGGACGGAGCACCAGCATTTGGGAGGGGGCAGAAAAGGCCTCACTTGGAAGTGGTAGCAGTGAAGCTGCACTTTGAAGGAAGCTAGGGAAAGGGCCACACCATAATGCACAGAGCACCAGCCTGGAGGTGGGAAGATGCATCTGAATTCAAATCTGGACTCAGACACTTCCTGGTTGGTGACCCGGGCAAGCCACTTCAGCCTGTTTGCCTCAGTTTCCTCCTCTGTATAATGAGCTGGAGAAGGAAATGTCAAACCCCTCCAGGTCTCTGCCAAGAAAACCCCAAATGGGGTCATGAAGAGTCGGACACGACTGAAGGGACTGATTACCACCAAGGAAAAAAAGGTTTCTAAGAAACAGAGAGAAGCAGAGGGAGCATGCCAGCATGCAGAAGACCCGAGGCAGGGCATGGGCCCCACCCAGGTTCCCATGTCCTCCGGAGCTCAGGCCTGGGTCTGCTTCTCCTTCCACACTCTCTGGATTGGCGATGATCTCATCAGTTCCCAATGATTCAATTACCACCACTATGCTGATGAATCGGGAATTTCTCTCCAGATCTCCAGACTCATCTCACCTCCAACTGGAGCACCCTCAGACACCTCCAAGGGAACCATTCTCTCTCCACCAAACCCACCCCTCCTCCAAACTACCTACCACTTTCTTTTTTAAAATATTTGCTACATGAGCTTTTCTTTTTCTTAACTTTTTATTCATTTTAAACTTAAACACAGAAAGACAAAAAAAAGAACATCACCGCAAGCACAGGCCCAGCCTAAAAAGAGGATTCACTATAAAACCATGAATTTACATTTCACACTGTTCACTTTTTTTGAAAAACTATCTAAGTACCACTCGTCATTTTCAAAGCACAGAAAGAGTTCTGTGCTTCTCTCTACATCTTTTATGCTCTGCTGTGCACTTTTTATATTTTCCCTCCCTCTCCAACCACCCCCTTCCCACCCCAGAACTAGCTATCATTAGACAAATGTGTGTGTATGTGCATATGCAAAACCATTCTGTATGTACTTCTTTTTATCTGTTTTCTTCTCTGGATGCAGATAGTGTCTTCCTTCGTAGATTCTTTGTAGTTAAGTTGGCTGTTTATAACAGTCAACATGACTTATTTGCTCAAAGTTGTTCTCAAAACAATACTGCTGTTCCTGTAGACAATGTTCTCTCGGTTCTGCTCTTTCCATTATTTCATGCATGTTCTTCTAAGATCACAGAGCTCATCACTTCTTAAAGTGAAGCAGTGTTCCATCACAATCCCATACCACAACGTGCTCAGCCATTCCCCAGCTGATGGGCATCCCTGCCATTTCCAGTTCTTGGCCACCACAAAGAGATCTGCTATCGATATTTCAGGACACAGAGATCCTCCTCCTTTTTTCCCTGATCGCCCTGGGAAACAGGCCTGACAGCGGTACTGCTGGGTCTTTTATAAGGCTGTGGGCATGATTCCCGATTGCTCTCCAAAATGGCTGCATGAGTTCACAGTTCCACCAACAGGGAATTAGGGTCTCAATTTTTCCATATCCTCTCTAGCATCTGTCATTTTCCTTTTTAATGATTTTAGCAAATCTGATAAATGTAAAATGATATCTCAAGTTTTAATTTTAGTTTTGATTTTTTACTGTTTTAATTTTCATTTCTCTAATCAACAATTTAGAGCACTTTTTCATATGACTATATATAGTTTTGATCTCTTCATCAGAAAACTGCCTGTTCATATTCTTTGACCATTTATCAACTAGGGAATGACTCATACTCTTCTAGATTTGACAAAGTTATTTATATATTTGAGATATGAGACCTTTATCTGAGCCTACACATTTTTTCTCCAATTTTCTGCTTTCCTTCTTATCTTGGCTATATTGATTTTATTTGTACAAAACTTTTTTAATTTGATGTAATCAAAATTAATTTACACCTCACAATGTTCTCTATCTCTTGTTTATTCATAAATTGTTTGCCTGTCCATAAGTCTGATAAGTAATGTTCTTCTAATTTTCTTGTAATAGCTCCCTTCATATCTAGGTCACATATGCCTTCTGACCTTATCCTGATAAATGGTGTTAGATATTAGTCTATGCCCAGGTTCTGCCAGACTGCTTTCTAGCTTTCTCAGCAATTTTTACCAAACAATGAATTCGTACCCCAAAAACTTAAGTCTTTACTTTTGTCAAACACAAGGTTACTAGTCACTTGCTGCTTGTATGTCTGCTCTGTTCCACTGACCTGCCGCCTTTCTATTTCTCAGCCACTACCAGATAGTTTCAATAATTACTGCCTTATAATATAACTTAAGATCTCATGCTGTAAACCTCCTTCCTTTACATTTTTCATGAGTTCCTTTGATACGCCTGACCTTTTGTTCTTCCAAATGAATTGTTATTATTTTGTCTAACTCAGTAAAACAATTTTTGGTAATTTAATTAGGATGGCATTGAATACATTTGAGGTAAATTTTTCACTTGTATTATACTGGCCCTGCCTACCCACATGTAATTAATATTTCTCCAATTATTTAAATCTGATTTTGCTTGGATAAAAAGTTTTTTATAATTCTGTTCATATAGTTCCTGGGTTTGTTTTGGCAGGTATACTCCCAGGTGTTTTATACTGTCTACAGTTATTTTAAATGGGCTATCTCTTACTATCTCTTCTTGCAGAGTCTGGTTGGTGATATATAGGAATGCCAATGATTCATGTGGATTTACTTTATATCTTGCTACTTTGCTAAAATTATTGTTTAAACTAACTTTTTAGAGGAGTCTCTAGATTTTCCAAGTATATCATATCATCACATGATTTGTAAAAAGAGATCGTTTTATTAGCTCATAACATGTTCTGATTCCATTTCTTTTTCTTCTCTTATTGCTACTACTACAATTTCCAATACAATACTGAATAATATTTGTGAAAATGGGCATCCTTGTTTCCCAGCTGATCTTACTGGGAAGGCTTCTAGCTTATCCCCATTACAAATAATGCTTGCTGATGGTTTTAGATAAATGCTTTTTTATCATTTTAACGAAAAACCCATTTATACCTGTGCTTTCAAGTGTTTTTAATGGGAATGAGTGTTGTTCTTTATCAAAAGCTTTTTCTGCATCTATTGATATAATCATACGATTTTGTTACTTTTATTACTGATATAATCAGATTAATAGTTTTCCTTACTTTAAATTATGTCTGCATTCCTGGTATAAATCCCACTTGGTCACTATGTACAATCTTTGTAATATGTTGTAATCTCCTAATAGTATTTTATTTAGGATTTTTGCATCCATATTCATTAATGAACTCGGTCTATAATTTTTCCTCCATTTTTACTCTTCCTGGTTTGGGTATCAATATCATATTTGTTTCATAAAATGACTTTGGTAGGACTCCTTCTTTGCCTATCATTCCAAATAATTAATTTAATAGCAGAATTAGTTGGTCTTTAAATGCTTGATAGAATTAACTTGTAAATCCATCTGGTCCTGGCGCTTTTTTCTCAGGAAGCTCATTTGTGAGCTGTTGAATTTCTTTCTCTAAAATAGGTTTATTCAGATATTCCATTTTCTCTTCTGCTAATCTAAGCAATTTATATTTTTGTAAATATTCTTCCATTTCACTTATATTGTTAAACTTATTGGTATACAATGGGGCAGAATAATTCCTTACAATTGCTTTGAGTTCATCTTCATTAGTGGCATATTCACCCTTTCCATCTTTTCTACCCAGTTACTTTCGAGAGCCCCAACATCTTCCCAGACCCCCAGGCTCACATCAGAGAACTCCTCACACTCTCTCACCCCCTACAGCCAAGCTGCAGCAGCCTCATGCCACTCCCACTCTGGTAAAGTCCTCATCACTTCCTGCCTGGACCACTGGAACGGCTGCTGGGGGTGGGGGAGGGGTGTCTGCCTGTCTCGGGATCTTCCCCTCTAGTCCATCTTCCATTCATCCTCCACAGTGGCTTTCCCAAAGCCCAAGTCCAGCCATGTCAGCCCAGCCCTCACCTCATTAAACTCAGTGGCTCCCTATGGCCTCCAGGATCCAATATAAAATCCTGTTTGGCATTCAAAGCTCTTCAAAACCTAGCCCCCTCCAGCCTTTCCAGGCTTCTTAAGCCACGCATGTGCCTCACCTTACCATGGCCTCCTATCTGTCTCTCAAACAAATGCTTTTTCACTGGCTGTCCTCTCCATCTGGCTGGCTCTCCCTCCTCATTTCCATCTCGTGGCTTCTGCCAGGTCCCAGCTAAGACCCTACCTTCTGTAAGAAGACTCAATTCCAGCTCTTCCCCCACTGCTGACTGTCTCCAATCCATCCTGTCTATAGCTTGTTCGTGCAGGGCGTCTCCCTCATTAGACTGTAAGCTCCTAGAGGATAGGGACTGTCTCTGGCCTTTTTCTATATCTTTAGCAGCACTAAACCCAGTGCCTGGCACAGAGTAGGAGCTTAATAAATGCTTTCTGCCTAGGCAGAGAAATACTCTATTTAAGAAAAACAGACCAACAGGAGGGCAGCTAGGTGGCACAGTGGATAGAGCACTGGCCCTGGAGTCAGAAGGACCTGAGTTCAAATCTGACCTCAGACAAGACAGTTGACACGAGCTGTGTGACCCTGGGCAAGTCACATAACCCCAACTGCTTAAAAAACTTAAAAAAACAAAAGATTAGGTGAAGGCCAGGCCCTCAGGCTGTCTTTTAACGTGCCCCCCCCCCCACAGATGAGTTGTGATGGAATTTATTAGTAGCATCTCCTGGGGGCAAATCCAGGTGAGGTCAGACTGGGGACAAGGCTTCAGGAAGACAGAGCAGCAGACCGAGTTAACTTTCTTCCCTGCTTCTCCACAAATACTGCATTACAGGTTCCAGAATGTGGCTGAGAGACAGGCATCTCCAAAGGAGATGTATACCAGCGTCAGAGAGGGCACGAGGTGGCCACGGGGGTGAGAGGGTGTGAGGACTGGGAAGACAATGGGCTCTCAAAAATAACAGGGCAGAGAAGATGGCCAAATCACTAGTATTAAAAGTGAAAAGGTGAACGCATCAATAGTGGAAGGGGCAGAAGCTACAGGGGCACGTCCCAGAGGAAAACTCAGACAAGCAACACCCTGACAGATGCCAGGGAGGGCCAGGGAACACAGCCCCAGGCCATCAGTTCTGTGTCGGAGACTACGGACCACCTTCTGCCTCAAAAAGTCCACACCACCTGGGCAGGGCGAGGCAGCAAGAAGGATCACCAAGAGAGGGAAGGATGGGAAATGAACAGCCCCGGCAGTGTGGGAGAAAAGGGGCCCAGAAGCTGATTCCAGAGTACACACACCATGGTGTCCAAGAACACACTGTGCCCCTCGCACCGACGCCGTGGTGTGAACTGCAGTCTGAACAGCAGCCGGACACAAAGAAGCTCCGGGAAGCACTATTCCAGCACTGACCTTCCACTCTTCGGGAAAGAACCCAACGGGAGCTCGGAAAGGTAACGGCGTTCACCCCCCGAATGTCCTGAGAAACAGGCACTTCTCAGACTCCCATTTCTGATGCCACTAAACAGCAACGACGGCTGCCTGGTTAGACGAGGTCTCCCCATGTGCTAGAGCCACACATCCCGAGACAGTAAGGCCTCCCTCCCTCCCTCTCTCTCTTCTCCCTCCCTTCCCGGCCTACTGGTGGGAGAGGGCTCTATCACAGAACAGACAAGGAAGCTGAACTCCAAACCCACAGAACTATGGCTCTAAATTGTCTCGCTCGGTTCCCTAAAGGCAGTTCACTGAACAGAATCTATTCACAGGGCTTTTCCACATCCATTATCAACTCCGCACTATTTTAAATCCTTTGAAAGAAAAAGTCACAATATCCAATGTATTAAACCAGCTGTCGGAAAAGAGCCCCAAGTGGGATATGAGCAATTCTTACTCCCGGGTCACTCGGCAGAGGAGAACGTGCTCCTGAGCAGCTCCCAGCCTTGGGGGGAGAACTGATTTGGCACAGGAATGAAAGGACATGCAGCCGGAGCATCTCGGGGTGAGCACTGAATAATGCTCAACAAGGTAACACAAAAGGTGTGTTTACTGAAGTAACTGCACGGGCAGAGTAGAGGAACCAACCACACTTTCACCCAAAAAGAGCAATTTCTCCTATCACCAAAGCAGGAGGTCAGCCCCACCCAACAAGAAAGAAGGTGAAACAGGGCATCAGGCAGCAGAGCTCGGCCGGTGGTCAAAACGAAGGGCAGATGCCAGCCGACTGAGGCACAAAACACTCCCCCAGGCACCGTGAGGACGAGGAGTGACCAGCCCTTTGTACCAAGACAGAGGAGGCTTACCATGTTCACACTGCCGCTGACCACTGCCCTGGCCACAAAAGGCGTGAAGCACAGCCTCCCACCCCGCGACATATTACTTCCTATCTGTCTGCCTCCAGCACAAGGAAACATACTAATCTTCCTGTGGTGGGGTCCCTGCTGTCACTGCAGTCACGTCTCCTCTCACACAGCCCCAGGGTGGGGACCTGTAATTCCTTACTCAGTAACTTATCTGGGTTACGATGACACCAGAAGGACGAGCCTTTTCCTTTCAGTTAGGGGAAGGCTTACTGGCTTCATAACACAATCTCATTCTCTCAAGAACACACATTTTCTCCCTGTGGAAAACATGGCTTTGATTTTCCAAAGCCCAAATCAAGAGGCCAAGGAGGCACTCAATGCCACTTTCCTTGCCCTCAACGCTGGCTGCTGGCTGCCTTGAGCAGTCCTAACTCAGCACCGTCTGCCGCATGAAAGACAGGGAACCACTGGGACGTCCCTACTGCTAGACAAAGCCGTGGGCAGAAGCGGTGCTCAGCTTGGGAAGGACCCACCAAAGAAAACACAGCATTCTGCATGCATGGAGGCTGATCACCTAAGGCCTAACAGGCAACGTGCAGCCCAGGGGCCAAGTGTCCCACCAAATAGGCTACCTGAAATCTTTAAAAAACAATTCTTTTCCTAATTAGCGAGCACAAACAGTCAACAGGGTCCAACTGCCCCGCGGGTGTCATGCGAGCAGTCCTGGGTCAATGGTGACTGAGCACATTCCAAGTCACAGGCCACAGCACGGCTAATCTTCATTCCAGAAGGCTGATGAAGCATCCTGGTTACCATGAGAGACAGTGTCCATCTACAAGTCAGGAACGTTGCTTAAGTTAACAAACAAAACTCCTGAACAGTCTGCTTCATCATGCACTGCTTTTCCTTCTCACAAGAAAGGGTTCTAGGGAAGAGAGAGGTCATGGGAAACTTGTTAAAAGCATCCATAAACCTTACTTTCAAAAAAGGAAATAAGCAATCACTCATTTCGCCTGGATTCCCTCAGTTCACACTGCCCATCCATGGATTTCTGATCTTGTAGCCTGACACAGAACACCACGGCTGCCTCTGCGACATGTCGCCAGGGGTCAGCTGGCCCAATTCTGTGTGAGTCGAGCCAGGGAGAGGCTGGTGGGCGCCACAGAACCTGGGCTAAGCTGGCCTGTGCCCTGACATGCTCTTCTCTGAATCGTCCTCAGCTGTTGTTTGTCCTGTGGTCTCAAAGAGGACCATGATGTCGGGGAGGTGCTACCATGAAATGCAAGTGAACTGGACTGAAGTGAGGAAGGGCTGTGCAAAGTCACTAGCCTCACTTTCTCCTCTGGAGCCATCTGCATCCAGTGGCTAGAAACAGATCAGGCCCCGGGTGCAGTGGGGGACCTCGGCCTCCTTAAGTGAAGGTGTCAGTGAAAAAATCTAGGAAGGGGCTGCTATACTTGTCTCCCTAAGGACAAAGATTTCAGGAGCAAATGCTCCACTCAGCTACGTGTGTACTTTCCCAAGGCTCACTCAGGCACTTCCAAGAAAGACACAAAATTCAACAAGTAGATATGCAAGGTTTACATTTTTTAAAATTTATTTTTACAAGCATCTCTCCCTCCCACTCCACTTCCCCAAATGAATTAAAATGAAAGAAATGAAATCCTTATCACATTATACACCATCCAAACACACTGACCTTGGCCAAAAATGTCTGTCAGATTCTGCATTCGAAGCCCATCAGCTCTCTGGTAGGAGGACAGTGTTGTGCTGGACCTTTGTCTGGACCCGGGGTCTTAGCACTGACCTGATCCATGTCCTAAGTCTGTCAAAGTCACTTTTCTCTGTAATGTTGCCAGTGTAGACATCATTCTCCTGGGTCAGTTTGCTTTGTCCCAAGTCTGTCCAGCTTCCTATGAAACTGTCCATTTCCTCATTCCTTATAGTATAATAACACCCCATTAAACCACAGGCCATGATTTGTTTAGCAGTTCACCAATTGGTGGGCACCTTTCTCCGTTCCCAGTTTGAGGCTACCACAGAAAGTGTTTCCTTGACCTCTCTGCAGCCCTGTTCACTGTGGTTTATTTACTCTCTCCTCTCTAGGTTTTCAGGACACACACCTTCACTCATTCCCATTGTCTCTTCTCACTCCCTCTCTCTCTCTCTCTCTCTCTCTCTCTCTCTCTCTCTCTCTCTCTCTCTCTCTCTCCTCTCTGTCCTCTGTCTCTGTCCTCTCTGTCCTCTCTCTCTGTCTCCTGGCTCCGTCCTCTCTGTCCTCTCTGTTTCTCTCTCTCCTCTCTGTCCTCTCTCTCTGTCTCTCTCCTCTCTGTCCTCTCTCTCTCTCTCTCTCTCTCTCTCTCTCTCTCTCTCTCCTCTGTCTCTGTCCTTTGTCTCTCTCTCTCTCCTCTCTCTCCTCTGTCTCTGTCCTTTGTCTCTCTCTCTCCTCTCTGTCCTCTCTCTCTGTCTCTCTCTCTCTCTCTCCTCTGTCTCTGTCCTTTGTCTCTCTCTCTCTCCTCTCTCTCCTCTGTCTCTGTCCTTTGTCTCTCTCTCTCCTCTCTGTCCTCTCTCTCTGTCTCTCTCCTCTCTCTCTCCATCTCTCTCTGTCTCTCTCTCCTCCTCCCTCTCTGACCACTCCTCCTCGGTCTCCTCTGCTAGATCCTCCTTCAGACCATGCCCTTGGACCCTAGTTGTCCCTCCAGTTCTCTCCTGGGTCATCTTCTCCCTCTAGACTTCTGCCCTTAGTGACCTCTTCAGCTCCCATCCATTTAATTACTAGCTGTATGCTCATGATTCTCAAATCCACCTTTCCCGCCCCAATCTCACATCTCCAATTGCCTGTCAGACATCTCAAACCACAGAACAACTTGGGCCCCAGGACCACATGCAACAGCAGGTATCAAGGCTGTGCCCCATTTTTCACTGGGCAGAAGGAGGAAGGAAGGTCTGAACAGGGTCTCCAAGTTCCCCGCCATCACTCCCTTTCCCCCTTACAAGAGGCTCGGGCCAGGGCCCACTGACTTCACTGGCCACTGTGGCTTTCTCTCCTCTCTCCCTCCCCACTTCTTGGGGAGCTCAGCCAACACAGCCACAGACAAATGGCAGGGACAGCCTTTACCGGCGTGGGGGGGAGGGGAGGAGAGGGGAGCCAGCCTAGAGGCTGTGGATCAAACAGTTAATGGCAAGCCGTGATCCCAGAGGAGGCTCTGCACACTTTACAACCATCTAGGACATTTCTTCACAGACTTCTTTAAAGGCATTTCGAACCCTTGAGAGCTGATTCAAACCTGGCAGTCTCCTGCAGTGATAGGCAAACCATCCAGCTGCAGCCCTGAGGAAGGGGAACCAACAGCCATGAGCTATGGAGCAAAGGCAGAGGCTGGGGAAGGGGCCCGACCCCCTCTGCTCCCTCAGTGACTTTCCCGTGCCCGTGCTTCCCCTATCACTGGGAACAAGGCACAGAGCACTGCTGACACTGCCAGTAAATTACCCAGCTGAACCTGCCTCTGCCACAGAGCAAACCAATTTAGCAGCCTTCAGGAGGTGCCTTGTGCCCCCCAGAGGACCAAGGCCATGGAGTCAGACCTGACTAGGCAAAGTCCCAGATCTGCGCTCCTGCCCCTGTGACCAGCGAGGAGTTGGGCTGGAAGATGGAGCGTCAATTCCAAGGTCTCCAACACCCCTCCCAGCCACCGCCTGTCCCCAGCACAGACTCAGGCACGCTCCCTGGAGAAAGCGGGCACCTTGCGGACACTGCTAAGTAGATCCTGAGCACGGGCTGATGTCCCTAGAGGGTATTTATGGGCTCTGGGCCTGCTCCCAGGTCCTGGACACGGACTCTTCCATTTCTTAGTGACAACTTTTCCTAAGTGTGTTTCATCAATCTAAGGGCGGTAAAATCCTTCGCTCTTCAGTGGTCCATAGAGTGCAATTTGTCTCATGCTGGGGACTTTACAAAGAGTCCGGGATGGTGAAACAGAGTGGATGAAACATGAGGATGTGGTCCCTGCCAGTTGGCCTGAAGGAGCTGGACACTCCCAGAGGCAGATTCTGGCCACCAGCACCAATCCCACCCATCCATCTGACTCAGGGACTGCTGGGGAAGCAGCAGGGCTCCAAGCCCCATCTTCTCCACTTTGTCCCATGATGAGGGACCTGGAGGGCTCTGACTCCTTGTATGTGCATACAAGGACCTCCAGTCCCTTCTTGAGGAAATAAGAGAACAAAATCTTGTCTTGGTGTCAAAAGCACAATGGTAGCAGGGACAGA
The DNA here is from genome assembly GCF_003287225.1 of Phascolarctos cinereus. Lineage (NCBI taxonomy): Eukaryota > Metazoa > Chordata > Mammalia > Diprotodontia > Phascolarctidae > Phascolarctos > Phascolarctos cinereus. The sequence goes on along the minus strand of NW_027555514.1, from coordinate 1,957,770 downwards.
CTATGAGCAGACAGTGTGACAAGTCCTAGGATGCTCCCCTCCAGTGAGGGAGGAATTGAGGTTTTTACTGAAAACTCAGTGTCACCATGAGCACAGATGGTTATCAGCATTCCTCTGCTTGAGGAAGAGGCCAACTCTGGAACACAGTGGTCTAGGCTGTGGGACTCCACGACAGTCACACGCCACGAGATCCCCTGGCTGATATCACTGGCAGGTTGTGCCTACTACACCTCCTTTTCTTAGTCACATCTTCAATCTCCATTAACCCAGTTTGGGTCAATCCATTCATTTCTTCTGTGTGCATCCTCCTGCCACCAATGTGTGAAAATAACATCTAAAATATCATCAAGGCTTCACTGAGCACGCACTAGGTGCCTTCCAGACAGGACACCAAGGGCTAGGGTTGCAAATACAAGACAAAGAAAGACAATCCCTGCCCTCGAGGACCTGCTCAGGGGTGTGGTGGAGAAGATCAGGAGAAGAAGGAGCACACAGTGGGAAGAACCACGAACCAGAGCCAACCGATCAGACCAGGGGCTAAAAGGGAGATGTGAGGAGCGATTTTAGCCCTGGAGAAGAGATGAGGAAATCCACGTGGTTCCTTTCACCAGAGAGGCTAGGGGAGGGGGGAGGGGGCAAGCACTCTCAAACAGTGTCTCTGGTTAGGGGGTTTTCTGTGATTTCTCAGAGGTCTGGCTACATTTCTGGCATTCCATCTTTCTGAAGGAACAGATGATTACTGAAGAGATGAACTGATTTCAGATACTTCTACTGAGGCATCTACCAAGAATAAAGTGTGCAGTTTTTGTAATGAGTAAAGGGACAAGAATAAACAGAGGCATTGCGCATCAATTCACGTGCAAAGTCCTCAAAAGAACTGGAAATGGTGGTAGACACAGGAAAACTGGTGGGACACACACACATACACACTCTGTTGTAGACATTTGGCAGCATGGCCAAGGCAGAAGGTTTTCTTGGTACAAAATGCCACAATCAGAACTTCTGATCCAAAACGACACTAACTCTGTCCTAGATCCCAAAGAACACTAAGGGTTCAGAATAGAGACTCCACATTATCAAGACCAACCAAATGACCAAATGCACACAAAATTACTCATTTTACGGATAATAATGTGTTCATTTGTTGGCAGCCTTAAAAAGCATGGAGGAAAAAAATGAACATTACAAACTCTAATTCTACATATGAGTTAATTTAAATTTAATTAAAACCAGTCAAGCAAAATTATTTATGAAGTATCTACTATGTGCCAGGCACTATGTCAAAGTCCCTGCCCTCAAGGAGCTCCCAGTCTAATGGTGGAGACAACATGCAAAAGGCCCTCTTCATACAAGATACTGAGGGAAAATCGGAGGGAATCTGGGAGAGAAGGCAGGAAGAGACTGGGAAAGTGCAAGAAAGGCAAGGAGCTGCCATTCTACTGGGGAGACAGTGTGGACATAAACAGGCCCGTCTAAGTACAGAGCGAATGGAAAGCCTTCTTCAGAGAGAAGAAGACAAGATGTGCGCTTCACCCACAACTCATCTGTAAATACAGAGGGCCAAAAACCATCACAGGTCACCTTCCTTCAAGTCACTGACTGAACTGAGATCGGTTTCCTAGAGGCTTTTTAGAAGAGAAACATAATAATGGATATGCTCAAGCCTGAAGAAAGCTCCTAAGGAAATTAAATTCTTACTGGAGCCACAAAACTCAATCAAGGCCCAAAGTGTACTTGCAAAGCCCAAGGCAAGGCCTTGCCCTAACTGAGGAGCTGTTGGGTGGCTTGGCTTTTTTGTCCTTGACTCCACCTGTATAGAAATCAATCAATCTTCAATCAACAAAAGGTGGCCCTTTCCAAGCAAGTATTAACTAATAATTAAGAGACAACTCTAGGGTACTTGAACTGAGGTGTGGCCGAGTCCTGAAGGATGAAAACAAAAGCCCACAAGTGGTCACGTGTCAAATCACATTATTTAAAGGGATAATTATGTAAAATATGGTCAGTGGGAATGTTCAAATTCAAATAAGGCTAGCCCTTATTTACAGCTAGGTCCACAATAACTGGACCTAGCTGTAATAAGCATCTTCCCTAGCAATGATCCCCTACAGGAAATATTGGTTTTATTTTTAGATGCCTTTGGCAAAAGCCACCTGGGAAGAAGTTTCAGAAGAAATAATTAAGTCCCTCCTCTTTCCTTCTGGCTGCTCAGGGTCCTGGAGGGCCCCATCTCCAAGCAGGCACTACAAAGTGCCAACCCCAATAGGCAGGGTCCTCTGGGCTAAGCACCCGGGCACAGGAAAAAATATCCTCAATGAAACGAAATCCTACATTCTGGCTTTGGGGCCAGTAAGAACTTGATTTTCCATTCCAATAAAACCACCTCAAGTAGCTGTTGGAAGCAATCTCACAACTAAAGAAAATTTCCCCACTCTGATGGTAAACAATAAAGTTCAGTACAAACTAAACACAGTTTTTAACATCTCTCTTTACAGCCCTTAAAAACTTTCAGGTCATGGTACAATCAATTCACGATAAGGGAGTTTTTATCCCCAAAAACCGATGTGTGTGAGATGTGCCCGAACGGAGAGGCAGAGGACCTGATCATCAGACTGTAGGATGGCCAGCCAGGTCTGCTGCTTTCGACCCTCCAAAGTCCGGACCTACCAGCCACTCTCCAGGGTGGGAAGGTCAGCCCTCAGAGTCATTATGCAAATCCCAGCCGGCCGGCCAGCTTCTCCCTCATTCCCTTCACCCAGGCTAAATTGCCGCATAGGGGCCAGAGGAGGCCGAGGAAGGAGGCAGGCGGGGAGGGCAGCGACGGAGAGCCCGGCCCGGCGGTTTTCATTCATCCAGTGACTGGAGTGATGTCACGGCAGCGGGAGGTGCGGCTCAGCCCGGCCTTGGCCCTCGGGAGGCTGGGGCCTGCAAAATTCGGGGGAAACTAAGTCTGCAGTCACTGTAAAAATGAAAACACCGTTCCTGCGACTCCTCCCGAAGGAGGGAAGGGATTTGGGGACGAGGGGGGCTCCCAAGTCCTCCGGACAGGGGCACAGCACCTACCAGCCGAGAAGCCCCCCTGGGACCCAGAGCCCAAAGTCTCCCTCGGCATTGCCTGGAGGATGGCAGGGGGCAGGTACGGGGCGGGCCCTCATGCGGGGGAGGGGGGACTGGAGCATCACGTGCCCCAAAGGGCCCAGTGGCAGCCGCGGGCATTCTCGGGGCGACCACGTCAGTTTCCTTCATTCATTTGCGACTTGCGGGAGCCGGTCAGTTTCTGCAGCAGCTGGCTGGGGGGGCTGAGGCGGAGCATGGCCTGCAGATTAGGGGACCCCCGAGACCGCCCGCCTAGGGGGCTGGAAATGACCGGCTAAGGACGAGCCCGAAAAGGAGCAGCAGCACGCCCCCACTGGCGTCCACGCACCCCGACCACCGCGCCCCTCCGGCAACCCGTGGGTCCGGGGCGGGGGGCTGCCTCTGGGCGCCCCCTGTCCCGCACAGCCCCGGGGTGTAGGCTAGGGGATGGGGAGGGAGGCACGCACAGGACCGAGCGCGCGCACTCACACGCACGCGAGCATGTACACAGACAGACAGACAGACAGACACAGACACACACACACACACACACACACACACACACACACACACACACACACACACAGAGTAGGGTGCTCGTGCCCCTTCCCACATCTCCGATCCTGGGGTTCCCGGGAGGCTGTCCAGAGGCACGACGGCTGGGGGCCTTTCACCCAAGGAAGCGATTCCACCACCCTCCCTCTCCCCACCCTGCGCCTCAGTTTCCCCCAGCCTCTCGGTCTCCCCGGCGCCCTTACCTCGGGGCTCCGGGGAACCGCTCCTGCGCCGGGGCCGGCCCTGGGGCCGCGGGGGGTCAGGGGCCGGGGGGCTGGGCCCCCCGCGCAGCAGCTGGAACGGCACCGTGGCGCGGATGGGCTGCAGCAGGCGGCCGGCGCCCGGGGCCGTGGGGGAGCTGGCGGCGCTGCGCCGCATCCGGGGGCCCGTGGGGGGCGGCGGGGGAGGGGGCTGCGCGGGGCCGGGGCCCCCAGCCAAGCCCGCAGCACCCCCCGCCGCCGTTACCGACATGGCCCGGGAGGGGGAGGGGGAGGGCACGCCGAGGGAGCAGGGGCGCGTGCCCGGCGGGCGCGTGCGTGGGCGGGGGCGGGGCGCGCCCCCGGGGCGGGCTCGGCTCCTCGGGCTCAGGGCCACCTCAGCCTCCGCTGCCGCCGCCGCTGCCGCTGCCGCCCGGAGCCGGGGCCGGAGCCTGGGCCGGGGCCGGGGCCCGGCGCCCCCATGGCGCCGCCGACAGGACCCACTTGGGCGTCCGCTCACATCGTCTGCCTCCGCCTCCGCCTCCGCTCCCGCAGCTCTTCCGAGCAGCCGCCGTAGCCGCCGCCGCCGCCTGACGCCGCCCCCCAGAGCCCCGGACCGGCAGCTACCCCTGCCGTGCCTCGATTGGCCCCGGCTCGGAGCGACGGGCGCGTCGACCAATGAAGGGTGCAGCTGGCGCCGCGGGGGCGGGGCATGCTCATGAAAGCAGAGGGGCGGGGCGTCCGCCTGACAGCCTCGGAGGGAAGGCGGGGTCTGCCCTGCGCGCTCCTCCTCCGGCCCCGCCCCCCTCCCGGGCGCACCTGCCCTCAGAGCTTGAGGCAGCTCGTGGCTGGAGGTAGACCCTTTTGGGAAGCGGACCCATTTCACAAAGAAGAAACTGAGGCCAGAGACCAGCTTCCCCCACCCCAAGTCACCGAGGCCTCCCACGGTGGCCCGGGCCCCAGAGGCGCCCAGCAGCGAGGGAAGGAGGGAAGGGACGACAGATCCCGGAATTGCAGCTGGAGGAGCCCGGGCGGGGAGGGGGGGGGGGAGTCGGGAAGGGGGGAGGGGTAGGGCTTTTCTTGCTGGTCACCCTCTCTCCCACCTGAGACTTCACCAATTAGCCCTTGACCTCTGGGGATCCTTGCAGAGCCACTACTCCAACGAGCACTCCTGAAGCGCCAACTGTATTCTCGGCCCTGTGCATGACGCTGAGGATACCCACCGATCCTGCCCTGGAGCAGTCTGCCTAGGGGTTGGGGGAGGGGTCGGGGCCAGGAGCACCTTGTGGAGGGGGGATGTGGCACGTGGCTGGTTTGGCTGAGAACGGGTTGGAGGAGACCACCCTACAGGGTCACGTGCGTGGACTTGGCCCAGGAAGGGAAAAGGCATCAGAAGCCATGGGGGACAGACAGCCCGTAGGGAGCACGGAGAGTTTTGTTTCTAAAGGAAATCCACCGAAGGGCAAAGGCACAGAGGAGACCTTTTTAATCGTCAAGAGGAGAATCAATTCATGAACTAGTATGAAGCCTCTCCTATGGGCCAGGCACATGTTAGGTATCCCATACAAAAGACAATGTCTCCATCCAAGGTGGGAGGGGATCAAGAAGGAACCTTCAAGGTCCCTATGGCAGCCAAGGAGCACAGGCAGGGCTTTCTACTCTTCCAGCATCCCCACCCTCAGCAGCTCGGGACAGTGGCCCCACAGGTAAGATGGAGGCAAGACAGCCCCTTTAGAAACAGCAGTCCCAGCCTATGCACTTGAGGTGCAGAGGAACCACCATGTGCGCTGGAGGTGCTGGGCAGGAGAGCCCAAGGTAATGTCCTTTCGGGATCTCCTGGGATGCACCAGAGGCCTTCCTTCAGTGGTGGACCATCACCAACATACCTTCTGTCTGGTCTGTACATACCTTTACGAAGTGGATGGTGCTTGGGAATCCTCCCTTAGATTGGGAGCTCTATGACAGCAAGCACTGATCATTCACCAGCTCTTGGTGCCTAGCATGTGGTAGGCCCTGACTGGCTAGTGAGTCACGGTTTCCATTGGTCTGTGACAGCAGAGGCAGGATGCCCAGGAGGCTTTATTAGAATGAAAACCTTAAACATGAAAAGGAATAATCCTTGGATTCCTGCCTGTGCATCTTCCTGGCGGAGAACAATGACAAGCAGGGTTTTTCTCCTCTTCCAATTCTGTTTGCGACATATTGAGAGTGAGGTGGCTATGGGTCATCCAGATGATGTCAGCCACCAGTTTGTGCCGAGATGGGAACACAGGAGACAAACGAGGGCCCTATGTAGGGATCAAGGCTGCATTTGCATAGAGGTGACAATGGAATCCATGGGAAGAGAGAGTATAGAGAGAAGAGGATGGAGTACTGGGGACACCCACATGTGGGTAGAGTGTGGATAATGATGGAAATAAAAAGAAATGGTCAGACAGACAGAAGGGAAATGGGAGAGGGCAATGTCTGGAAAATCCCGGGAGAGGAGAGTGTCGAGAGGTGCCCCAACTGCCAACAGATCAAAGGCCATTAGATTTGGCTGTTGAGAGAGCTTTGGCCATCTTGGAGAGAGCCATCAGAGGCCAAGAGGTGAAGTCAGAAACCAAACTGCTGAGGTCAAGAAGTGAGTGGGAGAAAAGGAGGACAATGTGTTTAGACAGTTTTGTTTTGTTTGTCTCAGGAGTGGGTCAGTGAAAGGCAGGAGAACTATTGGAGGCTGGCTTGGAGGGGTGGCAGGGTCAGATAAAGATCAAGGGCGAAACAGGAAGCATTGCCCCCCCCAATGTGAAAAGCCTCGGTCCTCTCTGGGGGAGGATGGGGGGAGAAGAAAGCCAGGGTGGCCTCTGGACCATGCCGGAAGCTCCTAGATATGTTCCCTACATTCCAGCCAGACTCATGAGGCCCTTCTTGTGTGTCAGCCTGGCCTAGGTGCTGGGGATACAGAGACAAGGGGGGCATTGCCCCAGCCTCTGAGGCAGGTGCTAATAAGGACACAGGTTTGGGAGAAGGCACAAACAGTACGGGGAATCCAGGAAGGCCTACAAGAGGAGGAAGTGGAAGGAGGAAAGGGGATACTCCAAGGTACAGGGGAGGAGGAAAGGTATTCCAGGCATGGAGGTGAGAATGAAGGCTTGTCTGAAGCAAAGAGGCTCTCAGCCAGGGGATGCTCAGGCTCCAATATAAAGTGGGTGAGAAACAGCAACGAATTCTCTGCTGGAAAGGAGTGTGTGTGTGTGTGTGTGTGTGTGTGTGTGTGTGCCTGTACATGATACACACGGTAGGTGGAAGTAACATGAGCAACCAGCACCTAGTGACCAGGAGAGGAGAAGGCACTGGGGGTGGGGGGGAGGGGACAACCCAGCGAAGACCTCCTGCAGAAGGTGCTGCTTGGATTGAGTTTTGAAGGAAGCCAGGATCTCTGAGAGGCAAAGACAAAGAAGCAGAGCATCTCAGGGATGGGGGACTGCCATGCAAAAGCACTGAGGTGGGAAATGGGGCACTGGGCATGAGGAAGCAGAATCAGCTGGTCTGAAGTTTATGTTTCAATTGACAATGTAGACTTGACCCACATCCTTCTCATACTGAGCACCTGAAACTACTACAGATTTTTTTTTAATATTTTACTTTTTCCCAATTACATGTAAAGACAATTTTAAACATTCATTTAAAAACATTTTGTCCAAATTCTCTCCCTCCCCCATCCCTGAGGTGGTAAACAATTTGGTATATAGGTTATATGTGTGCATTCATGCAAAACATATACAAAAAACCCACACCAAAAAAGAAAGGAAGTGAAAAACAGCATGTTTCCATCTGCACTTGGGTGCCATCATTTCCTTCTCTGGACATGGATGGCATTTTTCATCATGAGTCCTTTGGAGTTGTCTTGGATGTTGCTGAGAAGAACTAAGTCAGTGATAGATGAGCATAACACAATGCTGCTGTTACTGTGTACAGCATTCTCCTGGTTCTGCTCGCTTCACCCTGCATCAGTTCCTGTAGCTCTTTCCAGGTTTTTCTGAGATCGTCCTGCTCATCATTTCTTACCAGTACGATTCTTAAAGCTGATGGCAGCTGAGTGCAATTTTGGCCAGTCCTGCCAAGCTGGACAGGCTTGATCACAGGTAAAGAGAATGGTCCCCTAAAGTCATCCTGCCGAGCAGTGTGCACAGAGGTGGCCCCTAACTCTCCTCTGGGCACAGACTCTGCAGGCCCTGCTCTGAGTGATGGACTGGATGCCTGCTGTCCAAGGACCAGCCAGCCACAGCAAGTTCCTCACCCAGCTGGCTATAGGGGAGGAATTTGTGAGCCATAGTGACCCTAAAGAAGGACTGTGGCTAGCTTTGGTGGACAGCTGCCTGAGCTGTCCACTTGAACGGAAGCCCTGGTGTTAGGCCTCGAGAAAGACAATCAGCTTCTCAACAGAAGCAAAGAGGTTTTTGTCTGTAAGTGACCCTGAACAAGTCACTGATCTCCATTTACCTCAGTTTCCTCATCTGTAAGATGGGGGTAATTCTAGCACCTCCCTCCCAGGGTTATTGTGAGGATCAAGTAAGATCATGTCTCTAAAACACAGAGTGCCTGGCACAAGGTAATGGCTAAATGGATGTTAGCTCTTACTGTTATTAGCTGTCATTTTAAACCAGAGGATAATGAGCCAGACTGTCTCTGCCTAAGATCACACACGCCCTCTTCATGTTATAAATGAAGAGAGACTCAGAGGAGAGGACAAGAGACTGCCCAGGTCAACCAGGCAGGTGACCCAGATGGTGTCTGATGGCCGAGAGGTGCCGAGAATGCACCTGAGGTAGCCGCCACCAGCCTGGAGAGTGGGTTCAAAGGTCATATACACACTTGGTGACCCTGGGAAAATCCCCTATAAAGTGTGGACAGTAAATAATAGCTAGGGTGTCACAAGGACTCCTAGGGAAGACTCCCCCAACTCGGCTTCCTCCCACCCCCATGTAAGGCTCAACAAGATCCATCTTGGAAGCACTTTACAAGCTCAAAGCTCTCAGCAAACATCCGCCATCAGTACTGTCAAGGCTCTTTCCGGGGCCTGGGCCACTCTGGCTCTGAAAAGCCCAATAGTTCCATGGAACTGGAGGCCTTCATTGATACCTTTAATATTATTGGAAGGGGAAGTTCACAGTCGTGAGCCTCTGGTCTGGAAAGCAAAGTTTCCACCTGAGTTCCAGAGAGTGACAGGATGAAACAAAGGCCTTCTGATGTCCCAGATGAGACTTAGGACTGGCTTCATGCCTTCAAGCAGGCTCTGACTGCTCCCTCTAAGATTCCTTCGCTGGGTCTTCCTCCAGGTAGACACTCAGTTCTACACCTGGTCCTATCCAGTAACCATGGGGTCCCCCAGCAGTCTGCCTTTCATCTTCTTCTTTTCTCCCTCTGTAACAGAGCTTCTGAACATTTTGTGCCCTAGACCCCTCTGACAGCCAACTGGCGAAGTCAACAGATTCTTCTCAGAGTAATGTTCTTCAGTGCCTCAAGTGAAATGCATGGCATTATGGAGGAAACCAGTTATGTTGAAATCAGTGTCTAGATGGGAAGACTGTGATCCTGTCTAGCATGACCTATGATAACCCTAACAATGACAGTCATTTTGCATTAGTGAAGGTTAGACCATGCAGCAGCTTCCTCAGTGGACTTGTTGCCTGCCCGGGAAGACAAAAAGCTCTATGGAGCTAACATTCGGGCAGGAGGAACACAACAGGCAGTCACGCTGGGCAAACAAAGCACACACAAAGACATTTCTACAGAGGGAGAGAGTGCTAATAACTGGGGGTGGGGGTTAGGGTGGAGGAGGGCGGCCCAGGGAGAAGCTGGAAGGAGGGGGGCCAAATCTACCCCCCACCAGGAGGCAGAAGCAGGAGGGCAGCGCATGGGAAGGCACACAGGTGGGCCCTGGGCAGCACACCTGGCAAACAGCAAGCAGAGAGGGCGACAGAAGGGGTGGTGGCTTAAAGCCAGCTGGGCAAGGCCTTTCAAAGCCCTTCAGAAAGAGCTGAGTTAGGCCTGCAGCAAAGGGATGTGGTTTGAACCAGCAACTTCAGACTTCATCACAGAAGGCTGCTGCCTTTCTGGCTCCCCTCTCCATTGCTGTTTGCCTTCCAATCTACTGAATGTTTCACCTATAAAAGCCTGGGCAGTCCAGGAGACAAAACTCTAGCTAATTTGCTAGCAGACTTGCTAAAAAGGCAGAGATGGAACCTGGTGAATATGTGGGAGATCATGAGTGTACTTCATTTTTAATTACATTTTTATTTACCAAGCATTTCCTTTTCCTCTCTCCCATATCTCCTCTCCCCTCCACCTCCAACAGAAAAGAAAAATAAAACCCTCATGATATACATGCATAGTCAAGCAAAACAGACTCCTCCGTGGGCCGGGCCTAGAAATGCCTGTGTCATTGTGCATGTCGAGTCCATCCTCTGTCCAGAGGAGGGCAGACATGTCCTCCTTGGCCTCTGGACTTGTGCAGGGCCACTGTTTCCATCAGAGCTTTCCAGCCTTTCAAGTTATTTGTCTTTACTTCTCCTGATTCTGCTCGCATCGCTCTGCATCAGTTAATACCCATTTTCCCAGGCTTCCCTGAACTATCCCTTTGTTCTGTGACATCCACAGATGATGCTGTTCAGACAACCCCTAATCAATGAGTGTCCCCTTGGTTTCCAGTCTTTGCCACCACAGAAAAATCTGCTATAAATACTGCCGTGCACATGGGTCCTTTTCCCCTCTCTCTGACCTTGTTGGGATATGGACCATGGGTTTTGGGCATGGTTCTAAGTGCCTGTCCTCAGCTCCCCGACAGTGCATCGATGTCCCCATATTTCCCAAAACTCTGTCGGAGCTTCTTTAAACTGCATTTAATGTGGTTGCTGATAGCTTAGATCAGATATTAATCAATCATGTGTTTCATTTCCACATTGTCAATGATGACTGTTAGAAAGAGGAGGAAATGGGACCCCCTCAGTTTGTCCCTAATCCCTAGATGCTCCTTGGTGAGTCCCACTACCCAGATGCATACCTCAGGGGCACTGGACCAGATTTCAGCCTATGGGTCGGGTCAATGGGGTGTGGAAATCCCAAGCTACTGGATGAGACACACACAGACAGCAGGGTCCATGATGACAGTTTATGGTTCCCCTATGTGGGAAGCCTGTCAGCCTGAAATCATTTAATGACTGGAAAAGCTGATATTCAAAGATTCTTTTCAAGATATCCTAATTAAAGTCTCCCGGCCCCAAGGCAAAAGCGCTGGGGGGAGGACAAAGGGAAGCCGGGGAAGGCCTCAGCAATTTCTCAGGAGAGGCGGGCCCCTCCACATTTTGGCATTTCTGGTGGTGAACCAATTCGTGCTCTTTTGGGGGGTTGCTCAGAAGGGTTTCTTGTTTTGTTTTGCTTTCTAAGGCTACAACTTTGTATGTGATTTTTGGTCCCAAGACTGCTAGAGGAAAAATAACGTGGATCTTCCAAAATCATGTAAAAATCTAGCAATACTTTTCCTTGAATTAAAACCACTTCAAGCCTGTTTCTCTCTAGGCATCTTTATTCTGGAGTGTGAGACAAAAGAAGCCCTCAGGAAGTGCCTGGGAGAGAGAAGAATCTGATGGAAGCCTATGAGAAAGCAGTAGCGTTGGAGGAGGAAGCAGAGCTGAAAGGGCCAGGCTGGGACCTTATGAACCAAGTCTCTGAAGAGCCAAGGGTGCAGGTCAAAGGTGGCTCTGAGGACAGCTCCACCAGCTTGCACAGGGAGACCCCAACCAGACGTGCTGGAGGGAGGGGCAGGATATTCTTTACCTGGGCCCCAGCCTCTTCTGGGGACAGTCCCCCACGCAGAGTGGGACAGTTGGGGATTCTTTCATTGGGCCAGAACCAACCAGAGGAGAGTAGCGGTGGCAGCGAGTGGACAGTCCAAATGGGGAGCCAGTGGCAGGGGTGCATAGGACAGGCTGACAGTTGGTGTAGTCACACTATGAGGGGCCCAATCCTCACCAAATCTGATCTGCAAGCCTACAGGAGTCCAGAGGCAAAGCTGTGCTGACTGCACCCTGAGGGGAGTGGCCATGAGTTGGGCAAGGTGAGGTGGTTGGGTTAGTGGGGCAAAGGACCGAGAGGCAGAAAGTTTAGGGGTTATGGTCCTTGGAGACTGTTGGTAGGAAGCAAGCCCCTTAGGGATAAAGCGCACACAGACTGGCATCCTAGGGAAAGCACCGACCACCCTGCCCTAGTTACAGGGTTGGGCTGTCTACAAGGAGTCAGACTACCATGAAATTCATCATGCTTGGAGATTCACTGAAGAAATTGCGACCTTCCCCAACACTGGCATACTGCTTTGGCAGGAAAGTGCTGGGGGAGACCTGGGTTCAAACCCATCTCTGACACCTCCTCGCCTTGTGAGCCTGGGTGGTCTCCGCAGCTCCTAAGTCTCCCCCTTGCAGAGAAGTTGCTGACCTGAGATGGAGTTCCCTTCCCCAGGAGTTCCTTTCATCAAGTAAACCATAGGTTCAGTTCCTATCCCTAGAGACACACAAGAAAACGCAGATGATTTTAAGAAGAGATACCCTGTGGAAAAGACCATGGTCCCTATTCAGGGGATCTCTGAGATGATGGCAGCGAACTGAGGCCGAGGCAACAGTTTCAGGGCAGCTCCTGAGAAATGCTGCAGTCACCCCCAAGCAGAATGACATCCTCTAAGAAACCAGCTGTCCTTCCAGGGCCCAGGGGTAGGACTAGACTTTATACAAATGGGCCAAATTCAAGCGGGGCTGTGAACTTTGTGCAAGATTGTTTGTGACTCTGTATTAACAGCTGCTCCCTAGACTGCAAGGCAACCCCTACATTGGCTGCAGGGCCAAAATTCCAAGGAAAATATGTGTTTTTCCAGCAAAGAAGGGAGTTGTTATGGTGATGTTAGAAGGCACTGTGGAGAGCACAGTGATGACTCTATTCCTGGAGGAGCTGGCTTCTCCACCAGAGCTTGTCAGGAGGCACTCACTTCCTCCCTCTCACTAACATCAGAGCTGTGCTCCCATTTTTCTTAATGGGGGATGGAGGTAATAAAAAAGAGAAGTTCTCCCCAGCTCAGCCCCCAAAAGGAGAAATTCATCAAAAACTGGAGCTCATTCTCTTCAGACAAGGGACCCAGATCTTCATGCCAACAATCTCTGCTCTGCAAACAAGCCCCTGGGGGTCTTTCAGAAGAGACATCATGGGAAGACATCGAAGCTCAACTCTGTTTCACTAGAAAATACCAGATTTGGGCCTTCTTTGCACCATCCTATGAACAGTCAGAGGCTCCACTCAGACAACTTCAAATATCAAGGTCCTGTCTAGACTGCAATTGTCAGTCAGTCAGTCAGTCAACATTAACTAATTAATTGGTAAAAAAGGAAGAACTGTATTTTAAATTTATTTATTCATAAAATTTTATAAAAATATTTATAACATAATTTAGTTTTCAACATTCAACATTTTTAGTTTTCAATACTTCCATAAGATTTTGAATTCTAAATTTTCTCCCCTCTCTCTCATCCCCACCCCAAGATGGCATGCAATTTGATATAGACTCTACATATACATTCATATTAAACATATTTTCACATTAGTCATATTGTAAAGAAGAATTAGAACCAATGACAGGAATCATGAGAAAGAAGAAACAAAATAAAAAAAAGAGAGAGAGCAAATAGTCTGCTTTGATATGCATTCAGACTCCGTAGTTCTTTCTCTGGATGCAGACAGCATTTTCCACCAGGAGTCTTTTGGAGCTGTTTTAGATCCTTGCCTTGCTAAGAAGAGATAAGTCTATCAAAGTCTATCGCACAATGCGGCTGTTACTGTATACAACATTCTCCTGGTTCTGTTCACTTCAGTCCTCATCAAACCATACAAGTCTTTCCAGGTTTTTCTGAAGTCTGCCTGCCTATCATTTCTTATAGCACAACAGTATTCCATTACATTCATATACCACAACTTGCTCAGCCATTCCCCAATTGATGGGCATCCCCTCAATTTCCAATTCTTGGCCACCACAAAAGAGCTGCTATGAATATTTTTGTACATGTGAGTCCTTTCCCCTTTTTTATGATCTCTTTGGGATATAGCCCTAGAAGTGCTATTGCTGGGTCAGAGGGTATGCACGTTTTTATAGCCTTTGGGCATAGTTCCAAATCGCTCTTCAGAATGGTTGGATCATTTCACAACTCCACCAACAATGCATTAGTGTTCCAATTTTCCCACATCTCCAACATTTATCATTTTCCTGTTTTGTCATGTTGGCCAATCTGATAGGTGTGATGTGGTACCTCAGAGTCATTTTGATTTACATTTCTCTAATCAATAGTGATTTAGAGCATTTTTTCATGACTATAGTTGGCTTTAATGTCTTCATCTGAAAACTGCCTGTTCATGTCCTTTGACCATGTATCAATTGGGGAATGACTTGTATTCTTATAAATTTGTCAGTCAACATTTATTAAGGGCCTCCTATGCACCAGGCACTGTGCTAAGTACTGGGGATACAAAAAGGGGCCTAAGACAGTGCCTGCCCTCAGGGAACTCCCAGTCTAACAAGACAGACAACATGCAAACAATTGCTTAAGAACAAGCTGTAGACAGGATACACTGGTGATAATGAACAGAGGAAGAGCACTGGCATGAAGGGGGTCGGGGAAGATTTCCTGGAGGGGGGAGGGAGCTGGATGTGAAGAGGCCAGAGAATGGAGCCGGGAGAGATGGGAGCTGTGACTAACTGTCACAGGGACTAAAGTTGCAATCCACACTGGCCTCTCCTGGACTGCAGGGTGGTTGGGAGGACCAAGCAAAAGCCATCTGTGAAGCTGCTAGTGCAGGGCCTGGCACACAGTAGGTGCCATACAAAGATGCTAGTGATCAGTCCTGTTCATCACGTTTATTATCACTCAACTGTACCAGGCCAGGGAGGACAGCCACGCAGGGGGAGACAAAGCTGAGCCCAGATGGGCCGAGGCGCCTGGCTTTCTTCTGTGTGCTTCTGGAGAACAGCTGAGTAACGTGAACACGACGTCTGATAACAGTCAAAGGATGTCCAGGCCTCATTCGAGGGAGAGGGAAACCCTCTCCCCTGAGGAAGAACTAAGGAGGGAAGAAGGATCAGCGTACTGAGATGGCCTGGGACCAAAGGCCAACCCTCTCCTGTTACAGATGAGGAAACTAGGTCCATGGAGAAGTGCCCTGCCCACTGTCCCTAATCTAGAAGTTTTCTTCCACAATGTGGATCCCAAGGCACACAGGCCCATCCACCCAAGAGGTCAGACAAGAAGATGCCAAAGAACCAGAGGCTCCTCTCGCTCATGACACAGACTATGGAGGGCTCAGGGCTCTGCAGGGACAGTGTCGGGAGAGCACTGGCTTCCTGGAGATGCCCACCATTGGGACCTTGCCTGTGGACCCAGTCTTAGGATGGGCTGAAGCGTCAAGCTCAGGCTCCCTGCTCAAGCCGAGAGGACCCGCCGCTTCTTGGCCCCTAGCCCTTGTCAGGAGTCCTAAACTCCACTTCCCAATCTAGCAAACAGATGCTACTGTACAATCAGATTCTGGCCAGCCCCAGCCACATTCATGAAGCACCGACCTCCCCTCGTGCACAGCTACCGTTAGCTGGTGGAATGAAAGCAGGTTTTGGCTCCTGCTCTGGTTATCTACTGTTTTGTTTCTTTTGTACAGTCTGTCATGTTGGCCATTCTGATAGGTGGGAGGTGGTACCTCAGAGCTGTTTTCATTTGCTTGATCTAGAGCATTTCTTCGTATGACAATAGATAGCTTTGATTTCATCTGAGAACTGCCTGCTCATATTCTTTGGCCATTTATCAGCTGGGGAATGACTTGTATTCCTATAAATTTGACTCAGTTCTTGGTATACTTGAAAAACAAGGCCTTTATCAGAGACACTAGTTGTAAAAATTGTTTCCCAGCTGTCTGCTTTCCTTCTAATGTTGGTTGCATTGGTTTTCTTTGTGCAAAAAAAAAAATTAAATTTAATATCATCAAAATTATCCATTTTTCCACTTGGTAATGCCCTTTCTGTCTTGTTTGCTTACAAATTCTTCCCTTCTCCATAGATCTGACAGGTAAACTATTCCTTGTTCTCCTAATTTGCTTATGGTATTATACCTTTCGTATGTAAATCTATGTAATGTAAACCTATTTTGACCTTATCTTGGTACATGATGTAAGATGCTTGTCTATGCCTAGCTTCTGCCATACTCTTTTCCAGTTTTCCCAGCAGTTTTTGTCAAAGAGTGAATTCTTATCCCAGAACCTGGAGTCTTTGGGTTTATCAAATACTATGTTACTATGGGCATATACTACTGTGTCTTGTGTACCTAATCGGTTCCACTGATCTACCACTCTATTTCTTAGCTACTACCAGACAGTTTTGATGGTTACCGCTTTAAAATACATTTTGAGATCTGGTATAGCTAGGCTACCTTCCTTTGCGTTTTTGTAAAATTAATTCCCTTGATATTCTTGACCTTTGATTCTTCCAGGTTGATTTTCTAGCTCTATAAAATAATTGTTGGTAGTTTGGTATGGAAATAAACAAGTAAATTAATTTAGGCAGAATTGTCATTTTTATTATATTGGCATGGCCTACTCATGAACAATTGATGTTTTTCCCATTGTTTATACCTGAATTTATCTGTGTGAAAAGTGTTTTGTAATCATGTTCATACAGTTCCTGGATTTGTCTTGGTAGGTAGATTCCCAAGTTTTTATATTGTATACAGTTAATTTAAATGGAATTTCTCTGTCTTTTGCTGCTGGGCTTTGTTGGTAATATATAGAAATGCTGATGATCTACATAGGTTTGTTTTATATCTTGCAACATTGCTAAAATTGTTCATTATTTCAAGTAGTTTTTTACTTGATTCTCTAAGTATACTACCATCATATCATCTACGAAGAGGATAGCTTTGTTTCTTCTTTGTCTATTCTAATTCCTTCAATTTCTTTTTCTTCTCTTATTGCTATAGCTAACATTTCTAGTACCATATTGAATAATAGTGGCGATAATGGGCATCCTTGCTTCACTGTTGATTTCACTGGCAAGGCTTCTAGCTCATCCCCATTAGTTAATGCTTGCTGATGATTTTAGATAAATATTATTTGTCATCTTAAGGTAAGCTCCATTTATTCCTATGCTCTCTAGTGTTTTTAATAGGAAAGGCTGTTGTATTTTGTTAAAGGCTTTTTTCTTTTTTTTGCATCTGTTGAGATATGATTTCTGTTGGTTTTGTTATTTATATGGTCAATTAAGCTGATAGATTTCCTAATATTGAACCAGCCCTGCATTCCTGGTATAAGTCCCACCTGATCATAGTGTATGATCCTGGTGATATATTGTTGTAATCTCCTTGATAGTGTTGGGCATTTTGGTTTTTGGGTTGGTTTTTTTTTTGGCTAGGCAATGAGGTTAAGTGACTTGCCCAGGGTCGCACAGCCAGAGTCAAGTGTCTGAGGCCATATTTGAACTCAGGTCCTCCTGACTTCAGGGCCAGTGCTCTAGCCACTGCACCACCTAACTCCTCAACAGTATTTTATTTAAAAATTTTGCATAAATATTCATTAGGGAAATTGATCTATAGTTTTCTTTCTCTCTTTTTGCTCTTCCTGGTTTAGGTACCAGCACCATATTTGTGTCATAAAAGAAATTTGGTAGGACTCCTTCATTGCCTATTTTTTCCAAATAGTTTATATAGTATTGGAATTGTTCTTTAAATGTTTGGTAGAATTTACTCATGAGCTCTTCTGGCCCTGAGGATATTTTTCTTGGGGAGTTCATTGATGGCTTGTCCAATTTCTTTTTCTAAGAGAGGGTTATTTAAGCATTCTATTTCCTCTTCTGTTGAATTAGGCAATTTATATTTTCATGAATATTCAGCAATTTCACTTGGATTGTCAAATTTATTGGCATATAACTGGGCAAAATATTTCCTTGTGAGCACTTTTTCTCTTCATTTGGTGATGTATTCACCCTTTTCATTTTTGATACTGGTAATTTGGTTTTCTTTCCTTTTTTAGATCAAATTAATCAATGGTTCATCTATCTTATTGGGCTTTTTTCATAAAATCATTTCCTAGTTTTATTTATTAGCTTTCTTACTTTCAATTTTATTAATCTCACCTTTGGTTTTTAGGATTTACAATTTGGTGCTTAATTGAGGATTTTAAAATTGTTCTTTTTCTAGTTTGTTTTTTTTTTTTAGTTGCATGCCCAATTCATCAATCTGCTCTTTCTCTATTTTATTGACATAAGAATTTAGAGAAACAAATTTTCCCTAAGTATTTCTTTGGTTGTATCCCATAAATTTTGCCATGTTGTCTCATTGTTGTCATTCTCTTTAACAAAATTATTGTTTTTGTGATTTGTTCTTTGACCCACTTATTCTTTAGTATTAGATTATTTAGTTTCCAATTAATTTTGGCCTATCTTTAAAAGAAAGAAAAGAAAAAGAATGACCTATTGTCCATTTGTACAGTAGTTATCTAAAAATGCTCAACTAGGCAAGTGTAGACCCCTAAACTTTGAGCTAGCATGGGTTTTGTGCAATTAGAGGTTTTCTGTAAATGCAAACCTGAGTCATTTGTAAACATTTATATTTTCCTTGCTATTTAGCTATCAATTTGTAGCTTAATTTTTATTCAACTTAACAGCTGCAACTTAAAGAGAGTGGGAAAACAGATTTAAATTACATAAAATAAAATAAAAATAGTTCATTTATGTTCTTCATAACACCAGTTTTTTTTTAAATGGTGTATTTTCCTAAAGGAAATATCTTCTCATTGCCCTTTAGTGAATATATTTTTTATTGCATTACGGTCTGAAAAGGATGCATTTTAATATTTCTGCCTGACTATGTTTGATTGTGAGGTTTTTATGCCCTGATACATAGTAAATTTTTGTGCAGGTGCCATGTATTTCTAAGAAAAAGTTATTCTTTTCTATTTCCATTCAATTTTCTCCATAAGTCTGTCATACTTAACTTTTTAAAAAATTCTCCTCACCTCTTTAACTTCTTTCTTGTTTACTGTGTGGTTAGATTTATCTAGTTCTGAAAGTGAAAAGCTGAGGGAACCCACTAATATAATTTTGCTGTCTATTTCCTCCTGTAACTCACTTAACTTTTCCTTTCAGAATTTGGATACTGGGGCAGCTAGGTGGTACAGTGGATAGAGCACCAGCCCTGGAGTCAGGAGAACCTGAGTTCAAATCCAGCCTCAGATACATAATACTTCCTAGCTGTGTGACTCTGGCCAAGTTACTTAACCCCAAATACCTCACTCAAAAAAAAAAAAAAAAGAATTTGGATGTTATACCATTTGGTGCATGTATGTTTAGTACTGATGTGACTTAATTGTCTATGGTATTTTTTTTAGCAAGATGTAGTTTCCTTCCTTATCTCTTTTAATAAGATCTATTTTTGCTTTTGCTTTGTCTGAGATCATGCTTGCTACCTTTTTTTTTTTTTACTTCAGCTGAAGCATAATAGATTCTGCTCCAGCCCCTTACCTTTACTATGTGTGTCTCTTCCGCTTTAAGTGTTTTTTGTAAATAATATATTGCAGGATTCTGTTTTTTTATCTTTAAATCTTTGGTAGAATTCACTTGTAAATCCATCTGGTTCTAATACTTTTTTTCTTAGGAGGGTCACTTATGGCCTGTTCAATTTCTTTTTCTAAAATAGATTTATTCAGATATTCTATTTCCTTTTTTGTTAATCTAGGCAGTTTATATTTTTGTAACTATTCTTCAATTTCACTTAAATTGTTAAATTTATTGGCATATAATTGGGCAAAGTAACTCCGAATAATTGCTTTGATTTTACCTTCATTAGTGATATATTCACCCTTTTCATTTTCTTCCAGTGATTTGGTTATCTTCTCTTTTTTTGGATCATATTAACCAACAGCTTATCTATATTATTAGTTTTTCCCCATAAAATCAACTTCTAGTTTTATTTATTAATTTAATGGCTTTCTTACATTCAATCTTATTAATCTCACCTTTAATTTTTAGGACTTCCAATTTGGTGTTTAATTGGGGATTTTTAATTTGTGCTTTTTCTAGTTTGTTTAATTACATACTGAATTTATTGATCTTCTCTTTCTCTATTTTACTGACATAAGCATTTTAGAGATATAAATTTTTCTCTGATTAATGCTTTTGCTGTACACCATAGGTTTTGGTATGTTGTTTTAGTATCATTTTCTTTTAATAAAATTATTTATTGTTTCTATAACTTGTTCTTTAACCCACTCATTTCTTTAAGATTAGGTTATTTAGTCTTCAACTAATTTTTAATCTGTGTTTCCATGGTCCTTATTAAACATAATTTTATTTCATTATAATCTGAAAAAGATGCATTTAATATTTCTGCTTTTCTGTATTTAACTATAAAGCTTTTGTGCCCCAGTATACAGTCAATTTTTGTAAAGGTACCATGTACCACTGAGAAAAAAAGTCTATTCCTTTCTCTTCCCATTCAATTCTCTCCAAATATCTATCATATCTAGCTTATCTAAGATTCTATTCATCTCCTTGACTTCTTTTTTTTTAATTAGATTCATCTAGTTCTGAGAAGGGAAGATTGAAGTTCCCCATTATTATAGTTTCGCTGTCTATTTCTACCTGTAATTCATTAAGCTTTTCCTTTAAAAATTTGGATACTATAGTATTTGGTGCATATAAGTTTAGTATTGATATAACTCCATTATCACCTTTTATCAAAATGTACTTTCCGTATCTCTTTTAATTAAATCTATTTTAGCTTTAACTTTGAGATCATGATTGTTACTCCTGATTTTTTTTTTGCATCAGCTGTAGCATAATAAGTTCTACCCCAGACCTTTATTTTTATTCTATGTGTATCTCCCATTTAAAAATGTGTTTCTTGTAAACAATACATTGCTGGATTCTGGTTTTAAATCCATTCTGCTATCCATGTCTGTTTCATAGGAGAGAGAGTTCATCCCATTCACATTTAAAGTTATAATTACTACTTATGCATTTCCTTCCAACCTATTTTTCATCACTGTTTATCCTTCTCTCTCTTTTTACCCTATCCTTCCTCAAACATCTAATTAACTTCTAACTACTACCTCCCTAATCTGCACCCCTTCTAAGAATCCCTCCTTTATCTTCTCCCCTTACTTTACTGTTCCTTATCTCCCCACTCTTCTAAAAATCCCTCCTTTATCTTATGCCTTCACCTTCCTATTTCTCTGTAAGTTAAGAAAACTTTTATACTCTTCTAGATGTATGTTATTCCCTCTTTAACACAGTTCTGTGGGAATAAAGATCTACCACTACCACTACCAAATCCCCCACCCTCATTTGTATGAGATAATAGCTCCATTTTACCACCCTCTACCCAATTTTGTTTTTTTAGGATCATCCCACTGTATTCAACTCAACCCCAGTCCTTCTCTGTATGCTCTTTCAAGTTATTCTAGTAATGATAATGCAAGAGTCATAGATCACATTTTCCATATAAGTAAACAGTTTGACCTTATTAAATCCTTTAGAATTGGTTTACCTCATGTTTCTCCTGAATGCAGTAAGTCAAATTTTCCATTCAGTTCTGGTCTTTTCCTCACAAATACCTGAAAGTCCTTTAGTTCATTAAATATTCTTTTTTCCATGCAGGAGTACACTCAGCTTTGCTGGGGAAGTTGTTCTTGGTTGCAAGCCCAGCTCCGTCACTCTTCAAAATATCATGTTCCATGCCCTTCAGTCTTTTACTGTAGAACCTGCTACATCTTGTGTTATCCTGACTGTAGTTCTGCTATAACTAAAATGTTTTGTTCTAGTGTAGTATTTTTCTCCTTGACCTGGGAGCTTCAAAACTTAGCTATGATGCTCCTATGAGTTTTCATCTTGGGATCTCTTTCAAGAGGTGATTGGTGAATTTTTTTTTTCTATTTCTATTTTACCTCCTCATTCTAAAGCTTCTGGGTAATTTTCCTTAATAAATTCTTGAAGTATAGTGTCTAGACTCCTTTTTTTTAATCATAACTTTCAGGTAGTCCAACAATTCATATATTGTCTCTCTTAGGTCTATTCTCCAGATCAGTTGTTTTTTAAGGGGATGTCTCACATTCTCTTCTATTTTTTCATTTTTTAAATTTTGTTTAATTATTTTTTTAGTGTCTTATGAAGTCATTAGCTTCCCCTTGCCTAATTTGAATTTTTTAAGGAGTTTTTTTTTCCACAAGTTTTTGGATCTCTTTTTCCAATTGGTTGACTTTTTTTTTTGGGGGGGTAATTTTTTATTTTAAAATTAAATACAAAATGAGAAAAGAAAAGAAATTGCCATGCATACAGCAGACCATAAGAGAGGATTCAATATAAAACAAATTTCCATTTCAAGAAAACCTATATAATAAATACTGCACATTGTCTTCAAAGCTGCCCAGCTTTTCTTTGCCTCCTCGTTGGCTTTCTTTTGTTCTCTACTGTGCACTTTTTACTTTTATTTTTTTTCTCCTCCCTCCCCCTCCCACCCCCCCCTCGTACAATTAAGCATGGATATACACACACACACACACACATACATAGGTATTTATAAATATACACATACACACTCATACACACATATGTAAGATTATACTGTGCTTATTTCCTCCTAATTGGTTGACTGCTTTTCATAATTTTCTTGATTCTCTTGCACTACTCTTATATTGTTCCCAAATTTTCCTCAATCTCTCATGTGATTTTTACAGTCCTTTTTTAACCTCTTCCAAACTTTTTGGGCTTGTGACCATTTTACTTTTTTTTTTCCTTTGAGAAAGACGGAGCTGTTTGAACTTCACTATCTTACTTTGAGTTTGAACCCAGATCTTCCGTATCACCATAGTAGTTATCTATAGTCAGGTTCTTTCTCTTTTGATCACTCTTTCTTTTAGTGGCTATTTTTTTTTCTGTTAACTTTGTGTTAAAGTCAGGCTCTGGTCCTGAGGTGTGGGGGATAATAGTTCAAACTTCAGGTTTTTTGTGATGTTATTTTCTGAGCTCTATCTGGGGGCACCTTCTTCCAAAGGAGATCAGTAAGTTTTTAGACATGTACCCATATGCTTTCTATTATTTTCTTGTTTATTATGACCTTGAAAAAAATCAACATGAACATTTTTATACCCGGCAGAATTATATATAAAATTTTGATTCTATTACATACAGCTTGCTTTCTATTATTCTATTATTTTCAAATGCTTGAGGGTCTTGCTTCTCTGGTCTATTCTACTGATACTTTTCTATTTAAAAAAATACTTTAGATGATTATTGCTTTAAAGTATAGCTTGAGATCTGATAATGCTTTACTCCTCCATTTTCATTATTTCCCTTGAGATGCTAGACCTTCTGTTCCTCCAAGTCAATTTTGTTATGATTTTGCATAGTTCAATAAAGGATTCCCTTGGGAGAAGCAGGAAGAAGTGCAGTAAATTCCCCTCAGATACTTCTCTAAGCAGATCTAGAAAATGTACAAGATTGAATCCTGACTGGGAAATCCAAGAAAAAGTCACAGTGAATCCTTTTTGTAGCCAATGTTGGCTTAAGGAGACAGAGAGGTCTGCAGACAGTGGGAATAGGGTCTGGCCAGGGGCAGTTGGGCAGAACACTCTAGTGCCAGGGAGTAGCTATGCCCCATGGCAAGAAGTGGTGCCAGACCCCTACCAGGGCACTGCCATAGCAAAGGGGGCAACTGGCAGCTTTGTCACCCCTTTTCCAGTCTGGGGCACAGATCCAGGGCTCCTTGCCCTGGGCAAGGAGTGGCCTCAGGCCTCAGGCCTCAGGCCCCAGGCAGTGTACTAAGAGAGGGACAGATTGAAGAACAAGTGCCACAGACGTGAGAGCAGGGCAGGGTCTCAGTTCTAGCTTCTAGCTCCATCTGCAGACTGCAGAGGAGTAACCAGGACAGGAATCCCAGAGCAAAAGGAGCCTATGATCTGTCATGCTGAATCAGCTGGCCAAAAGGGGCTGCTGTTGCTCAGACCCAAACCCCAGCCGACCCCAGACTAGGGGGGCAGTAATCAGACTTTGTCTAGGATCAGATGATTTTGGGAGCACTGAAAGCTTGCAGGTCCCCAAGCTGAGCCATCTTTGAGATATCCCCGCAATCCTGGAACAACTCCACACTCCATAAATAGGGCAAGAAAGAAATCACAGGACAAACCCAGAACTTCCCTCGGGAAGTCCCTGGAGTCTGACATCAAGTCCAACAAAAAAGAACTCCATAATAATGAGCTATTATGGTGAAGCTATTGTGATTCTCAAGACAAATCCAAAAGAAGAGAATGACTCCAAACGTCTACCAGCAAAACTGCAAAGAAAAAAAAAACATAGCTTGAGCACAAATTCAGCTAGAATTCCTGAAAGATATAAAGCAAGAGTTTAAAAAAAAAAGTTAAAAAAAAACTTTAATCAATGAAATGAAAGTGCTAGAGGGAAAAACTGGAAAAGAAACGAGTCATGGAAGAAAGATTTAGCTGATTGACGTAAGAGGGACCAGACTTTACCCCAACAGCAAACTCCCTGAAAATAAGAATGAACTAACTAGAAGCAACAATTCCATGAGATGCCAAGAAATATTAAGACAAATTCAAAAGACTGAAAACACAGCAGAAAATCTAAGGCATCTCATCACAAAAACAAGTGGCCTGGAAAACAGACTGAAGATGGAGATTTTAAGAATCACTGGGGTGTGTGAAAGCCATGACCAAACATAAAAGTCGAGACAGCATGGCTTGAAAAATCTCAATAAGAAAACTGCCCAGATCTCTTAGAACCAGGGGTCAAAGTAAAACAGAAAGACTTCACGGATTGTCTCCAAAAAGAAATATCAAAGTGAAAATTCCTAGGAACGTTATAGCCAAAATCCAGAGATTTTGACCAGGAGGTCAAAGGGAAAAAAATACTGAAAGCAGCCAGAAAAGAATTCAAGTAACAAGGAGTCCCAGTCACAATCACTCTGATTTAGCAGCCACTCCTATAAAGAAGCAGAGGGCTTGGAATACGATACTCCAGAAAGCAAAGGATCTAGGCATACAACCAAGAATAACTTACCCAGCAAAACTGAGCACAAACCTACAGGAGAAAAATGAATGGGTCTTGAACGAAAAGACCAGAGCTGCATAGAAACTCCGAAGTACAAACACAGGGACAGAGAGAATCACAAAACAGCAAACAGGAATGAATAGCGATAAAGGGTGAAACGAGGATGAGCTGCTTACATTCTAACACGGGGAGGCGATCTATGTGTCCTCTATGAGGAGAACGGAGAGACAGAAGAGGAGGAATACACAGAGGGGAGGTGGCAGGGAAAGGAAGGCCTGGAGAAATTACCTCACAGAATCAAGGTGTCCAAACAGGCCTCAGTGCAAACAAGGCAGAGGAGACAGGGATGGGGGAGCTGACATACGAACCCGATTTTCATTTGGACTGGTCAAAGGAGGGAAGAACGCACATGCACAGACACAGCTGAGTACAGAAATAAATGCAACAGGGAAATAGGAGGGAAAGGAGAAAAGGAAGAAGGAATTAGAAGGGAAACAGTTAAGGGGGTGACTGCATAGTGCTATGCAAAACAAACTCTAAGGACAGACAAAAGTGTTTAACGCTCTTTTTGAGGTAGCAAAGAATGGGAATCTCAGGGAATGCCCATTAAGAAGGGAATAGCTAAATTAGTTACAGTATATAAATGTTCTGGAACACTAACGAGATACAAGAAATGATGAGGAGAAGCCTGGGAAGATTTGTCTGAATTGATGCAGAGCAAAGTGAACAGAACCAGAACAATTTATGTAGTGACAACTACATAACATGGCAAAGGCAACAACTTGGAAGAATTAGGGAACCTTATCAATGTCATGAAAATTCCAGAGTACTGATGATGAATATATTTCCACTCCCAATAGAGATGAAGGACTCAGAATGTAGACAAACTTTTTTTTTGACATGGCCAATGCATAAATTTGTTTTGCCTGACTACACATTTGTAACAGGGAAACCTCTGCTTTATTTTTCTTCTCGATGCCAGGAGCAGGGGGGAGAAAAAAGGGAAGGGGAAAAAGGAAGGAAGAAGGCAGACTTTTGCTGAGTAAAAAAGTAATTTAAAAAATAAAGTAACCCCTTGATATAACATAAATATAACCTAATATAATAACATAAATATAACCCCAAATGCAAGTTAATCTAGGTAGTATTATTTTTTGCACAGTCCCACCATATGGGCAGCTAGGTGGTACAGTAGATAGAGCTCCAGGCCTGGAGTCAGGAAGACCAGCTTGTGTGACCCTGAGCAAGTCACTTGACCCTGTTTGCCTCAGTCTCCTCGAATATAAAATGAGCTGGAGAAGGAAATGGAAAGCCACTCCAGTATCTTTGACAAGAAAACTCCAAATGGGGTCATGGAGAGTTGGACATTACTGAAACAACTGGACAGCAGCAACCATGAGCAATGACTATCTTTCCAGTTATTTCTTCTAGTGAAATGTGTGTAAGCTATATGAAGGCAAGGATTCTTCTGATATTGCCTTCACATGTCCAGCAACTAGCACAGTGCCCGATGCATGGCAGCACACAATGAATGATTCTTGAGTTGTTGTTGAATTCTCTTATGAATGCCAGTATAATCAGCCTTGTGCACAAAACCAGTAACAGTCAGAGTCTCAGTGGGCAGAAGTCAGGGTCTACACTAACCAAAAAGATTTACTAATTTCCTTTAAGACAATCTAGGCCAATGCCACAAAACATCTTGGGGGGTTGGGCACTCAGGCAGCTTTCTGCTCACACCTCCTTTATGTGTTTATCATGTTCTAGAATGAATCTTAGTCACTTGTGAATGTATCTGACCTCTATTAGGCCATAACTCTAGGAAGAACAGGGACCATGACTTATCTGACCTTCCCGAGAGTTCTACAGAGACCATAGCAGACATTTCAGAAATGCTGAATTAAAGGGATTCAAGGACCCTTACTGAAATCCTGGGGGTAGCATGCCTGAAGTACATACAGCCAGAGAATGCTTTCCCTGATGGGTAGGATCCTGGTTTTGGATGCTGGAAAACAAAGTCATCTCATTTATAACTCAGATACTCATCTGCTTTCTAGCCAAGTTAAAAGAGCAGATCTTGCATGAATCGGGACCGCCACTCAAAGGGTTAACATTCTCCCAACTCTTCAGCAAGGTTCTATGACCCCAACACAAAATGGCGCAGTCCATTAAGACGCCAGACATTCTCTTATATGGCATCTATTTAAACATACGAAGAATGTGGTGTGATTTAATCAGCCTTAGCCAATGCCGATTTAAAGGAAGGCAAAAGAAAGTTTATTCTCCATGGACATTAAGAAAACAAAAGCAAAATCCAAATTACAACAGGTAGAAGCATAGTCCCTTTCACACAGAAAATGTCCTTTGAAAGCTTTCAATAGCAGGCTAGGAAAGCTTGGAGGCAAAATAAAACTACATTTCATTGCACTGGAACCTTGGATGACCAGTGGCATCAGAGATGGATGTCTACTGCTATAAAGCCAACATTAGAAACGTTAAGAGAAGAATGACTTTGGAGAGCAGAGGAATTGTCAGGCCTTGTGGTGAGGGTCATTTTTATTAAGCGCATACTGTATGCTAGGCATTGTGCTGCTGTACACACACACACACACACACACACACACAGAGCATGGAGTTCAAAAGTGGAATTTCTCCAGTAAAGAGGAATTAAGAGAAGTGTTCTCATATACAGATTTCTAGGGAGAAACAGAGAGCTCAATTGAGTGTCGGGGAAAAACTTGAGTCAGGGAGACCAGTTAGCGTATATATATATGAGATGGGAAGGTGAAAATGGCCAGATTTGGTCTTGACAGGTCATGGGAGGTGAGTAAGAGTGAGTAGTAAAGGCTGATGCTGAGGGTGTGAGCCGAGGTAACCAGGAGGATGGTCCCAGTGTCCTCAACAATAATAACAAAGTTTGGAAGGGGAAAGGCTCAAGTGGAAAGAAGATGAATTTGGTTGGGATATGTGGGATGGCATGCCATCAGGACATCCGGTTTGCATGATCATAGCAGAGAGACTTGGCTGGGATCATGGCTCTGGGAATCATCTGCATGAGGATGATAACTGAGCCTCTGGGAGCTGATGAGATCACTGAGGGAGATGGTCCAGGGCCTCTGGAGGGCACCCAATTCCATATCCATCATGGACAATGAACCAGCAAGGAAACCAAGAAGGAGCAGTTGGATGGAGAAGAGAAGTAGCACAGGACGGCGTCCCAAAAACCTAGAGGAGAGGGTGTCTAGAAAGAGGGGGTCAAGAGTATTGAAAGGCCAAGAAGTATCGGGACTGAGAAAAGGCCACTGGACAAGCAAATACTAAACTATTTGGAGCAGGATGTTTCAGGCTGCCCACAGCTTAGAGAATGGAAGAAGAGGAGGCATCTAGTGTAGATGGCTTTCTCACTGAGTTTATTCATGATGGCGAGGAATGACAGAGCGCCATAGCTGATGGTGACAGACAGTTCAAATGAGGGTTTTTTAAGGATGGAGAAGACTTGGGCACGTTTGTGAACAGCAGGGAAGGATGCAGTAGACAGGGAGAGACTGTATATAAAAGAGCAGATTTTTATAGTAGAAGCCACTTGTTGGAGATGCTAGAAGGGGTATGCAGAAGGGTTTGCCTTAGGGAAGAAAAGAATTGCCTTTTCAATTGAGATAAGCGTGAAGTGGACAGCAGAGAAAGATCTCAGGAATATGAGATGAGGGGAAAGAGGGAGCTGTTGCTGAACAAGACAAGACCTTCGGCCAACAGGATGAATGGAAGCTCAGGAAGAGATGAGCCACTATGGAGAATGGGCAGAGAAGAATTCAGAAGGAGAGAGTGTCTGCCTGAGGTTAACCAACATCAATCTGTTGTGGGCCCAGGTAATGGAGATCATGATTTCTCCAGCTCTGCTCATCCGCATGAGTAAGAGCAAAAGAAGCCAATGGTCAGAGCAACAAGGCTTGGAACTTGGTGAGGCAGGACTGGCGACAGGACAAGGGGGTCAAGATCAGCGAGAGGAGGTGGTGCAGAGGGGACAGCCTGGGGAAGAGCTGAGAGAGGACCTTTCAGTTCCTGAGTGCCTGGCTTCCTAGTCAGGACCTTTCCCTTCTCACTGGTGCAGTCAGTGTGTACCTTGCTCCTTAGGTTCTGCTGATGTCAAAGCCCATCTTCCCGAGCTCCTCAGAATCTCTCCTCTTCACGTCATCCCCTGCTATTTCTTCACCTTCATATGCCAACCCCAGGCTGCCCAGCCAGGCCCCATCCGGGTGCTTACGGCTCCTGCTTCCACTGAGCACTGCTTGTGTCTTGGATGCCCGGGACAGGGCTGCTGGGTCACAGGGGACAGGAAGCTGACTCGCTCTTCTTTCCTAATCTCTCCATTTTGTGAACACGAAAACCAGGTATCCTTCCCTCTGTAGTCATCATCATTTCTACCTGTGGGTTCAGACGCTCCCAGCATCCCCTTCATGAGCAGACCTGGGCCTCAGGCTGGGTGCCCTGGGGGGAGAAGAGGCTAAGGAAGCCTGCAGCTGGCCATCTTCCTGGGGACCCCCCCCCCCCACAAGGGCTTAGTGATGCTATTCTGCTAGACTGGCCTTCCCATGAGCTCATGTATTTTTGAAAACCAGTGAACACAAAATCACCAAGCAGTGCTGGCATATTCCCTTCTAGCATGACCCTCGCAGCACCTATGGCCACATGAGGGGTAAAGCAGGCAGCTTAAAACCCTGGCAGCAGCCACAGCTGCTGGTTCCCACACTGACCTCAGCAAAAGCCCACTGGTGGACTCTGCTTCTGGGCAGGCTCATAGCTGAGGTCTGTGGGGCTGGCTCAGGGCTGATCTGGAGACAATTATCCTTGGACTTACTATTGCTTGGGGGGAATTTGGTTTTTTTTGTGGGTTGGAAATCGGGTCTGGGCAGAGTCTTGCCAAAGAACTAGATTCAAGTTTCTCTCCAGGGCAAAACAAAAAAGATGTTCTGCTTTGTTTGATATAATTTGATGAGATCGACCTTGTTCTGGCACACACCCTGGGTCGCTGCTGACTAGGTAAAATATTAAAAACCTTTCTGGACAAACATCAGTGACTTGGCCTTAGGTATTTGGGAGGCTACCGCTTAAAGGTGAAATGCCTTCTTTATTAAGCACATACCCCTTCTTCCTCCAGGAACGTGAGTCAACACGGCTTTCTTGCTGCACATTAAAAACATTCGTCTCCTCTGGGCACAGAGTGCTTCATGTCACAGATTCTGGGCTCCCAGATGGCCTGGCTCTAAGGCTGTGGTGTCATGAGCACAGAGCTCTCCCTTACACACCAAGATGCCAAAAGCCTTCATCTCTGGGGAGAGGACTGAGATCGAGCCAGGGCTGGCTGGGAGGCACAAGCAGTGGATGGGGCATGAGGGGGACTAGGAAAGGCCCCCTTCCTGCAGGTGGTGTCTGAGCTGGGAAGGGACAGGTGCCACGAGGCAGAGGGGAAGCACGTCAGGCATGGGGACCAGCCGGGGCACTGGTGCCCAGGTGGAGGACAGAGCCCTGGCTGGGAGGAACAGAAAGACATGTGGAATCATTGAGGAGAGCCAGAAGGGGCCGTGGGGGGGGTCGCTGCAGAGTAGGGAACCAAGGAGCAGAGGCTGAGGGCCTGGCCCAAGGGACACGGAACCTTTTATTTTGTTCCAGTTCTCAGAGCAGGAGCTTCTGGAAACAGCCACGATCAAAATCAAAGGGAACCTTAAAACTCATGTCGGATGTTTTAGGAGAGAAGAACGTCTAAGCAACTTCCCCCTAGGCAGGACAATCAGGGATTAGAGTTTCCAGTAGCAGGTGAGTCGTTCTGAATACTCTCACACTGAAATGAAATAACAAAACCAGAGAACCTTTCCTGGGGAGAACCTTGTCTTTAAGTTCCCACACATGCAGTGCATGTGAGAGGCATGTGATGAATAGTAAATGGTACTTCACTTGTGGCTTATGTTAGAAGGTGCCCTTGCGATCGTTATTCCCATTTTACAGATGAGGAAACTGAGGCTCAGAGACCTGACCAAGGTCCTACAACTAGGCAGTGTCAACAGACATCATTCGCACCCAGGTCTTCCTCACTGGAAGGCCAGCACACAATCCATCAGGTGACCCAGCCTCTCGTTGCTCTGCCAAGGGCACAACATCAGCGGGTCCGTGGCATTTATCTGAAACCTCACCTCCCACGAGAGCAGGGAGGGGGCCGCCATCTTACCCATGGACTTACTGATCCAATGTCTTTGCCAAGGAAGGTGCGCAGGAAGGGCGGGCCCCACGCGGCCTGGAGCCCATCACCCACCCTCTCTCAGTCTTCCTTTCTTCAACTGCAAAGTGAGAGGCGTGGGCTCACTCCCTAGACTCTCCACGAGTCCGCGGAGCTAACCCGGCGTTACAGTTCGTTTATCTAGAACCCCACTTTCCAAAGGCCCTGATGATCTGGGCTTTCCACACAACTGACTGTGCTATGACATGTGGAAGCACCCCTCCAGCACCTCCGAGCAGGTGACCTCTGCCCCCAGGAGGCTGCCCTCCACGGGCTCCCTCCCTGTCTTCCTGCTTAGTGAGGCGCTTTCTTTTCAAAGCTGCTTCTGTTGAAGATTGCGTTTTACATTTCTCTATATCACAGACCAGATTATTCACTTTCTCAGTCCCCGATAAACTCATACACTCTATGCAGACACGGAATAATATAGAGGAAACCATTCTCTTAATGTTCCATATTTTAATTCTCGTTTATTGAAATAGAATTATAAATGTTTTCTGCAAATAATAGTAAATTTACAACAAAACAGGGATGGATGAAATGTGTAGGTATCTTAGATAATATCTGACAAAACATTCAGGAAAAGTGGTTAAAGTGTAAAAATATATCCATTGGGGCATGTGAGAAAAGGTGATCACACAAGAGCATGTTATAAAAATAATGCTCATTTCTGCTGGTGACATAAATAGCAAGCAGGTCCTTTACAATCCCCTCTTCCAGGCGACATTTTCATAAAATGATGCTGCTGTCTTGTACGTGCACAGACATCCAGCCTGCATCCTCTCCAGCAAGTGTAGACGCACGCGCGTTCCCTCCACCGCTGAGCAGCACTATCTGGCACACGTGGATCAAAGCAGCCTGAGACGCATGAAAAATTGACATCTCTGCACAGGTGGACACCGGGTGGGTCCAGAGGCAGGAGTTCATGCACTCCTTTCTTATCTGGCGCCCTCAGTGAACATGGGCATGCACCATGGGCCCCAGAAGTCTCGACCGCCAGGTTAATGGCCACGCAGCCGCTGCCCTGAGGCAGCTGCTCGGTAGTGGAGGTGGAGGGAAACAGGTCCATTCGAGGCTTGCACCCTCTGCCTCGGAGTCTGAAAAATGCTTCCATCTGCATCGGGGTGGCGACCTGACTGATGATCTGCAGTCATACATCTCACCCAGAGACATCTTCCTTAGGAAACAGAGGCTGACCAAGACGGCTGATCTGTGCATAAACCAGGGACATGGGTGGTGATGGCAATAATAATAACAATAATAATAATGATGATAACAACATTCGCTATCATTTATATAGCACTTTGCAAAGCACTTTACAGATATTATCTTGCTTAATTCTCATAAGAACCCTGGGAGAAAGGTGCTATTATTCCCATTTTATCGATGAGAAAACGGAGGCTGGCAGAAGTACAATGACTTGTCCAGGGTCATACAGCTAAGCAAGTGCTGAGGGCCAGATTCAGACTTGGCTTTTCCTCACCTCTCTCACATGAGGAAGCCTCAGATAAAAGTCCTTGAAAAACAAAGCCAATGAGGGGAAGGGAAAAGGCAGAGCCAGGCAGATGGACCCTTCCCCCAGACACTCAGCCAGCAGCCCGGCCCGGGAGGGGACCACCACGGGCCGGTGGATGCCGAGATAGGCCCCTGCACTCTCCTGAAGTAACACTGACATGGAGCTCCCCGACCACAAGGCTGTGAGATGTGGAGTGTCAGAGAGGAACACACAGAGCCTCGCAGATGCCTGCTGTCAGGTGCGATGTTTGGCTGGAGAATTTCCCTGCTGAGCTTTTCCAAAACACTGAAGAGCACATTCACGTTCTCCCTCCCGCAGGGGTGGAGCAGACTCTGGCCTGGTCTGAGTATCTGGTGTAAATGTTGCCAATTCCAAAATAAGGTGACCATACAAATGCATGTGAAAATCAGTGATTCCTGAAGGTCCTGAACATTAATAATCATGTGAAAACACTAAGCGCGACAAGGTTTCACACAAGAACATTTGGCAATTAAGATGCTCACGCACCTCGTCCTGCTGACCCATTAGGGGTTACACAGCACGGAATTTTCCAGAGTAAAATCATACAAAAATCGTGACAAGTTGTCAGTGAACTCTGGGGTCAGTAAGTGGCTCGGGAGGTCGCTGGCGGCGCCCTGCACTGCCAACACATGGGGCGCCAGGGTGAAGGGCACGTCCCTGAGCAGCTCCGACGCAAGGGCGCTGTTCTCCATCATCTGGCCTTCGGAGTCCTTCAGAGGGCCTGATGCACTGCCATGGGGCTGCTCTCCCACATCTGCCTACAGGGAACAAAACCCACACAGTGGACATTGTAAACAAGGCTGTGAGCCCTCTTGAGGAGGCCTGCAGTGGCCTGGGCATGGCATCTGACGATATGATGACCAACGAGACACATGCAGCCCACTGGAGGAGCCGCATACAAGCCGACTGCCCAGGGCAAGAGAAAGGCTTGGCTCCGGAGGCTGCCAATCCAGTGCTGCTGGCCTCCCCTTCCGCCAGGCCCCTGGCTCCCAGAGCAGCCTCAGGGGGGCACCCTTCTCTGTGCATTTGCTGGGGTGCTACCCCTGCCCCGGGATGTCTTTTCCTCCCTAGCTGCCTCAAGGCCACACCAGCTTCCCGGAGCAGCTCTGGTCAGCTTCTCCTCCCCATAGATGGACTGGACCTGCTGCATGCGCACAGACACACGCAAGCGCACATACGCACTCACACCCACATGTCACACCCACACTCACTCACTCACTCACAATGCACTCTCGCACACATCTACACACCGCATACACACTCACTCACACACACCACACACACCCACTTATACACACTCACACCCATACCCTCTTCCAGGCATGTCCACGCCCTGCGGGAGCCCTGAGAGCTCTGTCCTAGGCTCTTCCCTTTTCCCTCTGTACTCTCTCCCTCTTACTGCTTCTGCTACTGGGATCTGGGAGAAGACCACACCCAGAGACAGGAGTCACATCTCACTGAACTGACTTGGTATGTGTTTTGTGTCTCCTTCCCATGTTTGTGTTGTTTCCTCTTAACAAACTGTTTTCATTCTTCTCTACATCCCAGGGTCCAGCCCAAGGCCTGGGACACCCCCTAGGGCAAGAGTGGGGAACCTTCCGCCTTGAGGCCACAAGTGGCCCTCTAGGTCCTCAAGTGCAGCCCTCTGAACCCAAACTTCACAGAACAAATAACTTTAATAAAAAGATCCGTTCTGTAAAACTTGGATTCAGTCAAAAGGCCACACCCAAAGACCTAGAGGGCCACACATGGCCCTGAGGCTTGCAGCTTCCCCACCCCTGCCTGGGGACCTAGCGAATAAATGAGTTACACAACTGACTGACAGGTGCAGGGAATGGGATGTCCCAAGGTCCTTCCTGTTAAGGATCTGGTGTGGCAGCCACAATCATGCCAACCCTAGGGGCTTTCCCTGCCCTGGATTGGGGGAGCTGATGCACAGATCTTTCACCGTATGACTGGCGATAAAGAAAGTATTGTGGATTCACATCAGTATTTGTGGTCACTGAAGTGATGTTGGGGGAGCGGTGGGAAACAGGATGCACAGAGGGCCCCATGACCTGGTCCCTCCCCAGGGAGAAAACCACTTTGCCGAATGGGCCAGAACCAAAGCTCTGACAAGCTTCAAGCTTGGAACACTCCCCTGGGGCCTCCATCTGCCAGGTACAGGCCTGCTACTTTGGGAAGTCCATTCCCCTCCCGGGTCCCGTTTCTATACCTGCCAAACCAGGAGCTGGAATCCTACCCTCTCAACAGCCCCTTTCACCTTTGCAAGACATCACTCTCTCCAAAGTTCTAGCACACCACTTGGGCTTGCTGGCTCAGGTTGGACTGACCGGCCACAGCCAGAACCACTGTGCCCTGACAATGTCGGGATGTCACTGGTCCTCTTCGAAAACAAAGGACAATTGTAACCAATTAATAAGCCTTCACCACCCTTTCTGAACAGCTGGTTCATCCC
Source organism: Phascolarctos cinereus (assembly GCF_003287225.1). Taxonomy (NCBI): domain Eukaryota; kingdom Metazoa; phylum Chordata; class Mammalia; order Diprotodontia; family Phascolarctidae; genus Phascolarctos; species Phascolarctos cinereus. The sequence continues at coordinate 1,922,577 of NW_027555514.1, read as the reverse complement.
ATGTGGAACCGAGCCTCACCCTGCCAATTCTGTGATTTTACATCATGGAATGTGAAACTAGAAGCTGTGGGGAATGCATGGTAAGCGTAGAAGATGTGAAGACATATTCTGTATTGCATGAAATAGCATCTTCAGAACCAAGAAGATGGAAATGACTCAATAAGCTTTTGGTGACTCAAAATTTCCCCAAGCTGCAGCCCTTCAAACACTTGACAACCACTGGCAATCAACCCCTCCCACCAGGCTTCTCAGGCTCCACATGCAGTCCATCACTGGACACACGTTTATTGGGTGACCATAGCATGCCAGGCACTGTGCATCAGACGCCCCGCCCCCAAAGATGCTGGGGATATATAAACAGGTCATCATCCCTAACCAAGAAGCCGAGAGTCCCAATTCGCTCAGACTGTCTTCCTCTGAGCCAGGCTCTGCTTTATCCCTGTCTTCCCCTAAGCTGTGGAGACCAGGACTGACCACTAATCCAATGGGCTGCCCAGGAAGAAGACTGTCGCCTGTCACCCCATGCACTCGGGACCCTCCATCGGAAAGCCCTGCCAGCCGAGAGCTCCAGAAACCTTATCTTGTCATCCAAGGCTACTCCTTCCCCTTGGCCCTCACAGACAATGCTCCCCCAAACAGACAAAAACAAAATGATCCTTCACATGCCATTGAGATGATGTTGCTGATTCTGCTCCTAGGGCCCACATCTTTCATGTCCCCCCATGGGCCTGAATTTCCATTCACTTTCCATGGCTTTAATCATCTTTGCTGTGTTGACTGGGAGAGGACACAAGTAAACCCCCCTTCCCCCATAAGGCATTCCGAGACTCTCAGGTGGCTTCCAGACCTCCGTGGGGTTCTGTGTGAAGAAGGAAGGACAGGGAGTCCCTGCCGGCGAGGCTCTAAAACAACTTAATCCTGAAGAGAGATCCCAAAGCGTCAGGATCAAGGACACCAGTCCTCCATGTTGGACTCTCCTTCACTTTCTGGACAACCAATGAGAGAACTCCCAGGAGAAGGGGGGGACACACACCAGGGGCTCAAAGAACCCAGCCTGGCTTGGCCAACAAGTGCATTCCATGCTTTTCTGAAATATTCTGGGAGGCTACATTCCCCCAGGCTGAAAAGCCCACATGGGATTCACCCACGTCTCTTCACATTTCTAGTGGAGTACACATGTCTTTTCTCCCCCCCAAAATCCAGCAGATGGGTAGGGTAGGGATTGGTGTCCCCATTTTACAGATGAGAAACCTAGGGCTCTTAGCCAGCACTGGACCTGGAAGTCAAGGCCCAGCCTGCTTGTCTCCTGACGCCTCTCCTTTCTGCCACATACTCCCCAGCACTGCATCGAGGCCAGGTCTGCCTTACATCCCAGCATCACCAACACCTGAGACCAAACGTGTTCGCACAGTCCAAAGGGAGGCCCAGTCAGACAGAAAGCCAGGGCATTGTTTCCTCTTTTAAAATAAGAACAAGCAAAGGACGCTGCCTTCCTTCTTCCACACAGCTAGAAAACTGGGTCTTTGGGGACCACTGGGGATGTTCTGCTGCAACACGCCTTTTCAATCTAGCAGAGAATATGTCTTATCCATGTTTCAATTATAATTAATGCTATTGTTACAACTGCTGCCCATTAAATCTGCCACTCTACAGTGACCCCAAAGAACACGCTGGCTGTTATTAGAGTGTGATTCCAAAGAAGGCAGAGCTGCTTCAGTAAACACAAGGAGGAAGAAGGGAGCCCTACATTCCATGCTGGAGGCTTGAAAGATCTTTCGTGTCTCTGTCAGTGCCATGGGGCAGCTGGGGGCCTCCTGAGGACCCCAGCAAACCCTGTCACTCCCAGCCACCCACCTGTTAGTGATTATTGTAGCTCTGCCTCCACAGGCACAGGCTGTCATGTGGGACGCTCATATGGAACAAAGTTGGTCAGGGGTGGGGCTGGGAGGCGGGGCGGGGGTCTTTTTCTTTTCCATCTTCCTCACCTTCATCTGTTTTGGACAATGACTTGCTTGACTAAATGAGAGTAGATGACAATATTTCACAAGCTTGGACATCCCCATACAAATGATGACTTTGGATAATCACTTTGGTTTCAATTATGAGACACGTTTAAGCATATTAGGAAAATAGGAACTTTGCTTCCAACTTTCATTTAAAGTAGGTTGGGATATTACCCAAGACAAGGTCCTTCTAGCAAAGCATGTAACGTGCATGGACACAACTCTCCCTTCACATTGGTCTTTGGAAGTCTAAAAAGACTCGTCGCCAAAGACACAGAGGAGAAGGTGCCGCCTCTTACCTGGGAGGGCTGCTTTGCTCCTTCTGAGGGGCTGCCTCCTGGGGATGCTTTCTGCTCATTCTCTGTGTCACCTTCAAAGCAAGAGGAAAAAAGGACCTCACCAGTGTGTTGCTGGTCCCAGCTGAAATCACTTTTTAAGACTTTCTGGAAATCAGCTGGAAGCCAAGTTCATGTTTCACCATACTGAGGAACACTGGAGCTTCTTACAGAGAGAGTCTGCAAACAGATTTTGCCCTAAGATAAAAACTGTTCTGTTACATATAATTACCGCCGTACGTGGTGTACATCTAGAGAGCATAACATCTCCACATGTAAACACATATGCACACAAACAAGGGGATGCACTTTTCCACCACAGCTACTGGTTGTGAACAGTGATGTAAAAGAAAATAACGCTTTGAAAGAAGATATAGGGGCAATGAGGTATAGAAATCTATCCTGCCCTACAGGAAAACAGAAGGAGGAGTGAGGTGATAGAAGGGAGGGCAGATCAGGGCAAGAGGTATTCAGAAGTATGCCATCTTGGGGGGTGAGGGGAGAGATGGGAAGAAAGTCTGGAATTCAAGATCTTGTGTAAGTGAATGTTAAAAACTGAAATTAATAAATTAACTTTAAAAATTTTTTAACAAGAAAATGCTTCCGAAGCTGGAGAAGCTCAATCTCTCAATCTACATTGTGGCCAATCTTTTTGGGTGCAGGGTTGGTCACAGCTGCCATTCTCTCAGGCATCCTATAAGAACGAGGTCTTCATGGAGACATCTTAAGAACCATCCCCTCAGCCACCATGTTGTTATCTCGGGTGCAGGCTTCCTTGGGGATGTTTGGTCAAGGTCAGAAGCTCTTCTTGTTTTTTTAGTGACACTTCTACTTTCTCAGGAAGTGTATTGGGGATAAAAATGGGCAGCTATAAATGCAGACTAAAGAAACTCAACCTAACTACTTGAACAACTGTTAATACCAAAAATGTGGGAAATGGATAGAAAAGCTGGCCTCCAACACAGATTATCACCATTTCCCATGTTAACAAATGTAAATGAATCACAATGTGGAAATCCAAAGAGCAGAGAACTCACATCAGCCAACAAAGCCCTCTCATTCCTCTCCAGAGCCCCCCGCCAGGCCCCAAACCCTTCTTCCCAAGCAGGCCTCACCCTCGCCCTAGAATCCAGCCCTCCAGACCCTCGTTGTAGGTCTCCTACCAGAACCTCAATTGAAGGAGAGCGCCCAGGCCGCCACGTCTCATTCCTCTCCAGGCCCCACTCCAGAGCCATCCGCCATGTCCTGGTGCTTTTGTCTCCCTAGCCACCCCCTCCCCAGCTTCCTTTTATGTGTTATCTCCCCCTATTAGTACGTATGCCCCATCTTCCTTTCTCCCAGTATTTGTATTCTCAGCACTAAGCACAGTGTAGGCACACTGTCAGCACATAAGAAGCTCCTGCTTGCTGAGTGAGCTTGCTCACCTGGCTAAGAGTGTGAAGCTGCAGAGGGAGGGATGGAAGACTGTAAGTGAGATCACTTCAGTGAAAAGGGGAGAAGCAGCAGAAGGAAAAACCTATTTGCAGGAAACTTGGTGGGACTGGCCAAAACAACTGGAGGGGATTTACGGAGAATTTCAGCAACAATGATGTCTTCACGTGGCCTCAGTACCCTCAAATCTTTCATGATTCTTGTCACTTTCCCCCCGCCTGGAACACCTTAATCCTTCTCAAAAATATCTGTGTCTAGGATGGAGTACGAGGACACTGGATTTAGGACTAGAAAGAACCACAGACCAGGTTGAGTTCCCTTCTGGGGTTTTTTGAGGGGCCGGTGAAGGTGCAGCATCTGGCCCATGATGACATCGATGTGGGGAACAACTGGCACGGGAACTCCTCCCACTAAGGTAGGTTGGCATCTCCCCAGACCCAGAATGCCGAGCTCTCTGGCCCCCTCTGCCTCTGGAGGCCCCGGCCTCCTTCAAGCCAGCTCAGATCAGACCTTCTGCTACAGGGCTTTCCCGGTCCTCCCCCTCCCCCTCCCCCTCTCGCACAATCACCTTCCCTCTCCTCCGCTGCCATCTTGTTCACGTGTAGTCTCTCCTGCTAGCATGCGAGCTCCCTGACAGCAAGGACTATGGTTCTGCTTGCATCCACAGTTCTTAGCGCTGTGCTCCGGATACAGCAAGTGCTGACCATATGGCACAGTCCTGGAGAATTGCTTGGAGCACCAAGAAGTTAAGTGACTTGCTCACGATCACAGAGCCAGCATGGGAGGCAAGATCTGAAGCCAGGTCTTTTTGCCTCTGAGGCCAGCTCTCTATCCATGACACCATATTCTGCTGTTCTACAGAGGGCAAAATTGAGGCCCAGAGAAGGAATCTTTGTGTCAAAGATCACAAAGGCAGTAAGTAGCAGAGCTAGCGAGGGATTATCAGAGATGAAGCAAGATATCACAGGGATCTGTGACATGTGTGTGTGTGTGTGTGTGTGTGTGTGTGTGTGTGTGTGTGTGTGTGTGTGTGTGTGCATGCATTGGCATATGCCTATCTATCCAATGACAAGGGGTGGAAGAAACTCAAGGAAGAAGACAAACCATCTCGGGGCCTTTCCTTAGCAAGCAAGATCCCTTATTTCAAATTATCCATTAATTCTTCAAAATCAGCATTAGCTTTAATACACTCTAGCAGTTAAGGGGAAACACCCCAAAGGAGCAGCTATGGGCGGTCTCTGAGCCCACCAGATATAGTTAAAGATGTCAGAAAAATCAATTTAGAGCAAGATTCCAGAGCGACTTCTGACCAGAGGCGTTCCACGGTGCTATTACACAAATGATCTGGCAGCCGGACTGGCCCACCTTTGTGAGCCAGAGAAGGGGCCACAACAGGGTCCTCACTCTCCTGTACAATGACACCGCCCCCCCCCAATTCCCAGCCAAAGACCTTCCGGAGCACACCCCCTGACTGTCCCCTTCCAACAAAACCAGGGCCCAAAGCTCTCCATGCTGACACCCAAGGCGCCCACCTCATTTACAAATGAGACAAGATGGCGAGAGACGGTCTCTGAGGAGGGCTGAGACTTTAGAAAACCGACTCTCAGAATCGGCCAAAAGACGAGCCATCGCACAGAGGGAATCATTCATCTCAGGACCCGAGTTTTCTGGCCAGGGACCAGCACGAAAGGCATCACTGAACAACCAGGTCAACCCCACGGATTAACCAGGATTAAAGTCTTATTTTCTCATCACTCAGATGGTGCAAGCTGTATTTGAATTTCTGGACCCTCTACAAAACTGGCTTTCAAAATGAAAGTGAAAGAAGTTGGCTCACAGAAAATATTCATTGCCATTTATCATATATCCAAGCAAAAGGGACAGATGCCTTCTCTCTCTTATTTCTTGCCTCAGAAGAAAAGCACTCTACACAGAGATGCAGAACAGGCAAGACACACACATGCACACGTGTTTACACATGGACACACACACACAGACACACAGAGTGAAATGAAGTCAAGGGACACACCATCCGAGAAGCAATGAAGGCTTAGAAGAAAATGACAAGAGGTGAGCAAATGACTTAGTTTCTCCATCTCCTGCTGGCTGCCCTCCCGCGGACACCAGCTCATGAGAAGCCAAGATTGCTCCGTGTCTACACGACACTGACGATTTTGGTTCAGTGGGACTACAGAGATAAAACAGGGCACCGGCCTTGTCTCAAGAGGGCTGGAATCCAGCAGAGGAGGCGGCCAGGAAAGCCCCCCACTGGTCTCCTCATTTCTCCCATCCTCCCTTGCTCATACATAGTAGCTGTGTGTTAGACTGTGAGCTCCTGCAGGGCAGGGACTGTCCTTGGCCTCTGCTTGTATCCCCCAGCACCTGGCACACTGCCTGACACCCAGCGGACAGGGAAGGACAGGGTGTAAAAGGGCAGAGCACTCCCCGAAGTGGGGCGCAGAGGCCTGGAGAGGTCAGTCAGAGGGAGTGGAGGGCCGAGCACCTCAGCCAAGAACAGGAACAAGCCCGGACATTCACACGGGCCTTCAGACTGTCACAGCGCTCCAACATGGTTATCTTATTTGCTCCTCACAACCGTCCTGTGAGGTAAAGCTCAAGCATGTATATTATCATCCCATCTTACAGATGAGGAAACTGAGGCTGGGATGGGTTCGGTGACCTGCCCAGGGTCACCCAGGGAGGAGGTGTCTGAGGCTGGATTTGAGCTCAGGTCTTCCTGACTCTAAGTCCAGCACGGTGTCCGCTGTATCAGCTCACTCATTCCACTTTTGCCTTTCTGTGTATCCCTAGTCCTGAGCTCAGAGCACACAGTAGGCACCACAAAATGCATACTGACCAAATGACTGACTGATAGTACCCTCAAACGAGCGGGGGCCCCTGGGCAAAGTGCCCACCTCAGGTTCCCTCTAAGGTCGATGACAGAATAAAAGCGTCCACTTGCCTGGGCTGCCGTGAGCCCAAAGGGAAAGGCCCGGCATACAGTAAGCGCCCACTCAGTGTGCTTCCTCCCTCCTCTAAGGAAGCCAGGCGGACACAGGAAAGACTGAAGGAATCATGGTCTCTCCCAAGACTGGATGTCCCGGGGCCTGGGACAGACTGTGGGCCACCCCATTGGGAAAGGGGAGGGGGTCCTTGCTCGTCCCTCTTTCTAAGGAAAAGGATTTGTCTGTGGACTGACAGCCTCTCAATGACCCCCTTTATCATTCCCAAAGTGGGCATCATGTGTGGGGGCTCACGAGGACCCCACAGGGACTCCTCCTGCACCCACATGGCAGCTCTCCAGCCTCTTCACCTCCCCCCTTCTGCAAGTACACGCAGTACTCCGTCTGCTGTCTGGGTACCTCTGCACTGGCCATCCCTCGTGCCTGGAAGGCCCCCCTCCTAGCTCTATCCACTGGGCCCTCCATCGCCACCGTCTACTTGAAGCCTATCCTGGATCCCCACCCCCAATGCTGGGGCTCTCACTCTAAAACCCCCTTGTACTTGTAAACATTTGTATTTGTTAGCATTGTATTTATGCCTCCCTGAAGCCAGGAAGACTGGGTTCCAATCCAGCCTCAGACACTGACCAGTGGGGCAAGCCCAGCAAGTCTCTTAGCCTGTGTGCCTCAGCGTCCTCATCTGTAAAATGGGGACCCTCCTTGGCGTGGGGAAGATACCATGAGAGCCTGTGCTCAGCACAGTGCCTGGCACACAGTAGGCCCCTGGCAGACGGAGGAAGCCACAGTCCTCAAGGCCCCGCTGCCCTCCTGGGCGTCATTTTAGGCCAGAGGGAACCTCTACCAGATTTGTCTAATTCAGCATTTTAAACACCCCTCCCCCCCCAACAAGTGGGTGTTTCCAATTACTCTGAAGCTCTCCCTCTGAGTCCCTGGCCTGTTCTTGGCTTCCTAGAGATCTTTTACTGTGATTCCTGGAAGGACAGAGGGACAGGATGGCCTGAGCCCAGCCTCACCCAAAAGGACGAATCCATCAGCTTCCCTCTCCGGCACCGGCACCTTCTTGGGCTCCGAGGGCTTCCGGAAGAAGTGGAACATGGTTGGCCTGTTCCAGGCCCCGCGTGGGGCTCACGGCTGCGCAGGAAACTGAAAAGCACAAAAGGGACCTTGGGAAGCCCAAGGACTGGAAGGCTGTGAGATGTCACTGGAGGGACAAGGACCACCACCCCTGCACTGCGCGGCATCACGGGGGTGTGAGAAACAAAGTGGGAACTGGGGGGAGGTCTGTGGCAGCCACAGGCGATACAGAGCCTGTGACCAAACACCTAACCCCACTTTTACCAAAAAGTGCCGGAAACACCCCTAAAGAGAAGGGAAAAGCTCAGACTTCTCTGGGACAGAGGGGCCCAAAAAGTTTGTGTGGACTTCCAGATGGTGGTGGGGGGGGAGGGACCATGCCCCCAAGCCCCACAATGTAGAAGAGATAGCTGGGGGGAGGGAATGCACCGAAGAGAGGAGGGGCTCACACACATGTGCCCCCACACACACTCACCATCTCCAACACACACCTGCACACACACCCACCCACCCTCTCAAACATACACATACACTCACATGTTCATGCAGATGCACACGTACATTCTTCACCCTCTCAAACACACACACATCACACACGACCACGCATGTTGGCACACACAGACCCATGCCCATGACGGCCCAAGAGGTCATCAACCACTGAAGGCAACAGTCAAAGCCCACACCCAACACAAAGAGAAGACTAACTCCCACCCTGAGGCAAGCCCCTTCCCTGCTGCCTGCCTCAGTTTCCCCATCTGTAAAAAGGGGCACAGGGTGGAAGCACTTGCTAAGCACTAAGTAGGAAAGCTGACTTCGCTGAGTGAATCCCGGGCAGGCCACCCAGCCTACCCTCAGCCTCAGTTTACCCATCAGTAAAATGAAGGTCCTGGAGACCAGAGACTAAAGCAGGGGCTACAATGGTGGTGGAAATTAATCAGATAGCCCTCACCCGGCTGACTCCAATTAACGAGTCACGGGATCGGTCACGCCAGGGGCAGCCGAGTGGCGAAGTGGGCAGAGCACCAGCCCCAGAGTCAGGAGGACCCGAGTTCAAATCCGGCCTCAGACACTTGACACTGGCTAGCTGTGTGACTCTGGGCGAGTCACTTCAGCCCAAAGGCCTCACCAAAAAGTAGTCCTGTCCACGAGTGGGAAGCTCCTCCCTCCCTCCCTCCCCTCTGGATATGCTTTCCTCCACCCCCACAGAAGGGAAGCCGCCTGAGGGCAGGCACCGGGTGTCGGGGCCAGAACAAGAGCTAGTGGGAGAGAGGACCCCAGCCCTTCTGCAGCCAGCGGGCAGGGGCACAGAGGAGGGGGGCGGCAGAAGTCCCGGGGGAGGCGGGTCCGGAGGGCCGGGCCCCCCAGGATCGTCCCCCCAGCTCCGAGCCATGGGGGAGGGTCAGGGCTGACGCTCCGTCCGGGAACCCCACGCAGCCGCGAGTGGTCGCCCCCCTCTGCAGGCGCACGTCCTGCCCTCAAGGGAGTTTGCGTCCTAACGGGGCTGCGGCATCCTCTGGGTTAAGGGTCGGCCCCCCTCTGCAGGCGCTCTGCGGGGCACGCTTCGTCCGGGGTCCCAGGGACTCCTCCCTTCTAAGAGTGGCCCCGTGGGGGCCTAGCCGCAGGGGACGCCGGTGAACACTCCCGCTGCCTCTGTCCCTCTTTACTGATGGGGAAACTGAGGCGGGCGCGCGGGCCCAACACTCACGGCCAGCTCCCACTCTCGGAGTCTTTCGCGCACTGGCGCGCTGCCCGCCCCCGCACCTCGGTACCTGGCCCTGTCGCGGTCCCGCCTCCTTCCCCTCAGGGCTACTTCCGGGGCGCGACCCGGTCCCGCACCCTCCCTCCTTGGTCGTCAAGGCACTTCCCCGGGACGCCGTTCGTCACCAGGAAACCAACACCGACTTCCGGTGGACGGTGGGGGAGGCGGGACCAACTTCCGGGCAGGCGCGGCCCGGGTTGGCGCCGCAGCCGGAAGTCCCGCCCCGGGCTGGCCCAGACCCCGGCACCTTTCCCGCCATGGCGGAGGTGCTGGAGCTGCCGCGGACGCGGATCGGAGCCGCGCATGTGGCGCACTTCATCGACCGGCCCGTGTGCTTCGTGGGGCGGCTGGAGAAGGTGCGGGTGTCCAGGGGGGGCAGAGACCCCCACCCCTAAGGCTCAGATCCCCCACCCTCCGCTGAGGCCGACCCTGGCTCTAGCTCTTCCCTCCCCCCCCTTGCCCTGCGGCCGCTCCCCCACCCTCCCCGCGTCATCCCCGAGGAGGGACCGCGCTCCGCCCTAGCTGGGTGCTGCAGGCACGGCTTCTGTGGCTCCCGGCTCGGCACCTCGCCCTGGCCGGGCCCGTAGCAGGGGCCAGATCGGGAGAAGGGGAGCCAGCCCTGCCCCGAGAGCTTGGCTTCTTTGGGGAAGGACTTCCCTGCTCTGTCCGAGGAGGAGGAGGCCGAGGCGGGGCGGGGGTCGCCCGCACGGGCGGCGTCACTGTCAGGACCCCAGGACAAGAGAGTGTGGACGGGCTCCCCGAGGCAGGGAAAACCGAGCTGGGCCTCGACATTGGAGGCGGAGGGGAGGAGGCTTGGGGGACAGCCAGCCCTTGTCGGGGACCCCGCAGAATGTCAGCTTCCATTTGAGGGCGAGCACATGCTCGAGGCTGGACTCCGCCTGTGCAGCGCCCCGAAGTCAGCCCGGACGGTCAGAGTGGAGGGGTGGGGGGCAGCGGTGATACCTCCGGGGCATGATGGGAGCCGGGCTTAGCCCTCTTTGTGCAGAGCCCGGAGGCTCTCCTGGTGGTTAGGGGCTGAGGCTGCGGTCCAGAGGGGCAGACTCTGAGACTCCATCAGCATTGATTAGGCACCGGCCGGAAGGGATGTCTCCGGGAGGCTGCGCCAGGGAGGTGGGCAAGGGCCTCTCCCTGGCCCGTCCTGGCCGCCCGGCATCGTCCAGGGCCCCCGTCCAGAAGGCCCCCCGGTGCAGAGGGGTGGCAGGCTGGACCGGCAGACCGGGGAGGGGCACTCGGGGTCACCTTAGCCCCGACCGTCCCCTCTTGCTTTGGTCAGGACACGAGGCCCCGGTGGGCTTCCTGAGGGCCCTGGCCGGGCTGGTCTGGACGTGATCCCTCGGCTGTCTTTCAGATCCACCCCAGCGGGAAGTCTTTCGTCCTTTCTGACGGAGAAGGCAAGCAGGTCACGGTGGAGCTGGCGGAGCCGGTGAGTGCAGAGGAGGGGTGGAGGCCATGCCAGCCGCTGGTCACACTGGGATGGCAGCAAGGCGCTGGGCAGTCCGCCTGCCCGGGAGGGAGCTGCCCGTGGATGGCACAGCTAGCGGATAGGACCTGTTGTGAACGTGGGCGGCACGGGGTGCCGAGGTAGAGTAGCAGACGTTCAGATCCGGCCTCAGACCCTGGACGGGTCCCATCTCCCTCAGTCTCCTTAGCTGTAAAACGGGCCTCATCATAGCACACTCTTCCAAGAGCGGGAAAATGCGATTAAGCACCTGGCACACAGTAGGCGCTTAATCGCATTTTCCATCCCCCCAAAACACTCCTGCTTACGTGGGGGGCCCGGTGGCCTCTGAGGGTCCGTGCAGAGGCCTTCACCTTGGGCTCATGGCCGCTGCTGGCATAGCTGCGGAAGGCTCTGACCCCCACCCGGTTCAGTCAGCGGTCCCAGGTGAGGGAGACCCTCTCTGGGGAACCCGGGGGCACTTGGGGTCAAGCAGAGTCTCGTTTGCCTCGTCAGCTCGAAGAGGAGATTTCTGGGATCCTGGAAGTCGTCGGCAGAGTGACAGCCAAGGCAACCATCTTGTGTGCGTCCTATGTGCCGTTCAGAGACCACAACAACAGCTTTGGTGAGTCCAGGCCCCCCCCTTGGCTCCTGCCCCCGGCCCTGGTGTCCCCGCGCTCTGTGACCCACCAGCCTTCACCCAGCTCCCAAGGTGACCTTGTCTCACACACGCACCCTCAAGAAACCTCCATGGCTCCTCAGTACCTCGACTGCCCCTCCCTGTTCTCCATTCCAGCCAAACGTGCCCATTCCTTTTTAGAAAGGGTTTTTACCTCCAGACGTTCGCAGACTACCTACACTCACTCTGGGAGAGCTTTACCTTGACGGTGCAGTGACCTTGGTGACCTCATCTTAGAAATCTGCCCTCTCTCCTTCCCACTCCCACGCTGCCACATGCGGGCCTTCCCTCAAGCCCGTCTGCAGGAGCACACGGTCCTTGCTCAGCCGCAGCAGGCGGTGTGGTGCCTGGGCTGCGCCCTTCTGGCACCCTGGCTCCCTTGGTCTGCACGGCGCTGCGAGATCCACCCACGTTCCCATTTGGGTCACCAGAAGGGCTGCGTCCGGGCCTGGCAGCGACCCAGTGGGCTCCCCAGCCAGTGCCGATTCCACGTTGCGTCGGGTGCCCCACCCACATTTACCACACTTCTTTTGGGCTGTCTTGACTGGTCTGACGATGATGAGAATTGGGGCTGGCTTGGAGCATTTTTTCCTGTGGCTGTAGAGAGCCCCGGTTTCTCTTGAGACTGGCTGCTCCTATTATAAACCATTTAATCACAGGGGAATGGTTTTGTTCTTAGAAAGTGTAAACAAATACCTCTTCAAGACCTGTCTTAGAGAGATTGGGTACAAAGATTTTTTCTCCAGTTAATGATTTCCCTTTTCATCTTATCTTTTTTCATCTTGGTGGTCCGATTTTATCCCTTGATTGGCCTTGAACTTTTCTTCTGCCCAGTGCTCTGATTGGTCATTTCTGCCATGCTTTTCTGATTTATTTGTGGGTAGGTCACGTTTCCATTTGGAGCTCGGTCTTGGTATAAGGTGCAAGGTGATGATGGCGCAGACAGGCAGGGGGACAAACCTGACACTAAAAGTCCCAGGAGACTAAGTGACATACTCCTAAAGAGTGGGTGGGTAGAACTGACCAGTGACCTCATCCGTGATGTCAACATCACAAGATGGTGGACAGAAACCTTCTTTCTCTTAGACCTCAGGCTGTACAATGATGCTCTCAAAATCATCCATGAGTTCCCGCAGTATTACCCATTTGGGGCCACACCGCAGGACTGATGTCTCTGACTGGCCTTCCTCCCACCGACCGCCACTGCGCCTCTCCTGGCCTGCAGCTCCCAGAACACTGAGGCCCTGGTGGCCTCCCAGCGGCAGCCTCAAATGACTGTCAGTCTGTCTTATGAAGTGAGCTTTGGGTCCTTTCGCCTGGGCAAACAATTCTGCTTTATTAATAAAGAACAATTATGTGCTCTAGAGTTTTGAATGGAGTCACTTTGTGGGTGGATGGAATTGCTCCCTTGGCCGGCCGAGGGGGGCCAGAAGCCTCCCCGTGTCCCTCCGGAGCCACGTGTGTCCTTCATCAGCTGCATTAGGCCTCTGGCCAGGCTTGGTTTTTATCTTCACCAGTCTTTCTTTGAGCCTCCACATCCCCTTGCCAAGATCCGCAACACCCCCTGCCCTCTCCTCTGGCCCACCAAAAAAGGAGCAGTGATGCTTAACAGGGAGCCTGGGTGTGGTTTTATCACAACCTGTAGTGTTCCTGCTGAATCCTACAGTCTGAATCACAAGTGGGACGGCCAGAGGTCCAAAGATCAGAAGGGAAACGTTCTCTTAAATGTTTCTGTCCTTTCTTCCTCATGTGCTCCACAGACACTAACTAATAAAGCACATTGTGTTTGTAAGGGAAGATCATGAGGGACGGGAGAGATAGGGAGATCTCAGCTGGTGATGTTCTGAGGTGGACATTGCCGGCCTTTGGTGACAGGTAGCTGCTTGTCACTGGCCCTGGGCCCTTTGTGGGATGTGGGTCCTCTTCCCAGCCAGGGCAGAGGAGGCTGTAGAACCCCCAGGGGTCCTCCACTTGGGGGCCATGAATTTCTTTTTAACATTTTGAAACTGTTGTTCAGTATATTTGGTTTCCATTACAATCCTAGGTATTTTAGTAGTGCATTTTTGGGGGCAGACTGGTTTGCTGGAAATGTTGCATCTGCTTGTGGGCCCCATTCCATCACAGGTCATCACAGAACCTTTGACCCCAGTTCAGCCTGGTGGCCACCCCAATCAAAAGACCCAAGTTCAGATTCAGCCCTGCTCTAAGATCTGCCTGTGCAGCTTCCTCTCTGGGCCCGCTTCATCATCTTCCAAGGCCTTCCATCACCTTCAGGCCCACAGAAGTGAGTGCAAGAGATCGGAAATCCAAGCAGGCCACCTGAACATTAAGCATATTGTTCTAAAACGTCGGGGCTGAGGAGGGAATTGGCTTCCGGGGTTTGATGGGTCAGAGATGATAAGTGTGACCTCGGTCCCAGAGATGCGTGAAGAGCACCAGGCTGGCACGGCAGAGGCCGAGGCGGCCTCCAGCCATCCTGTGCCCAGCCGGTCAGGGGCAAGGCCTGCCCCCCACTGATCCCTGACCTGGGTCTCCCAGAATGGCCTCTGTGCTGATGCTGAGACCTAGGCTGGGGGCTGATTGGGCTGAGCCAGGTGTGTCCTCTCCTCACAGGGCCCCTCCCTGTCCTCCTCCCAGACACAGCCTCTCCTGAGTTCAATTCCCAGGGTCCCCCACCCCAGCTCCCGTTTTTTAATGACTGTAGGAACAGCTCACATTTGTACAGTACCTACTATGTGCCAGGCACCGTGGTAAGTGCTTTACAGGCATCGTGCCATTTGGTCCTCACCACATACTGGGACAGAGGTGGTTTTGTTATCCCTATTTTATAGATGAGCAAACTGAGGCAAGTAGAGCTGAAGTGACTCGCCCACACTCAGCCAGCTGGCACGCATCTGGCAGAGGACTGGAACGTGGTCTTCCCGCGTCCCGCGCGGGATTTCCATTCACTGTGCTGCCCGTGTACATGTAGATAGGCCTTTGTGGCCTCCCCTTGTAAGTAGGAATTACTTCGTTCTCTGTCCTACCCCAGACTCTAGTGTGGTGCTGAGCACACAGTAGATGCTTCCTTAACTTTGTTTTACCCATTGGTGAATCGGAGCAAGTTGTGTGCTTTAAAAATCCACGCCAAGTTCTTGGCCACACCTCGGTTTTGTGTATTTGAAATAGGAGTTCCATGTGGAGATGACTCGGTTCCCTGTTTTGTGGCTCCGGGCCACGGCTGGCAGTGGGATTTCAAGCAGAGCCGTCCTGTTAGATACAAGAGCTGCGTTTCCTTTCCTAATGCTCCCCGATGTATCAGGCTCACAACACAAATCTTAGCGTTTCCAAAGCTAATCATCGATTTTAAGGTTGAGAATTCCAGGACTGAACTGGGTTTTGCTGGAGGGATAAAGGTCTGTTTCTCTGCCCCCTCTCCTCCTGCACCCCCCACTCCCCCTCGGCCAGCTTGGGCATGAGCACACTCTGCTTGCCCTCCTTCTCTCAAGGTTAGCCTCATTCTAGATGGTGCAAACACATAGCTGGGCCTAGATGACGCCTGGTTAAGACACTGGGTCTTGGCACAGGCTTACCCAATGCCCAAACCACACTCACCCAATTGCCTCTACTGGGCACATCCAAACCTCTTCCACCTACCCGCAGCCCGACCAGGAAGTGAAAGTAGCCATGTTTAAATGGCCCACACTGAGTGATGAAGGATTAGCTCAGCCCTCTCAAACCTCATGTTGTAGCCTCAGGCAAGAATGGATTATTGCCTCATGGCTAATACAACTAAGCATTTAATCCAAATTACAAGCAGCACATTGTTTATACGAGCTGGGTAGTGCTGTGCACAGAGGACCAGGCCTAGAGTCGGGAAGACTCATCTGCTTGGGTTCAAATCTGTATTCAGACACTAGCTGTGTGACCCTGGGCAAGTCACTTTACCTGTTTGCCTCAATTTCTTCATCTGTAAAATGAGCTGGAGGAGGAAATGGCAAACAGCTCCAGTACCTTTGCCAAGAAAACCTCAAATGGGGTCATGAAGAGTCAGACACAACTGAAAAACTGAACCACGAGCCAGAAAGGTTTACCTTATGTCTTATTACAGAATCCCTCCCCACCCAGAAGGGTTAAGGTTACACCAGGAAACTCAACCAGCAAAGGAAGTGTTATTCTGGCCAGCTGTTCCTTGACCCTTTCCAACATGGCCCTGGTGGCTGGGGGCATCCCACATCTGCCCCAGGGGGTCACTGCTCTTGCTGGCACTATAGGACCTGGCCCATCTTGGCCACCCTTGACTTGGCTCCTGCAGGCAGGCGGCCCCTGCCCACCACACGCCTCTCTGGTGTTTCTTGGGCCAATTTACCTTCTCTGCCCCCTGTTCAAGTCCACTTGTTACCAAGTGGGGTTTTAGGCTCTCTGGATCTCCCGAGCGACACAGCCAATTCTGATCAGCTAAACTCTACTCAAGGGTGTTGGAAATCGGAGGCGTCCTTTATCCTCCCCACCTCCCAGCATACTTTGTCTCAAGGTCAGGCTGGAATGGTTGTAGCTGCATGCCCTTTCCTAGTTTTTATTCTTTCTAGCTCTGTCTTCATTTCTACTTTCACCCCAGGAGTGGGTAGCGTGAGGGTATCCCGCTGATTAGAGAATGCCTTCCTCGATAAAGAGCCCTTTTCTACCTTCCTGTTAGAACCCATTTCCCCCTTTTCCGAGGCTCTCTGGCGCCATGTCCAGGCCCTCAGCCTCCTTCACAGAAGCGTTCAGGAGCCCAGCAGGGGCCTCTCCCATTCCTTCAGTCCTGAGCCAGACCTTCCATTTCTCCCTCCTCACAAAGTTCGTGCTGATTTAATTCAGAGCAGCTTCTGCATCCCCTCTGGAATTCCTCTACCACTTCTTCCTCTACAACAAATACCGGGGTGTCAGCTGCCACTCCTTTTGCAGCCGGGTTTCTGCCCGTGTTCAGCAGGAGCTCTGCACCCAACGTGCCCTAAAATGGTCTTTCTGAAGCAGTTGGAGAAAAGGGGCTTCCCTCCTGACGTGAAACCAGTGCAACTTCCTCTGATGTGGAGCCTGAATAAAACAACATCCTCTTTATTAACAAAACCACTTTTGTACAAAAACCATAAATATCCACCACCTGAGGTCCCAACATCGCCTCGGTGGGCAGAAGCATCAGCACACGGCAGGCTCCTCTCCACCTGCTGCCCCGGCCCAAAGCCCACACCCTCACCTCCCCAGCACATCTCCAAGCACCTCTGGCTCACTGCCCGGTTTCTGAAGCCACCCAACCTGCAACGACAACCCTAACGGTCAGTCTGAGATTCTCCATTCCATCACGCTTGATGTCCGGCGGTGACGGGCCGGGCCTTGGCTCTGAGCAAAGTGTTCAGTAAAGCCTCGTTCAGCCGATTCCCCACGTCCATTCCCCCTCCACACACACAAATGCAGAAGAAACCAAACCACTGCACTCAGTCAGATGGATTCCCAGGCCCTGGCACGGCCTGAATAGGAAGCACATTTGCAGGCGTCAACACCCAGAAGAAAATCTTCCCCCAGACGAGGACTGATGAAAGCAGAAGAGCCAGGTTTCTCCTCTATGGTGTCAGTGTCTGGAGAAGACCTGGGGGGCCTGGTGGGGGAAGGTCAGAAGCTGGCTCCAGGGCTGTCCTGGGCCTTCCATTATGACCATGGATAGAGGGAAGCTGTGGAATCCAAGTCCATCAAGCTGGAGAGGCAACACTCACGTCTGACGACTGGCATGTCAGAAATGTGTGTTCTCACGCAGAGAAGTTAAGTTTGGGGCTATGTGTTCATGTGGGGTTCTCTAGCGCCCTCTCGTAAACTGATGGCCAACACCATATAACGTTCGTCGTCTTACGATGAAAACGTGTGACTGAATGGTAATTGTGGTTGAGGGAGAGGAGGCCCTTGTGAACACAAACCCCTCGTCCACTGGTACCTTCACTCCTTTTCTGCAGTGGCACATGTGGGGCAGGGGCTGGTGACAAGGGAGAAGAAGGAACCAGACTTGCCCAGAGATTCACCCGCCACTTTCAGTGAGGGATTTAGCCCCATCTTCTGAAACACGGGGTGAATCCCACGTCTGAGAGTCTATGTCTTAACAAAATACTTCCTGCTTTCCCAGACAGGTTGACCAGAAGGCATTCCGGATTTCTACCAGAATTTCTAAAACAACTGCTCTGGCCAGTGAATGACTACCCCTGAGGACACAGGCTGCTCACCCACCTCAGGAGGGTCTGCGAAGCAGCCCAATCCCACGCGGCCATCCGAGGGCTGGGAGGCAAAGCTGATGAGTGGGGGACATGGATCTGTGGAGGGCCCTGCCAGAAAGCCATTCCCTTGAAGGGTTCCCAGCTAGGGCTGCACAGTCTCTGCCGGGACAAGATTCCCCGTTGTATCCAACTGCATACACTTACAGGAACATGCGGACACAGGACACTCAGCATGGTCCCTAGACAGAGGCAAAGGCAGAGTTAGAAAACCAGCCAACGAAAGAGACAGCTCACCCTCATATTCGCTGTCTCCCCAACTCTATTAAAAGTCTTTGGATTAAGCGAGAAAGAAACCCAAAGCAAGACGCCCCAGAACGTCAAGGACTTCAAGCTGAAATGGGGGATCACTGAGAGAAGGCGAGGAGACTGCTCTTCCTTCCAAAGGGCTCGAGCTAGGTTTTTCTTGAAAGGTTTTTTGGCTACTGGGCCTCACTCAGAGTAGAAAAAAACACCTTCATGTGTTCAGTTCAAGTGACAGCCAGGGATATGGCAGATCTAACAACGTGGATCCATATGAGATACCAGTATAGCAGGGGGTTATGGGCAAAGGCAAAAACTGCTCGACTACCCAGAGTTCTTCCAAGCTGTGCAACAGGCCAAGCGATTCTTCACAAGTTAATAATCCATGGGGAACCCCCCCCAAGGCATTGGGTCAAAAATGAAATCCTTCAGAAATTCAGCCATTTCTCTGGTAACTGACTCAGTTCTGGGTTATCTGCCTAGCGGTGTCAAGGTCAAATAGAAACCACAGCCACTGACCGGCACCGGAGGACCACGGACTCAGTTTGGCTGCATTTTCATTCACACTTAGGTTCCCCACAACGCAGGAATCTGGTCGTGCTCTCAGGAGCCACGGCATCCAGGTGGCATACCTGAACCAGCTGAGCATGTGGCCGGCGTGGCCACCGTGCCGGCAGTTGTGGCACCACGTGAACCAGTTATTGAACTGGGCCAGCTTCTTGTCCTTGCTCAGGTCCACTTTCTCGTCTGACTTGGATCCTCCTGTGAAAGGAAGGCCTTCCATTAGTGTGGCAGGACACTTCACTGCAGGCGCACCACCACCTGTAAAAGCATTACCCACAGGGCCCAGGCCGGCTGATGGGGGACAGTGCCCACACTTTTCACAAGTTTCACAAGTTGACAGTCAGTCAGTTACTGAGTTTTTTTAAAGCGTCTCCTAGGTGCCAGGCACTGTGCTAGGCACCAAGGATACAGGCTCATTTTACCACCACTGAATGCCCCCTGGCCTCAGGAGGGTTTAAATTCCCATTACCAACCCCTGTGAGCAGAGGGCAGGCCTAAAAGGAGAGACGGAAGTCTCAGTTACACGCCACCTAGAGGATGGACACGCGGCCAGGCCAGGGCCGTGGCCAGCATCCTGTGGAGATGCGGCCTGGGGCCCGGGAGCCTGGACAGGAGGTGCCATCCTTAGCTCGGCTGTCCTGACCCTGCCTGCCTGCTCTGCGCTGCCCTCAAAGCCTCTGGGACGCCTTCCCACAGCATGGAGGGGGTCCCTCCCATACACCAGGGACGGCCTCACTGCTGCGCTTGTGTCCCCGGTGCTTTACACACAGCAGGCACTTAATACACGCTTTGTTCATTCATGTGGACATCATTCTGAATATTCCCAATCTGACCTCAGTGGAGCACCATGTAGCAAACAAAGCGCCTGAACATCCCTGTAACCCTGTAAGGACCCCGTTATTTGATGAAGAACTGGGAATGGTGCAACCCTGGTCAGAGGGTGCCTTGCTCTAAGACCATCCCAAAGGATGGCCTCCAGAGAAGGAGCTCACACTGCTTGAATACAGCTAGTTTTCACTTTCTTTCTTTCATTGTTTCCTTTTATCTAAGTCTTCTTGGACCAAATGACTAACATGGAAATGTTTTGCATAACTCCATCTGGATAACCTACATCTGACTGCTTACTGTCTCAGGGAGGGGGAGGGAGAGGGGGAATTTGGAACTCAAGACTTAAAATAAAAACGTTTAAAATAATAAATAAATGAAAATAAAGTGAAGTAATCGCCGGAACTGCCAAGGGCTTCCTCGGCTTCCAGACCTACCTGGGCAGCTAGAAACGGGCGTGCCCATGTTGATGAGGCAGAGCGCGCATCGGGGGAGGGGCTTCCGACAGCCGGGGCAGCTGGTGACTTTGGATTTGGTCGGGGAGCCGCTCACGCCGTACTGGCTGAAGCCCCGGCCCTGGTGGGGCACAGCCGAGCAGCTGTAGGAGATGGACTTTCCGCAGAAGTTGCAGCTCACAAACACCTGTCAAAGAAACGGCTCCCATCAGGCTCATGGTTTTCGTCGCCGGGTGCCAGCCTGAGATCCTGCACCCATCACCCACTGCTCCAGCTAAGACCAGAGAGGGAGGCCCAGGGAAGAGGCAGCTGACTCTTCCTACAGTTTAAGTAAAGTCAACAGAGCCCTGGGTGTGCGCTCTGAGTGTGCAACCTGCTGGGGACTCAAAATGCCCGCTTGGGAGAGCTGCTGAGTGAGCGAGAAAAGGTGGGCATTCTGGCGGATTGGGGGCTGTGCTCAGCCTGGGCAGATGCCACCTCTCCTGGCGGGAGACGGGCTGCAGATTGCTGCACTTCCGCAGACATGAGGGCATGAAACGCTCCTGGGGTCATAAGGAAGAAATGCCCTTTAGGAGGTGATATTTTCCAGATTTGGGAGAGGGGATGGGAGTGTCCAAGATATAAGTAATGGCTTTAATCCAGAGCATTACAGAGTAAGCTGATCTTTTCAAATCAATGCTAAAATGCGCCAGAGTACTAACAATAAGAGAAATGCAAATCAAAACAACCCTGTGATTTGTCTCCCACCTTCCAAATTGGCAAAAGTGACAAAAAGTGGCAACGGTCAAAGGCATACTAATACATGACTGGCAGGGCTGTGAAGTAACACAACTATTTGGGATTATGACAGTAGAGTGACTAAGATGTTCATACTCCTGATCCAGAGATTCCATTACTGGGCTTCTGCCCAAGGAAGTCACTGATAAGAAAAGCATCCCCATATACACCAAAATATTTATGGCAGCACTTTTTGTGATATCGGGGAATGGCCAAACACATGGTGCTACATGAACAGAATCGAAAACTACCGTGCTGTAAGAAAGGATGCATGTGGTGAATACAAAGAAGCCTGCAAAGATCTCTATGACACAGTGCAGAGTGAAGTCAGTAGAGCCAAGAAAATTTTACCAGACACAGTAACCACAACCATGGAAATGGAAACAACCACACAGTCCCCAGATCAAAAACGAATGTAACAAAACAGAGAAATGAGAAGAGTGGTGGGGCCCAAAGGTGCAATGACACAGCACACGGTGCTGATTTTCATTTCGTCTCTAAAAAATATACTTCATGTGGGATGGATCATTGGGAGAGGGAGCAGGAGGGATGCTGGGAATAAGAGCCAGAAGAGCCAGAAGACATCATAAAAACTTATTTTAAAAAATTAAAGAAAGAAGAAAAAAGAAAAATGGGTAGGGGCCAAACTTGTGATTTTGTTGATATAAGGAACTCTCAGTGAGGACACTCCCTGTCCCAATGAAGGTGGGCACCTTCTCTGCAGATTATAATCTTAGAGAGACACCTCAGGTCCCAAAGCCAGTATGCATCAGAGGCAGGATGTGAATGGAGGTCTCCTGACTCTGAGGCTGGCTCTCCCTCCCCTCTGCCAAGTGGTGCCTCACATTATCTCATAAAGGTAGACAAATAGCCAGCCTCTGCTTTTCTCATAAGTCTTTCCTTCCTGAGTATTTCAATATCCTGGACAAAATCTTCCCCTGGGGATAATCTAATCATGAGAGGGCTCAGAATACATCCAGCCAGGCTCAGCACTGACCTCATCTCTTTAAGAACTTCCAGAACCAAACCCAAAGACCTAGCTGTACCTTCCCAAGTGGTTCTGGGCCACATAAATCCCTAAATCCTGGACCTGCCACTCCTGGGTAGGCCAAGGATAGGCAAGCTGATAAATGTGAATGAAGCTGGCAGTAGGATTCAGAGCCATTTTCTTTAAAGCATCCCACTTTGTTAGAGGACAGTCCCGATTGATAAGACTATTGCTAGCCAAGTAACAAGACCAGAAAACAAGGCCATGCAGATAAACAATCTAGGAAAAGTCAGCAGGACTCAGGACAAGCATTAGAGGATGAAGCAGCCATTAGCAAAAATGGTATTGTTGTTGTAACTCTTTAACCTTATCCTTAATTTCTAGTATGAGCCCATGTTTCTTCGGTTGCAATATTAGATATACTTTCAAATGATATTCTGTCAAAACTGCTTGTCATTTACCTGTGCTAAAGGCTTGGAACTGGGATCCAGTTTACTCCTGTGAATGTCAAATTCTGCTCGCTTGTGCCAGAAGCGCCATGCGTCTAGCAAATTCCTGTAGTTTTCAATCCAATACTGGACCCTCTCATCTTTAAGTACGTCTAATGGAGAACCCTAACAAAGGAAAAACAAGCATTAGTATTTGAATTGCTTTAAAATATACTGAAGCATTTCTTGGCTTCAACTCCAATGAAAAGCTCTGTTTTGGTTGGCATGATCTGACAAAGAAACAAGTCAAAGTGAACACAATGAAGATCTAGTGAGTGTCCACCATATTCTTCCCAATGTAGGAGGACAAGTCCCCAGGTGCAAGGCAGCAAGTATAAAAGCTTTCTGCAGCCGGGTCACTACACTGACCTGTAGCATACAGTAGCTTGCAGTCTGGACATCTCCAGTTCTATCAACATAACTTTCCATTAAATCGACTCCATCCTTTGTTAGACCCGTCAGCAAGATTCCTTCTAGATTTCCGGCCTCTTTCATTTCATTGGTCAGCTTTTCAATGTATCTGTTCAACTAGAAAGTTCAAGAGTTATTTTTCATTAATTTTGTCTAACAATGGCAGTCCCACTGGACAGTCTCCTCTTAGAACTTCAATCTGTTCTGAACAAATGATCTGGAGAGGATTGAGGCCTACTCTGGCCTCGTGCTATAGGATCTACAACTGGGCCCACATCCATGGAGAGGGTGCTTGGAAGACCATTTGGAAAGTATCTGAGATTCGGTTTAAACACTCTTTAGAAGGCAGACCAACTTTACTTGGCTCTACAGCCGACCAAGTGTCCGCACTCACAGTACCAACAGAGGCAGTCAGCCAGACCAAGCTACACCCTAGGCACTAGGGGCATCTAGAAAACATAACTCTGGCAATAAGGTGGGGCAGCCTGTTAATTCAAGGGAAAGTAAAGTATGAAGCTAGCTGGAAAAAAAGGAAAACGGGTCTAAAAGCAAGAGTCTAGAGAACATAACCCAGAGCTGGACAAAGCCACACCATCTAGTCTAACACCTCCATTTTTCAGGAGGACAAACTGAGGACCATTGAAGTGAATGACTTCAAGATGTTTCCGGAGCTCATGAGCAGCAGAGCAAAGCAGAAGCCAGGTCCTCAGAATCCCAGCCCAGGGTTCTGCTTCCATTCCATACACCATGATTACGCACAGCATGAAGGCCAACTAGGTACCGTCTAAAACACTCTGAAGGCCTGGACTGATGAGCAGCACCGCCCGTTACAGACGTCTCACTCTAGTGCAGGCCGCTTTGCATTTGGGGAGAATTCCTCACAAAGTGCCCTGAAACAGCGACTCTGTGCCACAGGTCTCCAGCACAGACAAGCCGCACCCTTTAACAAGGCCTCACCTGAGCATCGCTGAGGAATTTGCAGGCAAACGCCACCCGGTCTCGCACCGCCACTTTGTTCTCATACTGAGAAGAAAAAGGGAGCCGTTACTCAGTGACCGACCTCTGGAGGGCCACGCCGTCCCGTTCGTATCACAACTTTACAAGGGCCACCCGCTGAAGCAAGAGGACAGACCTTCTCCTCCCACATCCTCTAGGGGCACCAGTCGCCAGGGTCCTGGAGCCAAACATACTACACTGAATCCCACCAAACAGCACAAGGGAATCATCCTGGCAACACACGATGCTTGAGGCACGGTGTGATAATCAACTGCCCAGTAGAAATACTACTTTTATTTTTCTATTTTTTTTTTAGGCAATTAGGGTTAAGTGACTTGCTCAGGATCACACAGCTAGTAAGTGTCAAGTGTTTGGTCTAAGGCCGGATTTGAACTCAGGTCCTCCTGACTTCAGGGCCAGTGTTCTATCCACTGCGCCACCTAGCTGCCCCAAAATACTACTTTTAGACAATATCCTAGCAGCCCCAGTTCAACAATGGCTTGGGAACTCCTTAAAAAATCTGTGAATTGATTAACAGATCTGGGGCTAAACATTCATCAGAAACACCAGGAGCCAGGTGTAAAGATAGACTTCCTTTAGATATTGGCATCCTGAGGAGAAATGTCAGAGCAGTGTCTTCGAGCGCTCAGGCGCCCCACTGACTGCAGACCTCCTCGATGCGAGCATTATCTATCTCCCAAGGAGACGGCAGCCCATTCCTGCCGGCCTGGCCAGCACATTCTCCTCCATGTCTCCCCCAACACTAGCAGAGGAGGCTTATCCAACATGCTTTAAACATTATTCAAAGTGGTACCTTCCTCACTTTATAGATGGCAGTAAGTGATCAAGGTTCTTCAGAGTTTCGAAAGCCTTTTAAAGACATGTCCTCTGAGGAGCCTTATGGTCACCCTGGGAGATACTGTCACCACAGGTATTATTCATGCCCAGTTTGCAGGTGTGGAAACTAAGGCTTAGAGGGAGCAAGTGCCTAGGGTCAAAAGGCCCCTGTCAGAGGTGAGACGTCACCAGGCTGAGGGAGAGACAGGCAAGGGCTGCTCTGGGGCCAAGTCAAGAGGACCCTCTGTCCCCGAAATGGGAATGCAGGGCCATCTTCACTCTACTGCTCTGACACCTCCTATTCTGAGAAGACCACTGCACAAATGAGACAGCAGATACCCTATTCAGCCTGGCTCCCTCCAAATCGCAAGGGGGGCAAGGACCGTCCAAAGAGGCAGAGGAACGTTCAGATTCTGCTCGCCTGGAAAATGAGTCGGGGCAAAAGAGGCCCCGGCCCCAGGTCTTTGCTTTTTGTGTAGATGCTGGACTTCCCACATTGTAGGCACTTAATAAAGGCCTATTTGTCCCTTCTGGGGGGCGCTAAGTTGAGAAGAGCTGCAGGAGACTTCTGGGGGCCCTCATGGGGGGTGGGCTTGAGCAGTGGCCCGCCAGCCTCTGGCATGGACCTGAGAAGATGCTGGGCCCCCCAGCATCCCCTGGCTACGGGAGCTAGTCTTGATTCCTCTAGGTGCACAGACTGGGTCACTGGCATGAGACAAGTCCAGCTGGGCACATAAGACCCACCACCATGTGATGGGCACCATTTTTTAAGAGTCTTGGGGCTGCAGGAAGCTAGCTCCAGGCTGGACACCCACCCCACCAAAGAAGAGTGACAAATGAAGGGGCAACCCCCACAGGGAACAGCACCAGGCCCCGGGATCTCCAGCAGGGAAGAGGAGGCTGGAGCAGAGCTGTAAGGAGCTCACCAAGACACCGTCGTAAGAGCCGGGCTCGCTTGTCAGGAAGGCAAACATGACACAGAGGTAGGGGTCACTGAGCTGTAACCGCAGAGTGCTGCACATCTCCCTCCACAGGGAGTTCTTCTCATCCGTGTACCCCGACAACGCCATGGCTACCACGTTGAGATTCAGGTCGCCTACAGATCAGAAGCAGCCCCATAGAGGAGGAGGCACGGTCAGCCCGCTGGGCTTTATCACAGACGATGTCCCAGGGAAGGCACCACCACAAAAATACCCTAAAGGGAGGCCAACCTCAGAACCACCCTCTGGGCGTCCTCAGGGAGGCCCTGGGGGCCCCAGCTCCACCTGCCTGGGGCTCATCAGAAGCCATCAGCAGTGTCGGCTAACAAAGGCCTTTCTAAAATTAAGCTCTAGGGTCGTTCTCTCCCTCAGGCTGCATCCCTCCCTGGCTCCCCATTGCTCTCTCTGCCACATAAGTCAGTCTCTCCTCCCGAGTCTGAACTCCTTTCTCCCTGTGGCTCTGTGCCCTCACACTTCCTTCTGCTCCTTCTCGCTCTCAGACCCCCACAGCCCCGAGTAAGACACAACGCCTTCGTTCTCCCACCTCCCTCCCAGCAGTCTGAGAACTCCAGGATGGCCCTTGGATCATGTTCAGACTGTGCTGATCCCCTTCCCCTCGTGACCCATGCCCTGGCACCTTTCTCAGAAGAGGCCCCTTCGTTCAGGATCTGGATAGCGCGCCGGATGTCCAGGTTGAACAAGGCCACAGCGGCGGCTCGCTCCCATTCCCCCTCCTGCACGAGGGAGTTGAGGAAGGGTCCCACATCCACATCTGTCCCCTTGCTGATCCAGCCACAGAGCTGTAAGGCCAAGATTCTCTCTTCACTCAGACTCGGTCCCTCACTCGGCTTCTCGGACGCCCCACTCCAGCTGTGTCTGCTGCCACCCTCTGCCATGCCTAGGAGAGGATGGGCACTGCTGTCAGGGTGTGCCTGGTGGGCAGCAGTGACCAGCTGAGAGGGAGCTCTCTGCTAGGTGCGAGCTGAGGGGGAAGATGTGCCTGAGGAGCTCATCTGTGAACAGTCAGATGCTGACACATGTTCAAGTAACTAGGCCAGAACAGGGAAGCTGTAAGCTCTTCCACGGCGACCCCTGCCAGGCCAGGCAAGGCCAGGCCAGGGTAAAGAGCAAGGTGAGATGGGGAGGCGCCCACATTAGACACCCGGCCTCTTCAAGACGCATAGTGAGCACTTTCATATAACTTAAAACCCTCCGAGGCTGCACATGTCAGCCTCTTTATTAGAGGTTTGGAACCCTGGGCAGCCCTGTCATTAGGGGGTGGGGAATGGTCTTATCATGAGGCCGCCTGGACCTCTGATGACAGCCACCACCTGCTGGCTGAGGACGAGATTCCAGCACCCTAAGAGCCTGGCACTTCGGTAGCCTCACAGAGTCCTTGGGTCTGCCTAAGGGAGCCATCAGCCCCTTCTGGGGTGAAGTCACATGGGCATGGGGAGGGGGAGGGACTGCTGTTGGAAAATAAGACAAACTTGTTATTTCACTGAAGTAAAAAATTAAATAAATAAGCCAGCTAGGAAGCTTCCCTCACCCCTGGGGGCAGGGAGAAGTGAGGACACCTGGTCAGGGTCACACAGTCATCATGTGTCAGGAGCAGGATTTGAACCCAGAACTCCCTGCTTCTCTGTGCACTGACACACTGCCTCTCTTTATAAAGGCTAAATCCTAAGTTAGGATTAAATGAAAGGCCTCATTCTTTTCTTCATACAAAAGAAAAATGATTTTAAAATTCTCACGTGGCAAACCACTCTCCTGTGTTAGGCTCTGCCCTGATGGCCAACAGGGTGAAGGAGGGGGCGGGCAGAGAGCTCAGGAGAATGCCTGCCCTCGGGGGGGGGGGCTCTCTCAGCAAGGCCAGTCACCAAGGAGGGAGCTTTTCAGTGCTCATCAAGCTGGAGGAGTGACCCACTAGCCAGCCACTCCCCCCCACCCCCAAAAAAAGCTATTTTGGAAGAAATCCTAGCCAAATTTTTAACTTAGCATCATTTACTAAAATAGCTAAGTCAAAATCCCAATGTCTAAAGAATATTCCAAGATGATTAAATAAGCGTGTCCTTACCCAAAGATGATTTCACGATGGTTTTAATGCCCGCATAAACCAGTGACCCTTTGTGGCCTGGAGATTTCGGGTCCAAATCTTCTGTATACTGCTTCATAAGTATTGAAATGCATAGGAAATACTAAGGCTGGCTTAGGAGAAGCTTCCTTTTGAATGAGGGCCAATCAAGACAGAACTAGTGTCAGGGCTAAGGCCACACTAAGGCCTTGTCAAGGCCCTCTCCCTCCCGTACACTAAAAGCAGTATTGCGCGTCCCAGCCTCCTCGAAGGCAGCAGGTGAGGCCCCTGCCCACCAGACACAGGGCGCTTCTCTAGACGCCAACTGCCAGTCTCCGCCGGCACTTGTTTCAAAGGATATAGTACAGCGTATACCAGAGGGATTTCAGCTGAGGGTCTTCATTTCCAGCTAGCACGTGGTTTCTCCAGACCTGCTCGGTATCAAGGCCATAGCGGGACAAAGCGCGGAGGCGCATCTTGGTGGCAATGTCCTTTTCCAAGGAAGGATCACGTCCCTCTTCGGTGCACTCATAGAGGTGACGGCCACAGGCCCACATCAAGGAGGTGACCGGACTCCAGGCGAGGGAGATCCGTTCAAACACGGTGAAGTCAGACAGGATCCGGTTGGGCGTCACCACGATCATGCGATTCTGGCTGGTGGGATGCCAGGCGAAGGAGGCGATGTAATTGTCACAGGGCTGCACGCTGCGCTCGATGATGGTCGGCTCTGTCTCGTCGCCAATGGGCGTGGGCGTGTGCTGCATGTCATACAGCCGGATGATGTCACTGTCCCTGGTGAGCGTGGCCAGCAGCCCCGTCCTCGTGGGGCACCAGGCAACTTTGGTGAGAGGCTTGGGCTGCTCCGTCAGGGTCAGGACGGGCTTCTCAAACTTCCGAAGGTCCCAGATGGCCACCTGGCCTTCGTAGAAAGAAGCCACGCGGTCGTGGAAGTGGGGGTCCACCATCACTCCCTGGACAGCTTTGGTGTTCACAAACATCTTCTGGCTTGTGTTGCGAAGGTCAAAGATGGCCAGGTTCCTGTGCATGCCGGCAAGCAGCAGCTTCTGGTCTCGGGGCAGCCAGCAAAGAGACAGACAAGCATCGTTCTGCCCCAGCTCATAAAGGGGCTTTGTCACCACCAGCCCGGCCTCCGCGTCTCCGGCTGAGGGCCTGACTTTCTCCAAAGGAACCGTGGCTTCTGGGCTGTACTTGCTACAGACGTCCCAGATGAGCACGGAGAAATCGGCCCGATGCTTGTCTAAGCCGGCAGCCAGCCAGTTACTGTCCAGCGGGTTCCAGGCCAGGGTGTTGCACTGCCGTGCATGTTTGGGGACAAATTCCTTTCCTATCAAATCCTTGAACTTGGAGTTGGGGTCCTGGCCCAGGCTGGTGAGGACCACGCGGCCGTTGGCCTGGCCCACGGCCAGCAGACACTCGGGGTCGTAGCTCAGGTACCAGGCCACGCATTTCATGTAGGGGGTGTCCGAGTTGATGGACAGCAAGGTGGCTGCCGTGTCCTCCGACAGCCTCAAGGAGCCCGCCTTGAGCTCCGAGCTGCCGGCCGGCTCCACCTGATACAGGCTCAGCTCCGAGTCACACACCACGAACCTGTCCACCTGGTGTGGGGCCCACAGGATGTCCGGCTTGGAGCCGCTCATGCTGGCTGGCCTCTGGGCGGCGTCCTGTGGGAATCCTGGGCAGAACACAAGCAGGAGGTCAGAATGGCCCTCCCACACAACCCGCTCCCTCCCCACACCACCAGCCACTTCCCAGCGACCTCGACCACCGCTCAAAGAGCCCTTCGGGGCTCAACGACCCAGGCAGGCAAGTGCTGGCTTCCGGGAGGGGTCCTGTGGGAAGCCTGGGCAGACGACAAGGAGGCGGTCAGAGTGGCCCCCGCACACAAACGGTTCAAAGAGCCCTTCGGGGCTCGACGACCCCGGCCCCGGCTCCCGGGAACCTCCCCGGGTGCAGACACACATCAGGCGCTTCCTAAGTGCTGACTCCAGGCCTAGCCCCCTCCCCGGCGGAGCGTTTACTCAAGTTCAAAGCCGAGGGGAAGGCATCGGGCCCGAGAAAACCAGGAGTCGGGAGACGGGGGAGCTCGGGCTGGGGAGGCGCCGCGCACCACTCTCGCCACCTCCCCCCAGCGCCGGCTCCGGAAGGCTCTCCGGATGCCCATCGGAGCAGCCGGCCCGACCCTGAAGCTCCTCGGGGCGCCGCCACAGTCCGCCCGGGCTCACCTGGCGCAGGTGATCCGACGCGGCTCCACAGCCTGAGCTTCCCTCTAGCCCCGGCCGCCTCGGCGGGGCCTCTGCGCACGCGCACGGCCCACTACGGAAGCCGAGTGGGCCTGAAAAGGTCATCGAGCATGCGCGCCCTCCCCGCGACGCCCCTCTGAGTACGCCCACTTCCTATTTCCCTGCCCGTCGCTCGAGAGTCGGGGCAAAGCCCGGACCTGCTTCCGCCCCACTGGGCCACGCCCCTAGCTCCAGGCCCCGCCCCAACCCCGCACTCCCTTGGCTCCAGGCCCCGCCCACGGTCCCGCCCCTAGATTTGGGCCCCGCCCCCAGACCGTGCCCAGGCGCTCCTACTGGTGCGGACAGTGGAAAATTACGTGACCCCCTGCCGAGGGAGGTCGGGACGCACAGCGCTATTGCCAACACTGCAGTACCTAGGGGACCTTTCCTTTCTGCCCTTCTCTTTGGGTCCCGGCCTTTGGCCGGCCCGCCCCGTCCCACCCCGCCCGCGGGGCTCCGGCTGCTGCCCCGACGCCCCGCACCCAGCAGGCGCCCCATCGCTGTTCCTAGGAGTGGACTGAATGGAAGCAGGCGCCACGAGCGCACCCCAAAGCTCCAATTCGGGGGAGGGTCCTTCATGCCCAGCAAATTGCTCCGAGCCCGGGGGTTGGGGGGCCACCCGGCCAGGTTGGGCTTGGGGGCCGCCAGCCATTGACCACGAGGTCAGTGGTGCGACCACGAGGTCAGTGGTGCCCAATCCATTCCCAAGGTCCAGCCAAGCCCTGACCCTTGGCGGGGTGGTCAGCAGGGCTCTTGGCCCTTGGCGGGGTGCTCAGCCCCGCCAGCTTGAGCTCATGAACCGGTGCAGAGAGAGGAGAGGCCCGGGATGGGCATCAGCCAGACAAAGGGAGCGCAGGTGGCGGGGCCAGAGCTGTCGGGCTTTACATGGGCCGTCCCTTCTTCAGTCTGCCAGGTGTAGGCGGAAGCCAGCCCCGCCTCCTCACCTACACCTGTCCGGGGCGTGGTGGCAGATGCTGGGGCCAGTCTTCAGCCCCCTCTGGTCCACCCTCCCCGCTGGAGCACTGTCCGTCCGCAAGCGCTTCCAGCCTGGGCTCCGAGGGGCCTTGAGGATGGAAGGGAGAGGGACTTCCACTGGCCGGGTACTCGGGCCTTTCCCCAGAGGCTTCGCTTCTTCTGGCATCAGGGAGGGGTCCCTGACCCTCACTACCTCTTTCCTCACCCAGACACGTGCGTCTCCGACTGGAGCAGCCTTCCACTGGGTCTCCCTGCCTCGGGACTCTCCCCTTCCTCTTCCCAGCCCACCCTGGGCTCGAATGCCAAGGTTATCTTGTTAGTGGACCGGCTGTTTTGGTGATAGGTGCACTCCCTCTTCACTTCTGCTTCTTGTTTCCCTCCAAGACCCAAGTCAGATCACAGGAGAGGCTTCCGGGTGTCCCCAATGCCTTCCCCCCAGACTGTCTTCTCCTTGCTCCTGTCCATGTCTATGGACCTCCTACTCCCCCATAATAACGGCATTCCTGAAGGGAGGGGGCTGGATCCTCTGTACTTAGCAGAGAGAGTTTTAATGAATGCTTCTTCTCTGAGTGACTGATGTTGTTACCCTTTTGCTCAAAAATGTTCCTGACTCCCTATTATTGAAATAGGAGCTCCTGGCTTTGGCATTCAAAGCTCACCAAAATCTAGCTCCAACCTGCGGTTTCCTTCCAAATACTCTATGTTTCAGCCAAACTGGCCTCTCCTGCCCTGTGTATGCCAGCTCCCTTCCTTGGACCTTGTCTCACCCAAACAGTCACTGCCCCAACCTGTAATCCTAAGAGGCCTATGGCTGAGCAACCAGAATGTGGGATTTGGTGTGGGGAGACCTGGGTTCAAATCTGTACTCTGCCATCTGCCAAGATGTCCTTTATTCAATTCAACAAGTGCTTATTAATCACCTACTAGGTGTCAGACCCTGGGGATGCAAGGGGAGAAAGAAGGTCCCTTCAGTCGGAGAGCTTCCCCGAGGTGCAGCTGTGAAGTGTGTGGCTCAGTTCCTCATCTGTAGAGTAGGGACAACCGTCCCTGCACTCTGTGCCTCACAGGGCTGCTGCATGAGGATGACTGCAGAGGAAGCTCTACTTTGAGGTCCAACCCCTCCTCCATGAAGCTTCCCCTGGCCCACAATGATGTCAGACTCTTTCTGAGAGTCACCCCAGTGCTGAAAGGACCTCAGAGATCACCTGTCTGACCTCCCTGCCACATTCCCCACAAGCTGGTGGCCCAGCCTCTGCCAGTGGGAGCTCACTAGCTCAGGAAGATGGCACAGTGAATGGGTTAGGAAGATCTGAGTTTGAATCTTGTCTCAGGATTCACTTACCAGCTGGGTGACCCTAGGCAAATCACCTACCTTCTGTCTGCCTTAGTTTCCTCATCTGCAAAATGGATTTGACAATGGCACCTACTATCCTTTTGTGAGGCTCAAATGGGACAATTTGTAAAGGGCTTTCTTTTACATCTTAAAGTTCTTCATGAATGCTTATGATTCTTATTCTAGTCTTCAAGTATATGAGAACAGCAGTCCCATTGTTTTCCCCTCCTTCCCCCTTCCTCTTCCTCTTCTCTTGGCTAAATACCCAGAACTGAGTGCAACATCCCCAACCTGTTCCCACCAAGGCAACTCATCCCGGGCTTTCCTTCGCCTTCTGGCACTGGATTACCTCAATGAGGCCAAATATTTCAATAGTCGTTAAGCACATACCATGTGCCAGGCATTATACTAAGTGCCTGCAAGAAGTTCACAGTCTGGTCTAGTGGGGGAGACAGACTTAAAAGGACTTTGTCCACAGAAGATCCATGGAGTGTAAATAAAGGGGGGTGGGGCTCAGAGAAAGCCTCCCAGGGGAGCCACTGAAGGTAAGGGGGGAGGGGGCGCTCCTGCCACCAGAGGTCGCCAAAGCGCGGTGCTTCCTTGGCAAGTGGAGCCTCAGGGAGGCTGAAGCTTTGCTTCTTATTAGATCCCACTCATCGTCTTAGACTGGGGACATCCCGGAGTCCTGGGTCAGCCGTCCCATTTGTTAGCACCTCTCCCCGGTCAAGTCATCTGCATGGTTTAATGATTAAATATTTTTATTAAATTTTAAAAATCAGTTTGACATACAGTAAACCTTATAACATTTCATATCTTTAAAAACATTTAATGTGCTGTAACTTTGCACAATTTGGCACTGATCCCACCAGAATTTGACGCATATTCCTAAACTCTTCATCACGTGGGTCACATTTGTATTCTATTCGACATCATATACATTTTGAGAAATAGTTCTTTTTTCCAAGGCTATCCTTGGTTGTAGCTCAGAGGTGTTTTTTTTTAAATTCAATTTTATTTTCTTTTCAGTTCTGAATTCTCTCCCTCCCACCCCTACCCTCACCCATGGAGAAAGCAGGAAAAACTAAACCTGCTACAAATGTTTATAGTCAAACAACACAAATCGCCACATTGTCCACATCCAACTCGGGGGGCGGGGGGAGGGATGTACGTGTCTGTGTGATCGTATGTGTATATGCATGTATATATGTGTATTATATATAGTTTGTGTGCATTGTGTATATGTGTGGTATGGGTAAATGTGTGACTTGTGTGAGTGTGTGTGTGTATGGTATGTATGTATGTGTGTGGTGTTTGTGTGTTGTAGAGTGTGCACACATGTGTGAGTGTACTGCACACACATGTGTGGCACATGGTGTGTACTGTGTATGTGCATGTGTGGTATGTGTATGTGTATGGTATGCATGTGTGTGATGTGTATGAGTGTGCAGTGAATGTGAGTGTGTATGTGTGTGGTGTGTATGTGGTATATGTGTGTGTATGTGTGTGGTATATGTGAATGTGTGTATGTGAGATGTACATATGTGTGGTGTATATGAATGTGTATATGTGTATGGTGTGTGGTATATGTGAGTGTGTGCATGTGTGTGTGGTGTATGTGTGTGGTATATGTGAGTGTGTGTATGTGTGCGCAGTGAATGTGAGTGTGTATGTGTGTGGTGTATGTGTGTATGGTGTGCATATGTGTGGTGTATGTGAATGTGTATATGTGTATGGTGTGTGGTATATGTGAGTGTGTGTGTGTGTGTGTGTGCTGTGTATATGTGTGTGGTATATGTGAGTGTGTGTATATGTGTGTGGTGTGTGTATGGTGTGTGGTATATGTGAGTGTGTGCATGTGTGTGGTATGTGTGTGTGGTGCATGTGTGTGATGTGTGTGTATGTGTGTGGTGTGTTTGTGTATGGTATATGTGTGTGTATGTGTGTGGTATATGTGAATGTGTGTGTATGTGTGGTGTATGTGAATGTGTATATGTGTATGTTATATGGTATATGTGTGTGGTGGGTGTGTGTGGTGTGTGTATGTGTGTGGTATATGTGAGTGTGTGTGTGCTTCAATCTGTCCTCCAGGTCTCCTGCTTTTCCAGATGGAGGTGGGCAGCATATTTCATCTTTAAGTCCTCTGGAGTTGTTGTTGATTTCATTGTGTTGATCAGAATTCCAAAGTTTTTTAGATCATTTTGTCTTTATAATATTGTTATTGTATAAACTGTTCCCTTGGTTCTGCTCACTTCACTTTGCATTAGTTCATATAAGTTTTCCCAGGTTTTTCTGAAACCTTTCTGTTCATTTCTTATAGCATAATAGCATTCCATCATAATCATTTACCACAGCTTGTTCAGGCATTCCCTGGTTGATGGGCATCCTCTTAATTTCCAATTCTTAGCCACCATGAAAAGAGCTGCTGCAAATATTTTTGTACATATAGGTCCTTTTCCTTTTTCTCTTGGGGCCACAGACATAGTACTGGTACTCCTAGATCAAAGGGTATGCATAGTTTTATAGCCCTTTGGTCATAGTTCCAAATTACTCTTCACAATGGTTGGGTCAGTTCACAACTGGACCAACAGTACATTAGTGTACCTATTTTCCCTCATCCCCTCCAGCATTTGTCATTTTTTTCTTTCTGTTCACATTAGCCAATCTGATGGCTGTGAGGTGATACCTCAGAGTTGTTTTAAATTACATTTCTCTAATTATTAATGATTTAGAGTTTTGCATGTGACTATTGATAGCTTTGATTTCTTCTACTGAAAACCCTCCTATCTTTTGGCCAATTCTCAGTTCTCTTATTTTTACAAATTTGGCTCAGTTCCCTATATGTTTGAGACAATTGTCACTGACAAAACTGTTGCCAAGCATTCCCTGGATACAACACCTGTAACAGTATTCTAAGCAGATGTTGCCATAATGGTAGCTAGCATGTACACAGTGTTTCAAGGTTTGCAAAGCACTTTACAAATATTGTCTACAACCATGGGAAGTAGGTGCTCTTATTAGCCCCATTTTGCAGATGAGGAAACTGAGACGGGGAGCTAAAGTGACTTTCCCAGGGCTTCGAAACTAGTCTGAGGATAGATTTGAACTCAGATCCTCCTGTTTCCAAGTCCAGCGCTCTATCAACTGCTTCATGTTGCCATACCAAATACTCATAGTTTCTCAACTATATGGGATGAGAAACTTTGGAAGCAAAGAGACTTAGCAGATGACATAAAAACCACTGGGAGCAGGATGAGGGACACATCATCCTGCCTGCTACGAGAGGAGGGTTAAAGGTGCTGTCAGAAGCCTAAAAACATGAGCTTACAGCCCCATGGTTCTCTTTAATTACAAAACAGCAGCCATTTTATACAACTCCACAATAGTCTTCCAAACAGTAAGTCTAAGAAATAATAGCAGGATAGTGACTTGTCCCCAGGTGATTTTTAGCTGAACTCCTTCACAAAGATGAGAAAATGAGATCATAGTGATCATCCTTTGTGCTAAAACAAACATGTAGGGGAAGTAGGAATCACAAAACCCTAATTGTTCTTCCTGCGATGCTGTGGGCAGCTTTCCCCTCTGATCTCTCCCATTCCAGACCTCACAGGATCAGGGAAGCCAGGTGGGGTCACAGAAAACATAATGGGATTCTGG
This sequence comes from Phascolarctos cinereus, assembly GCF_003287225.1. Taxonomy (NCBI): domain Eukaryota; kingdom Metazoa; phylum Chordata; class Mammalia; order Diprotodontia; family Phascolarctidae; genus Phascolarctos; species Phascolarctos cinereus. The sequence goes on along the minus strand of NW_027555514.1, from coordinate 1,886,699 downwards.
TGGGATCTCTTCCAGATTCTAGAGGTGAGGTCCTAAGAGGCTGTGTGGAGGGTGGGTTCCTCTGAAGGGTGGACTTGCTGCCCTGCCCCTGACGAGGCGAAAAGATGGCAGAATGGGAACATCTGAAGAAAAGTGGAGGGCATTGCCTGGAGCAAGAGAGATGGTTGAGGAGGGGCATGCCCTGGCCAGGACCTGGCTCTGGAAGCCTTTTCCCTTCCTTTGAGAGAGAGCTCCCTGAGAGGTGACTGCCTGCCCTGGGTCACTGGGAAGTCAGGAGCATGGGAAATTACAAAGGGACTTCTAGGAGAGACAACTCAGGTGGATTTGAACCCAGGCTGAGTCCTGTAGTCCTGGGTTAAAGGAGAATTGCAAGGAGGAGACCCAAAGGGGGAGGAAACCCCCAGGGAGAGGCCATATGGGAGATGGAAGCCATCAGTTTACCGGCCTCTGGGGAAGGCTTTGCTCATTGAGGAGCATCATTATAGGCTTTGACATGAATCTCATGAACAAGTTCTGTGACTTGTTCGTTCATGGGTTTCTTTTTTGAGCTTTGTGATCTGGATGCTTGTAAGGGGATTTGGTGGCAACATCCCAACTTGCATCAGACAAATAATTTTCAGAAGCTATGGGTGGGAACAGGGAGCTAGAGCATTTGTGTCAAACTCAAATGGAATTGGGAGCCATCAAGCTGCACATAATGGTCCCTGAGAGCTGCAAATTGACTTAGAAAACCACACATTCATAGATTTCTTTTTTAAAAAAATTGATTTTTAAAAAAATCAATACATCATCACATTAAAACCAGAAAGGAACGACATTTGAATCTGGTTTGGGTCACACTTAAGAGTATTGTGGGCCACATTCTGGCAGCATGTTTGACACCTATTAGCTAAAGAATGAGAATCCTCACAAATTGGTGCCCAATTTGTTCATGTCAGAAGAAAAACTCTGACACAAGAGTTAGACACAGCAAACCTGCATCCATCCTTACAGGAGTATTTGCCAACAAGACAGTGAGGTGGTGCAGCCAATAAAGCACTGGACCAGAAGGGGAAAGAAGACTTGAGTTCCAATGCTCCCTTGTATACTCACTAGCTGTGTGACCCTGGCCAGGTCTCTTAATCTCTGCCTTCCTCAGTTGCCTTATCTGTAAAATAGGGATGATAATAGTGCCTAAGGCCCAGGGCTGCTGTGAAAGTCAAATGAGAACATATGTAATAGCAGTTTCCAACTTTAAGGTGCTAAGAGAATTAATATTGTTGTTATTAATTATGATCTGAGCAGAAGCCCCACAAAATGGATTTCAGCCACAGGCATGTGGAGACAAGAAAAGCTATTCCACCATAGCCGGATGTCCAGGCAGAGATGCCCCGTCAAAATACTAACGTCAATCTGGAGAATAGCCTGGGAGCCCAGCCCTGCTCCTAGAGGGCCCTGTGCCTTTAAGTGGCCTCATGCTCCCACCCAGATCTCCACCCTGGCACCCTGCCTGGCCACTCAGCATCCAGCTGAGGCTAATGAGCCTGATTCAGGCTCACCAAGGGTCTGGAATCAAAGCTCATTCTCATTTCCAACAGACCAGCCTGCCCCCGGGCTATCTCTCCAATCATCCTCTCCTCTCCTCTTGGCTGCTGCTATCTGCTTGAAGGCCAGATAGCTCTGCTGAAGCTAGGTAAGCCCTGCCTATGACCTGTGTGAACTGGATGGCTGAGTGGCTTTGCACCAAGAGAGAGCCTCTGGGGTGCTCCCTCCCTCCAGCCCCTGGGGTGTTTCCCCTTGAGTCTCTAGGGGTGCTCCCTCCATCGAGCCTCTGGGGTGCCCTTCCTTGAGTCTTTAGGGGTGCTCCTTTCCTCACCCTTCCTTCCCCAACCCCTAGTTCATTAGCTGGATATGGACTGTGGCGGTCGAGGGGGGCTACTCTGGGTGTTTTTTAAAACCGCCTGACCATGGGCTTTCCATGGTTAGTGCGTGGATCCACACCCATCCCAACACCTCCAGAAGGAAAGGGGCTTGCCTGCTTTTCGGAGCTGTTTCTTCCAGCATAGTGGGCGAGCTCAGGAGCGGGGAAGGCTGTAGCCTCCTGCTGAGGACAGGAGCCTGCCTGAGCCCTGCCCAAAGACGGGGTGTCCAAGTGGACTCCTCAGGGCCGCTTCTCTGCAGGTCCGGTAGCTGCCTGTGTAACAGGTGATGGCACACCCCGGAAACCGGAGGCTGGAGTTTAGATAGAAGCTTCCTGGGGGTGCCTGGTCACACTTGCCCAGAGGGAGATGGAGTGACAATGCGTGGCCCTGCCAGGTTTCTGTGGCTCAGCCAAAGGCTGGGAGACTTTAGAGTGTAGAGGGCCCCTGAAAGTGAAAGGGAGGATGGGCCAAAGCCCAGGGGGGCACTTAGCCTGAACTCCTGTCACCCTAAAAAAGGAAAAAGGCCTCAGGAAACTTAGGGCTTAGAGAACTAAGGAAAGAGCAGACAGAGGGGCTAAAGGGAGGGTGTGTCTAAAGGCTGCAAGGCTGGAAAAGACTGATAGCCCCCAAGCTAGCTCCTCCCTTCACCTATGGGTGCTAAGGAAGAGAAGGAAGGGCCTTCCCCAAGGGCTACACAGGGGGTTACACTGGAGGGGGGCAGCTACACAGGGGGTTACACTAGCAGTTAAACAGGAGGTTACGCTGGAGGGGGGCGGCTATGCAGGGGGTTATACCAGCACAGGAGGGCAAACAGGAGTTCCCCAGGAGGCAGAGCTGGTTTTCCATCCCAGGCTTCAGGCTCTGCATCCACTGTTCTCCACACCACATCCCTCTCACTCAGGCTGAGCTGCTTCGGATGACCAGACAATTGAACTACCAAAATCATCCCTTTTGGATGCTGCATATATCAGAGATGACATTGGGCGCTGTAATGAATATCCCCAGATACGCTATACTAATTTGGTGAATTTTGTCTTAGGGGGAGGCCTCTGTGGGCTCTCTGATCTTCACACCAAGAAAAGTGTGGGGTCCTGGCCCCAAAGCTGTCTGACCAGGCCCCTGCCAGCAGCAGCGGGGGTGGGCTCAGGATTTCCCAAGTGCCAGGTCCCCTTCTTTCTGTCTGGACCCTTCCTCACGTCAGAGCAGCTTAAAGGAAGGCAGCCTCACCTTCCAGCTCCCTGCCACTTTCCTGACCTCCAGCCTGTTTCCAGAGAGCCAGAGAGAATGGGAAGGAGAAAGTTGCCTGGCCTGGAGGGGACGGGGTGGGCCCAGATACTCTATCAGGAGGCAGGTTTGACAGGATGACCCCCTTGTGAGGTCTCTTCTGACCTCGGATACCAGGCTAGTGACTCACCTGCATAAGCACCTTCCCATCCCCCTTGCATGTGAGCGCTTTAAGGGCGAAGACCCTGTTGGGACTCATCTTCAGATCTCCCCAATGCCCCAGCCCAAAGCGTTGGCCTGAAAAATGTTTTCTGACTATCTGAATGAGGGAGTGAATGAATTTGTGGGTTAGATGAAGTCAGAGGAGGAAGGGATTACCCGCCGGCTCTGTCAGGGAGGGGACATCGGAGTTAACTAAAGAGCAAGTCACAATGCAGCAGAGGAAGACTTGGAGAGAGGGCAGCTCCCAGAGGCCAGGCTCTGCTGGTGTTTGTCTCTGTTCCCAATACCCAGCATGTGGCAGGTGTTTACAAAATGCTTTCTAAATGAATGAAGGAGTAAGTGAGTAAATTGAAGGGTAAATGAATGAAGTTGAGGCATTCCACCCAGCCCTGAACAAAACTCTTCTTTAGGACTTCCCTGACATGTGGTCATCCACCCTCAGTTCAAAGTCCTGCAGGAAAGGGGAGCTCACTTCCCCCTGAGGACAGCCACTCCACTTGGGAGGTGGTTTGGAAGAACGTTGACGTGTTAGGAGCATCAGGTCTTTGGAGGAAAGGTAGACGTGGTAGGGGCCTTAAATTCCAAGCCTGAGGAGTTGAAACTTTTCTTAGTGGTAATGGGGAGCTACTGATGATTGGAGATGAAAGGAGGTGACTGGATCAGTGTCCAAGGCAGATGGAGGTGGGAAGCCGAGTCCAAGCAGGTGAGAGAATGGGACCTATTTGAGGTGGGTGGATGTGAGGACAGAGGATTTAGTAACTGCCTGGATTGGAAAGGGGAGAAACGGGAGAGTTGAAGTTAGCTCACAGGAAATGCAGTGAATGGTGGTACCTCAGGCAGAAATGGGGACACCAGGAGAAGAGTGGATGGGCTGGGTTTGGGATGGATTAAGTTTAAGAAGCCAGCAGGACATTCAGATCCAACAGCCAGCTGGGGATGTGGGTGTGGAGCACATGAGACAGGTTAGGAGGGGCAAAGGGAGCCGAGCATCATCTGCCCAGAGGTGGCCATGAAGCCCAAAGTAACAGCAGCAAGAAAAGCACTTTGCACACCTCTCAACTGATCCCCACAACATCTCTGGGAGGATGGTGCTATTATAATCCCTATTTTACAGAAGAGGAAATTGAGGCACTGAGAGTGCTAAGTATCTGAGGCAGGATTCAAAATCAGGTTTCACTGACTCCAGCACTATACCACTCTACCAGCCTCAGAATCAGAGACAGGCATGAATGAAGAAGGCGACAGAGAGAGGAGGAAAGAAAAGAAGCCCAGACCTTGAGGAAGGAGACAGAGGAGCAGGGCAGAAAACTCCCAGAAAAGAAAATGAAGTTTGTCAGTGGTCCTCTGCCAGAAGACTGCTGCACTGTCTGGGGGAGGGAGGAGCGAAGGGGGGCTCTGCCTTCAAGGCCTGTTCCTTCCTGTCAGGGCTCCCAGAAAGGAAGCCTCTGAAACAGTGTCAGCACCACCAAAAGCCACATGCCCAATAACCTCCCTCCTGCCACCTCCTCTGCTGTCCCTCCTGTCAGCCTCTCCCACAGCCTCCCCCCTGCCAGCTTCCCCACTACCACCCCCTCTAGCTGCCCCTTGCCAGCTTCTCCTATAGCCTCCCCCCACAGCTTCCTCCATAGCCTCCTTTTTTTTTTTCTTTTTGGTGAGGCAATTGGGGTTAAGTGACTTGCCCAGGGTCACACAGCTAGTAAGTGTCAAGTGTCTGAGGTCGGATTTGAACTCAGGTCTTCCTGACTCCAAGGCCAGAACTCTATTCATTGTGCCACCTAGCTGCCCCTCATTGTCTACCTCCTGCTACCTCCTCTAGGGTCCCTCCTGCCAGCCTCTCCCACAGCCTCCCTCTTTCCAGCCCCACCAGCTCCCTTCCTAACAGCCTCCCCCACTCCCACCTCCATCCTGCCAGCCCTTCTGCTCCTCATCAGAACACCAGCTGGACAGCAGCAGGTCTGGCTGGAGAAGCTGGGGAATGCAGAGCTCATCCTGAGAAGGAAAGAAGATGAGGGCACCCACAGCTGCCCAGTCTTCTGGTCCCTCCCACCCCAATAATCTTGAAGGCCCAGAGTTGGCCAGTCTGGATGTGAGGGAGCCATAGAGACCCACTGTTGGTATTCACTGACCCAGACTCCCAGCCACCCTCATCCCTAAGATGCCACTTTGTAGAGCAAATACTCTGTGTAGGCTGGCACGCCCTTGCTTTGCCTCTCTCAGCTCATACGCCCTCATCATAGGATCCTGGAGACTCGGGGAGCCAATGCTGTCTGACTGCTCTTTCTCAGTCTTCTTTCCTAGATCCTCCTGCTGGGTGTGTCTCAGCACACCATCATCTGTGTCCCTTAAGACTTTGCCCTGGCCCCTCTTCCTTTCTCATTCCTCCCCTCCCCTCCCCTCTTCCTCCTCCTTTCCCTCCTCCTCCCCTCCCCTACCTTCTTTTTCTCTTCTTTTTGTCTTTTCTCTCTTCTCTCCCCTGGCCTCCCTCCCCTTCCCTTCCCTTCCCTTCCCTTCCCTCCCCTTCCCTTCCCTCCCCTTCCCTTCCCTTCCCTTCCCTTCCCTCCCTTCCCTTCCCTCCCCTCCCCTCCCCTCCCCTCCCCTCCCCTCCCCTCCATTTCCCTCCCCTCCCCTTCCCTTCCCTTCCCTCCCCTTCCCTTCCCTTCCCTCCCCTTCCCTTCCTTTCCCTTCCCTTCCCTTCCCTTCCCTCCCCTCCCCTCCCCTCCTCCCCTCCCCTTCCCTTCCCTTCCCTTCCCTCCCTTCCCCTCCCCTCCCCTTCCCTCCCCTTCCCTCCCCTTCCCTCCCCTTCCCTTCCCTTTCCTTCCCTTCCCTTCCCTTCCCTTCTCCCTCTACACTCTTCTGGTGATCTCACCCATGTTTGATTTTGACAAATCCCAAGGGTTTGATTGTTATCGGTATGCTGACCCCTCCATCCCTGGTCTCTCCTGTGAATGTCTGACCACCTGCTGGACATGCTGGATGTCTAGTCTCTAATTCAACATGTCTAACACAGAGCCTTTTATCTTTCCCCCAAACTTTCATATTTCTGTGAAGGGGTTCATCCTGGTTCTCGTCACCTGCAGTTGTAATCTGACAGTCACTCTTGATGCTTCCATGGTCCCCCCCACCATGTCCACATCACTCACAACGTCCTGTTGATTCTACCTCCACATGAACACTTCATTCATCCACCCTCTTCTCTCTTTTAAAATTTTTTTTCAGTTAACAAGCATGTATTTTTTCTTTCCCAGTTCTATCCATCATCACCACCATCCCCGCCAACACTTAAAAAAAAAAAAAGAAAAGCCAAACTCTTATAACAAATACGTATGATCAAGAAAAGTATTCCCACATCGGTCATATCCACAAACATAGGTCTCCTTCTGCACCTTGCGCTCATCTCCTTTCCTTCAGGAGGTAAGGGCATTTTTTCACCATGGGTCTTCTGGAATCTTTGTTGGTCATTGCATTGATAGAATTCTTAAGTCTCTTAAAGTTGTTGATCCTCATAATGTTGTAATTATATACACTGTTCTCCTGGTTCTCGCCTCATTCTGCATCAGTTCATGCAAGTCTTCCCAGGTTTCTTTGAAACCATCCTTTTCATCATTTCTTATGGCACAATACTATCCATTACACCTTTATACCATAATTTGTTTAGCTATTCCTCAGTTGATTGGCACCCACTTTATTTCCAGGTTTTGCTAGTACAAAAAGAGCTGCCATAAATATGTTTGTGTATACAAACGGGCCTTCTTCTCTTTCTTTGATCTCTTAGGGGTATAGACCTAGTAATGGTGTTGCTGGGTTAGTTTAACAACTTTAGGGGCATCGTCCAGAATTGCTTTTCAGAATAGTTAGACCAAATCATAGTTCCACTAAGAGTACATTAATATGCCTGTTTTCCAGGAGTCCATCTATTATTTGTCATTTTTCACTTTTGTCACATTTGCTAATCTGATAAGTATGGGGTTATTCATCTGAAATATTTTTCGCATGGCTATTGATAGCTCGGATTTTTCTCCTTGGAAAATGCCTGTTCATATCCTTTGGCAATTTTTCATTTGGGGAATAGCTGTTATAAACTTGAATTGGTTCCTTATATATTTTGGATATATATATCAAAGAAACTGGCTGCAAAATTTTTTTTTCTCCCAGTAAGCTATTTCTTTTTTAATCTTAGCTGCATTATTTTTATTTGTGCAAATTTCATATAATCTAAACTGTCCCTTTTATTTTCTATGTTCTTTGGTCATGAACTCTTCTTCTATCCATAGATATGAAAAGTATTTTCTTCCTTTTTCCTTTTTTTTTATGGTATGACCTTTAATATCTAAGTCACGTGTCCATTCAGAGCTAATGTTGGTACATGGTATGAAGTGTTAGTAAACCTATTTCTGCCAAATTGCTTTCCATTTTTCCTGGAGTTTTTTTGTTGAGTGGTGAGTCCTTACCTCAGTTGCTAGGGTCTTTGGATTTATCAAGCCCTAGGTTACTGGGTTTGTTGACTTCTATATGATGTAGACCTAATCTACTCTAATGATTATCTCTTTATGTCTTCATTAGTACCAAATCATTTAGATTATCATTGTTTTTTAGCATAGTTTGAGATCTGATCCTGCTAGGCTCCCTTCTTCCCATTTTTTTTTCATGATTTCCCTTGAAATTTTTAAGCATTTGTTCCTCTAGATGAATATGATTGTTATTTTTCCTAGCTTTACAAGGTCATCCTTTGGTAGTTTGATTAGGCATGACACTGAATAAGTAAATTAACTTAAGTAGTATTATAATTTATGGGTAGGCTTGACCTACCCATAAGCAATGAATATTTCTCCAATTATTTAGTTCTGTCTTGATTTCCATAAAGAATATTTCACAAAGCACTTAGACACTATCTGATTTGAGCTGCACAGTAACCCTGAGAGGCAGGTACTACTGTTTGTTTTTTTCTTGTATTTCCTTTCCACTTGTTTATTTATTTAATATTTCATTTTCCCCCAATTACATATAGAGACAAATTTTAACTTTTTTTTATGCAATTGGGGTTAAGTGACTTGCCCAGGGTCACACACACAGCTAGTAAGTGTTAAGTGTTTGATGTGAGGCCAGATTTGAACTCAGGTCCTCCTGACTCCAAGGCTGGTGCTCTATTCACTGTGCCACCTAGTTGCCCCCAAATTTTAACATTTTTAAAAGATAATTTGAGTTCCATATTCTCTCTCTCCCTTCTTCCCCTGCCCCATTATTGGGAAGGCAAGCAATTTGGTATAGGTTATATATGTGTAGTCATGTAAAACATATTTCCGTATTAGTCATATCGTGAAAGAAAACACAGACCAAAAAAATACCAAACAAGAAAAATAAAGAAAGTTTTAAAAAGTGTGCTTCAATCTACATACAGACTCCATCAATTCTTTCCCTGCGGATAGTGCTTTTCATCATAAGTCCTTTGGAATTGTCTTGGATCGTTGTATTGCTGAGAATAGTTGTCATTCACAGTTGATCAACATGTAATATTGCTGTTACTGTGTAAAATGTTCTCCTGGTTCTGCTCATTTCATTTTGCATCAGTTTATGTAAGTCTTCCTGAGTTTTTCTGAAATCATCCTGCTTGCCATTTCTTATAATACAGTAAGTATTCCATCACAATCATATACCACAACTTGTTTAGCCATTCCCCAATTGATGGGCACCCCTTCAATTTCCAACTCTTTGCCACCACAGAAAGAGCTGCTGTAAATATTTTGTACATCTAAGTCCTTTTGCTTTTTTCCCCCTGCTCTTTGAGATACAGACCTAGCACTGGCATTCCTAGGTCAAATGATATGCACACTTTGATTGCCCTTTGGGCATAGTTCCAAATTGCTCTCCAGAATGGTTGAATCAGTTCACAACTCCACCAACAATGTAATGCATTAGGGTCCCAATTTTCCCACACACCCTCCAACATTTGTCATTTTTCCTTTCTGTCATATTAGCCAATCTGATAGGTATGGGGTGGTACCTCTGAGTTGTTTTAATTTGCATTTTTCTAATCAATAGTGATCTTGAGCGTTTTTCATATAGCTTTGATTACTTCATCTGAAAACTCCCTATTGATATCCTTTGACAATTTATCAATTGGGGAATGACTTGTATTCTTATAAATTTGGCTCCGTTTTTTATATATTGGAGAAATGAGGCCTTTATCAGAGAAACTTGCTGCAATTTTTTTCACAGTTATCATTACAGTTATCATTATCACAGTTATCATTCCCATTCTATTTTCCCCTTTTATCTTATTCTCTCTCCTTTCACCCTGTCCATCCTCAAAAGTGTTTTGCCTCTGACTACCAACTCCCCCAGTCCTTCCTGTCTTCTATCAGCCCTGCCCCTTTCTCTTACCCCCTTCCCCTCCTACTTCCTTGTAGGCTAAGATAGCTTTCTATACCCAACTAAGTGTATGTTATTTCCTCTTTGAATCAATTCCAATGAGAATAAGGTTCAAGCACTGCTACCCATCCCCACATCTTCCCCTTCATTATAAAAGCTTTTTTATACCTCTTTTATGTGAGATAATTTACCCCATTCTATCTCTCCCTTTCCCCTTCTCCCCATGCATTCCTCTTTCTCACCTCTTCATTTTATTTTTTTAGATATTATCCTCTCACATTCAACTCACACCCATGCCCTTTGTCTACGTATACTCTTTCTAACTGCCCTAATAATATTAAAGCTCTTAAGAGTTATAAGTAATATCTTCCCATGTAGAAATCTAAACAGTTTAACCTTATTGAATCCTTTATGATTTCTCTTTCCTGTTTACCTTTCTATGCTTCTCTTGAGTCTTGTGTTTGAATGTCAGATTTTCTGTTTAGCTCTTGTCTTTTCATCAGGAATTCTTGAAAGTCCTAAGTTTCATTAGATATCCATTCCCCACCTCCCACCTCCGAAGGATTACATGCAGTTTTGCTGGGTAGGTGATTTTTGGTTGTAATACTCTCTCCTTTGCCCTCTGGTATATCATAGTCCAAGTCCTCTAATCCTTTAAGGTAGAAGCTGCTACACCTTGTGTGAACCTGACTGTGGCTTCATGATATTTGAATTGTTTCTTTCTGGCTGTTTGCAATATTTTCTCCTTGACCTGGGAGCTCTAGAATTTAGCTATAATATTCCTGGGAGTTTGCATTTTGGGATTTCTTTCAGGAGGTGATTAGTGGATGCTTTCAATTTCTGTATTACCCTCTGTTTCTAAAATATCAGGGCAGTTTTCCTTGATAATTTCTTGAAAGATGATGTCTGATGTTTCATTCTAATGGTAAAAACTTTATAGTGGAATTTATTTTCAAGAATTGTCAAAAGATATATAAAAAACAAAAACAAATATTTGTTGGACTTATTTTAAACAATCAGACAACCATTGCCTAGTCAATTGCATATGTTTCTATGATACCAAGTCACCGCATGGGGCCATGATGGCTAAGTCTGGACAATGAAGGATGGCTATTCTGGGCCCTTCCCTAAAATAGAGGTTCAAAGAAGATCTTATCAATGAGCAAGGGAACCTTCATGAACTCAGCAAGGAGGTAGCTGAGGGGATGTGAGGTAATTCATAGAAACACAGATAATAGTATATTTCCTTGCATGTAATAAGCATCAATAAATGTTTGCTGATTATTATTGGAAAAAAAAATAAAGATGATGTCTAGGCTCTTTTTTTGATCATGGCTTTCAGGTAGTCCAGTAATTCTTAAATTATCTTTCCTGGATCTACTTTCCAGGTCAGTTGTTTTTCTAATGAGATATTTCACATTTTCTTTTCTTTTTTCTTCTTTTGATTTTGTTTTATTATTTCTTCATACCTCATGGAGTCATTAGTTTCCACTTGCCCAATTCTAATTTTTAAGGAATTATTTTCTTCATGAGCTTTACTACTACCTTTTGCATTTGGCTAATTCTACTTTTTAAGGAGTGCTTCTCTTCAGTGGATTTTTGTGCCTCTTTTAACATTTGGCCTATCCTGTTTTTTAAGGTGTTACTTTCTTCAGTATTTTGTGTGCTTCTTTTACCAAGCTGTTGATTCTTTTTTCATTATTTTCTTGCATTGCTCTCATTTCTTTACCAATTTTCCCTCTACGTCTTCTAACTAATTTTAAAAATCCTTTTTGAGTGCTTCTAGGAATTATTTTAGGGTCTCAGACCAATTCACATTTTTTTCTTTGAGGCTTTGAATGTAGCAGTTTTGACTTTGTTGACTTCTAAGTTTGTGTTTTGATCTTCCCTGTCCCCACAGTAATTTTCCATTGTCAGATGATTTTTTTGTTGTTGATATTTCCTCCTTTTTCCAGCCTATTTCTCGACTTTTAAATTGATGTTAAAGTTGGGCTCTGCTCCTGTGTTGGAGGGGGCACTCTCATGAGCTTCAGATTCTTTGTGCAGCTATTTTCAGAGCTATTTCTGGGGATCTGTAGGTTTTTAGTTCTTTTAAAGTGGTATGATCTAAGGAGAGATGTGTGTATTGCTCTCCTGGCCTCTATGAGTGACCACAAGCAGTCTTTTCCACCTTGGAACTGTGACCATGGTCCCTGCTCCCCCATGGTCACAAGCTCTGGTGTGCTAGTACTCTTCCTCACCCTGGAACTGTGACCCAGGACTGTAATCCAGATCCATGCATGAGCTATGCAAAAGAGTCTTGCACCCAGTGCCAGAAAAGCAACCCCTATAATTTCCTTCTGATCTGTTGTCGGGCCCACTTACCATCTGTTGCTGCTGATTCAGTGGCCCCCAAGACCTGCTGCTGTCTTGCCTGGGCATTGCCTGCATGGACAGCAATCTGCTCTCACATCAATGTGACAGACCTTTCCTACCAACCTCCTGAGTTATCTTGGGCTGGAAAATTGTTTCACCCCATTCTTTTGTGGGTTGGGCCACTCCAGAATTTGTTTTGAGGAATTATTTTTGAAGTTACTTGGAGAGGAATTTGGGAGAGCTCAAGTGACTTTCTGACTTCTCTCTGCCATCTTGGTTCCTCCCTCTCCCTTTCAGGTGCTATTATTAACCCTATTTTTATTTATTTTTTAGTTGGCTTTCTATAGTTCTGTCAGTAAACTTCATACAATCTGTTTTTTGTTTTTGTTTTTATTTTGTTTTGTTTTGTTTAGGCAATTGGGGTTGAGTGACTTGCCCAGGGTCACACAGCTAGTAAGGCCGGATTTGAACTCAGGTCCTCCTGACTTCAGGGCTAGTGCTCTATCCACTGCACCACCTAACTGCCCCAAACTTCATATAATCTGAAAAAAAATTTCCTCTTTGCCTATGCTCATTTCCTTAATTTCCTTTCTCTTACCATATCTAGCATTTTTAATACTGTCAAATAGCAGTGGTGCTAACATCCTTGCTTTACACCTGATCTTACTGGAAAGGCATCTAGTTTATCTCCATTTTATATAATGCTTGCTCATGGTTTTAGATAAATATCACTGACCATACTGAAGAAAGGTCTATCTACTCATGTGTTTTCTAGTGTGTTTTTTTTTTAAATATAAAACAGAAATGGATGTTGTATTTTGTCAAAAGTTTGTTTCTGCAACCATTGATAAAATCATATGATTTTTGTTGTTCTTGCTATTAATATAGCCTATTATATTTATAGTTTTCCAAATATCAAACAGCCCTGCAATTCTATATAAATCCAGCCTGGTCAGAGTTTATCATCTTTTTGATAGGATTCTTTCAATTCTTTGCTCGTGCTTTATTTACAAGTTTTGCATCAGTGTTCATTAGGGATATGAGTCTATAGTTTTCGTTCTCCATTTTGATTCTTTCTGCTTTAGACATCTAGACCATATTTGTGTCATGAAGAATTGTGGAGAACCCTCTCTTTTCCTGTCTTTGCAAGTGCCTTGGATAGTGTTGGAATTAACCATTCTTTAAAGATTTGATAGAATTTGTTTGTATATCCATCTGGTCTTCTTTTTCTGTTCGTTTGTTTGTTCATCGGTAAAATGGGATTAATCATAGCCCTCATCTTGTAGGGTTAATGCGAAACTCAAACAGATTGTGTGGATAAGTGCTCGGCAAAGTTAGAGGCATTACGCACATGCCAGTTATGATGATAAAGTTGTTTCCCTGATTCTAACCCTTCAGTGGTTGCCTGTCCCCCCAGGATAAAATACAAGCTCCTCCCATACAGGGTGATTTGACTCATCCTTCCAGGCTGTCTGCTTGGCATTCTAACCAAACTGGCTCAAAGCGTGGTGCTCCACAGCCTGCCCTGGCTGCCTCTGTGCCTGGATGGCCATCCCTCTGCCCCTCTGCCCTTCTGCCGCTCTGAGGGTTGGCTTCCCTCACGGATCATCTCCATTCATCTAGCTTGCCCTGATCCCGCTCCCTCCTCCAAACACTTTCCACGTAGAATGGAAGCTCTTGGAGGGCAGGGGCAGCTGTGCCTCTGTCTCTGAGTCCCCAGCACCTTGGGCAGTGCCTGGCACAACGTAGTGGTTACGACTAAATCTCTTGCACTGAATTGAATGAGTCTGGCCGTAGTGAAGCTTAAAGAGGAGGCCAAGTGACAGTCAGGAGCACAGTCCTCTGTGTGTATGTGTGTGCATGCGTATGTGTTTGTATATGTATGTGCATGTGTGTAGATGTATGTGCACATGTGTGTATACACTTATGTTGTGTGTGTGAATCATTGTGTTGGCATGTGTGTGGGGCAGTGCCTATGTGTATATACATATGTGTTGTGTGGGTATGTGGTATGCGTGTGCATGTACAGTGTACGTGTACACTGTGTGTACTTGTGCATGTGTGTTGGTATGTGTGGGGCATGTATGTATGTGGGGGAGCAGTGCCCAGAGTGGGGGGCAGAGTCTCATTTTCGGGGTCACAGGTTCAGCTCTGGCCTGGCTGCCAGTTTTGCAACAAGACAAGATAGCCTCCTCCATGGCCCCTTCTGGCTCGGGCTGCCCAGGGCTGCCTGTGCCTCCCACTGCAGCTGAGGAATGCCAGGGGCAGCCTCTTCCCTTTGGTCAGCCCCCAGCTCTGGACAAATGTTGCTCCCTCTTTCCCAGGATTGCCCCAACCCCATCCTCTGTGCCGCAGAGCAGATGCTTTTGCGCCGGGCACCACCATGTGGACCAGACATCCTACTCTGCGCCTGTTCCTTTGGGTGGCTGCAGTGACTCTCCAAGTGCACAGTCAGCGGAGGAGGGGGCCAAAGGGAAACCCGTCATCATCATCCAGGAGAGGTGACCCGCAGGGTGAGAGGATTTTCTCTTGACTTTCTCTAGCTAGCTAGTAGGATGCCACGAGGTTCGGAGAAGTCTCAAGGTATGCAGTAACTTGCCTTGGCTCTCATCGTCTCGTTGGGCTGCCCAGTCCTCGCTGCCCAGCAAGCCTCCTTGGGCTCACCCTGTCTCAGGGACTTCCAAAAGAGGACCTCCCAGAAGTGTGTGGTCTGAGGAGCGGGCAGACTGGGGTTTGCCTGCTGAGCATCCTTCTGGGAGAGGGCCACCTCCCCCCTCGTGGGCTGAGGCTCGGCAGACTGTGGTTTGGTGTGTTCCACCTTCTTTGGGCATGGGCAGGGGAAGGAGGGGATGAGCCTCTGTGCCTGGACAGGGTTTTGCAGAGCTGTCTGGGCCTCCTCTGCACATGCAGGGCTGCCTCCTCCCCCACTCCTATCTCAGACAGCCCCATGGCCTCCCTCCAGGAGGTGGCTCTCTGGCCTCACCCGCTCCCCTCTTCCTGTTCCAGGCTCCACCTGCCTCATTGACTTGCTCTTCATTGTGGACAGTTCAGAGAGCTCCAAGATCATCCTCTTCGATAAACAGAAAGAGTTTGTCACTAGCCTTAGTGACAAGATTTCCCATTCACCTCTGAGCTCCTCACGGGAATACGATGTCAGGCTGGCGGCGCTGCAGTTCAGCAGCTCTGTCCAAGTCGACCAGCCCTTTGCATCTTGGAGAGGCCTGCAGAGCTTCCAGCAGAAGGTCGGGTCAATGAACTTCATTGGGCAAGGCACCTTCTCCTACTATGCCATCTCCAATGCCACGCGCCTGTTTCAGAAAGAGGGCCGCGATGGTGACGTGAAGGTGGCTGTGCTCATGACCGATGGCATTGACCACCCTAAGAATCCTGATGTCCATGGCATTTCAGAAGCAGCCCGGAATCTGGGCATCTCATTTATCCCCGTTGGCCTTTCCCGGGTGGCCAATGAAGCCAAACTTCGGCTGATCTCGGGCGATTCTTCAGGCAAACACATTCCACTATTGAGTGACCCTAACGCTATCGAGAATGTACAGCACCAATTGGTAAGTTAGTGATTCATTCATGCACTCTGGGCTTCTTCTGTGTGCATGGGATGGAGCCCTGTGAGTCAGAGATGGACAGGCCCCTGCTGCGCTCAGCTGTGAACCTGGTCTCTCTTGGCAGCAGAGGGAGGAAGAGGGTCTCTGCCTCCTTCAGAGGTGTGACCACACGTGAGAGTAATCCAGGGTCTCCCGCGTCCATATTACCAAGTGGCTTTCCTGGCTGAGTATCGCCAGTGCTGTCAGATGGTGGAAGGGTCACTTCCTTCCATTCTGTGTCCTCTGGGACATCCCAGACCAAAGATCCCTTCATTCCCACTGCAGACAAGGGCGGGAACTGTTAATCCTGAGAACCTGACCCAGCCCTCACCGCCTCCTCCTCCATGCTTATAAATCTCATTATGCTCTTCAGTACATGCTACAGTCCTCTTGGCCTTTGTTCAAGCAGGAATAACACTGAGCCAACTTGTGTTCCGCTGTGGCTTTCAGGTCTTTCTCAACTCTACCTGGATGCCTTTGCCCTGACCACATCTTTGGGAACTTTGGGGCATGTTTTACCCCAAAGCATTCCTCCATAGCCTGCCCTTATTACATTCCAGGAGTTTTTAACTCCCCTTCATGGTCCATTCCTTTGCTTTGATTCTAAGGACCTCACTAATTTAGTGTCCCTGGCAAACTGTAGCCACCAAAGAGTCCATCTGTCTATCTTTTTGAGTTCACTAAAGGCTTGTCTGGCCTTGGCCTTCCATCACCTGCTCTCATTCAGAGTAGCCCTCACTGCCTCTGCTGTGCTAGACAGCAACGGACCCTTCATTCCAAAGTGTCACATAAGCTGAGAACCTGTAGAGATGAATCCTGCTAGCCATGACCCTCTTGCCTCTGGACTTCCATTTTCTGAGCAGAAAAGGGGTGCCTGTCATGACCCCTTTGCTTCGCCCTTACGCAGGGTGTGCTGGTAAATGCTGAACAACTCCAAAAAAATGTACGCGTGACACATTAGAAAAATTCATCATTTACATTTTCTCCATCACTTTCTTAAGTCTAGACAATGAACAGAACAAAACCAAGCCCAGATGTGCAGCATTGCTGATTTCTGAGGTGTGAACGCTCTCACTGAAATGTTGTTTTGGTTTTGTTTTTTTTTTTTGCTTTTAGGCAATTGGGGTTAAGTGACTTGCCCAGGGTCACACAGCTAGTAAGTGTCAAATGTTTGGTCTGAGGCCGGATTTGAACTCAGGTCCTCCTGACTTCAGGGCCGGTGCTCTATCCACTGCACCACCTAGCTGCTCCCTGCTCTCACTGAAATGTTAACAAACCACTCTCCTGAGCTTGGGGAGCTGCCTCCAGCCCAGCCTCCCCCCCCAGGGAGGTCAGGCTGCCCTTTGGGGCCCCTGCTTCCCTCCCTCTGCTCCGATCTTACCCTCTCCCGGGTCACAGAGGTAGGAAGGCCTCTGGGAAGAAGCCGCCTTTGTAGTATGTCTGGCCTCACAGAACTCTAGGCTGAGTTCTGCTTACTCTATACACTTTGCCTGGCTCCATGGTTTCCAGTAAGGGTTGCACAGGAGAAGCAGATGAGTTTCTGTTCCCTTCCATTCCACCCCACTGCCCTTGACCACCTGTTAAAGACTCTGGGAGCCAGGAGTCCCTGTGCACAGCCACCCCTGACCCCAGCTGGCCCCTGGCTCTTCGTTTCCACATCATCCATGGTCTTCTGTGAGTATGAGGCTTGTAACCCTCTGCGAAATGATCGACTCCCTCCTTGGAAACACAGGGCTTTGCCTAGAACAGGCACTTAATGGATAATATAATTTAATTTAACTCACTATTGCACACTTCTCATCCCAATTCAAGTGGAAAGGGCATGGAATCTAGAGTCAGAAGACCTGGGTTCAAATCTTGACTTTGCCTCTTATGCTTGTGTGTCTTTGGCCAAGGCATTCAACCTCTCTGGGCCTCAGTTTCCCCCTCCATAAAAATGAAGGGTGTCCTCAAAGATGCCTTCCAGCCCTGAATCAGTGAACCGTGAGCTGAGGCTTGTGCCTTCCCTTTCAGATTGTATGGCTTGTCTCCCTCCCAGACCCTCCCTTTTGCTTCCACCTGACCTAGAGCCCCTCCATAACGCCGTCACTGTGGGATGAGTCCTCCCCACCTTCCTCCTCACTGCTCCCTTTGTTTATTGGCCCACGTTAGCTTCGGTCTCCTTTCTTAGATGCTGACCCTTCGCAAACAGCTGCCGCAAACCCACCCATTCCAGGAAGCGCCTCTCAGCCAGGGTTGGGCTCCTGCCCACACTACTGGTTCTTAGCCATCTACACAGGACAACCCGGCCCTATAGCCACCACACACACACACACTGCCCCATGGACCCTGGAGCTGGGCAGACTTCGTGCTTTGTTGGAAGTTCCCTGGTCCCTTGTGTACCTCACTGCCAGTGGTGTTGTCATGGAGATGGTGCATTCAAACCTACAGGATTTTACAGGAGACCCCTGGATTTTCATATTTATTTGGCCACCATTTTATTATTTCAACTGCAAAATCACAAACTTTGCAGACCCCCAGACCTAGCAGGGACCCATAGGCCCCCCCCAGCCCCAAACTAGAGTACCTTGGACAAGAGCCCAGGGGCCCCCGCCCTCTCCAGGCAGCCATGTGGTTTCTGGACCCTTTCCTTTCCATCACAGGGAGTTTCTTCTGATGTCTTGGGCTGTTCGCTTGAGCCACTCCTCGGTCAGGGCCTTGTGGGGTCTCTGACAAAGAGAGACAAGGAGCATAGTCTCTGAGAGGGTAGATCTCTGCCTGCCTCTGTGGACCAAAGTGGTCTGCATGTGGCTGGCTCGCCTTGAATGTGGATTTCACCTAGAATTTCCATTGCTTGTGGCTGGAGAATAAGCAGTGATGTCTCCTGGTCCCTGAGCAGGCTGGGATGATGACCATGGAGGGAGTGACTGGAGCCTTGAAGCTTTTTCTTGGGGAGTTCTCCAAACCCCTGGTGGCCCCATGGCCATTGCTCTTTCCCCTCTTCCTTCTGAGCAGCCTCTGGTAGGGGCTGGGATGGGGGGATGGGGGCAGTGTGAGACAGTGGAAAGACTGCTCTTGGAGTCACAGGACGTGAATGAATGAATGAATGAATGAATGAATGAAAAATGATTAGGCACTTACTATGTGCCAGGCACTGTGCACCAGGGATACAAATAGAAGAAAAAGACAGTGCCTACCTTCATGGAGCTTACAATTTAACAGGAGAAGACAGCCCGCATGGGGAAAAGGTGACCAGGGAGCGAGCTGACTTTTGGGGAGCCACAGCGATGGTGAGCTGATAGATAGGACAGGCCTGGTAGGGGCTATTGATTTGGCTGCCAGGCCCAGAGCAAGAGCTGGAAAGTGGGGACCATCTTCTACCCAGCAGATGCCTGAGGGTCTGTAGCACTCATCCTTCATCTGCTTGGGCAAGGGCAGCGCCACTTCCCAGGTTAATGTGTTTCCTTTTCTTTTTCTTTTCAGGAAACACTTTTTGATAAGAAGGTAAGCATGACCTACCTGCCTTCCTGTGCCTTCCCTTAGCACACTGGCACTTCCCTCTAGCACTGCCCATCAGGCAGCCCCCAGAAAGTGCTACCTCCCAGGGGGGATTCTTCCTGTGACTTGGAAGAGTTTTCTTCTGTTCACCATTTGCACAGACAGATCTTGGCCTCCCCTGACGGGGCAGAGAAGGAAAGTGGGCAAAGGGAGAGTGCAGAGAGAGGGACCGGGATCCCCTGGCATCCAAGGAAGTCCCTGTACTCTCAGACACTGTCTGGACTGAGACCTGGGCCAAGCTTCTCCTAAGCCCCAAAGAGCACAGAGAGAGTGCACCATGTTTCCACACTCACAGAACCAACCAAGGAAGGCAGATCCAGACCCCACTTGCTCTCTTGGCCACCTCTGCCAGAGTGTTGGGGAACAGTGTAACCACACACACACACACACGTATGCACAAACATGCATGCACACGTGTGTTCATACATACATGCATGTGTATGTATGCATATACATGTGTGCATGCACACACATACACACATGTGAGGAGTCACTGCAGCTGCTCTGCAGACCCCCACCCACGAGTCCTACTTGCTTCTCTCCTCACCAAAATCTCTGACTGGCTGTGGGAGCACCTCAGGGCTGCCCAGCTAAACCAGCCCCAGGATGGAGGAAAGCACCTGGGACATTCCTGGCACCGGGGGTCACCTGACTCCTACATCCTCTGTGCCCTGCCCATTAGCCATCCGGGGTGGGGAGGAATTTGCTGGTTGACCTCCAGTTATGATGCACCAGAAAGAAAATGTGTCCTTTGTTGCACATCACTTAGAGTGTGAAATACTAGGTGGTGCAATGGATAGAGTCCTGGACTGGGTTCAAATCCCGCCTCAGATATTTACTGGCTGGGTGACGCTGGGCAAGTCATTTAATCGTCAGCTGCCTCAGTTTCCTCAACTGTAAAATGAGAATAATAATCAAATCTATCTCTCAGGCTTGTTGTGAGACTCAGACAAGATATAATAATAATAATAACAATGGCTAGCATTTATATAGAATTTTAAAGCTTACAAAGTGCTTCACAAATTCTGATATCATTTGATCCTATAACAACTCTGGGAAGTAGGTGCTGTTATTTTCTGCATTTTATACTTGAGGAAACTCAGGCAGAGAGAAATGAAATGACTTGGCCAGGTCACACAGCTAACAAGGATGTGAAGCTGGATTTGAACTCAGGTCTTCCTGACTCCAGGTCCAGTGCCCACGTGACACACATAAACACGACATTTAGAAAGTGCTTTGCAAACTTTAAGGTTCTATACAAATGCTGGCCACTTCTGGCATTTCAGTGTGGCCCTTCTGTGTTTCAGTGTGTCCAGAAGTCTTGTGAATGTGAGAAGGGGGATCCCGGGGAGCCAGGACCTCCGGTGAGTATCTGTCTCCCTTGGACCCTAGGGCGGGGTGAGGGAGGCTGCTCAGGAATGATGGAACCCAAGGGTTGTCGCCCAGCTTGGGGTTTTCAGTAGCAGAGGAACCTGCGAAGCTTCTCTTGGGAAAGAGCTTGGGGCATTTGCACAGAGCTAAACTCAGGGCAGATGTGGGGAAATGGGGTGCCACGTTTCTTCACCGGCTTCACTGTGGCGGAAGGGAATAATAAACCGAGCTAAATCGGCTTGCCATAACGCCTTAGATAAACACCGCCCCCCTCCTCATGCCCCGTCCCCCCCCCCCCCGCCCGTTCCCGCCCTCCTCACAGCCTGTCAGAGTCTCCCCTCTTCACACCCGCCCCGCCCCGCCCCATCTACTCACACCCCTTCCCTTCCCCCCCCTTACCCTCCTTACCTGGAGTTTTAAAACAAGGTAAACTTACACTTTAGTTAGACTCAAGCCAAAGAGAAGGAATATCCTGACCTTTCTGACCAGAGAGGATGGGGTTAGGGGGCTGGAGGAGGGAGGGAAAGAGCGCCAGATTTGAAGTCAGAGGGCCTGGGTTTGGATTCTGGCTCTGCTGACCACAGTCATGGGTGACCTTTGGCAGGTTCTTCCGTGTGAGCCTGAGTTCTCACCTCTGTGAAGTGACAGGGCCAACAAGATCACTCTTAAGGGTCCCTCTAGGCTCTAGGAGCAGATGACCCAGGATTTGGGGAGGCAATAGGAGCACTGGGGAGCTGGGGAGGGAGGGCAGACCCTTGTGAGGTTGCCTACCCCATTAGGTGTTGCTGAGGTGAGGGAGTCCAGACTAGGAGGCCCCTGTGCTCTGGTCCCCTCCCTCCTCACCATGTCCACCTGGCTCACTTTCCAGGGGGTCACATAAGTGTGCTTTTGGCTGCAGACCCAGAAGGAAGAGGCATTCCTTCCTGACCCCTGGAGAGCATCCTGCTGCTCACTTGGGGGCCCCTCGCCCTCTGGGGGGCCCCATCTTTCCAGGCAGGCTGTTGCATAATCGGGCCCCCACACCCCTTCTGGTTCCAGGCGAGAACTAGTCTTGCACTCAGCCAGGCAAGGAGAGAACCCCTGTTCCTAATGATTTTTGTTCCCCGCACAGGGGACCCAGGGCTATCCAGGGAGCAAAGGTGAGCGAGGACCAAAAGGCCAGCTGGTGAGTCTTTCCTTCAAATTCAGTCCTCCCTTCCTCCACCATCTCCCCTTCCAGTTGTATTTAAAACACAGAAGCCCAGGACAAAAAACAAAACAAAACAAAACAACAAAACCTCACATTCTCTTGGAGCTGCCCAAAACTTGGCTTTTGGGAGAGCCCTGGCCCCTGCTGCCCAAGTGGAAGTCCAGCTTGGTCTCTCCTGAATGCCTGTTGGGCTGCTGAGGGCAGTAACTGGAAACAAAGCTGCTTGATGAGGAAGGGTGGGGGTCCCCAGATGGCCTCCAGAGCCGTGGGAAAGCAGCAGATTGAGAGAGATGGTCTTCACAGCTGTCTCCTGTCCATGCTTAGCAGACCTTTCATGGAAACCAGCAAGGTGGCATGTAGCTCGCCCATCCACTGCCAACTGCTCCAATTTCTCCTTGTTTTTACTGAGAGAGAGCTTAGTTTTTCCAAGAGTTTTGGTGTGGGCACCTGCCTTGTGCACATATTTGAAATGCTCAGGGTTTTCTTTGTCTTTTTGGGAGGCTGGGCATTCATTCATTCACGTGTGTATGTGCGCACGTGTGTGTGTCCGTGGGCCCAGATCATGAATGCTGATACTAACGCAGTGCCACAGAGGAGATGCTGCTTGGCTCCTTCTGTCCCTGGGGCTTTGGAGGACCTCATGGAAATCATGCCCAGGTGTAGCCATCTACATGGGTCCTCGGAGGCCAGGAAGCCCCTGACACCATGCAGGAATGACCTGGGGCATGAGGTCATCCAGGCCCGACGGCTTTGCCTGGGCTATGACTGTCCAGGGTGACATGGATGACTCTTCTGGTCAGGTCAAGGCTGCGCTTGGTGCATGGTGCATGGCTCCCGCCCTTTGCAGGCAGCAGGGTGACTGGTGGGGGCTGTGGGGGCTGAAGCTTGTCTTGCTGGAGAAGGAGGCAGGCATTCTGAAGCACTGGCACCTCTGACCAGGCTGCTTTTTGTGTGACAGGGTGATGCCCAGAAAGGAGAGCCCGGAGAGAAAGGCCCAGGGGTAAGTCCCAGCAGGCCACGTGCTGACCTGGGGGGAGGGGCTGGGAGGCACCTGAGGCCAAAGGGCCACTCTGTCCAGTGATCTCAGGTTCAGGGTCTGGAGTCATGGGCATGAGGTGGGAATGCGAGAAGGGGAGGCGGAAAGTCCCTTTTTCTCCTCACTCTCCCCAGACACGGGTCCCTGGCCCCCCAAGCAACTTGTTGGTCCATTTTAACAACCACGGGCTTGGAAGGAGATTGGTGCTGGCTCTCACTTATAATCTCCCTCTTCCCTTTCTTCTTCAGGGTGATCCTGGGTACAAAGGAGACAAGGTAAGATGTTAATGTGATCAATAAACTTGGAGTGCAGGAAGAAAAGTGACCATAAGCCTCCCAGGGAATGCTATGGGATCCTAGGGAGAGAGTTGGAAGGGACCCTAGAGGCCTTCATTTTACAGAGAAGGACACTGAAGCACACAGCAGGCAAGTGACTCGTCCAAGGTCACTCAGACAGCAAATGGCAGATCTAGGATTTGAATGAGGTCCTCTGCATCCAAGCCCGCTGCCTTTGCACCGACCCTCATAGCCATGGGCATTCCACCAAGATGGATGGCACCCCCAAGGAGGAGAAGCCCTTTTCTGACAGAAAAAAAGAAGTGAGGACAATCCTTTCCTTCACAAAATTAGCCTTTAACACAAAAGCTGTTCTTCCAGATCTGCTGGGCCAAATGGAATGTGCGTTCTGGGCCAACATTTATGGCCTCTCTGGGGCTGGCTCTTCTTGCTTCCCTTTTTGGAGACTGACTCATCTTGTTCCCCTCACCCATGATCTGATGGCTTGCTTTGGGGCGCTGGCTTCTGAGGGACGTTTTCCATCTGAATCCTGCATTCAGTGTCTCTCAACTTTATTCTCCGTGGGATGTGGGAGGAACATGGTGCAGATGGCTCCGTCTGGCCTGGGCAGAGCTGGCACATTCTAATGCTTGGGACAGCTCCCTTCTTTTTCTTTTTAAAGTAGTATCTATTTTTAAATTTTTGAGCTCCAAATTCTCTCTCCCTCCAGCTGCTTCCCCACTCACTCATTGAGAAGGCAAACAACATGATATCAATTACACTGTGAAGTCGTGCAATACATTTCCAGATTGGCTATGTTCAAAAACAAACAAGAAGGCAAGAAAACTAAAGAGAGTGAAAAAACAAACCTGGGATCCTCTTGACTCATTGCATCAATTCACTCTCTGGAGATGGGAGACTTTTCCATCATGGGTCCTTTGGATTTGTCTTGGGTGGCTGTCTTGATTAGAGTGGCTGAGCCCTGGCCATGGTTACAATGTGGCTGTTACTGTATACAATGTTCTCTCGGTTCTGCTCTCTTCACTCTGAAACAGTTCATATATGTCTTCCCAGGTTTTTCTGAGAGCGTCCCCCTCAGCATTTCTTAAAGCACACTAATATTCCATTATAGTCACATCCCCCATCTTGTTCAGCCATTCCCAAGTTGATGGGCTTTGCCACCACAAAGAGAACCCCTGTAAGCATTGGTGTACAAATAGGTCCTTTGATCTCTCTGGACACTCAGCCTGCCCCTCCTCCCCTCTCATCGAGGGTCCACAAGCGGCCCCCTTCCCCACCACCAACAGAAGAGAGATGCTGGGGGCAACTCCGTTACCTGCTCTGAGCGTCTGATTCCTTGTCCACAAAATAGTAACAGCAATAAACAGCATTTTACAGCACTTGACACAGTGCTCAGCACACAGCAGGCACTTCAAAAACATTTACTGACTGACAAATATCTCATTTGAGCCTACCATAATCCTAGGAGGTAGGCACTATTATGCCCATTTTGCAGATAAGAAAACTGAGTCTTAGAGCGGTTGAGTGACTTGTCCAGTGTCACCCAGGCTCTGAACCTATGACTTCCTTACTCCAGGTCTTCCCATGCTCCACGTACTCCACCTTATTATCGCCTTCTAATGGACAAAGAAGGAAAGAGTCAAGGAGGGGACAGGGCTGATCCCTCCACCCTCTGGTAGGAGGAAATATGTGAGGACAGAGAGGGGAAGACCACTCTCCCGCCTCCCTCCCAGTTTTCTGTTCTCCAGGCAAATGTCTCTGCTTCCTTTAGCTGCTCCTCACAAGGCAAGGTCTCCCTTCATCTCCTCATTCTGGGGGCCCTTCCCTGGACCAGCACCATCTTCTCAGGGTCCTCCTTCTGTCATGCCCAGGATGAAAAAAGGATTCCAGCTGTGGCCCCACCAGGGCAGAGGGAAGGGGCAGATCACATCTCTCGTTCTAGATGCTCTGACTTTTTATTCAGCTTCAGATCACAGAAGCCTTGGGTGGGTGCAGCTGCCATATTGTCCTGTTGATTCATCACTGAATTTTCAGTCCCCTAGCATCCCCAGGTCTATTATGACTTTGCTGTTCCCCATCTCGTACATGTAAAGTTGATCTTTTGGAACCTATGTGTAATGCTTTTGGGAGGCAGTGTGGTGAGCAGATTGGGGCATGGAGCTTGGAGGCAGGAAGAGCTGGGCCCCTGCAGAGCCTCTGACCAGTGCTGGCTGGCCAGGTCATCTTCAAAGTGTCTCTGAGCTGTCTCTGAAATGGTGACATGCTGGATGAGGCACCTCAAACGTCCCTTTCAGCTTGAAATCTGCGTTCCCTGTTCACTGTCATTTCATTAGATGCGGCTGCACTACAGGCTGTAGAGATCCTCTGTATCCTGACTGGCATGCATGGAAAGACCTCCAGTTCCCACCTTGGGCTTCCACTTTTATTCTCTGTCTTTGAGTCAGTCACAGACCTCTCTGGGCATCAGTGTCCTTGTCAGTAAAATGAGTGGCTTCAGGCTAATATTTCACTCACAGATTCAGAGCCAGGTTATCGAGGCTTTCACAAGGCATTCATGAGAATGCAGAGGCTTGGACAGAGCCCCAGGGCAGGCCTTTTGGAGATGGTTGTTAAATCTGCTTTGAATTCACTCACCCATCCCCTCTTGAATTGGCTGGTCTCCTCTTCCAGAGCTGTGGGTGACTTGTACCTATTAGCACAATTTTTTCTTTCCCTGGGGGACAGGTAAGGAAATGTGGGGATCCCAGTGCTGGGGAGGAAGGAAGAGCTCTCCACAGCCCTCTTCGCATGCTAATACAGCACAGCTTAAGAATAGCAGTGCCAGGAGGGGAAGCTAGGTGATGCAGTGGATAGAGCACTGGCTCTGGATTCAATAGGACCTGAGTTCAAATCCGCCCTCAGACACATAACACTAGCTGTGTGACCCTGGACAAGTCACTTAACCCCATTGCCCAACCACCCCCCCACCAAAAAGAAAAAAAGAAATAGAGTGGTGGGTCACTGGGACAGATTAGGTACATAATACGCAGTAGTAAATGACCATAGTAATCTAGTGTTTATAAATCTAAAGAATATCAGTGCCAGTTCTGAGCGATGATCAATGTTACACTCTTACTATTCCTCCAGGGTGAACGAGGAGAATGTGGCACCCCTGGCATCAAAGGTGACAAAGTAAGTAATGCTTTGACACTACTGGGGACACTCGGGCATGAGATTCCCATACGGAAGCAATCTGCGAGGGGGTCCATTTTGCTGAGCTCAACTGTACCCCTCGGGAGTGGGAGTGGGGCCACAGGACAGAAAATCCTGCTCGGAGGCCAGCACAGCTGAGGAGGCGGAGTGACACTGATCCAGTGGGCCTGCTGCCGGCTCTCCGGGGGTGAGCTGGGCCTGGGGGCGGTCAAGAAGCCAGTCACCTCACTCCATTGCGTGTGGTCAGATTGGCAAACCTCAAATCCCTACATGAAGACTGTCATCGCCATCATGACTGAGCTGAGTTCTAGCTTCAGCTGAGTCAGACTGGAGCTGACGCTTAGGTGATGGAGGCACTGGCAGGAGGCTGGAGCTACAAAACTGTCACCAATGGGCATCGAGGCTTGGCTGGGGACTATGTAAAAGCAATGACATGGTAGGGAAAGCCTAGCCGTCCCTGACCTTGGGGTGAAGACAAAGAGTCGGGGAAGCACCATTAGTGAAGATGTTTACTGGGTCAGACGGACAGCCAGAGGGCTCTCCAGCAGGAATGTTTTGTAACATCTGCTGAGAAGTAACAAAACCCCAGTGTGGGACAGAAAGGAGGACAGTTCTGAACTAGTAGCCGGCACACAGTGGGTGCTTAATACATGCTTTTTGATGGATCACTGGATGGTGAAGAACACTTAATAGCAGACTTGAGCTTGACTTCTGCACTGTGACTTCCACACTGAGCTCTCTGATGGGAAAATGGGGCAGAGGAAGAAGCCCAGCCTCTTGACATGAGCCTCCAGGACCCCTCTTGGATCAAGGTGCCCTGAAGTGGGCAGTTGGGGGCTATAGAGGCTGGCAGAGCCAAATATAAGCTATTTCAGGGCAGTTTGACCTTCTTGGAAAGAAAATTCTATTTGCAGTTTACATCAGTCAGCAGAGCTTGAGCATCGAGTGTGCTTTGCATGCATGGGAGGGACCCTGGACGAGACAAAGCAACTGTCCTCCAGATGCTCATATCCCATGAGGAGTAGGGCAGGAGGGGCTGGTACAGGCAGAGAGCTCTGGAAATGCAGGGCAGGGGGTGACTGTGGCCAAGGAGCACTTACACCCATGGCCTAGGAAATCTGAGCAAGTGCCACGCAGGGTGTGGCTGTGAGAGATGCAGGCAGTGATGGAACCGCTGGGAAGCGAGGTAGGCATTGGTGTCAGGGCATGAGCAGGCTCCTCCACGTTACAGCCCTGCAGAGGAAGTAGTCCAAGTCCTCTTGGCTTAGGGGAATAGATGACCAAAGTGCCACACCACAGCACATCCAGCTAGGTGACGGCTAGGTGGTACAGTGGATAGATCACCTAGCCTGGAGTCAGAAAGACCTGAGTTCAAATCCAGCGTCAGACACTTCCTAGCTGCGTGATTCTGGGTAAGTCATTTAACCTCTGACTGCCTCAGTTTCCTCATCTGTAAAATGGGGGTACCAATAGCACCTACCTCATAGGATTGTGGTGAGGATAAATGAGATAGTATTTGTGAAGGGCTTAACACAATGCCTAGCACATAGTAGGTGCCTAATAAATGGTTATTCTCTCCCCTCCTTTCCTCAAGCTGCTCTGCACACAGTGGGAGCTAAATGTCCAATCCAGGTGGAAAGGAAGAAAAAACTGCTGAGGTAGCTTTTACCACCATGGCCAACGAGCTCAATTCAATTAAAAAAACAAACCACCTATAAACACCAGCAGCAAGCAGTCTGCCCTGCAGGAGCATCCACTGTCCTCTCCAGAGAGGCCATGGCATGAGGAGAGCATGGCTCCTTGGTCATGGAACAACTTGTCCTTCTGTTTCTGTGTGTTTTCTTCTCATTGGGAGAAGCTCAGAGTTCTCGCTCCATAACTGCCCCAATGTCAGGTCTCATGCACCGCTGTCCTCTGAACTTGTGGTCTCTTCTTATTCTCTAGGGACCCCCAGGCCTCTATGGACCCAAGGGCCCCCGGGGACTTCAGGTAAGAGAGACTGAAATCAAATCCAGGTTGGGGCACAGCCGAGCCCTGGGCCCTCCCTCCAGTTCTGCCCTAGGAGAAATAGTTGGGTGGTCATTCCCAGGGAGGAAGATGGTGGCAACCTGCCTTTGGCCAAATCATCCAATTGGAGGATGGAAGCTGTCCAATCCAGCCTGTCCCCTGTGCAGCCTTTCCCTGTAGAAGGTGTATCCCATGTGGTGTTTTCTTCTTGTGGCTGTGTCTGGGCTCAGCATCCCCATGGAGGGGGGGTGCTTCCAGTTCTCAGCCTAGCATCCCAGGAGCCCCCATCCCCTAGGAGAGAGCCTAGTGAAGATCCAGAAAGGCCTCAGCAGCAGCTCCCCCTCTGCCAGCCCAGCGGCCTTCTCTGGGCCCCTGAGAGAGGGCCCCAAGTCTCACATGGTTAGAGTTTGCCTCTGAGCTACGGTCTGTCCTGTAGGACCTAACTCATTCTTGGTTGTCCTGTTGGGCAGGGTGTGAGAGGACCTCCAGGTGAACCAGGACCCAAAGGCTTTCAAGGGAACAAGGTAACATTAACCCTTCGAGATGCATGGACTGTGAGTTGAGAACCCTGAAACACTGAAAGAAGAACTCTAGAAATGTGTGAGTGCCCAGCACCCTGCGCATGGACTGGGAGTGGTTCCATGCGCCCTGGGCCCAAGCCTTCAGGGCTGTGAGGCACATGCTTGCTCATCTATGGCTTCATTTCCTGTGTCTCCCAGTGCCTTTTGCCCCTAGTAACACAGCTGTCATGGGCCACCTTGCTTTGTAACCAGAGGGGATGTCTGCTCCCTCTGAGCTGTTTGGGTGTGACTCAGAGGCAGATGGTGCCCTTGGTAGTAACAAGGACATTGAAGACAGGGAAAGAATGTGTTTGTTTGGGACCTGCTTGGGAAGCCCCTCTGAGGTGGCCAGTGGGCAGATGGTGAGGGGGAAAGGAGAGAGATTAGGGCCAGGCAAATAGAGCTGAGACTCAGCAGAACAGAGGGGATCAACAGCCCCTACAAAGCTTCCATCTCCTTGGAGCAGGGGGAGAAGGTTGTTACAACTCACTTACCAAGACAAGGAGCGGAAGGAGAGAGGATGAGTGAGCTTTGCCATCAGAGGTGGCCTGACGTCTGAGAAGGGTTTTAAGAGGCAGATGGATGGGGGTAGGAGGCGGGGGTGGGGGTAGGTGGTGGTGGTGAAGATGACTCCTGGGCTTGCAGGTAGGACAGTGGCAATGAGTGTGTGTGAAGGGGAGACCTGGAAAATGTCTGACCCGCTTGGCTGAGACCCATCAGCCCTAGGGAGAAGTGGGGAGCCAGCGACAGGTCAAAGCTGAGCTTTTGGAAATGTCTTTGACAGGTGTGCACAGGATGGAGAGGGGAGGAGAGAGGCGAGGCAGAGAGATGTGCAAGGATGCGGTGTGAGGAGGGCCCGAAGGGGGATGGGGCCCAGTGAGGTGAGGGAGGGGGACCAAGGTAAAAGGTGGGGGATAGAACTGACAAGGCCTGCTTCCATTGGGGGTGGGGTGGGGGCGAGGATGCAAGATGACACAGAGATAGGGGAGTGTGGGGGAGGGGTGGCTCTCGGCCCAAGTGAAGGCATCTACCTTTGGACCTCTGCAGTCAAGGTGCAGCGAGACCAGGCAAGGGAAAAAGCCTGGACAGGTCTGTGATTTCCCTGGAGGCCTGCGGCCTTGTGCCCTCCACCCCAGCATCCCTTGTGCACAGAGAATTCACAGCGTTCTTAGGAAAGATGCAGCATCCTCTGGATTCGGCCTCCCCTCCTGGCCTTGCACTGACAGAGCCCCTCTGGCCTCTGGCTTGGGGCCTTTTCAGGAAAGGTGCATTCCGCTGGGTCCAGCATTTGCCTGAACACCTAAAAAAATAAGGTCCTTCCTTGCTTTGTGTGAGGACACAGCCAAGCAGTGAGGGCTCCCCAGGGCTCTGGGCCTTCCTGACCCTGGGACCCCAAGGCCCAGAGCTGGCCTACGCAAAGCCTGAGTCAGCCTCCGAGCCCGGCGGGGAGGAGATACCGCTGCGTTCTTTCTTCGGCGTTGTGAATGGCCCCTTTCAGGAGGCACAGCTGCTCTTCTGCCTGCTCTGGGCTGCGAGGTTTCTCCATCCAGGGTTTGCATGAAAGGTGGCCAAAAAGGAACATGAGTCAAGTCTTGGAAAATGTGATCGCAGCCCCCATTTCTGGGTCTCTTCTATCAGAGATATTTTCCACATGTGGAATGTTTCTTATTTGTCCCCAAATGGTCTGGTTGCCTGAGAAACCAAACATGGATGTTCCTTATGACGGACTGGCTTCTCTGGTGAACGTGATTCTTCCATCCAAGGGGGCTCCGGAGGAATGCGTGGGCAGGGGAAGTCACTGGAGTTCGGAGAGCGGGTGTTTGGATTGGCCGGTTACCCTTCTGATGTGGGGGCTCCTTCGGAGCACGCAGCTCCTGACCTGCCTGCGCCTGTCCAGCCTGCGTGCCCCTGCCTCCGTCGTGCTGCAGGGGTCCACTCAGGACGCTGGTGCCTTCCTCCAGAAGTAGCTGGCTCCGTGTTTGTGTGATCCCACCCCTGAGGAGTGACTTCTTTCCCTGGGCCCATCCTAGATGCAGCTTTGGCATGGATGCTTTGTTTTTTCAAAGTACCTGTGAAGGGGCAGCTATTGGTGCCTTAGCTGGGATTAGATCTAAGTGCAGAAAGAGGAATCTTAGTGGAATGGGGAGCTTCCATGTAATGGATCAAGGGGTGGGGTTGATATGCCTGATCTGTGATTATTGTGGGGAAGGGGAAGGGGAGTCCCAGGTGGGTGGCCACACCCGGGGCGGGGGGACCAGCTGCCATTCTGCAGGTGACTGCTGTAGACTTCCTGAGACTTGGCGCGAATGCCGTGGAACGCCAGCTGTCCTCCTCAGGCCTGCTCTTGCTGCGTGACTGATTGATTCTGTTGCCACAGACTACTGTAGGAGAGGGCTCGTGGCTGGATCTCACAGAAAGTGGTCTCCTTCCTCTGGCATCGCAGCTTAAACTCACCAAACCGCCTCTTGGGACCCCGCATGGGTCATGGCCACAGCTGGGTGGCTCAGTTAGGAATAAGCCTGAGGCTCGAAGTCAGGAAAGGCCTGAGCTGGAATCTCGCTCTGACGTTTACTAGCTGCAGGCCCATGGACAAGTCACATCCCCTCCTGGAACCTCAGTGTCCTCACCTATAAAATGGGTACACTCCTAGTGGTAGGGCACCTTCCTCACCTGCCTGTTGTGAGGGTCAAATGAGGTGGCCAGCTGTGTCCGTTCCTCCGTGACATCCTTCCCACTTCTGCCCCTTGAGGATCTCAGGTAGGGAGGGACCTCTGTCCGCCAGCCCTGGTAGCCATCTGTCTCTGCCTCAGACTGCTTGAGGTTCAGAGAGGTTCAATGACTTATCCAGGGCCATACAGCTCATCTGAGTCATAGGGGGGCTTGTGAACCAGGTCTTTCTGTCTCCTGGTCCAGGCTTGGCACTCACTCTACGGACTGTCTCTGGATGCTTGTAGAGTGCGCAATAACCCTTACAGCTCTTGCAGCTTACAACCTTACAGCTCAGGCACCTCTTCCTGTTGTAAATAAAAGGAAGGACTCTACAAGCCCCATTTTCTGCTGAGCTGAGCCAGCCCTGCCTTCCCACCTTCCCGAGGGCTCTCTTTGTGTGAGTGGGGCTGGGCCACCCTTGTGCCTGAGTGTGTGCATGAGGGGTTGTGTCAGGTGGATGCCGGAGGCCCTGGACCCAGATAAGACACTCGGAGCACCCACGTGGGGTTCAGGCTGCTCAGCCTTCCTGAAGATGCTCTCCCACATGTCTCTGCTTTTGTTTCCCTCCTGTCTTCATTCATCCTCCCTAGCCAGATCCAAGTCCTCCCCACCACCCCGCAACCCCTCAGTCGGGGGACCGTGGACTCAGCCCCATGATTTGGCTCAGCTCCTGGAAAGCTAAGAACAACCAAGAAGCCTTTGCCAAGTACAGTCGGCTCCTGGAATCCCTTTGGGTGGTAAAGGATGGCCAGGAAATGGAGTGTCCATCCCAGATGCCCAGGGCATGTGTGTGCGCGCAATGCTTCATGCTCCTACTCTGAGTCATGGGGTTCGAAGAAGAGCTTGTGGTCTGGATTGAAGATCGGAGCCAAATTCAGCCAAGTGCAGCATATCCTCATTAGGACCCTGAGCCCCCAGCCCTGTGGGGACTGCCTGGGCAGCAGCTCCAGCCACAGAGAAAAGAAAATATTACAAAGCTACTCTACAACTTAAAATTTAGTGCCAGGTCAGGAAACCGGAAAAGTCAATCTTTAGAGAGCCGCTCTGAGTAAAGAGGCTATGTGTGTGACCAGAAGCTTCTCCTAGAGGAAGCCTGGGGCTCTCCACGATTCTTAGCCAAGTGGAATGGAGAGTGGGCTAAGAAGGGCCCATGAGCCAGCGCTGACTAAAAGCTAGCTCTGTGCCAGGCTGGTCTGTGCTGAGCTGGTCTGCGTCGATGTCCCAGGCCCACCTCTCCTTGGCTCCACCTCCCCTCCCCATGTGGCCATCCTTCTGTCCACACCTGCTTCCAGTCTCCAGGGAGATCTGACAAGGGTGGGGGGCTAGGGGCCAGGATCAGTCACAGTTCCTGGGTGATGTGTGCATGAAGTGCTTCTGTGCTGGGAACTAAGGTTCTCAGATTTCCTTTATGCCATTTTGAAAGTTCCAGTTGTTTCTGCCCCTAACACACACTGATTCCTCCTTTGTAAGATGGAAAATCAGTTCAGCAAAACCAGCTGCAAAAACAGATGAGAACAATCTGACAGCATATGCACCATTCCATCTCCATAGGTCCCCACCTCTTTCCTGAGAGAGGGAAGAATGTTTGGTCCTAGGTCCTCTGGGGGCCGGTGTCGATGAGCACATTTCACCTGAATCTAGCACCTTTCTGTTAGGGTTGTTTCTGTTCTCATGATTTTTGTCACTGTCTATATTGTTCTCCTGGTGCTGCTTTCTCTGGGTGAATCGATTGGTGTTTTTTTGAGTGTATTTTTCTGATCTTCATATTCAGAATTTCTGACAGGACGATAATAGTTATTATAATCCTGTGGTGTTCAGCCATTTCCCAGATGAAGGACATCACTTTATTTGAGGCTTCAAGCTGCCACCAAAAGTCCTCCTTCAGATCCAGCCATCTGTGGGACCTTTCTTTTGTCTGTGACCTCTGTGGGGAACACACCCAGTGGAGGGATCACAGGGGAGCAAGGCAGGGAGCCGTCATCCCAGTTGTTTTCCAGAATGACTGGACAAGCCCCAGCTCTCCCAACAGAGCCAGGCCTGGCTTCACAAACCCTCCAGCAGCCACGATTTCCTTCTTTGACCATTAAAATTCCTTCTAAATAGCATCTCAGGCTGTGAGCTTCACTTTTTTGGGGCAGGCCTAGTTTTCAAACAGTAACGGTCATGTGCGCATAGAGTGCATGGTGCCAAAAATGCCTAGAACTTTATAATGATCCTTTATTACACATTCTTCCCTTCATCTACCCCTCCCCTCCAAGGCCTACAGATTTCCCAGGGACATTTGGCCAAAAAGAAGAAATGTCCCCAGGATTTCTTATTCCCATTACCCCCTCCTCCTCCCCATGTCCCATGACCTTCCCAGCAGCTTGAAAGCTCTTCTTCTTGAGTCCTTGAATTAGGAAATCATTCCAGTTGCCTTTTAGACCACTCCTTTCACATGTTACATCCCGGCCACTCCCCATCAAATGCACACGATGGGGCAGCTACCCTCCTGCCTTCTAACTCATTGGACAAACAGTCATTCTGTCCTTTACAGAAGCAGCGAGGTCTGTGCAAGCATGGTGGGCGTAAAGCTGTCAGAGCGGCTGGAAGAAGTGGAGGCCCCCTCTTCTCAAAGTGAAGCAAGTTTAGCTCATCAGGGGACTGTCTAGGAGTCCATTGTCTCAAGTTTAAGAAAGTTTGGGGAGGTTCAAGATGTTTCTGGAGAACAGAGCTGCCCTGACTCAGGCCAAATTGTTGTATATGGCCAAATCGCTCTGCTTCTGGTGAGAAAGACTGCTGTTTAAAATGGTCTCACATTTGGGTTTGAATGGAGCCTCCAATCCCGCACCTAGATCCTTCTCCAGATGAAGCACTTGGCACATGGTGCGCCCTGAATCAACACTTCTGGATGGATCATGTGGTTTGCTCGAGGTCACACAGTCAGCGTCAGAAGTGAGATTCCAACCCATGTGTTTGCTGAGTCCAGGTCCCAACACCCAGGGAGCTTTGGGGCCCGTGATCTTTCCCATGGCCGTGGCAGGAGCCACAGCTGCAGTCTGACCAATCAAGCTCTCTCCTTCTGCTTGAGAATATCCAAGGGGCGTTGAGGTGCCAAAGGACACAACCTCGTTTCTGACTTGTGCTCAGAGTGTTCATGAGGAACACCAGTCATGCAAAACCAGTCATGTAGAAGTGGACAAGTCACATTGCAAACAAGTCCTCTCTTTACAAAAGGATTCCCCCAAACTGTAGTTTGCCGGTGTTTTTAGATGTTGGCCATTGGCTAATGGGCCCATAAGTATGACCTGGTGTGCATGTGTGTCTTGGGGGGACAAGGTGTCTAGTTTACAAAGCAAGGGCCCAAGTTACGGCTGACAGGCCAGGTTCAGTCAGTTGGAGATAACGTGGGTCTCACATAAAAACACCTGCTGGTGGAAAACAGGATTTTCTGAAGGACTCCTGCCCACTCCTTTCAAGGAAAAGAGCCATGGAGGTGTTCTGACCATAAGCCAAAGGGCATCAAGACAGTCCTTAGGCAGGAGGTGAAGGTGTGGGGGAGATGCTGTTTCTCAGGAAGATTTGGGTGCTGAGTGGTCTTGGAGGAGGGGAGCACTCCTCTTGGCAGACAGCAGAAGACTGCCAGGGCAGAATGGCGCATAAACAGGTAGACACAGCAAAGTCCAGGCTGTTTCTGAATAACTGTGCTTCTTTGTCACAATGGAAGGTTCAATTTCAATGAGTTTATTTCATAAAAGCTGACAGATGATGGTTTGAAAAATCCTTGAAATATAAACTCTGACCGTACCAGAATGTTTGTAAAACTAGGAAGAGTTTAATGTTGGGTTCACTTTCTATCCATAAGTAAATTAGCACAACTGTGTGGCCACAAGTCATCTGCTAGAAGGGAAAGTGGGAGTTTTCTACCCTCCCCCCATCAGATCCCTTGGTATTTCTATCATTCAATGACATGGTTGTGCCAAGGCTGGGTGAGATCAGTCACTAAAGGGAGTCACTAATGAGACCTAGATTTAGCTGAGAACAAACAGCATGGTGGGCAGGCGGGTGGGGGGGAGAGAGACAGAGACAGAGACAGAGAGACAGAGACAGAGAGACAGAGAGAGAAGACAGAGAGAGAAGACTGAGAGAGAGACAGAGAGAAAAATAGAGCCAGAGAGAGAGAGAGAGAGAGAAGACAGAGAGAGAGAGAGAGAGAGAGAGAGAGAGAGAGAGAGAGAGAGAGAGAGAGAGAGAGAGGAAGAGGAAGAGGAAGAGGAAGAGGAAGAGGAAGAGGAAGAGGAAGGGGAAGGGGAAGGGGAAGGGGAAGGGGAAGGGGAAAGGGAAGGGAGGAGAAGAGACGAGGGGAGAGGAGAAGAGACCAGAGAGTGCGCTCTGTGGCCAAACCCTCCTTGCCCAAAGGAGAAAGAAGCTCTGCCGGGGGCTCTCAGTTTGCCAGCCCCTCCCCTGCACCTTGTCTGACTTCGCCCTGAACTTTTTCAATGCCCGCTGTTCCCAGGACTCCTGGGTGTGACCTAGGCGCAGGAGAGACATTAGCCTCTGGCGTGGCTCTGACGTGGATCCCACAGTCTACGAAGCCCTGGGGTGTAGAAAGGGGCCTCTCTGGGGCATTCTGCTTTGGCTCCAGACTTGATTGTCAGGGATTTTGTGAGACAAGAATGTACACAGGTTGAGGAGCCTGAGGAGATGTGTATGTGTGCGTGCATGCATGCGTGCACGTGCGTGTGTGTGTGTGTGTGTGTGTGTTGGGGCAAAAGAATGTTCCTCCTGAGGCTTTGGAAGCTGAGAGGTCCCGGCCCGGGGCCCCACGGCCGAGGAGCACGCTGCTGAAGGATCCCCTTCCAAGGGAGGCAGGATTTTGCTGCCTGGCCCTGGGCGAGGGTGGGGCCCGGCCCATGGGATGGACAGAAGTGTCTCTGGGGGCTCCCCTCAGCACCCCCCCATGTCATCTCTGTGGGCAAACACACAGGCACGTAGGTAGGCGGGTGCAGTGGGCATGAATCGCTCATTAATGGAAGCAATCACAAAATGGAGGCAGGCACGCCCGGTGCCTCCCCAAAAGACCACAGCCGGCGGCAGGAAACGCGGCGGCAATCGCACTTCAGTGAAGTCCAAGGGCATGGAGCAGAAAGCCGACAAAGGCAGAGGGCCGCGAGGCAGGGGTCCGTCTGCGCCTCCCGGGGCTGGCTCAAGGCCCCGGCCGGCTCATCCCCGTGCTGTTCGCACCTTTCGGACGCGGGGGTCTGGAGTGTCCACGTCGGGGGCCCTGACCGCAGCCGGGGCGGCTCCTGCTGATTCAGCCGCGCTCCAGATGCGGTGAATGTGGTGAATTTGGGCAATCTCGTGTTCAGTCGCCCCGGTTGGTCCAGCTCCCCATGACCCCATCTGGGCTTTTCTTGGCAAAGACACTGCAGTGGTCATTTTACAGATGGGGGAACTGAGGCAAACAGGGTGACGTGACTTGTCCAGGGTCTCCCAGCTAGGAAGGGTCTGAGGCGGGATTTGAGTCCTCCCGACTCCCGGCCTGGAGCTCCGTGCGCCGTGGCGTCCCCAGCTGCTTTGGTTAACACACGGTTTGTAAACCACACTCCTTTAGTCTTTCGGACGTGTGTGAGCGACTTCCAGGTTCCCCTTGGCCATCTTATTTTCTGTGATTGCCCCTTACAGCGGCTACGTGTGTAAACTCACTATTGCGCTGACCAGAAGCGGGGTGGGGCTGGGGGCGCAGAATAGGACACAATTGTCACGCCCCCACGTGTGCCGAGCGATGCCCCCCGCTGGGAGCTCCCAACCCCGGGCAGGGCAGCCCCGAGCCGGGTCACCTTGGCCCGACTCGCCAGCTCCCGTCCCGCCTCCCCATGAGGTCTCCCACCTCCCCTGGGCCCAGTGAGCCCCTTCGGGGTGGACGGGGGCAGATGGGCCTGTGGGTCAAAGCTCACTCTGCCTTCTCCCCGTGAGGGTCCCTGACTTCTTCCAATCCAGGGCTGAGCAATGGTACTTCAGGCTCAGACGCCCGCTGGTCCAGCAGCTTTCTCTGAGTCTCCAGACAAAGGGTCTTGGGCGCAGAGCCTTGACTGGCCTTGTCTGGCGCCAGGGGAATGGGCCGGCTCTGGGGCTGGCTGTCTTCACTTCATTGTGTGATCAGAGACCCCAGCACAAGGGCCCACTTCATACCAACTGGTCCTTTCACCTTTTCTGGATCCCAGGGAGAATAAAAAGGCTAGGACCTCACTGGGACACTGTCCAGCTTTCCCTGGCAGCCAGTACCCAGGAGCACATGGCCAAGCCTCACAATGGCCCCAGGCTTCAACACCACCCAGCAGAGTCTGCTCAGAATTTAGCCATGTCCCTCTGGCTCCTGGACCTTGGCCCCTAGAGAGTGTGGGAGGCGAGGAAGACTCAGGTGTGGTCCATCCTGGAAACTGCCTCCCTGTCCCTGTCTCACCCAGCACTGGAGAGGGAGGCCAGGCAACAGATTTCTGTTCTGCAGGAAGGTAAAGGGAGAGCCAGGAGGCCACTGGCCAGCTGGGGAGCTGCAGCAGCCCCAGAGCCAGCAGGGGTGTGGTAGTGGATTTGGGCAGCTTCTGGAGTCTGCCCAAAGTGATGGGGAAAGGAAGGGGGGCACCTGTGCAGAGAGGCTGCCTGGTAGTGGGGGTGGGACTGTGCCCTGAGGCCTGGTGGAGGCTCCTCCCCCCTACCCCCCAGCTATGCTTTGGCAGAGTAAGCTATGGCCGAGGTAGGGCTTCTGGACACAGCTCTGTCCCAGGGCCAGCCTTGGGGCTGGGGAGGGGCGGTGTGGGAGTGCGGGCCAGCTGCAGCCTCTTCTGCTCTGCCCCTTATTGGGCTGGGGCATTGAGCACACATAGACGTGGAAGTCCCTCACAAACCTTGCTCTTTCCCTATTACATAGTCTGACTGCCCTCGAGTCCTTTCAATCATTCTGTCTTAATATTTCTGGTGGTCAGTGTAAAAGCACTGGCCAGCGCTGGGGCTTCCTTCCTGGATAGGTACTGCTCTGGAAGCATCACTGATGACCACTAACTGAAAACATGCCGGTGGTTTCCAACCTTGATGCAGGCCTTGCACGCAGCAGATACTAAATGAACATTTTTTAAATCGTATTTTAATTCCATGACCCACAACTGATGGGAGGGGGCGTGTCTATCTGGGACCTTCACATTTTCTTTGGAACCCGGCACCCCCAAGACTGGATGTGAGTTTGCAGCTCCCAGAGGCCTCTCCTGTTGCCAATCCACACCCAGCTTTGTGGTGGTTGTGGTGAGAACGTGGAGCCCTCGGGTGCACACACCCCTCAGCCAGAGGGTCCTGGGAAATGGTCATGATGTGACAGTAATGGGAGTAACTCGCCTAACGTGGCCCCTTCTTCTTCTAGGGAGAACCAGGCCCTGCTGGTCCTTACGGTCCTCCCGGTCCCCCTGGCATTGGACAGCAGGGACTTAAGGTAAGGACTCCCGCCATTTCGGAGCCTTGGTCAGCCAGGCTGCCGCCCTCGGGCCCTGTTCCAAGATGCTGGGCTGGCCTGGGGTGGGTGGGAAAGGCCTGCTCCTGCTTTCTGGGAGCATGGGATATGACCTGAGGCCCTTCTCAACCTCCCACATTGGTGTGGGTTGTAGTTGCCCCAGATGTTCACAGGGACCGTTTGTGCCCGACCTGTGGTGGAGCCTTCCGAGCTCACGTTATTCTGCTGAGCCACAGTCGGACGTGCTGCGCCCTGACCCCGAAGGGGGGACGTCATTTTGGTCCTCCTCGGGAACAAAGGACAACCCGCCAGCCAACCTCCAGAAGGCCAGGGGGAGTGATGTGGGTGTCGGTGACCTGCCGCGCGGCGCACCCAGCCTTCCCATTGGCTGCCCAGTAAAGGGTGCGGTGGGGCGATCCCTGCGGCCCCTGAGCTGGTCGCCCATATGCCAACATGTCCGTCTCGCCCCTCGCACCCAGAGCTCGATGATTTTATCGGACAAGGAGGGCACCCAGAAGTACTGGGTCCTGGCCTGTCTGCAGAGGGCGTGGAGGGGCTGGGCCAGGGCAGAGCAGAAGAGGCTGGGGCTGGCCCTCTTCTGGAGGACCTGGTTTGGAAGGTTTCAGCTCGACGGCTCTACCTCACCTCCCTCTGCTCACCTGGCCGAGCATTGGCCATCTTGCCTGTGTGTCCGGGCTGTTCTGCGTCCCCCAGGGTAGCATTCTTCCCGATCCCTGAAGATGCTTTGGGGCTTTTAACAGCCTGGAGCGGCAGCAGCGACTCAGCATTTTCCCTTTCTTGTTAGGGAGAAAGAGGTCAGGAGGGCCAGCCTGGAGCTCCAGGACCTGTGGGGATTGGTGAGCCAGGACAAGCCGTAAGTACCGTGAGCTGTGTCCCTGACTTAGGAGAATCACTCAGGAAAAGGACAAGTCTCAGACCTCTTGGGATACCTCCGGGCAGAGGCAGGAGCAGAATGGAACTTGGGCTGTGAGGAGGTGGGAGCCAGAGCAGAGGGGGCTGAGCTGCTGTGTCGTCGGCTGGGAGGCAGCCAGCTTTGGACCCTGCCCGTAAGGATGCCAGGCTCCTCCCGGCATGTAGTAGAGCTTGGGCTGCTGCTTCAGGACCAGGGTGGGGGTGTCTGAGATGAGAGCCCGCCCCTGACATAACACCCTCACCTCACTGCCCCCCGGTGCTGTATGTCCTTGGACACGTGGCTCAGTTACTCTGGGGTCCTTGGTCTCCGCCTTGTGGAAGGGGATGGTCACCCTGCACTGGGACAGAGCATGAACAGCTAAGTCTATCGGCTCTCTGTTATCTGAGAAGAAAAGAAAGTACCCCAGACAAGGTGCCTAGAAAGCAAAGAGATGGATGGGGGTGTCAGGAAGGCCCGGATGGGCTTGGCTTTTCTGTGGTTGCCCCACCTGCAGCTTGCCTGTAGTGGGGCTGGGGCAGGGGGCTGGTCCCTAGGAGCTGTGGGGGGGAGACGGGACACTCTCAGCTTTGCAGCATACTGGGAGGTCCCCACGCCCTTCTTTTCCCACCCGCCTCTGGTTCACCTGCACTGGGCAGCTCAGGTTAGGTGGCCAGACTCCCATCTCTGAAACATGATAGCAAAAGTTGTTCCATTGAGCAAGCTGAGCAATCCCAGCTATTTCGGCCCTGCTCGAAGGCACTTTTGGCCACGCCTCCTGGGCATCTGGAGGCCTGAGGCCCTTGCCTCCATGGAGGCCCGCAGGACTCAAACTGGCACCCCAGGGAGTCTGGCCAACAGAGGTGATGAATGACAGGCTGTCTTTATTGCTGCATTTGCTATTTCTACAGATGGACTGTAGCCAGACCCCAAAGGCAGGGGACCCCAAAGAGCACAAGTCCTTCTGGTGTACTCATCTCTCTCTGTTTCCCTCTTCCCCTCCCTCTCTCTCTCCTTTCTCTCTCTCTTCTTCTCCTCCCTCTGTAATCAGGGTCCCCGGGGTCCTGAAGGAGCCCCAGGAGAGAGAGGTGTACCAGGAGAAGGACTTCCAGGCCCCAAGGTAACGTCCAAACTCAGTGTTCGGCAGACTTGAGTAAGAAGTGAAAACGAGGGTCCCCAGCAACATTTCAGACGCACAGTGGGCACCTGACCATGTCACGAACGTCAGCTGAGTGGTCAGGACACTTGTCCCCAGCTGGGCGATATCTGTGTGCAGGCCAGGCTCAGGGAGGCTTCCTGGTTTCCTCTGGAGCATCCCATCATCCTGAAGGTGATGGCTGTCAGGGGCTCCTCCCTGCCAACGAGGAGATGGTATCAATTCCGCTGTAGGGACAGCTCTGACTAACAGAGGTCTGCTTTGGGGAAAAGTCAGGCTGCCTTGGCTAGGACCCTGAGACGCCACGGGCTGGGGAAAGGCCCCATGGACCCCCACTGACAGAACATATCCTTGCTATATAGTGACTGCCCTGGGGACCCCCAGGAGGGGCTGGAGGGAGGGAAAGGGGGGCAGAAGACTGGCTGAGAAGGGGTCGCTTACAGGGGACAGCTTCTCCTTCCTACCGCAACAGTCCTTGCCCTTCAGGAGCTCACTTCTGCTGAGGGAGATGTGGTTGGAGAAGACTTGAGGACTTCGGAGGACAGCTTTGCTGGGCTGACTCAGCAGCTGCATTATTTAATGCATTCAGAGGTTGCCCTGAGAGGCTCTGAGCCCAGGGTGAGGCGGGGAGGGTTCTCCAACCCCAGCCTTGATCAGATGCCCCTCA
Source organism: Phascolarctos cinereus (assembly GCF_003287225.1). Classification (NCBI taxonomy): domain Eukaryota; kingdom Metazoa; phylum Chordata; class Mammalia; order Diprotodontia; family Phascolarctidae; genus Phascolarctos; species Phascolarctos cinereus. The sequence goes on along the minus strand of NW_027555514.1, from coordinate 1,844,925 downwards.
GCTGGAGGGGCTCAGGTCTACGGGTCACAATTTGGGAAGGTCGTTGTCATGTCTGGACCCTCTGCAAACACCGGAGGGCGTGGCTGAGGCAGAGTACCAGGGATGCCAAACTCTCTGACCTCGAGCAGACATTTGTATCACAGTATTCAGGTATCTCCAAGCCCCAAAGCCCCACGCTGGTCACAGATGGGGCTGTGGGCACGCAAGACCTCAATGGCAAAAGGAGTGGAATAGTCACATTATACTCACATAGACACATGTACACACATTCATAGACATATACACATAGAGACAGACCTAGACATCACACACACACACGAGGCCTCATGACAGGAGCCAGCCCACATTCCTGGGGAAGAGCCCCGGACTTTGGGTCCAGCCCTTGCTTACTTGCTGGTTGGTCCCTCTGGGACCCAGTGACAGGATTTCCACGTCAGCCTTCACAAATGGGAGTTGCTCTGGGCAGCACCAATGGACCAGCGCTGGGTGGGAAGTGCCGGACAGCTTCGTCTCAGGGATCAGCCTGACTCCACGTCAGTCGTTTACTCGGTGGGACACTTGCTTGTTTTCCAAACCCTAGCCTGAATTCGCTGATACACTGCCGTGTTGTTTCTAGGGTGAAAAAGGTTCTGATGGGCCTATTGGCCCCCAAGGACTACAGGGTCTGTCAATCAAAGGGGACAAGGTATGTGCTTACTCAGATCGAACGTCAGAGAAAGCTATGCTGAATGAATGAATGAGTGAGTGAGTGAATTGATGGTGTCGCATTATGGGAAATCCACAGGCCAGCCACTAAGTCAGACTCCCAGTAATTTGCACCATCCAGAACATGGCTTTGAGGCCAGAACGAGAGTCATGGCCTCTAGCTGGGGAGCCCCCCCCCCCACCAAGGGCAGCTGGGCCCTGGGGCCCTCACCTAGGCAGCTGACTGGTAAAATCAGGCTCTTGGCTGAACAGGCTTGGTGTCTGACTTCCCTCAAGAGCTGACTGGGACCAGGGGCTACTGCACCCTGGAGTCAGACAAATTGTCTGCAGCTCAGGACAGAGGAGGGGACAAAAGAGCTATGGAAATCATGGTGAAAAGTAAAGAAGAAATCAATCTGAGCTGGTTAGGGTGTAAACAAATCGTTCCTCAATTCCCCACGCCTCTCCAAACCAACATCCTCTTCCACGGCACCGAAGGAGCTGCTGAATCCTCACACCCTAACAATTCCAGTCTGGCCCCAAGTCATCAGATGATGTCCACTGTCCTCTGTTTAACGGGAGCGAGGGACGGTGGTGAAGGAAGTAGGGTGTCTCGTTTTTGTACATGCCTTTTTGTCCATCGGCCCTTCCTTCCTGAGGGAGGGGCAGCATTATTTTGGTTTGGGTTTGGGGAGACTAATCTTGTACCCATTACCCAGAAGGTCAATAAGGAGAAGTAGAAATAGTATTGGTGATGCTACTGTGTGGCAGGGGTGGCAAGGAGAGCTGGGCCCTGAACCTCAGGCCTAGGGTTTCACACTCAGGCGCCGTTCTTTCCCATGTCATGATGCCCCCAGGGCAGAAGATGTGGGGTCCAGTGCTGGCTTGGACCTTTCCTAGCTGTGTCCCCTTGGATAAGTCACTTCATATCTGTCACCACACCCGTGCGGTTGGGAGCTGGGAGGGAGGTCAGAGCACTTCCCCCTCTGGGTGGGGAGTGTATTTTCTAGAAGTATACAATGGCACCACCGTGGCTGCCTTATTCTGACACACAGATCATCTTCCTTTCCACACAGGGGGATTTGGGACCTGTGGGGCCCCAAGGGCCAAGGGGTGCTCCTGGACTCGGGACTCAGGGTGCTCAGGTATGTGTGATCTGTTGGGAGAAATCCCCTTCCACCGAAGGCCCCTCCTGGCGGCCAGATTCTGGAATAGCGCTGCGTTGGATGTTAAAATATCCTCCCTCCCTCGGCCTAAAACATACAATCATAGGTCCGGGATTCAGGAACGCGGGCCATGAGTCCCCATCGTGAACCGGGCCCTGTACATTCACAGCAGGAAACCTCCGTTCCCAGGGCTGCTGCCTCTCCTGCTGGGCAAATCTGCTCTCAGGATCTCTGCTCTGGCTTGTGAGAAAATCCCTGTAACTCCCAGCTGCTTCAACCCTAAGGCAGTTATTACCAATTAGCTCCTGGGGGAGGAGCTGTCTCTAGGCACTGACCACCTCACTGCCATGCACTGAGCTGCTCCAGAATAAGGGGAGTGAAGAGGAGTCTAGGAAGGGCTAAGCCGGTCTGCTAGCTCAGGTGGACAGAGCATGGGGAGGGGCGGACCCCTTATGTTCCTGCCAGCCAGTGGTCTCGGGGGCAGCTCCATCACTGGGCACCAAGCCCGAGTTGTCTGAAGTCTAAATGAGGTGCCAACACTCATGTCCATATGCTGTGGGGACAAAGATATGTCCAAATTGATTGGAGAGTGGGGAATTTCCCTTAAACATGGAGAGCAAGATTGAGACAGAGAGAAAAAAGAGAAATAAAGAAGTAGAAAGAAGGAAATAAGGAGAAAGAAGGAGAAAGAAAAAGAAAGAAGGAAGGAGAAAAGGAAAGAAAAAGAAACAAGAATAAAGAGAAAGGAAGGAAGGAAGAAAGAAAGAAAGAGAAAGAAAGGAAGGAAGGAAGGAAGAAAGAGAAAGCAAGAAAGAAAGAAAGGAAAATACTACTTCCACCATGACTTCCAGAAAACCTGATGACATGTGGTCTGTCTGCATGGTGGTGTGATCAAAGTGGCTGTTTTGGTCCTAGCTGGGTTTATTCGAAAGGATGGAAGGGAAGAGGCAGTGTGGGAGATGTGAAAGGAGACCAGAGTCCTGGACTTTGTTTTCATTTCATTTAGTAGAAGCTTGGCCAGCCTCTCCCCTTCCCCTTTGGTTTTTCTACCATGAGCTCTCAAGCCCCATGAGTGGTTGGCCTCCCTTCCCCCCTCTCGCCCTTTGGGGGACTTGTTCCTGGGTCACTAATGAACTGTCATTACTAGAAGTCAGGAAAACCCAAAGCAGTCTGGCCAGTCCTCAAGGAGCTTCTAGGCCTTGGATGGGATAAGCCTGGCCCACCTGGGCAGCTCCTACCTGAACTGTATAGAGCTGGTGTGCATCTAAGATTCCCCGCTGACCATGCCACCCACCCAGGGGCAATCTCCAGCCTTGGAGCCCCTTCCTCGGTTTGAGCTGGGCCCCCACATGGTCCCCAAACAAGGCCACGATGCTGGACCTGAAAGCCTGTCCTTCAGAGTCTCACGGTTGAAGTTCAAAGGCAGAAACCCATCTGGTGCCAAGTGTGGAATGCTCAGGGGCCTCTGTGTCACAGACCTCCCCATCTTGGCTTCTCGCACCTTGAGTCTGAGTGCGTGATGGCCACTGCCGAGCCTCCTCTGATCTCTGAGCCCCGGGAGTCCACTGGCCTTCCTCCTGCCCAGGGCAGACTGGCACTGCCTCCCACCTGGGCTGTCATCCACTTGTGTGGTGACCAGCTGATGGGCCTCTCAGGCAGCAAAAAGAGAGCCGCTTGTCAAACTGTCCACATTTCCTGCGGAGTTTTCCCCCAGTCAGAGGCTTAGATTTATGCCCTTTGAATTGTTCTCTGCCCCAGGTACTTTTGTTCCCTTTTGGATTCTGTACAGAGAATCTTTGCAACTGAGAAGAGACACAGGAGCCCCCAGCCTCCACCATCCTTAAAGGCCTGGCCGGCCTCACATCCTGTTTAGAGTGGAGCAGACTGTTACTGCTCCCAGGTGCTACACTGGCCCGGGCCCCTCAGGAGGGGGAGGAAGCCAAGTTTGTGAGATCATTTGTTCACTCTGGAGCCTGCATTCATCCCACAGGAGGGGACCCTGGCCCGTTAATTTCTTCTTAACCTAAACACATTTCTTTTTCTTTGAAAGGGAATCCAAGGTCCAAGTGGCCCATCTGGCCCCCAAGGACCCCCAGGCCAGGGCTTTCCTGGTCCCAAGGTAAGGTCCTAAACAAGAGGAGATTTCAGTTGAAGTTAGTAACCCGGGTCCGCTGCTGGTGCCCAGGAGCACTCCACTGGGGAAAATAATGATTTAAAACCAGCAGCTTCCCCCGGCCTGGCCCACAACTCTTGTAGAGCCTAGCCAAAGGCTGCATTTGTGATCCACGTTCTTTAGGGATCTTTGCCTTTGTGGGATCTTTGAAGCCTCTTTGTCTTCTGCTCCGGGATCCTCCTGCCCGAGCCATCTTACAGCTCAGGCTGAGATCAGTAACATTGACAAGGAGCCGGGCAGAGATGTGTCTGTGAGCCCCCTCCATTATCTGTTGCCAGGATTACAGGCAAAGAAACACAAGGGCTTTTCTTCCTCTATGTGCTGGGGAATCACAACCGTCCTTTTGTTTATAACATGTGAGAGCCGTCTTTCAGGCCCCTTCTTTTCCTCAGGAGATCAGGGACAGGAAGGTTGTCTGGGGTGTGTGACAGGTGGGAAAGTTGTCAGAGATTTATGGAGGATGCACAAAGAGGAGGCTGAGCAGCCTGCAGCTCCCAGAGATCCCTGATTTCTCATCCCCAGTGCTCAGTATATATCTGCTTTTTCCCTTCCAGGGAGAAGTGGGCCAGCCTGGCCCCACTGGGCTTCGGGGACCAGTGGGAATTGGAGTCCCAGGTCCGAAGGTGAGTGTGTAGCCAACTTCCCTCCTTCCAAAGTGGACACTGGAGTACTTGGTGGGGTGGGAGTGGGGTCTATTCATGTCTGCAGGTGCCACGGCCCTTCCTAGGGCCATGTTTATTTATGGTACCAGTGGAGTCCACTACTATCTGCCTATGTGCTGAAAGCAGATAAGATCTGATATGGTGATGTGGCCTGCCTCCCAGCTCAGCTTTGGTCATATCTCTGGGGAGAAGCTGCCTTTATGCCTTGTGTTTTTCCCCAGGGTTTCAGTATCCAAGGCCCTGTCCTTGAACTTCAGTATCCGAGGGGCTGTCCCAGGACTTTGGGATCAGTTTCAGAGCACCGAACCTCATATTCAAGTTTGAAGGGTCTGTCCTAGTGCTTCTGTGTCAGAGGGGCTATCCCAGGACTTGTATTAGAGTATCTCCTGCAGCATTTGAACATCTAAGGGTCTATCCCAGAGCTTCAGTGTCAGAGGTCCCCACTGAACCCTGATGGCCTTACTGCCAGGTTCTGTCCTGAGATCTGGAATGTGTCCAAGGGCATTCTAGGCACAGGGGCCCTGGAGATGGCCTTATTTGTCACCAAAAGGCTGGTACTGACTGGCTTACTTGTACTTAGGCATTATACAACTTATGTAGTTTCAGGCCAAAGTGCAGCAGGAGAAAATAACCATTTTCAAAGAATTTAGAGGTGGAAAGCACTTAGAGACCATCTAATCCAGCACCCCCATTTTGCATCCTCTCTCCATTAAACTGCCCTACCCCCTTTTAATGGCAGGTAGGGGGCAGCACCTGATGGGCAGAGAGGGGCCAGGTACATAGGGCTGATCTCATGGCAAGATGCCTGGTTTGGGTTCAACTTTGTAGAAGGGATGGTGCTAAGCCAAGGCCAAAGGGAAGAGGAGAATCATGGGCCCTCTGAGAGGCCTCTGATTAAGAACACCCCTGTGAGGGGGGTGGGTACAGATTCTCGGGCCCATCTTGTAGATGAAAAAGCAGCTCAGAGAAGGTGAGCCATGAGCCCACAGTGCCACAGCTAAGGAATGTCAAAGCCAGAACTTGGACCCACTAAACTATCCGCTCTTGGTGCAACCCCAGGGCCTGAAGGGTCTGGAGACAGCTCCCCTCCCCCAGTGCAGGGCACTGAACTCCACCAAAGAGGAGCGACCTTCATGCCTCAGGACTGGGGGCTTGAGTCCAGGCCTCACATCATGCATTTCTATAGCGCTTTCAGATTTGGAAAGCACTTTCCCTGGAAGCTCCTCTGATCCTCCCAGCAGTCCTAGGAAGGAGATGCTTCTCCCCATTTTGCAGATGAGGGAACTGAGCCTGAGAAGGGTTAAGGGACTTTCCCAGGCTCTTGATGCCCTGGTTCACGGAGCTAAGTGTCTAGGGCAGGATTTAAAGGCAGGTCTTCTTGATTCCACCCCCAGCACACTGCCCATGGCCCCACCCAGCCACTTCATTCCATTGCCTATTAATGAGGAAGATGCAGCAGCATAGACATTTAGAACCAGAAGGGCCATAGTCATCGCCCCACGCATCCATTCCACCCTCCTACCCATTTTTTTTTCTTAGTATACATGTCATCAGATTTATTGAAAACAAATATATATACTTTATGACTTCACTGGTAGAGATATAGAACTGGGAATTTGCTGGTAAGAAATAGATAAAAAAAATAAACATTAAGTTTTTAGTCAAATTATACACAATATAGTATTCTTTGAACTAGGATTAAGAGCTTCCTATTTCTAAGTAGCAACAGCAGTAGCAGCAGCTAAATAACTCAAAAATTGTGAACGACTGTTGATGATCTAATCACAAACACACACACAATATGCCATGCAACACAACAGTGTACGTACAATTAAGCAATTTTTGAAATGTCATTAAAAGAGTATGACACGGCATTCTGCCTTAGCATTGTAGTGGTAAAGTATGCTTTCACTTAGATTAAGTTAAAAACTGATGTTTAATTCTTTTTTAAAAAATTTATTCATTTATTTTGATTTATCAACATCATTTCCATATGCTTTTGAGTTGAAACTTTTTCTCCCCCTTCCTCCCCCCCCAAGACAGCGCATAATCTGATATAGGCTTTACATTTACATACCCATGAAACATATTTTCACATTGGTGAAGTTGTAGGTCCTCCTACCCATTTTACAGATGAGGATGATCAAAGCTCACAAAATCCTAGAACCAAGGAATGGGCAGGGACCCTGGGGGTCTTCTCACCCACCTTCTAAAAGATCCCTTCTCGCACGTTCCAAGTGGGCAGCCAGTGTTCGACTGAAGACTTTGGGGGGCTGGTTTTGAGGGAGGAGCAAGGCCCAGGGGCTGAGTGCCCTGGCTCCCAGGCTGAGTGAGTCTCCTCTCTGGCTGTCTGGACCTAACGGTGCAACTCTTTCCTTGCCCACCAGGGGGAGCCAGGGTCCGTGGGGCTCCCGGGCCAGCCAGGATCCCCAGGAGAAGATGGAGCCGAGGGCAAGAAGGTGACTCTCTTTTCCTTAGTTTCTGGGAAGCAGCTCTGGAGCCCCGGACCCTGCTCCAGACCCCAGCAGTGGTTCTCAGTCAGCTGAAGGCAAACAGCTTGGCCCACAGGGCCTGTTCTGGGCCTGGGACCACTGTGGCCCCATGAGCTGAGCCCAGCTGAGAGCCAGCAGGGTCTTGGTGAGGGACAGGGGAGTGGAGCCCCAAAGAGTGAGCACCGTGGCATCAGGCCCAAGATGGACCCAGGGACCTGAGAGCCTCTAACGCAGATGCAGATGCCTGACCACGAGACGAGGCATCACCAGAGAGGGCTGAGAGTTTTTGTACTTTCTGGGGGGTCCCCACTTTGTGTGATTGGCAAGGGAGACGACCCTATGAGATCAGAAGTCTGCAGTTAGTGGGGACCTCACTGGCATTTAGCCCAGCCTGGCAGATGTGGAGGCTGAATCCCAAAGAGGCTAAATGTTTTGGCCAAGGTGACATGTTTGTAAGTGGTGAAGCTGGGACCAAACTGAGGTCCTCTGACTCCAAGAAGGGAAGGGAAGGGAAGGGAAGGGAAGGGAAGGGAAGGGAAGAGAAGAGAAGAGAAGGGAAGGGAAGGGAAGGGAAGGGAAGGGAAGGGAAGGGAAGGGAAGAGAAGAGAAGAGAAGAGAAGAGAAATGTAATGGGGGAAGGAGGAGGGGGAAAAGGAAAAAAGAAAGGAAGGAAGAAAAGAAGAGAAATGTAGTGGGGGAAGGAGGAGGGGGAAGAGGAAAAAGAAAGGAAGGAAGAAAAGAAGAGAAATGTAGTGGGGGAAAGAGGAGGGGGAAGAGGCAGAAGGAAGGACTGACTGACATAGAGCCCATCACTGGGGAAGCCTAGGCTTTCTTAGACTATTTCCCAATGTCCTCATTGTTTTGGTCACAGTTCGACTTCCTCTGCTGTTTGGCATCTTCTCACCCTGCCTGGTCCTTGGCCATTGGTTACTTCACTCTGGCCACATCTGTGAGCTTTCCCAGATTCTGCTCAGTCCTGGAGTGAAGGCTTGGCCCAGGCCACCGATCAGTTGGGGCTGGTGTTGGGGCCCCTAGTCAGCAGAGTCAGCCACTAACACCAATGTCTTTACCTCTAGGGGGAAACTGGACTTCCGGGGGTGAGAGGCCCAGAAGGAGCCCCTGGCAAAGGACAGCCTGGCCCAAAGGTATCCACAGGCTGGCTTCTGGCTGCTTCAGGAATATGCACTGTCCAGGGTTCATCTGAGTGGACCTCTTGTTGGCTATAGGGAGTGATGAGGGGGGAAGAGTCAGAAAGAGCCACCATCACCCCTGGAATTGGGAGACTGATAGGATCTTCTTCTGTGTCCCTTCCCTGGTGCAGATTGCCCCCACTGCCCCCCCTCCCCCTGGGCTTGCCTTTCCTAGCCTTTCTCCATGTCCTCTCAGTAATCCTCCCAATGTGCTAGAGGTCTGCCAGGATGGCCTCAGCCTCATGACATCTCTGGGTGACCTCTTGTCCTGCTGATATCTTGCCCGATTACAGCTTTTACCCCACTTCATACGTGAGTCTCCATTGATAACAGGGCACACCTTCCCATGCCCACTGGCCATCACCCTTCAGCTGGCCCTGGTCTCACCTGTTCCTCAGTCTTTCGGGGTCTGCCCAGCATGGAGCATCTCTAGAGAGTAGTGGTGTAAAGAAGATGGGCCTGGGGCTCAGGGAACAGTGCGATTGTCAAAAGTACTGCTTGAGTCCCCAGAGCAATCTGGCCCCCTCTCCTGAGGTCTGGGCCCCATTCATTGCCCATCAGCAGCTGCTGTCTGAGATATCTAAGTATCTCCAATAAGCCAAGACAGAAGATCTCTGCAGATTTTGGTTGTGTCTGTACCATCTATCAATCTATGTATCTATGCTTATCAGTTATCTGTATATCATCCATCCACCCATCCACCCACCCATCCATCCATCCACCCATCCACCTATCCATCCATCCATCCATCCATCTACCTATCTATCCATCCATCCATCCATCCATCCATCCATCCATCCATCCATCTACCTATCCATCCATCCATCCACCCATCCATCCATCCATCCATCCATCCATCCATCCATCCACTCATCCATCCATCCATCCATATACCCACCCATCCATCCATCCACCCATCCATCCATCCATCCATCCATCCATCCATCCACTCATCCATCCATCCATCCATATACCCACCCATCCATCCATCCACCCATCCACCTATCCATCCATATACCCACCTATCCATCCATCCGTCTATCCATCCTTCCACCTATCCATCCATCTACTCATCCATCCATCCATCCATCCACACACCCATCCATCCATCTACCCATCCATCCATCCATCTATCCATCCACCTATCTACCCACCCATCCATCCATCTACCCATCCACCCATCCATCCATCCACCCATCCACCAATCCATCTATCCACCCATCCACCCATCCATCTCTACCATCTCTCTCTCTCTACCTATCTCTCTATCTCTCTCTACCTCTCTCTACTCTTTCTATCTACCTCTTGTAGGGGTAAGGAGACTGGAGAGGAGCAGGCAGGGAGGTAGTGAAAGGCTCTGAAAGCCGGAGGATTGTTTATGTTATCCTGGAGGTGAAAAGGACTCCCTAGAACTGATTGATTAGGGAGGTCATGTGACCGTCATGCAGTCATCTCTGTCATGTCCGGCTCTTCATTACCCATTGCGGGTCTTCTTGGCAGAGATACTGGAGAGGTTTGCTATTTCCTCCTCCAGCTCATTTTCCAGACAAGGAACCTGAGGCAAACAGGGTGAAGTGACTTGTCTAGGGTCACACGGCTGGTAAGTGTCTGGGGTCACATTTGAACTCAGGTCTTCTTGACTCCAGGCCCGGCTCTCTGTGCACTGCGCCACCTTCCTGCCCCAGTCACATGCTCAGACCTGCCCTTTTAGGGAGGTCACTTCGACAGCTAAGTGGAGGGAGAGACTTGGAGCAGAGGCCCGAAGATGAAAACCGGCTGCTTCTCCACGGGTGTCGTTGGTCGCTGGCATTTACATTTGTCATCCTTGCATTTTCAGGGTGATGAAGGGAAGAAGGGGAGCAAGGGTAACGCAGGGCAGAAGGGCATGGCAGGTCCTCAGGGTCCCAAGGTATGTGGCTGACACTTTGGGTGGGTCTCAGGCTCCTTTTGGGGCTGACAAGGGTTAGGGTTAGGATATGTCCCCTCCTGTGAGGGAGATGGTGCAGGCATTGCAGAAGAAGAAACTGAGACTGGGAGGACGAGCAGCTTGCCCCAGTCACATAGCAGCCCAAGGGCCAGGGCCGGGAGCTGGCCGGTGTCTGCTTGGGCAGGACACAGGAGGAGACTCTGTTTCCAGTTGGTCACTGGTCCCCTTGTGAGATGCTTACAGGCTCTTCTCTGGGCACTGAAGGGTACAAAGACCACAGAGAAGTAAGCTGTCCTGTCCTCAGGGAGCTTTCATTTCACTGGGGAAGACAGACAAGTAAATGCAAACTATTGTCTGGGCTGGGGGATCAGGGGAGGGCTCTGGCCGCAGCAGACCCTGAGCTGAGACTGGGAGGGGGGTGGAGATTTCAGGAGGCAGAGGTCACAGGGCAGGGGTGGGGGAGGGGGAGCATCTCAGGCACGAGGGATGGTCTGTGACAAACTGAGAGGAGGGAGAGGGAATGGGAGGCTGTGCCTGGAGCAGCTAGAGGGTCTAGTGCGCAATCTCTCCAGATTTGTAATAGGCATGGAGGCCAGACCTCAAACGCTGACGAAAATCAGGGTAAAAAAACTAGCTGAGGCCTAGTGTTCCTGTCTAAGGTGGAGCAGGGATCCCTGGGCCTCCAGCCAATGCCCGCCTGCCTCTCTCCTGCACACATGAGCCCCAAGAAGGGCCTGAATTCTAAAGGCAGACTCACCCAAGCCAGTGCAGAGGCATGAGTGGCCAGTCTCTCTGATGACCTGTTCCAGAGCCAGAGCTAGGGACAGATGCTGTGGAGAGATTCCACTGACCTGGGGGCAGCCCCAGAGATTAGTGGGTACAGGTTGCCCTTGCCCCTGGGGCGGCCTGCCTCCACCATGTCAGTGCCCTGGGGCAGAGCCCCCAACACCCTACACAGCTGTCCTGTCCCTGGACTGGGCGAGTTTGCTGATGGTGTGCCAGGATAGAGAATTACCAGAGGCTCAGCTACTGCCACGGCTGGGCCCAAACTACTGTTGAGAAACGGAAGTTTCCAAAGTGTCCCTTCCTCCACAGAGTCAGCCTGGATGTCTCTGACCTCACTACCAGTGAATTATCTCATCTGCCAAAGGATCTGCCCTTTGCCTCATGGTGCAGTGACCAGGTCATCCGTTACCTTTGCCACACTCGCACCTGTAAAATGGCTTGGGTGCTCCCAGACGTCGGGCACCTACCTCCCTCCCACTGCCGGGCTGCGGTTCAGGGGTCACTCCCAGATGTCGGGCACCTGCCTCCCTCCCGCTGCTGGGATGCGGTTCAGGGTGGGCAGATGGGGCTGGTGCTCAGGGCAGAGCTAGTTTCAGGCCAGACTGGAGGCCCAGATGGGTCAGAGAGATGGAGCTATTAGTGGTCAAGGCACGTTGGCTCAGACCATAGAGGGACGGGCTTGGACCAGTTGGGGGCCTCCAGGGAATGACTCCTTGGGCAATGAGACTGAGCTCCTGTTCTCTGAAAACACTGTCCGGCAGCAGGAAGGGGGGGAGGCAGCAGAAGCCAAAGCACAGGTGCCCGCACTGGGCCAGAGCTTTATCAAGGCTGGCTCTGCTCCCTGCAGTAGAATCTTTGGGTCTGTTGGGAGCGGTCCCTTGGGCTGGGCAAGTTTGGGATCTGTCCCTGGCCTTCCAGCCAAGGTTAGACCTTATGGTGGAGAGAAGCTGCCCCAGTTGGAGGCAGAATGGGATGATGCCCCCTCCCCCAAGCACATACACAGGCAGTATGTGATTCTGGGACCCACCTTTTCCAGTCTAGGTGCTGCTGAATGGCAGAGCACCTTAGTCCTAATTTAGCTGAACCCTATTATACAGTAGAGTAAACTGAGGCTCAGAACATTGAAATGACTTGCCCAAGGTCACCTGGCTCACTGTCAAAGGAGGGCCACACCTGACTGAGCTACAATTCTCTTCCTGCAGTTTCCTTGGCCGACCTCTTCAGGTGTCCCTGGCAGCGGTCGGCCCCTTAAGCCTGAGGTGACACAGACCCAGTCTTATGTCCTCCTTTTTCCCAATCAGGAAGGCTGGCCTTCATGGCCTGCAAGGTCCTTTCTAGGTCTGACCAGGTCTTCACAGCAGTGCAGAGCTGTCGACATGACCTTTGTTAAGGGGGATCTTTTGGTTTTCACCCGCAGGGCGAGCCTGGCATCCTGGGGCCCTTTGGCATGCCTGGGGCATCGATTCAAGGGCCTCCTGGGCCAAAGGTACAGATGTTCTCCTGGTTGTTTGAGGTGAAGGGCAGGCTGAGCCCTTTGGGAGGAAGGGGCTGGGCAAGGGCTGCCCCAGCCACGGGCTGCAGCTGGCCAGAGACAATCGTGAGCGCACCTGAATTCTGGCCTCTCTCTCTAGATCTTGAGGTCTTCACCAGTGGGATGACGGCCTGGGGATTCTGTGGTGCTCACTATGGCCATTTCTTAGACCGTGAAAATGGGAGATTTTCTCCCTACCGCCTGGGGCAGGGGTGATGCTGTAAGCTCCATGGAGCTGACTCTTTATGAGCCCACAAAGGACAGATGTGGGAGGAAGGGGCCCCATCCTCCAGCCCATCAGGCCTGGGAGGGCGGGAGCAGAAGCATCTGCAGCCCCATCTGTCAGTGAGCTGCAGGCCAGAAAGGGCTTGGGCTTCTTTGGTCACATCGCCCATTAAGTCTGGGCCTGGAGCCCAGGCCTCCTGGTCCCTGGCTCAGACCGCAACTCCACAGTCCCACTCGGTCTTTCCTGAGTCCATCAGTAGATAGCCCTTGCTTTGCTCCAGGCCCTGCTAAGCTGTGGTCAGCCCCTCAGGCCTGTCCAGGCTCGAGGCCTCAGAGGCTGCAGCCCTCCCATCTTCTCTGGTGACCGGAGGTAGTGAATGACCAGGTATGTTTGTGTGTGTAGGGAGACAGAGGAGAGATCGGGAGGCCAGGCTTCAAAGGAGAACCTGGAGTTTCCATCCGAGGCCCTAAGGTACCATTCAGCCCCATTCCCTCCTTTTCTCTCCCCTCCAACTCACTGCTCTAGGCAGAAGGGCTCGTTTCTCTGGATGGCCGAAGGAAGGGAAAATCCACCCTCACACCCATGCTATACTGAGGGGAAGAGTGGGGAGAGGAGTTAGGAAGATCTGAGTTCAAATCCTGCCCCAGATGATTGCTCTGTGACCCTGGATAAGTCACTTTACCTCTGCCTCATCGGTACAACCCACACCTCCAGGGGTTGTAAGAATAAAAGGGGACAATAATTGTGAAGTGCTATAGCAATGCTCTTACTTAGCGCTGCTAGGGCTGCTACTCCCAAGGCTGAAATAGAGAGTGGAATTCCCAATCCTTGGGCCTTTGGTGGAATTTAATCATGATAATTAGCTTTCCTCTAGCACTTTAGGTTTGCAAAACACTTGACAAATGTTGTCACCCCATTTGGGGTTTCTCAGCAAAGATACTGGAGTGGCTTGTCGTTTTCTTCTCCAGCTCATTTTACAGATGAGGAAACTGAGGCACACAGGGTGAAGTGACTTGTCCAAGGTCACACAGCTAGTAAGTGTCTGGGGGCAGGTTTGACTTCAGGAAGGTGAGTCTTCCTGATTCCAAGCCCAGTACTCTGTCCTCTGCACCACCCAGTTGCCCAACCCTCAGAGGTTGGTACTATTATTAGTCTCATTTTATGGATGAGGAAACTGAAGCAGAGAGAAGGAGAGCGATGTGTGTGTGTCCAGGGTCCCATAAGGAGAATGTGAAATGGTCAGATGGCTTCTTTTTGCCTTCCCTTCCCCCAGCTCCATTTTGTAAAACAGACACATGTTCCAGCAATGGTCCCTCTCTTCTGCCTTTCCCAATGTCTAACTCAAAGGGCTGGCTGGTAAAGTGTGGGGGAAGGGACACCTGGGCCCCGCTGCCCTCTGTCTCCCAGACCAAGGCTCTGGGCAAGCCTGGCCACAGCGCTGCCCGCGCCCCCTTCCCCAGAGACCTTTCTGCCCCATGTATCACGCCTTGCATCACAGCTTTGTAGCAGCCCCTCCATTTGAGCCTGGCTGTGGTGGGTCTGTGCTGCAGATGGGGCTACACAGACCACGGCCAGTTCCGGAAGGGGCCTCTTACATACCCCTGGGTCACCTGTGACTCGGAAGCTCTGAGTTGTTTTATCCTTTCCTCTGGCTTAAAAGTTCTAGAGTTTGGAATTTCCGGGATCTAACCTCAGCAGCTCAGAATTTCTCACCCCTGCATTCCAGAGCACAGCTGGGCTTGGACAATAGAAGCTGGAGTCCTGGCAGCAGCTCCCTTTGCTCTCACTCACGCTCTGGGTGATGTTTTGGTCCTGGCTCACGTCCATTTTGGGTCCTGCCCCACTGACTCCAAAGGAGCACAGTTGTGGCCTGGGGCATCCCCAGGAGGTCTGCTGACTGAGCCCTGGGAGCATTCTTGGGGTAGCATCTGGCAAGAATATCTGGAGCTTGGGATTGGCTAAGTAATGTTGATTATGGCATCACTCATTGGATGTTTGCTGTTGGGTTCTCCCCAGGGTGCCCAAGGTCCTCAAGGCCCTGAGGGGGCTCCAGGCCCCAAGGGTGATGGCTATCCTGGAGTGACCGTAAGTGTGCACGTGTCTTCCCTCCCATTAGGAGAGGTGAGGGAGCCTCTGGCTGAAGGATCAGTGGGAAGCCAAGTGGATTCTTGCTGGCTTGATGTCTGCAGGGTGCTGTATTTAGCAAAGCCGGCATATGGAAGAACCACGGGAGCAGGGTGCTTGACTAGAGGATGCACCTTTCCGAGTGGTCTGGGCCCAAAGGGATCTAGATCTTTGCATGGCTCCTTGAGCCCCTAGGAGAGGCTCTGCCTCTGCCCTAGCCCTCATGGGGGGAGCTCTGCCTCTGCCCTAGCCCCCTACCACTCATGCCATGAGATTCTTAACCATGTCTCTCTGTAAATCCTCCAAATTAAATCTACCCCACATGCTGGGGGTTACCCTTTATTGCTTGCGTCCAACTTTTTAAAAAATGGAGATGATAGAGAATATTTTTCTAAGAAAAAAGGGAAAATATTGTCAACCTATTAACCTCATTTAAGTTGAAATTATAGCATCAAAAGATAACATATAGCCTAGTAGCTCTCAATGGAAACCCACTCTGGCCAGCTTTTGCCAATCCGTGGAGGGCATATCAATGAATCAACAAGTGTTGCTGATGCCCTTCTTCTGGTCTGCCCAGAACCACCAGGACAAACCTTGTGTTCCCTGGATTGGCAATCGCCATTTCTTGTATTTGGAATCTGATTGACTGAGGGGCTGCAGCAGACCCCCCACACACACACCTTGGAATTCCTCAGGCTTCTGGGGACCCCTGGCCCTTCCTTTGGGTTCTCCAGGTGGGCTCCATGCATCCCTCCAGCCCGCTCTGAGGACAGTCCAGTCCTGCCTCCACGTCCATGATCCAAGCACAGTGCAGGACTCCATAGGAAAGGGGGTGTGGGGTGGATCCCCCTGCTGTGACTGCACACACAGGAACCTGGTGACACAGAATGTTGTCAACTGAGCCACCAGCAGGAGAACCTGCCTGTGGCTTCATGAAGCTCAGGTTAGGAGGGCGCATCACTCTTTTTGTTCTTGTTTCACATTAGGGTCCTCGAGGACTCCCAGGCCCCCCTGGACCCATGGGCTTACGGGGAATAGGAGACCCTGGAGCAAAGGTAAGAGAGGAAGTGGCGCAGCCACGTGAGGGACTCTGACAGTCTCTTGCTTCATGGCTGGCAGGAGTGGGATAACATTCACAGGGCTTCCACATGTCCACGAATGTGGCACTTGTGGCCTCAGAGTACTCTGCCATGGGTCCTTGTGCGCTTGTCCATGCTCCCCAGTCACCCACAGGGGCTCCCCTTCTTGGTCTTGGTCGCCTGGATGGTCCAGGGCCAGTGTGGCATGTGGACTCTGCCTCTGCTACGCCTTGATCTTGTTCCGTGACGTTCCCAGCACCTCCTCGCAAGAAGCCAATCTTTGTTTCCCCTATTCAATCTAGCACTTCTTCTCCTTCCTGGAAGCTGATGGGCCCTTTTGGGCATTGGTGGCTGGCGGCCGACAGATGTGCCTCCAAAGTCAGGGGATGTCTGAGGTGTGGGTGTTTTGGGGGCAGCTGCAGTTGGGGCTGGACAGGATGGGGCAAGGTTTTCACGGACAGGCTCAAGACCCCAAGAGGAGATCCAGGATTCAGCATCCAGCCACCAGACAGGGCTGCGATGCTGATGTGCTGGCTCCAGGGCATGTCTCCAGGATTCAGGCTCGGCTCAGAACCAGGGCAGGCCAGCAGTGGAGGTGCTAGTTCTCTGACTCCTTAACGGGCCCCTCGACTCAGTTCCTGGATGTAGAGCAGGGGTGAGCAGGCACCTCTGACACTCTAGACCTGTAGATCCTCCTGGCTCCCAGACAGAGCTGGGCCAGTGACTGGCTGCTGCAGAACCCAGAGGCAGCTCTGCACAGTTGTTGCCTCAACCCAGATGAGGACCCAGGGCCTGAAAAGTCCAGGAGGGCAGTGATCAGACTGCCCGTGGCCAGACCACTAAGGGTGTGCTGAAAGTCTGCAGCTACCTTGACCACACCAGCCCTCAGATCCCCGAAGAACCCAGGAAATGATTTCTGAAAGATAAGCCAGGGCTGTGACAGTCCCACCAGGAGTGTGCAGAGCCTGACCCTAGTACAAAGTCCCAATCTGGTAAATAAAAATGTTACTATGGTGTCAGGGATGCCCAAGGCACAAACCCCAAAGAAGAGAAAACCTCTAAAATACTGACCAGCAAAGCCTCAAAGGAAAACATAGCTAACCAGCAAGATCAATTTAAATTCCTAGAAGAAATGATGTAGCCAATTTTTAAGAGTCAAAATAATGTTACAAACGAAATGAGAACAGTATGGGAAAGAACTAGAAAAAGAAACGAGAGATTGGGAGGGCAGACTTGGGAGGAGAATTAATAGCTTGGCAGAGGCTCCGGACAGAAGTGCTACATCAGACCACAAGAAATAGGAAGACTAAATCAAGATGAGAATTAATAATAATAACAACTAACATTTCTATAGTGCCTACCCCGTACTTTACAATTATCTGTTTGGATCCTCACAACAACCCAGGGAAGGAGGGGCTATTACTATCTCCATTTTACAGATGAGGAAACTGAGGTGAACACAAGGTAGTGACTTGCCCAGGGTCACAAAGCCAGTGAGTGTCTGAGGCCAGGTTTGAACTCAGGTCTTCCTGAATCCAGGGCTGGCACCCTCTTCACTGTGACACCCGCTGCCCCAATCAAAATTCTGGCGCTTTCCCTCTGCGATGATCTCTGGTCTGTCCCATCAGCAGCTTGTTTGTGACCTCGCCCACTAGACTCTAAGCTTCCTGAGAGTAGTGCCTGTCCTCTGCCTTCCTGTGAGCCCTTGCACTTAGCGCAGCGCCTGACACATAGCGGGAGTCTGATCGATGCACGTTGCCGAGGCTTGGCTAGCATGGGACGGTAGACAGAGTCCTGGCTTTGCAGTCCGCAGCCATGGTTTCCAATCTCACTGTTCACTGTCTGGGTCATCTTGGACAACTCCATGCACCCTTCTGGGTTTCAGGCTCCTCATATGTGAAGTGCCCTCCTAGCTCTCAGTCTGTGGATCCTGGTCAGCCGATGTCTAGCCTCACCTGTCTGGTGTTCTGGGGGCAAGATCTGAGTACCAGTGACTTCATGGTTGCCCTGAACCATGTTTCCTAATGTGGAGCTCCACAGCCTTGTTAAGCCCAGGTGCTTTCTGAATAGGCCCAGGAGTCTGTCAAACAGGATGGGGCTGGTCAAAGGGGGAGGCAATTAGAGAAGGTAGGAGCCCAGGGGAAAGTCCATCTGACCCTCCAGCCCAGTCCTCATTTCAGGATAGGATTGGAGGAGTTGGTGTGTGAGGGAGCAGCCTGGCTTACCCATCCTTCCTACAAAGAGCCCAGTGTCCAGTAACCAATGGTTTTCTGCATTGCCTCTTCTTCTCTGCCCGCCCCTGTCCCCAGGGCAGCTGTCCACCTGGTGCTGCAGGGGAGTCCTTGTGCACGCAGGAAGGACTGCATCCAGGAGGCTGAGGAAGGGGATGCAGAAAGCGCACAAGAAGGGATCTAAAAAATATTCCCTTTCCCTAAATGTAGCATGAACCTGTAACAACAATAACAGACCTATTTGATTTGGTCCAGCTCAGGCTCTGCGTTGTTTGTGTGATTTAAAAGTGACAAGGATGCTCTGCAGCCGTATTGAGGGTGGATGCTGAGTGGGAAGGGGTTGGGCTGGTTGGACTGGGCATGGAGACAGAAATGTTTAATGGGCAAACAGCCATCAGAGCTTGAGTAACCAGCACCTCAAAGCGGGACAGAACCTTAGCCCGAGGGCTTAAAGATGTCTTTTGGCCTGAAGTAAGTACTGTGTTATGAACTTGGCTTTGTCAAGAGATATGCAAATGTCTCTCTGTACTTGGTGTCTTTTCAGGGAGAACCTGGTGGGAGAGGCCCTCCTGGACCCTCTGGACCTCGGGGCATAGGAAGCCAGGGACCAAAGGTCAGCATTTGGGCAATCTGGGTGCTGAGGGAAGAGTAGTTTGGACTTTCCCCAGGTGCTTTCCTCCTGTTAGGAGCTTTATCTGTTAATTCTTAGAGAAAGTGGACTTGGAGATTCTCCCTCGACTGGCCCCTCCCCCCGGAGCTTTAGTGAAATGACACTGAAGCTCCAGTGAGTCCAGGCCCCTTTAAGCAAATTGGTTGTAGTGGCAAAGATGCGGTCAAAATGATGCCTTCATTGGCTGGATTTGGTTTCTAAGGCAACTGCTGAGGGCCCCTGGAGGAAGGAGGAGGAGGAAGGGGCCTTTTGCATTGGCTTCCACTGGGGAGTGGCCAAAGGTGCTAAGCCCAGTCGGCTCCTGAGAAAGGCCAGTGCAGTTAGCCTGTCACACTGGCCCCAGAGATGGTCAGTATCACAGGCCCTGCCACCACCCCAACCAGGGATAAGGGGGAGGGTATAGACAGACAGAGGAGGGCAAGGGCAGAGACCGAGAGACAGAGAAAGAGACAGAGAAGGACAAACACAGAGGCAAAGACAGAGAGAGAGAGAGACAGAGGCAGAAATAGACGCAGAGACAGAGAGGGGGAAGAGAGAAGCAGAGATAGAGACAAAGACAGAGAGAGAGAGAGAGAGAGACAGAGGCAGACACAAGAGAGGATAGGAAAGCAGGGGAGGGGGGGAATAGAGATGCAGGGGAGGGGAGCTCTCTTTTCTTCCCTTTCCTTCGTTTTTTATCCACCCAGCAAGGCTGAACAGGATCAGGCTTTCTCTGTCTTGTCACAGAACAGTCACTGAGCCTGGCACAGCAGTGCTGGGGGCCTTCAGTTACCAGGCAACCACAGAGGCCTCTCTTTCCCCAACCACCCCCCAAAGCCAAATAGCTGGGGTTCTTATTCCATAAGAAGTAGTACAGGTCTCAGTGTGTGCATAAGTGTGTATAAGTCCATTTGTGTGTGTGTGTGTGTGAATAGCTAAGTAGCCTCAAGAACACACACTCTGGTGAGAAAATCCATTCAAAGGGAGCTTGATGCACAGAGAGCTGGCTCTGGAGGGGGTGAGCTCCCCATCCCAGGAGAGGCCAGATGTTCAGCCCTTGGTGCCCTCAAAGGCCTGAGGAGGCCTTGAAGGTCCCTTCCCCCTCAGAGATGCTGTGACCGTTGCATTTTCTCAGATATCCAGGCCACGCCTGCCTCCCCGCCTGTTCATAGGTCCCAGGCCTGGCCTCCCTGCTCCTCCCCATGCCTCCCCATGGCAGGTCTTCAAGTACTTGAAGCCAGCCACCAGGGCCTCTGTCTCAGCCTTCCTTTTTCCAGATTAAACATCCACAGCCTTCTTAACAGATCATTCTATAGTGTGGGCTGGAGGCTCTTCCAGTGTGGGAGTGTTGAGGGGGTGGATATGGAGGGAGGGTGAGTCTCCCATTAAAAAGGAAATCCCTCCCCTCCTGCCCAGTTAGGCCTTATCAGTCCATTACATTTTAGTGTGAATAACCCTTTCCTGGGAGCAAGCCCTTGTAGGGGAAGGGGAGAATGTGAGGACCCTGGATGCCCAGCACAGACAGTGGGGGTGAGAAGCGCTGCAAAGGGAGGCTGAGGGCAGGGTCTTGCCTTGTTCCCAGTGGTTCCTTGGCTTGTCCTGATCAGAGCTCAGGACAGTGTTGGGGAGGGGGGCTTAGAGGGCAGCGTGTTTCTTGACCTCTTACCCTTTCTCTCTAATAGGGCTCCCTTGGTCAGAAAGGTTTGCCTGGGCCCCCCGGCCCCCCAGGCTATGGCACACAGGGTGCAAAGGTGAGTGAGCAGGGCATGCCTCCTGCCTGGGCACTTTCCCAGGGCCCAAGGAGATGGGCATGGGGGGCTGCAGGAATGAAGGCTAGACACCGGCCCTAAGCAGGACTGGAGCAACCTGACTTGGAAAAGGAACACCACCTTTAGGTGAGACACAAGCTGCTTAGTGGATACCCAGCCGGCAGCTTGTGAGTGGTTCCAGGTTGCCACCCCACGAACTCATGCTGAGGAGGCCTGCCTTGGAATCGAAGCCTCAGTGGCCTAGTGGTGCCCTGCCCCCAAGCTGATCTCAGTATCTGGGGCCTTTTCAGTTACTGAGGTCTCTAGAACCCCAGCAGAAGTGATAGCCCTTGGCGATGGCTCCCGTTTTGTGGGGTGGGGTCTTAAGACAATTATCCACATACTGATGATCAAATATTTAGCCTGGAAACATTAAATGAGAGGGGGATGTGTTTTACCACCCCCCCCAAGGCTGAATGACCTGACTTCCTGTCTGAGTTGATTTAGCAAATATTGATGGAGAAACCCCCAACACCCGGCCCTTGGGGAGCCACAATTCATCTGCGTAGAGAAGGGATAAACCCCAGGAAGGTCAAACTTCAAAAAAAAAAATCCTTAAGTAACAATACAGAGTTCTGTGTCACAGCCTAGAACACGATGAATTATCCAATGAGTGATACAGTCAGCAAGGACTTATTAAGAACAGCCGTGGGAGCCAGACAGAGACAGATGGAGGGCCATGCTCCGATCAAGGCAGCCGCCCTGTGGGGCCAACGTGACCGTGGTCATGCATGGCTCCCAACTCGTCTGTTGGATTGATGCTGGCACACAGCTTGGGCCTTTCTTTGCTCTCAAGGCTTCCTCAGCACAGTGCCTGGTATACAGGCAGTGATCTATAAATGCACGCTGACTGACTTCTTGATGGTCCCAGCTTTCTCCTCCTTAGGCCACTGCCTCTTCAGTGATCCCCTTTCTGGCCTCCCCCGCTCTGTCCACAAGCTCAGCCTGTGTCCCTGATGCTGAGCACAGACCCTCCCCAGAGTCTGCGGCTCTGCGCTCTCTTCCTTAGCCTCTTACCTTGCACTCCCATCTTCACTGACATTTATACAGCACCAACTGTGTGCCAAACAACTCCCGATTCTGATCCTATTGGCTCCTTAGCTCCTGCCCCCCTGCCTCAGGCCTGGGCTTTCTCAGAGGTCAGCCCTCCCTCCTGCCTCTCAGGATCGGATCTGCCGGCCCACCCCCCAATTCCTGTGATGCTCAGGCCATCCCCGTTCTCCCCCTTTGCTGTCTTCTCTCCCTGGGCCTCTCCCCCCTCCCAGCCCCTTGCCGACTGTGCCCCTGAAGGTCCAGTACGTTTTCTCTCTTTCTGCTCTCCTCTGTCCACAGTCATGCCCCCGAGGTCGCTCTGCTCCAGTGGCCTCACTCGTGAAGAGGTGTGGTCAGCTCCCCACGGGGCAGCCTGCCCTGGCTCTGGCCTCGTTGCAGGCCCTGCTGATCATCACTTCCAGGCGAGCCTGGGGCTGACCTCTCCTCCCAGCCTCACCTCTCTGCTTCTGTCATGGGCACCAGCACCTCCTAGGCCCCAACCTGAGTCGCTCTGACCCCCTCTCATTCTCTGGGGGAGCGGCCGGGATGCTAGCGCTCACCCTCAGTTACTCAGATGGGTTCCTTCCTGGCCTTCTGGCCTCCTCATTTCTTGTTTCCTGCACCTCCCTGCCAGATAAAGTTCCCTCTGTCACGGCTGTCATTCTGTTACTACCCCACGCTCAGACACCTTCAATGGCCTCTCCTTCCCCCCCCACTGCCCCCAAGGCAAAGTCTAGACTCCTTAGCCAGTCTGGAGGTGGGAATGCCAGGGACTAATCCTGCCTTAGACGCCTACTCACTTGTGGCCCTGGGCAAACTGCCTCAGTTTCCTCATTGGTAAAATGAGGGCTTGGCCTCCATGGCCTCCATGCTCCCTTCCAGGGCCCCCATCTTACAGATGAGAGAACTGAGGCCTTAGAAAGGCCGGGAGTGAGGGGCTGAGCTGGGAGGGGCTTCCCTCCCTGAGCTAAGAGAGCGGACAGTATGCTAGCTGCCTGCCCCATCAGGGGGCCTGACATGGAGAGGAGAGCAGGGCGCAGTCAGCGGCAAACAGCTTCAGTCAGGGAGACTCCACGCCAGAGACTTGTCCATGTTCTCGTGAAAAAGAATCAAGTGAGAGATCATGTGGAAAGGCCACCATTATCACTCCCCTCATTCTCAAAATCCTTCCCCCATCAGAAGAGGCAGCTGTGGGGGAACCTGGGGAAGCAGGAGCAGGGAGGGCAGGAAATGCACAGGGGAAGGGGGGAGCAGGTCTCCCTGAGCCTTAGGGAGGGACGGGCACAAGTGAGTCAGTCAAGCACATGGAGACCTGCTGAGGTACAGAGGGGGGATCTGCTAGGACACAGAGGGAGATCAACTGAGTTATACATGGAGATCTTCTGAGGTACAGAGGAGGGAATCTGTTGGGTCACATGAGAGATCTGCTGGGTCACAGAGGGGGATCTGCTGGGACACAGGGGGATCTTCTCAGGTACAGAGGGGGATCTGTTGAGACATAGAGAGGGATCTGCTAGCACACATTGGGAGATCAATTAAGTTATACATGGAGATCTTCTGAGGCATAGAGGAGGGACCTCTTGGGCCACATGAGGGATCTTCTGGGTCCCAGAGGGGGATCAACTGAGTTATACATGGAGATCTGCTAGGACATGGGGATCTGCTGGGTCACAGTGGGAGGATCTGCTGGGCACACAGGGGATCTACTGAGTTCCCCAGGAGGACCTGCCCGCCTTTTCAGAGAATGGGGAGAAAACGTGTTCTTGCTGTGTTCTTGCAGGGGGAGCAGGGCCCCCAGGGCCCTCAGGGGCAGAAGGGTGCCATGGGCCATGGCCTGCCTGGCCAAAAGGTAAGTGTCGGCCACTGGATCCATGGCTTCTTTTCCTGATCTTTTTTCTTTACATTTTAGAAAACCTCCCAGGCCTGATCTGGAGATGCCTCCCTTTCCAAAACTCCTTCCAAACTCCATCCGGCCCTTCGGAGTCAGAACCTGGGAAAGAGGGGAGTAGGAGGAAGGAGGGAGGGAGACAGAGACAGAGAGATGGTGGGGAGGGAGAGACAGACACAGAGACAGAGAGACAGAGGCAGACACAGAGAGAGGGAGACAGAGACAGAGAGAGGCCTACATCCCTGTCTGGGCAGGACCATGATAGGCCAGGCTCTGGGCCAGGGCATCTCAGAGACACTGTCTGATCCACGGGTGGGTGCCCCGGCTCCCACATCTACGAATCATCCTGGAAGTCGACGTGGGCACGCGAGAAGGGAAAACAAGCCATGCCAGTGTGGTGTGGTCTTGTGCACATGAAGGAGGCCCTCGGGCCAAGAGGCTGCCTGCAGGGACTCTGGCTTTAGAGTTGCTCTTATCAGGGTTAGCACCTCCCTGTCCTGCTATGACTGTTGTGTCTCTGCTGTGTTGATCAGGGTGAGCCCGGCAGCCAAGGGGACATGGGGAAGAAAGGAGACCAGGGCGAGATCGGCGAGCCTGGAGCCCCAGGAAGACAGGCAAGCTAGTTTGGGGGCCTCGTGGGCCTGTTTCTTAGTAAAAAGTGTGCAGTGTGTGCTCATGGTTACTGTCTTCTTGCTCCCTAGGGCCTGCCAGGACCCAAAGGGGACCTTGGACTCACTGTGAGTATCTGCGCTCATTCCCAAGGTGGGGTGGCCATGTTGCCTTTACAAAGCCGTGGGCTTACTGTTATGCTTCACCCCCCCCAGCCCCCTTACCACAAATGGCCTATGGGTCCTAACATTACTCTGGAGGCACTGGGAGTCTGGTGTAAATGTGGAAAGGAAGCCCAAATCCTGCGCCTCTAAGAAGTGCCATGGAGGGCAGCTCAGATCCTAACTAGGACAGAGAGACTGGGCTTTGTCCCCGGGCGCTGATGGTGACAGGGTGCTGGGAGCACTTGAAGGCGTTCAGCTTCCTAGAAAGCCCCGATTAGCAATTATCCTTAGGTGAAATAATAAGCTACCAAACTAGGCTTCTGGTTCCCCAGCACCCCAAACCATAGCTGCACCCCAGGTGCATTCTCCCCACCCCTCTCTGCCTGGCTGACCCCTCTCCTCCAGCAGCTATGATCCGTCTCTAGAGGTTCCTCCCTTTCTAAGGAGGTCTGACCCTGTTATCCCTGAAGAGCAGCCTCCTGGTTCCAGGCATGACTGAGGCCTAGCACTCTGGCTGGAACAAGGCAGGGGACTGTTCTCCCACCTTCCAAGGAGCCCGTGGGGGTTGGCAAAGATGTTCCCAGGCATGGCTAAGCAGGGTGCGAGCCTGACCTAGAGAATAGCACGTGGACTACAGTTTGATTGACAGCCACTCAAAGGCCCCTCACCAGGCCCCCCTCCCCTCTGCCCAGCACAGCAGGCCTAGGAACTGTGGAAGCCTGGGGAGGGCGGCAAGGTCACCAGAGGCAATGGGCCTCAGTTGGATGGCGTGAGGACAGTGCCCGAAACTCACGGGCAGGGCTCTGACGGGTTCATGATATGGTGAGATTGCCAGGGGACCCGTGTACATGCACACACAACACAGTATACATATGGACATAACACTGTGCCCATAAGTACAATACAGTGCGATGCACATACAACACGTGTACATGTGGATGCGACAATGCATGTACACACACAACACATTGCACACACATAACATGCATGGACACGTGACACGAGTGCTTGCACATGCATGTGCACAGGCGCTCAGGCCTGTGTTGGTGGTAACTCCAGCTGCCGGCAGAGCTGTGTCTATACCTTTGGAACAAATGATTGTTTTCTCTTTTTTTTTCCTTCCAGAGAGAAGAAATTATCAAACTGCTGATTGAAATATGTGGTAAGATTTGAAATGGGGAATGAAGCAATAACTCGTTTTCCGATATTCACATGAGCAGCTGTTGGTGGAATAGAGCACTGAGCCTGGAGTCAGGAAGACCTGAGTTCAAATCCAGCCTCAGAGAGTTACCAGCTGTGTGACCCTGAGCAAGTCACTTAACCCTCGTGGGCTTCTGTTTGCTCATCTGTAAAATGGAGATAATAATAACACCTGCCTCCCAGGATCGTTGGGAGGGTCAGAGGACAGGAGAGCCCAGTCCTGGGCCTGGCACTTAGTTAACCTCATTTGAATAGCAGCTATTATTATTATTAACAACAGTGTGGATAGATTCCTCCCTAGCCCACAACACTGCCCTAGGGCTAGGCCCAGAGCCTGGGGCTCCCCCTGACAGGTCAGTGATAGACACGCCTGGCAGAAAGTGGCTGGAGGCCCTGGGATTGAGCCCAGCTGAGCCCGCAGGGGTTCCACGACCTGTAGTACGGCATGTATTGGGGGGGTGGATAGGGAGCAGCCTGGGCCTTGCCCCACATCCTTTGTTCTGGGTCCCCCATCCTTACCAACCTGCCCTGTGATACTCATTCACAGCCTCTCTGAGCTGCACCCTCGGGGAGTATCTAGTCGAGGGCCAGAGGCTCAGCCAACGGTGGGGGGTGGGGACACTCCCAGGGCTCTGGGCTGCACCATCAGGCAGCATCCAGTCCAGGGCCAGAGGCTCAGCTAGCCAGGGGGACTGTGGGCTGCACCATTGGGCAATGTCCAGAGCCAGAGGCTTGGCCGGCCGGGGGTGGGGGGCAGCTCTGGGCTCCCAGGGCCAGGGGTCCTGAGGGCTTTCTCTCCCAGCTGCCCAGGAGGCTCACCTATACCATCCTGGTCTTGCAGGCTGTGGGGCCAAGTGTAGGGAGAGTCCCTTGGAGCTGGTGTTCGTGATTGACAGCTCCGAGAGTGTGGGGCCAGAGAACTTCCAACTCATCAAAGACTTTGTCAAGAAGCTCATTGAGCGTGTGGCCATGGAGCACGCCAGTGCCCGCATGGGCCTCATCAACTACAGTCACAAAGTGGAGGTGGTGGCCGACCTTAAGCACTTCTCCGGCAAGGACCGCCTCTGGAGCACCGTGGACGCCATGCCGTACCTGGGGGAAGGCACCTACACGGCTTCCGCGCTACATGTGGCCAACACCATGTTCCAGTCTGCCAGGCCTTCGGTGAGGAAGGTGGCCTTGGTCATCACTGATGGGCAAGCGGACACCCGTGACGAGTTGAACCTGGAGCAGGTGGTGAAGAAGGCCAATGCCTCCAGTGTAGAGGTCTTTGTGATCGGCGTGGTGAAGGAGAATGACCCCAACTTTGAGGTCTTCCGCCTAGAAATGGACCTGATTGCCACAGACCCTGACAGTGAGCATGTCTACCAGATCGATGACTTCCTAACCCTCCCAGGTAAGGGGAGCCTAAGCCTGCACCCCATCTTCTCCCCACTGCCCCAGCCAGGGAGGCATGCCCATGATCCCCAAGGAATTCCCTCCCCAGAAGGGAGTTGGGAAAGCCAGGAGAGAGAGGGCTGGAAGCTCCTTAGGGGAAGGCACTGCTTGGTTCCTGCCTTTGCTGCCCCGGTACCCAGTATGGGGCCTGGTAGACAGTAGGTGCTTAATAAGTGCTTGCCTTGTAGCCATTTTCTAAAGACTCCCAGAGATGGGGAACTCATTACCTCCAAAGGCAGCTGATTCCACTTTGCCTTGAAAGGAGCTGATGTTAGCACCTTGTACCTTCCCCAGAGCTCCTAGCCCTGGCCTGTGTTGCCAAGCAGGACCAGGGCCCTCCCCTACTGGCACAAGGTCCATGCCCAAGGCTGCCAGGCTTGAAGCCTTTCCCTGTGTTTGGCCCTGTAGCTCCTGGTGCTGGCTGCACTCCGGGCCATGCCCTGCGCCTACTTGTCATCTGTGCGGGCACATTGGGAGGTGCCTTGCTTTATCTTAGCTTGGGCCATTGCCAGCCCCAGGAACACTGACAGGGCCCCTCCTCATTCACCCCCAGAGCCTGGTGAGCCAGCAGGGGAAACATGATGCCAGGGCCTCCCTGGAGCGGGCCATGCCATGCCTGCCCAGCAGGGAGTGGGCAGGACTTCCAAAGGACAAGGACTGCCTCAGGCTCTGGGCTCCGGAGACGAGCTGACAAACCCAGTGAGAGTCACAGGTGGCACCAAGGGGCAGGGACTCAGCCACGGTCACACAGCCAGTGTCCCCCTCAAGATTAGGTCTCCTGACTTCCCACCACAGTACACAGCCTTCTACACACCTGGGAGGAAGGGAGGGAAGGAGGAAGAGCCCCAGCGCACAAAAGACCACAAATCCCCTGTGAACTCTGGGGAAGTGGCTGGCCAATGATCCACCGTGCCAGCCACTCATGTCAAACAAAGCATGCCCTGCCCAGCCCCTGAACCAACCATGCCCACAGATGACAGGCTGAGCCGCCCACTCTGGGAGACAAAGCCATACTTCCTAGCTACCTGCCCACGCTAATGTCAGATGGGAGGCTCTCACCTGGATGTCTGCCTGCAAGGTGAGGTCAGGTGAGCTGCCTTCGGGCCATCCTCGGATGTCACCAATGCCCAGACTCTAAGAGGAGGGAATCAAGAAAAATCCACAGCCACAGTCTGTGGCCCGTGGCCTGGGAAGGTCCTGGGAGAATGGACACTCCTTGAGGCCAGGCCTGGGGGGAGCCCAAAAAGAAAGTTCATCTGGGGCCAGATTTGCTCCTAGCTGGGGATGTGGCCTTGGGTAAAGAAGCGCTTTCAACTCTCTGGGCATTGAAAGCCTTCTCAGAGTCTGGTCCTCACAACAACCCTGGGATGTTGGTTATATCTCCATTTTACAGCTGAAAAAATGGAGGCAGACAGGTGAAGTGACTTGTCCAGGGTCACATTGCCAGGAAGTGTCAGAGACTGGATTTGAATTCAGGCCTTCCTGACTCTGAGGCTGGCACTCCATCCACTGAGCTACCAGCTCGGATAGAGGGCTACCTTGTAGGTTTAATATCAAGTGTGTTTTATTCGGGAATCCATGCAGCTGAGGCTGCTTTCAGCCCTATTCCTCACCCCGCCAGGGATCCTGTTTGATGCTATCTTCCCTCAGCAGTGGTCTGAGGCCTGGACCTTCTCCTTTTCCTGGGGCCCCCCATCCCAGCCACACACACATCAAACCCCTCTCGTGGCATCTCCTCTTCCTTGCAGCCCAGTGGTCACTGGTTTGTCCCAGCTTAAGCAATGCCCGGGGTTCCTCACCTTTTGTATGTTGTGGGTCGCTTGGGCAGTCTGGTGAGGCCTACAGACAACCCCTTCTCAAAATCCTTCTTTTTCCTTTTTAGTATTTTATTTTTCCCCTTTACATGTAAAAAACATTTTTCACATTCATTCTTAAAACTTTGAGTTCCAAATTCTCCCCCTTTCTCTCTCATTGAGAAGGCAAACAATTTAATATAGGCTCTACATGTGTAGTCATGCAAAACATTTCTGTAACAGTCATGGTATGAAAGAAAACATAGACCAAAAAAAAAACCCTCAAGAAAAACAAAGGAAGTAAAAAAAAAAAGCGTGCTTCAGTCTGTATTCAGATCCTGTCAGTTCTTTCTCTGGGCATATTTCATCGTAAGTCCTTCAGGATTGTCTTGGGTTGTTGTATTGCTGAGAAGAGCTAAGTCACTCGCAGCACAATATTGCTGTTACTTTGTACACAGTACATGTCACTTTGTATCAGCCCATGCAAGTCTTTCCCATAGTATCCCACCATAAACACGTATCACAACTTGATCAGCCATTCCCCGACTAATGGTCATCCCCTCAGTTTCTAATTCTTTGCCCCCAGAAAAGAGCTGCTATAAATAAAGTCTCATTTTAAATGCATAGAATAAACTACATTGGGTTGCAAAGCAAACCTGTTTTACTGACATAGGGTGAGCAGAATATCTCGTGTCCCTGAGGAAAAGTGTCTTCAAGATCTCATCCCAAACAAAGGCCAGAGACGTGGGAGTCATGGACATTCAGAGCCCACGAGGCTGGGGTGGGGGTTAGCTAGAGCCCTCAGCCACCAGGGCAGGCGTTCCACAAATCCTTCTGGACCAAGGCAGTCTGCTCCTTGGGAAGGAGGCCTTCTTGACTGGCGAGGTCGTTGGGGGACTTCCTCCCTCCCCCTTCACCAGTCTGAGACATGTAGCCTGGAAGGCTGAGGAGGAAGGGGCCAGCCACCTTCAGGGGGTCAGCCTCGTGTCTTAAGTCTCCCATTTCTCTTGGCAGCCCTGGAGGACAAATTGCTCCAAAAAATCTGTGAGGACTTTAACTCTTACCTCGACCAGATTCTGGGCTCCTCAGTTCTTCATTCTGGATTTGGTACTAAGCTAAGAGGAACTGTGGCCACCCCCACAGAGCTAGAGGAGCTGGAGAGCGCCGAGTCGGTAAGTTAGCACCTTCCCAAGTGGAAAGCGTGGGACCAGCCTTCTCGTCTGGTGGAGGACCAGATTCCAGCTCTGCTGCCTCTTCCCTGTGTGACCCTGGGCAAGTCACTTCTTGGCCTCAGTTCCCCCATCTGGGAGAAATGAGTGGGCTGTGCTCCGTGGCTTCTGGGGTGCTGCTGCTAGGTCTATGTAGATTGCAGGTGATGTGGTTTTGTAATTCTACCTTCTTCAGAGGCCAGCCCCTCCCGCTCCCCACTTCCCCTCCACAGTTACCTTCTGTCTGTGTGGAACTCCTTGAAGGCACGGACTGTGGATTTGCCTTTCTTTGCACCCCCGGTACTTAGCATAGTGCCTAGGTGGTCTACTGACTGATTCTGTCGGTGCCTTGAAGCTTAGCTCTGCTGAGGTTATCCTGAGCAGACCTTGAGATGCCAAATGATCACGAGCATTTATTAAGCACCGACTGTGTGCCAGTCCCCATGATAGGTGCTTCCTATAGGAAGGCAAAGCATGACCTGGCCCTGGCCCTCAGGGATCTTCCATTCTACCTAATGCCCAGGTGAATAAAAGCTGGCCCCCAGGCAGCTGGTGCAGCAGAATGTCAGCTGCTTGAGGGGTGGGGTCCTGGGTCTGAGCTGCTCTTTGTGTGCTTGCTTTGAAAAGAGTGACAGCCGTCCATTTCCTCCGATTGTGTGAGTGGTGACTACATTAAATGAGGCAGGGGGTACATTTGTGCAGGGTCACAGTCACACAGCAGCCCAGGGCTGGATACCCGAGGGGGATTCTTGCTCAGGTGCAGGCTGGCTGCCTAGCCTTGGTGAGATGAGCTCACTGGCATCATTCCCAAGCATCCTGACCCTCCTCTTCTCTCCCACCACACTTCCTCTCCACCTCTCATCTCCTGGGCCCTCTGGCTCCCAGACCTCTCTCATGGATGTCTGTCCATCCCCTGCCCCTCTCCCATCTGCCTGTCCTGTGAGAGGCCTTGGAATACAAGTGAGAAAAATGTGCCTGTCCTCAGGAAGCTTTTGCTCTACCAACAAATGTGTGTTGGATCAGAATGGTTCCAATGGGAGCCTCCACGTGCACTGTAAGATGCTCAAAGGACAGGGTGGCTGCTCTCTCTGAGGGATCCCCAGCCACTCCTGCATGGAACAACCTTGCTGGGGCATTGGAGCAAGCCTGGCCCAACGGCTCCTGGGGGGCTCCCACCTGGGTGCCTAAGGCCTCTGGCCAGGATCCTCACAAACTCTTCCTGCTTTTCTCTGTGGGAGCAGAAGCAAGCCCACCATCCAGGTGGTGGGGGTCTCAAGGACTGCTCCCTCCTCAGTGCTGCCTCCTGGTGTCTGTGGCCCCCAGAGACCAAGCTATCCTGGGCAGATGCATCATGAAAGGCAATCAGGGAGTGAGGGTTTGCAAGATGAGCTCCTGGGATGGGAAGTGAGGGTGTCCAGGCTGTTATTTCTGGAACATCTGTGCTTGTTTACTCCTGATGTGATAAGCAGAGACCTGGTGGGGAGCATGAGGGACCCTAGGGAAGACGTGCTAACCCTAACCCTCGTCTCAGACCCTCTGTGCAGAGCAGCCCAGCTCAGGACTATCTGACACGCCTCAATGAGTCCATCCTTCAGAAACCGAGAAACCAGCAAGGGCCACATCCTCTTCTGGCCTGAGTTCTGACCAAAAGGGAGGACATCATGGCAGGGGTGCAAATGATGGAACCTGGGGACAGGGGGAGGGAATTTGGGAGCAAAACTGGGAGGTGACTCACCTGTCCCAGAGGTTTGGGAAAACCGATTTCAGAGGGCTCCAGGAAAGGACGAGCAGGATCTAAAATTCTCATGGAGAAGGAAGTCGGCCAGGAGGAGCACCAAGGGAAAGGACTCTGATGAGCAGAAAGAAGGGGAGTTGTCTAGAAACGTCTAGTTCCTCCAGGCCTGTCCTTGGCACAAGTCCACAGCGCTTGAGCTCTCAATATCGGCCCCGGGCTCCCCAGCTCAACCCCACCTCTCCCTGCTCTGGGGTCATGGGCAAGCCTCCTCTCAGGTGACGTGGGCTTGATGGCTCTCAAATGGCACCTCTGGTGGAGCCAGGTTTCTCAGGAGAACTTGCATGTCTAAGCAAATTTCATATTGGAATGGCAGGGTTTCTTCGCTGAGAGGGGACTTTAGACATCAGTCAGCCAGCCAGTCACTAGCATTCCTTAAGGACCTACTGCATGTCAGGCACTGGGCTAAGTTCTAGGGATACAAAGAAAGGCAAAAACCAGTCCCTGCCCTCAAGGAGCTCACGGTCCAATGAGGAGACAACAGGCAAACACCTATGTACAGACAAGATCAAGAGAGAAGAAAGGGGGAAGAATGGGCAGAGGGAAGGCTCTAACGCTGGGGCAGCCACTGGGGGGTGCTGGGGGGCTTTCTGGTACCTTTGCCACAGCTTGGAGATCAATTCCCCTCCCCCCAAATTTGGGTGGAACTGTCGTTGGCTGCACTGTGCTAATGGAAGGTTTTCTTCAGATAATGAGGATTTTATTGTGATTATACATGTACATACAACATGTATGTGTGTCTGTGCGTTCCCCTATCCTCCTGGGGATCTCAGGCAATCATGGGGCTTAGGGTGGGGCCATTTCTTGTCTTGGGGCTGCTTGGGGAGGTGACTGTCTGGGGCAAATGCCCCACTTTAGGAAAAAAAAGGATCCCAGGTAACTTGGTAAGGAAAGTGAACGAGACATAACAGAGAGACGTGCCAGGTCCATCTGCCCACACAGACAGACAGGTGGGGTCACTTCCTGCATGAAGTCACTGGGGTCAATGCACCAGGGAGGACAGTGGTGTCAATAGCATGGAGCAGTTATGTCCTAGAGAGGTGGCCTCAGGGACTGTTGATGGGTCTAGAATGGCCTGGGGGCAGGACCTTCTCCCCCCCCCCAACCCCCTGCTCTGTCTTAACCAGGCCTCCCCCTTCCATCAGGGATGATGGGTCAGAGTGGCCCAGGTCTGGGCGACCTCCCTCCCCAAGCACAGAGATGCTGCTGCCCTGGCCTGAACCCCAGTTAAGACTCAGGGTGCAAGGGGGAAGGGGCACACCATTGCTGTCCCCTTGGCAGCTGGGGGGGAAGAGACCCTGCTCCTCTCCTTTCCCCCTTCAGCCACGGGGAAGGACTGGCCAGCAGCACTGGCCTGCAGCAAAGCAGTGTGGGGCTGGGCGTCCAGAGCCAGCTGGGACCTGGGGCCGCTGCCAACCAGCTGTGGGGTGGACGCACATCTTCTTATCGTAGAATCACAGTCCTTTAGAGCTGCAAGAGACCCTAGGATAAAGTGGAGTGACTCAGCCAAGATTCCTCAGCCCACTGGGGCAAAGTCTCCTGAGACCTTGTCCTCTTCAGCAGGGCTCTGGACCTCTGGGAAGCTGCTGGATGGCTATGGCTAGGGGAACCAGCTGAAGGGCCTAAAAACCCTTGCAGAGTGAAGGCCCCCAGATACGGGGCATGGGGATGGGCCGAGAGCCTCAAGGCTGAGCGTAGGGGTGTGTGGTCAGTCAGGGTGGACACCCCTGAAGAGGAAGGGCATGGAGTCGCCTGGCAGCCCGCACACCCAGTCCCCACCCACAGCCAGCCATGGGCACATGAGGCCAGGTCTCGTCTTCATGGAGTTTGTGCCATACGTTCTGGGTAATGACATTTGGTGGGGGGATGGTGGGACAGGTGTCCCTGGCTCTCTGGGCCTCTGCTCCCATTTTGGGGGCATGTTTCTTTCAAAGTTCAGTTCACTGAGCTCCCTGCGTGCCCATATCAGCCTTTTAGACGATCCCTGTTTGGAATCATCCTCTTTGTGCCTTGAGAAAGTCATTCTGGGGAGCTTCCCTCTGCCCAGACTTCCCTGGCAGGAACCTAGTGCTTGCCGCACTCCACTTATGTTTCCTCAGAAGTGGCCTCTTCCCAAGTCTTGGGCTCCCCTCTGACGGGGCCCAGCTTCCCTCTTCTCCTTTCTCACAAACCGTGCATGGCACAGGGGCTCCCTGGCAAGGATCCCATTGCTGCGCCTGGAGCTGCCACCTCCTTCCAATTCATGCTGAGAATCAGAGCCAGCAGAAGAAGGCCAACGGTCCCATCGTGGCCGCAGCCTGGAATCCCTGGGCTTGCAGAGGCTCTGTTTCCTCAGTTTCTCTTCCATTTCCTCTGTGTGTCCCAGGGGTCTCTTGTGCAGTAGGTTGTGGCTACATCCTGCTCACCTCCACATGATTCTGGGCCCTGGATTTCTTGACATGAAGAGGTCTTCTTCACAAACGTGCTGCCCTCCCCCCTTCCCAAGCACCTGTCCTATTTCTTTTATGAGGTGCACTCTTCCAGGACCACGTGCTGACCATTTGCCTTGTCCCCCTAGTCTAGGCGATACCTATAAGATTAATCAGGACTTTGGCTTTTTTAGTATCTCTAGCTCACCCCGCCCATTGCCTGCATTTTGTGCGCTCCTACTTAGAATTGCAAGTCCAAAGGCTTCATCACTGGCCCTTCCTTGAAGTGTGTATCTTGTGAGCACCTGCCTGCTTCCAGTGATTAGGTGAGACTCAGTGTGGAGGTAGAGGAAGGGGAGAGCCCAGCAGGGGCTGAGGTTTGGAGCTCTTACTAAGCATTTCATCTACAGTTCTTTTTCCTGATCCATTCATCTCTACGTCACTTTCCTTTACAAGTGTATCCCTCTTCTTCCGCTCCCTAGAGACATAGCCCTTGTAAAGAAGGACCAAAAGAAGAGAGGACAAAAGCAAGTGAGCGCAATTAACCGGTGCGTCCACTGGGTCTGAGCGAGGGCACCATCTTGCACACCATCGTCTGTTGCGCAGAAGGGATTGTCTTCCTGGTTCTGCTGACTTCCTTTTGCATCTGTTCAGAGAAGCCTTCCCAGGCTTGTCCTCGCTCACAGGGCCATAATGTTCTGGCCTGTCTACTACCTCTGCATGGCCCAACCAGTCTCCCTTTGAAGAACATCTACTTGGCTACTGGTCCTTGA
The DNA here is from genome assembly GCF_003287225.1 of Phascolarctos cinereus. Classification (NCBI taxonomy): domain Eukaryota; kingdom Metazoa; phylum Chordata; class Mammalia; order Diprotodontia; family Phascolarctidae; genus Phascolarctos; species Phascolarctos cinereus. The sequence goes on along the minus strand of NW_027555514.1, from coordinate 1,809,893 downwards.
GCATTTTCACTTGTGACAACAGCAGCAGATGGTCACACCCAATGCTCATTTTAAAACACTTTTGAAATGCTAGCATTCTATCAAATGGGGCAGCTAGGTGGCTCAGTAGATAGAGCACAGGGCCCAGAGGAGGAAAACCTGAGTTCAAATCTGGCCTCAGACAGTTATTAGCTATGTGACCCTGGGCAAGTCACTCGACCCTGTTTGTCTCAGTTTCCTGATCTGTAAAATGAGCTCGAGAAGGAAACGGCAAATTACTCCATTATCTTTGCCAAGAAAACCCCATATGGGGCCACAAAGAGTCAGACACAACTGAAAATGACTGACCTACAATAACAACAAATTCCATTAAAAGTACACACAAAATTTTCTGGACCCTACCATCCATGGGGTTTTCTTGGCAAAGATAGGTTTGCCATTTCCTTCTCCAGTGGATTCAGGCAAATTAAGTGACTTGCTCAGGGTCACAAAGTTAGTCAGATCTGAAGCTAGATTTGAACTCAGGTCTTCCTGACTCCAGGCCCAACACTCTATCCATTGAGCTGCCTCTGAGGAGAGATACACCCAGCTCTCCTGCTGAAGCCACATTCTGGAGCCAAAGACTATCTTTCCTGGGTCTTCAGTAGCTCTGACTACCGTGGGGAGAGGAGTGACAGCACTGGACAGTGGCTTCAGGGCTGGGCTAGAAGCAGAAGTGCCAGTTTCTCAGGTCTGGGGCCTGGGGTTTGAGGGGAGGTGACGGTGGTCTGCCTTGCCTGGGACACTTGCCTGCCCTGTTGGTGTTAGCGGTGGTAGGGATGGGTCACATTCCTAGATGATGACTGGAGGGGCCAGGTCTGGAAGCAGAGCTGGTGGTCAAGTGATATGAAGGCTGTCATGGAAGTAGGATTGACAAGTCATAATGACTCTGAAAATGGGGCACAGGGGAGGGAGCTGAGCAAAGGGTCACTCCTGGGCCCTCTCCCTTCTTTCCATCTTGTGCCCTCGAACCCTGTCTTCCTGGGAGGCACTTGGGCTGGAGGCAGGGCTTGGAGAGCTGGCACCTCAGGCTCTGGGGATAGTACCCCCAAGAGGGGTCTCTCCTGTGCCATCTTTGTCCTGCCAGCTGCTATAGTGTGGGGCTGGCCCAGAGACGATGCCTGTAAGTGGTCACTGATTGATGGGGGCAGGAGAGGTGTCAAGGACAGAGGCATTGAAAGCTCCCTGGAGCAGGGAGCATCGGGACTGACTCAGTTTTCCTGTAGCTCAGTCCTCCAGGAGCCCAGGACGAAGGACCCGGCCTTTTCCCGTCCCTCAGGAGTGAAGTCCCTGCTGTGACGACGCCAAGCAACGTGCCTGTGGACCACAGACAGTCAGTCGGCCCCTTGGACGGTGGCGGGACACAGGAGGAGGACGCTAGCACCCGTCAGCCCATTTTTGTTGCGGCCACCCCCAAGACTGCACGCCGAGGTGAGAAGGCTGACTAGTGACGCGCTCCTCCCTTTCCTCATCTATAAAACAAGCAATGATGTCTAGACCTGCTAATGTTCTAAAGTGTCTCAGACTGAATGGGACTGGGAGGGGGAGCAGTGTATTCACCTCTCCTCTCTTAGCGGGTTGAGCAGACCACCATCTTCTGATTTCTCCATGTATGGCCTGGAGTTTGGGTTAGGGCCACGAGGTTAGGACACCTGGCATCTGGTTCCCGGAACCCCAGAATCTCTCCGAGGCCACCCCAGACCAGGCCCCATGTGAACATCGTCCCCAACATAAGGGCATCGAGCCTCTCTTTGAGAACCCCAGGGAGGAGACCCCAACCAGCCCCTTGGGACAGCTCTCATCGTCAGCGAGATTGCCTTGGCCTCCAGGTGTGGGGAGTGAGAGCAACAGAGAAGGAGGTGTTAGGGTCGGTGGAGGACCGGCTCTCGGACCCTTGGGGCGCCGCTTTGCCTCTCCACTTCAGCTTCTTGTCTGTGGGATGATGCAGAACAGGGGCTCCCAGAGAATGGAGCCGGAGGCCCCCTGCCCCATCGCGCAGGAAGGCCAGCACAATATCGTCATCACCGTTGTCATGGCCATTGTTGGGCTATGCCCTGAATCAGGTTCGTTCCTGTCTCCCTGGAGAGGAGCTGCCCCCTAGACTGTCTCACTGGTTCACCTTTGCAAACATTCCCCACCACTACGGGGCGTTTCTTGTCCCGTCCTCCTCCTCCTCTCAAAGCAGGGACTGATGAGGTGTGAGGAGGACTCAGCTGGTCCCAGGCCTCAGACAGACAGCTTAAACACATTAATCTTCCTATGCGCTTTTGGAGCATTAGAGTAGAATTGGAAGCTTCTAGATGAAAGCCTACAAGGCCTATGAGCCCAAGACAGCTATGGAAACAGGAATACTTTTGTCAAAGAGGAAGAAGAGGGTTGGTAGATGTCAAGACAGAGGAGGGAGAAGACAAAAACCCACAGATGAGCTCTGGGAGTCCCTACGCTACAAAAGTGAACCCTCAATTCTGACCCCATAAATAAACCATAGTGGGACGACAGCGGCCTGGACAAGACGGCTAATGTCCCACAGTTGTGTGGACACCTCATTACCCTAACACAGGAAGAAGCTGTCTTTGATAGATTTCCCTCTATAGAGTGTTGCCTCATAGTACTGACTCCCATTTATGTGAAAGGAAAAGCCCGCCCAAGTCTAGAGACTCAGCAGAAGAAACCGAAAATAGATGAGAAGGAGATGAGGGGCCTGTCTCCTGGGAACCTCCTGGAATTGTCCCAAAGGTGCTTCCCCAGACATCACACCCTTTGCATTCGATTGCAGAGAGCTACCTCTATTGGACCCCATTTGATCCCTAACCCTCTCAGACTCTTAACTCTGACCCCAGCCAGATGATACAGTGGACAGAGCGCTTGGGCCTGTAATTAAAAAGACCTGAGCTCAAATCTGGCCTCGGATACTTACTGGCTGTATGACCCCGGGCAAGTCACTCAATCTCTATCTGACTCCATTTCCTCAACTGCAAATGGAGGTAATAATAACACTCCCTCCCAGGGATGTTTTGGGGTTCAGATGAGGTAATACTGTAAAGTGCATAGCACAGTGCCTGACACACAGTAGGTGCTTAATAAATGCTTGTTTCCTGGACCCTAATTCCAAACTAATGCCTTGGCCCTTAGGAAGACTTTAATCAGTGTTTTCTCTGGCTCTATAGTGGTCGAAGGGCTTTCCTTATTCACCCTCTGTGAGGCAGAGCATGTGGATATTGTCATTAATTGGCATTATTTGTGGAGCCATAGAGAAGTGGGGCCACTTACTCAGAATCACACAGCTAGCAAATGAGCACTGGTATCAGATTCGAACCCAGGTCACGCTCCACTTCCTTTTAGTGTGAGCACACCTCACGCACTCATTCTGTGCTCATGTGTGCAGGAAGCCCTCACAGCCCTTGCTAAGTTAACGAAGGGACTGACCCACTTGGGGTCTAGCTTATGCTCCCCAAGTGCCCCATCCTGTGTTCAGCCTTTTAAACCCCCTACTAAGAGCCAAGTCGCTTCCTCCAGCTGTCTTCCAAGAACGACCTGCTTCTATCCCCTGGTCTATAGAGGAAACTCAAAGCTAACTCGCTGCATTTCGGGCCCCCCCAGATCCCCGGTGCCTGGAGGCCCTGAGACCCGGAGACTGTGGGGAGTACGTCGTCCGGTGGTATTACGATAAGGAGGTGGATGCGTGTGCCCGCTTCTGGTACGGCGGCTGCGGAGGCACCAGCAACCGGTTCAACAGTGAACGGGAATGTCGCAAAGCCTGCGTTCAAGGATGAAGGTGAGCGTACCTGGCTCTCTGCCACCCTGCTTCTGCCTAAGACACAGCCAAGCCCAGAGTGGAGCCTGGAGCCCTTGGCCCACTCGCAACCAGGATGGTCTTATCTTGGCCAAGAGGATTCTGGGCCCTGCCCATCCCTGACTCTTGTTTCTCTGCACCCTTCCCCGCTCCAGGGCACCCAATCCCTGGAGCACCCTCCCAGGAGGCAGAAGGAAGAGCGTGTTGCAAGGGTGCTGGATGCCCAAAGTGCCACCGGGGCCACGTGGGTGTTCTGGAAGTGGGACCTCCCCCCCCCCTTGACATTGATAACTGAACTTCCACCGTGGGCTCTCTCTGTTTGTAGTGTCAGGAGCCCAGTCTCCAAAGCCCCAGACTCTCATCAGCTTGTGTGACCCTCAGCAAATCACTAACTTCTTCCTTCCTCAGTTTCCTGTAATGGAAAGTGGGGATAATAATAGCCTCTACCTCCCCAGCTTGTTGTGAGATAATCTGAGATAGGACGCATTGAGAGGCTTAGCCCAGGGCCTGGCACGTGGCAGGCACTTGGCAAGCTTGTCCCCTTCCTTCTTTCCAGCACTCGGCCAGAGAAGGCTTCTCAGGAGTGGTGAGGAGGCTCATGGTGAGGACTTCTGGGAGACGGGCCATTCCCCACACCAGAGGACACTGCATTCATCTTCCTTCCTGCATGCCTGCCTGCTTGCTTCCCTTGACGTCGCCCGCATGCGTGTCTTTCTTGGCACGTGACCACAAGCTAAACGCACATCTGTCTAACCTCCTGAATCTAGGGTCCTAGAAGCCGGGTCCTGGTCCTCCCTCTTCCCCCTCCTACCTCTCACTCCAGCCTGGCATTTTCCCTGCTTACAGAGCAGGGATTATTAGCAGTCAGAATGTGGCCAAGCAGAGACAGCAGGCGGCCGCAGATGGCTGTGGGGTCAAGGGGTTCATATTGAGAAGGTTCCCCTTGGTCAAAAAAGACTAGCTTGGGACAGATTCTATCTTATCTTGACAGGAAAGAAGCCAAGCTCCGAGTGTGTGTGTGTGCGTGCATGTGTGTGTGGTATGTGTGTGTGTGTGTCCATCCTCCAGAGTGCACTGTAAGGGTCAGGTGGGGGTGGGAGTGCTTACTGATGCTCTGTCCCTACAGAACTTTCTGAAGGGGATGCAGGGTGGGGGACATTGGTTTCTCCCCTCCCCCTCCTGCCTCCCTACCCTTAGAGAGTCATGGACTCACTAGCATCACCCGTGGGGACGTTGTTGGAGGTTACAGGATAAGATGAGGCATAACCCTGAAAGACCAACACCCTCTGGATGGGACCACTGGGTTGGGAAGGCAGATGTTTGTTCTCTCTCCCTTTGTCATTAAGATGGAGGTGGAGGAGGGGCGCTAGTTCTGGGCTGTCAGTCACCAGACTGAGGCTGAACGCCGTCACAAGCATCACCCCGTGTGTCGGACTGTCTGTCCCAGCCTCATCTTCCCTCTCTCTGAATTCAGGGGACGCTTCCCCCTGGTCTCTGAACTACAAATCCTGGCTCTGGAGGAAGCAGGGGCGGGCACAGCGCTCTGCCAGCTTCTGGAGCAGACATGTCCCTCCCTAAAAAACAAGGCTGGACATTCTGGCGGGGCGGGGGAGCATTCATTAGACCGATGAGCTCCAGCTTGATCAGAGCAGGATTTTCACTGACCGGGGTGACGGATTCCCATTGGCGATGCTCCTAAATGTCCCGGTTGCTTCGGCTGCTGCTCTGATGGATGTCTGTGTGAGCATTAAATACGTACTCTTTGGCCGCGACTACCACCAGCACCTATGGACTGTCCTCCCTTCTTGTCGCTGTAACCCCGTTGCCTAGCACAGCACAGAGCACTCAGTAGTGCTGAATTCAGTGAAGGGGAGAGCATTTGGAATACTCAAGGGTAGCATTCATCCCACAGAATGGTAACCACGCCGTGGGGTGGCTTCTCCATGAAAGATCAATGGTGGCACCTCAGCCACGCAGGCTGAGATGGCCTGGATGGACAGGTCACAATCTGCCCTGGGGGTCGGAGGGGCTACGCACACTAGGGATCTCACAGATCCATCCGTGCGGGCAGAGCATTGCTTCCTGGCCCTTGGAGCAGGGGCTCAGAGCTCCTTCTCTGGAGCAGTCACCGTGGAAGGAGGGGAGCTCAGCATGGACCACTGCGGGGAAATTCACGGCTAGGAAGGGATCCTAAAGCAAGCCTTGTCCCCACCCTCTTATTTTACAGGTCAGGAAACTGAGGGTCAGAAAGGGGAGCCACCCCCAGAAAGCAATTTCGCCCCTCAAATATCAGCAGTTTGTATTTCATGCAAATCCACATTGTGATCCCTTGGTGGGGTGGTAATGTCCTCACTGGGGACGCTCATTCCAGTGGTGATGATTGCAGCCTCTTGTGCCCCGCTCAGAGGGAAAACAAAGAAGCCGGAAACCAGGATTGTGGTGTGGACATTGTTAGTGGCCTCCATCCTCTGCTCCTAACTTGGCTACAAGGTGGCACCACAGCACATAGAGTGCTGTTCCCAAGTTCCAATGATGCCCAGACACTCCAGGCTGTGTGACCAGGGGCAGGTCACCGCCTTCTCTCAGCTTTAGCTTCCACATCTGTAGAATGGGGCAGTAGGAGCACTGAGCTCCCAAGGTTTTTTGTGAGGATCAAATGAAGTAGCATTATATAAATTCTGGCTACTACTACCAATTATTTTAATAGTAGTGATGCTATCTGCCAGGGGGAGGATTGTCTGGTGATGGACATCTGAGGGAGGGAGCATGGCACAGCACAGTAATGGCAGAAGCAAGGGGACCTAGAAAGTGACAGGGGAGCCAGGGCCCAGAGCCGGCCGGATCACACTTCCTCTCAGTAATGGGAGGTTTTCGCAGTCGGGCCCAGCTGAAGCCACTGATTTCTTAGCCAGGACCACTGTCAGAGCCCCAGGGGCTCGGCCAAGCTGGCTGTAGAGCAAAAGCTCAGGGTCCCTGTTCCTGTGCCTTTCCCACCACGTTACCCTTGTTCTCTGAGACCTGTGCCCCCTGTGTTCTCTTAGGAGCTCGTGTGGTTATCTATTGGTGATTGCAAATGTAGCCACAGCCAGCTTCCTCGTGACTCCCAGCACCGTAGAGGCTGCCCAGAGGATTGCCAGGGCCTTCTGAAGCTGGGTAGCAATAAGCGGGCTCATGGGCTTGAGCCAGCCAAACAGAATGATGAGAGGGCACTGCCGCACTTCTGGGCTGAGTTCTGTAAGAAGCAGAAACTGTCCAGGCCGCCTGCGTGGCAGCCCAGATCTGCGCCATGTACCCCGTCCACGATCAGTCGGGCAGCCTCCAGCTCCTCACGTCCCAATACAATGTCGGGCTCTGTGCCCACAGAGAGGTGCCCATGGTTCTAGGAGGCAGAGAAGGCTAGGCTGAGCAGGGCAGGGTCTGCTTGCTCCCAGGGCTTGCTGAGGTACCCTCCGGTGATTCTCTGATGGGGATTCCCAAGACCCTCTTGGCCAACACTCCCTGGGGTGCCTGAAACAAGGGACTCTGTCATGAAACCCAGCTATCTTTTCCTAGACAAAAACCAGCCCCTCATGGCCTGGGGGCCATGAGCATTATGTACTCCTCAGGATGTGGGCTAATTTCTAGCAAATGGCTGCGCGCTCCAGTGAACTGGACAGTGAGCAGTGGCTCGGACAATCTCGGTCCTTAGAAGTCACAGAACAAGTCGTTATTCAGGGAAAATAAATCTCTTAGCAGCTTCTGAAAAAAGCAAGAGAGAATCCAACGGTTTGAATGGAGAAATAATACACTTCACTCAAAATCTGACCACCTAAAAATGCACTTCAAGAGCTCATCTGGCCTGCTCCCCCCTGCTAAGCAGGTTCACAATCAGTCAGAGTGGCGATCAGAAATTAGGCAAAGCCACATGAGTCCACCTCTAATGAGGATCAATCACTCAGGATAAATGCCAATCTTCCTGCCCAGAGAGTCCTCTCCATCACACCGGGTGGGGAGTGGAGCCAAAAGGGCCTTTGGAAGGCCCTGTCCCGGGCTCATAGGAGTAAACCTTAGGGCCCCAAAATTCTTCAGGAAAACCCCCAACAGAACAATCCCTGCCCCAGGCAGAGGAGAGGGCATATACACACCGCTAAAGAGACAGTGATGCTGATGGTGACTGCAGCACTCATTGCCTCCCAGGCACTGGGCAAAGCGCTTTAGAAATGTTATTTCAGGGGCAGCTAGGTGGTGCAGGGGATAGAGCACCAGCCCTGGAATCAGGAGGACCTGAATTCCAATCTGACTTCAGACACATAACACTTACCAGCTGTGTGACCCTGAGCAAGTCACTTAACCCCATTGCCTAGCCCCCCTCCAAAAAAAATGTTACTTCATTTGGTCCTCACAAGAAGTGAGGCACTATTTTCATCTCCATTTTATGGTGGAGGAAACTGAGGCAAACAGAGGTTGGGTAATCTGCCCAGCTAGCAAGTCTCTAACGTCAGGTTAGAACTCTGGTCTTAATGCCGGTGATTCCAAGAGGCAGGGAGTAAACCTCCAAAGGGACAAGTGGAGGGCAGTGATCAGAGCAATCTTCATGTGGATGCGACAGCTGCATGCTGAAGGAAGAGGGGTGTTCCAAGAAGCAGAGAAGAGGAGATATATGGATATAGATGTTGGGTGGGGGGAAGAAGGGGAGGGGAAGGAGAGGAGGGGGAGAGGAGATGAGGGAGAGGAGGAAAGGTGAGGAAAAGGTGAGGAAAGGAGGGGTGGGAAGGGGGAGGAAAGGGATGGGAGGGGAGGGATAGGAAGGGAGGGGAAAGGGATGGGAGGGGAGGGGAGGGAGAGGAGAAGAGGGAAAGGGATGGGAGAGGAGGGGAGGGAGAGAAGGGAAGGGGAGGGAGAGGAGGGGAGGGAAGGGGAGGGAAAGGGAAAGGAAGGAGGGGTGGGAAGGGAGGGAAAAGGGATGGGAGGGGAGGGGAGGGGAAAGGAATGTCCTAGGACAGAGGTGGGCACAGGGAGGGGTCAGCTAGAAGGAGCAGACAGACAGGCGGGAGGAGAGCCACATCTGTTCAGCTGCAGGACCCCAAGGAGGAACCAAAAATTCAGGAAAGGGACAGAATTGTGGCGCTGAAAGCTGAGAGAAGCCTGGTAGAAAGAAGGCTGAGAAGGAGCCTGGAGCCAGCCATTGGGTCACCTTGGAGGGAGCGCTTTGATTAGGAGGGAGTGAGCTTGTGATGTCCAAAGCGAGACCTCAGAGCCATGCTGGGGCTAATGTCCGGGGCAGCGACAGGGACACTGGAGAGAGTGCTTGGGCCTGGAGTCAGGAAGACCTGAGTTCAAACACCACCTCAGACACTTAGTAACTGTATTACCCTGGGCAAGTCACTTAACCTCTGTCTGCCTCGGTTTCCTCATCAGTAAAGTGAGCTGGAAAAGGAAGTGGCAAACCAGCCTCAGTATCTTTGCCAAGAAAACTGTTTCCATGGGCGGCAGCAGCATGTTCTGGTCCACAGGGTCACAAAGAGTGGGATGCAACTGAATGAGTGAGCAACAGGCTGATGTCCATAAGGTTCAGTGGGCTGTGACCTCTGGGGGGCCATAAATGGAGAGCAAAGGGAGCCTCCGCACTGGGTAGGACCACCCTGGAAGGACCAGCAGCCTGGAGAGTCTTTAGGGGCCCTGCCTGCCTCAACACAAGCCCCCAGTGGATTCTCCCATCCAGTGGAGCTCCCCTCCCAATGGCTCTCTCTTCTCCAAGGAATCTCCCCTCCCATTCCAGATCTTGTCTAATGACTCTTCAGCAGCACACCATGTAACTCCATCCCAGGTGAAGTCCCTTGCTTTTCATATACTCTGGCCCCTAGGTCCTCTCCCTCCTGCCTCCCCCAATCCCCACTCCAAAATCTTCACGTGAAGCCAGTCGGAGCAGTTAGATCACATCTGAATGAGTCTGGAGCTCATTTTGCCCATTCCACAGCTAAAGCTCCATCCTATTCATTTAGGCCTTTCCCAAGGGGTCTGGCTTGCTTATGTGGAGGAGGCCTAGCTTGGATTAGCAGAGGGGCAAGTATAGGGATGGTTGGGGGGTAGGGCAAGGGGAGCCCTCCAAGCAGATGACGAGGAAGCTGCCTCTGGGAGAAGAAGAATGGGTAGGATGTGGCTGGGCTGGGGAGAAGTCACCCCGAGGGAGAGAAGGCCCAGGGATCCCTGCTCCAGCGCCTCATCCCACATAGCTGACTTTCATGGAAACAATATGAGACTAGGCACAGTGATGCCTGGAGAAAGGTTCTAGCTCCCATTCTGGCAGTGTAGTCAATGCCACCTGATCTCGTGACCGTGGGGGAGAGGGAGAAGTGGGGTGGGCACGATGAGGGACACAGTAGGGGAAGATTGCCAGGTGGAAGTTATACTCCCAACACCAGGATGTAATGAGAACTTGGTGGAGAGAGTTAGTGGCTACCAGAAAAAGAGGAAAACCCTTCCAAAGACTATTGCCCTGAAGCAAAGCCCAGGTCACTCCACCTTAGTTGTGGTCTTAAAGTTGCCTGACTTACCTAGCACCATTGGGCTATTGAATCCACGCTTTCCTGACTGTGCCCAAGATGGCAGGACAGAGGAAGCTTTACAGTTGAGCTCTCCTCACTCCTCTCCAAACAGCTCTAAAATAGCCCTTCAAGTTGAACTCTGGAGCAGCAGGGTGAGAGACGTTCCAGCCTAAGACAGCTTAGAGGAGAGGTCCTGGACACTGAGGGACACCGAGGTGGCGCCTGCCTGGAGCACACACAGTAGCCACACCCGTGATGGGGCTTGGGGCACAGATGGAAGTAGCAGCTAGCTTGGAAGCCCTCAGCCCAGAGGCGGTAAGGGGATTGGAAAACTGGTCAGAAAGAGGTTGCAGTGGAAACAATGAACAGCTTTTAACAACTTTAGCAATGTTGCCGGATATAAAATAAACCCATCTGAGTCATCAGCATTTTCACCTATTAGCAACAAAACCCAACAGGAAGAGATTGAAGGAGAAACCCCACTTTAAAGTAACTGCAGACCACATTAGGTACTGGAGAGTGTTTTTGCCTAAACTCAGGAATTATATGAGCACAATGACCATTTTTTGTATAAATAAAGACAGATCTAAACAATTAGATAAATATCAATTGCTCATGGGTAGGCTGAGCGAATATAATAATGCCAATTCTACCTAAATTAATTTACTTATTCAGTGCCATACCAATCAAACTAGCAAAGAATCACTTTATAGAGCTAGAAAAAATAAAAACAGCATCTCATCTGGAAGAATAAAAGATCAACAATATCAAGGGAATCAATGCAAAAAAAAAACCACGAAGGAAAGCAGCCTGGCAGTACCAGGTTTAAAACTATGCTACATAGCAATGATCGTCAAAATAATCTGATCCTGGCTAAGAGACAGAGGGGGGATCAGTGCAATAGATCAGGTACACAGTATACAGCAGGAAATGACCACGGTAGTCTAGTGTTTGATAAACCCAAAGAGCCAGTCTTTTGGAGTAAGAACTCACCTTTTGACAAAAATTGCTGGGAAAATTGGAAAGCAATCTGGCAGAAACTAGGCCTAGAACAACATCTCACACCATATATCAGGATAAAGTCAAAATGGATACATAATTTGGACATAAAAAGTGATAAGTAAATTAGGGGAGCATGGAAAAATGTGGATAAAGGAAGAGCTTGTGACCAAACAAGAGACAGAATCATGTGAAGGGTAAGGCAGAATTTTGATTACGTGAAATTAAAAAGGGTTTGCACAGACAAAACCAGCGCAGCCAAAATTAGAAGGAAAGTAGGAAATGGGGGGGGGGTTTAGAGCAATTTTCTCTGATAAAAGCTTTATTTCTAAAACATAGGGAGAACTGAGTCATACATATAAAAATTGGAGCCAATTCACAGTTGATAAATGGGCAAAGGTATGAACCAGCAGTTTTTCAAAAGAAGAAATCAATGCTATCAATGGTCACATTAAAAAATGCTCTAAATCACTATTGATTAGAGAAATACAAATTAAAATAACTGTGAGGCATCCCCTCATGCCTATCAAATTGGTTAACATGACAGAAAAGAAAAATGACAAACGCTGGAGGAAATGTGGAAAAATAAGGACACCGCATTATTGGTGGAGTTGTGAACTGATGCGACCATTCTGGAGAGCAATTTGGAACTACACTCAAAGGGCTATGAAACTGTTAAGTACTCCTTTGACGAGGCAGCACCACCACTAGGTCTGTATCCCAAAGAGATCAAAGAAAAGGGAAAATGACTTATTTGTACAAAAATATTTTATAGCAGTTCCCCTTGTGGCGGTAAAGAATTAGAAAATGAGAGGATGTCCATCAATGGGGGAATGGCTGGACAAGTTGTGCTACATAACTGTGATGGAATACCATTGTGTTATAAGAAATGAGCAGGCAGGCTTCAGAAAAACCTGGCTAGACTCAGATGAACCGATTGCAGAGTGAAGTGAGCAGAACCAGGAGAACATCGTACACAGTGACAGCCACTTTGTGCAGTGATCAGCTGTGAAAACCTAGTGCTCTGATGAGTACAATGACCCAAGACAGTTCTGAAGGGCCCACTGAGGCTCTGTACCTCCAGAGAGAGAACTGAGGAGCCCCGCGTGCAGCTGAAGCCGACTTTGTTCGCTTCCTGTGTTTCCCTTGCTTTTTTGTTTGTTTTTGCCACACAGCTAATGTGGAAGTGTTTTGCATGACTTCCTATAGGCAGTTTACATCGTATTGCTTGCCTTCTCAATGAGTGGGGGAGAGGCTGCAGGGAGAGAGAGAATTTGGAACTCTAAAAAAAGAATTAAAAATAAATAAAAATGAAAACTTTGAAGCTAAAACATCCATCCTTCTAGCCATTATGCCACACTGCCTCTCATGCTAGCCCCTGATAATTGGACTATAGACCGAACTGTTCGCGTTTCAATAGGACAGATCATTATGACTGGGTTCATTTTAGTTTCATGAATTGATTTGACTCAGGGGTTGGGTGTGCTCCACCCTGCTGAACACTGGCAATTGAAAACACTTAGTCATCAACTTAATTTAGCCAGTACTTGACTGGAGCCACTGAAATTTAAGGAAAACATCCTTTAAGAGGAAGAGGGACAACAGGAGACACGGGGTCCCCTGTGGGCAGAAAGGGCCAGCGGCCAGGGCTCTGGGGCCACAGGGGCAGCCTGGTGCTCTGTCTCCTGGTCTGGCCCTCCCTCCCTCTCCTGCACAAAGTGGGTCCTGCCTGGGGTCCTGCTTGTGGGAGCTCTCTTTGACACCCTGCCCCCACTGTGTGTCTGCACCCTTAGCCCTCTTCTCTTTCTCCTCTCCCCGTCTCCCTTGTCTCCCTCAGCCACTTCAATCAGCTGCAGGGGACTCTGGTCTCGCTCTCTCAAGCCCCAGGCCCACACTCAGCAGCTGGCAGAATCTTTCCTGAGATTGCCCCATCTGTGCTCTAATCTCCACGTGGTGGAAAGCGGACTCATCCGGACACCTTCCCCACTAAACCTGTTTTTCTTGTCTTTCCCCACTTCTGCCGATGGTGGCTGCCATCTCTCTTTCCATCAGCTGGGCCTAATCCCTTATGGCATCTGTGCCCCTGGGATGTGGTCCCTCCTCACTCCCTGGCTGAGGAGTCAGAGAGAAGACAACAGAGGTACTGGTGGACAAGGCCCCTTCAGCCGTGTCCCCTGCTCCTTTGCTATGCCGGCCGGAGGGGCCATGGAGCTGCTGTGGCAAAAGCCCTGCTCTGGGGCCTTCTCCACACACAGGCCTTTCTGCCCATTGAGTCTCCCAGCCACAGCCTGAGCTGTCATTATCCAGGGAAAGAAAGGTCTGGGTCCCGTGTGCCTCTCGACCCAACCTCTGAGGCACCTTTAAGGCCAGCAGTGACTTGGGACCAGGTGGGACCCAGCAGGGTGGTAGAGGCCCTGTCTGAGGCTTCTGCTCTCCCTGCCTGGCCTCTGACTCTGTGCAGGGAGGGCACAAGGCCCCTGGGAAGGGGCCTCACTCCATCTCAAGAAGTTGAGCCCAAAAGCACAGCCTGAGGTTTAAACGCTGATCCCTGGAGAGTCTGATATACCTCGTTAGGCTCATGGCTTTCCTTTCCAGAAGGATGCTCAGATGAGGCCTTCTTTCTGTGAAGGGAAATCTCTCCTGCTCGTGGGATGATTCTGTGGGCTGGTTTAGTTCTGGGGCAGCCTGGCCCTCTTCGCTGCCACCCCAGGGTTCAAGTCTGCTTCGGGGGCTGCTCTGGGGACTGGTGGGGTCAGCCCACCTGGAGAAAGTCTTGCCACGCTCTGGGGAGCTCTGGGGGAGAGCTCTGGTCCCCCTAGACATTGTGGACTCAATCCTAATGGCTCTTGAGAGATGGGAGCTCAGGTGTCCTGATCCCCACTTTACAGGTGAGCAAAGCCAGGCAAAGTCCCACAGCCAGGAGGGGCCACAGGGAGGATGGGCCCCCAGGTCTTCTGGACTCTGGGCAGAGCTAAGCTCTGCAGCCTCTACCCACCACTGGCAGGCTGTATCATGCCCGGTAAGCAGGTGTGGGCTCTTCACTGATTGATGACTCGGGCCATGCCCTCTGTGCCTGGCATCAGTCACGGGGTTTATTAGACACTGCTATGAGAGGAGACCATGCCAAGGAGCCGGGCCTGACCAGCCTGTGGGGGCTCGGGGCAGAAACTGACTCTCCCTTGGCCCTCCCATACAAGCGACCGTGGCTGTCATGTAAGAAGTTGTCCCACACTTCAATTCTTCTTCCTGATAGCTCAGTATATCTGGTGCCCTTCTCTCTGAATGCAGATGGATTCAGGCCAGCAGAGGTTAAGTGGCCAGCCCAGGGCCACACAAATCCTGTCTGAGGCAGGCTTTGAGGTCAGATCTCCCACCACTCTCTCCTCTATCACCTTGCATTTTGTTCATGGGACTTCCCTTCAGTCACCAGTCACCTGGCACATCTACTCAGTGTCTAAGCTTGAAGGCAGAGGCCAGAACTGAGGGATGGAGGCGGTTGTAACGGGAAGTGTGGGAAACACTCCCTTTTCTCCTCCAGGCTGGTTCAGAGGAGCTCAGGGAGCATGGGGTACACACCTGCTGCCTCGCAGGGCCTCCCTGCTAGGGAAGCTGGCCCAGTGGGCACCCATATCTCTCTGCTGAAAGATGCCACGGGATGGCAATTAGGATATGCACAGGCTAATGCCTCCCTGCAAATTGTCTGGGCTCTGAGTCATCCAGCCTTTTGTGGGATTCGCTAATCCCCAGCTCATGGACGGAAAAGCCAGGCTAGAAGAAGGCACAGGCAGCTGCTCGATATCCAGTTGGGGCGGGGGGCACGACACAGAGAGCTCGGGCCCTGAGCCTAGGGGAGGGGGCCATGTCGGTCTGGCTTTGTCCCCAGTGGCTGCCTCTACCACTAGGGCTCTGCCACTGTTCCAGGGAGAGAGAGTCCTTGTGTCCAGGCTGCTGTGCTAGAAGGTGTGGAGGGTGTCCAGGTGAGGTCTCAGGGAGCAGATGAGTCGGCCAGGTGGGCACCAACCCAGAATAAGGCTGGGCCTTGATGCAGTGAGATGGAGGGGGAGGGAGTGGGGTGAGCAAGGGTAGAGAAAGGTGCCTAGGGAGAGGGAGGAGACCAGAAAGGAGGGTGCAGGGTTGGGGGGATGACCTGAGCTGGCCACTCGGGGAGAGATGAGGGAGATGGTCAAGGGAAGAGAAATGGGGTGGGGAACAGTGAGAGGGGAGGGAGAGAAGAAGGAGGTGAGCAGCTCCAGCCTTAGCCACCAAGACCCTCCTCCACAGCAGCCCCTGCCATCAGCAGACCCTTGAGACCTCAGGCAGAGTCTGGGCAGCCTTTGGACCCCACGGGGCGACCCAACAGGTCTGGCCCTCACTGAGCCGGCCTGGCTCTCCTGATTCCATAGTTCTCATGAGCAGCTCAGCTGGGAGTGGGTGGGAGAAGGGGACCTGGGCTGGGGGCTGCTGGTAGACACAGCTTGGGAGCTCCACCCACGTGTGGGAGGGCTACAGCCTCCCCAATCATGTCCATAGAGCTTTAGCCACAGGATCTCAATTCATAAAATCCCAGAACTGGAAGAGACCCCTGCGGCCTCCCCTGGAGTGAGGTCAGTCTGTCACATCTTGCTAGCCCGACTTTGCAGATAAGACCACTGAGGCTCACGGGGTCACTAACCAAATGGTGACTGTACAGCACCCACGGTGGGCTTTGAGCTGGGGTCTCTCCACCCGCAAGGCTTGTGTTCTGTGCGCCTGCTTGGGCCTCTAAGGATGGAGTCTCAGCACAGAGCTGGCCAGAGGGGAGGAGTCTCCAGGAGAGATTGGGCGTGAAGGATGCCTGAGTCTTAGGGCTGGGCAGGCCCTAACTCTAACTCATGAAGAAAGAGCCCCCAGAACATCCTTCGAGGAAGAGGTGGGTGGATGGAGCCGAGAGGCAGTGACAGTGGTGGGTGGAGGGGCTGACCTGCAAGGACACTGGAGAGGAGGTCCAGGGGTGAGGGCAGCAGCAGGAACAGGAGCCAGATCTGAGCTGTCTTTGTGGCTGGAGTCCTCCAGCTAGCCCAGCCCAACCCTGATGTGAGGGACAAGGCCATGCCCCCAAAATGGGGAGAGGCGGGGCGAGCCCCTCCTGAGGGTCCTAATGTAGCGCTCCGTGAGACCTGGCTCCCTGGAGATCTCATGTGGTCAGTCCTGTCCTTGGGAGCCCAGCCCAGCATGGAGGAAGGGAAGGAAGCCTTATTAGGCACCTACTAGGTGCAAGTCACTGCTAAGTGCTGCACCAATATTCTCTTATTTGACCCTTCCAACAACCCTGCAGCATCTGTGGCTGCTGCTATTACCCCATTGTACGGAGGAGGAAACTGAGGTAGTGGTAAAATGACGTGCCTAGGGTCACAGGCTGGTAGGCGGCTGAGGTCGGATTTGAACTCAAGTCTTCCTGACTCCAGGCCCAGAGAGACAAGTCCTGGCTCGAAGCGAGGCACCTCCAGCTCCAAGGCCACAGCGCCTGACCTCCCACCAGAATCCCACCAAAGCCCAACATCCGCTGGCCCGGGAGACTGTCAATGGCGAGAAGATTAGCGCCTCCTGGTCATTGCCAAGGCCGATTGATCGAGGGAAGGGGACCCTTCTGGGTTAGGCTGAGGTGGCTGGAGCCCCAGGGAGAGATTCCAGGCCCAAGAAAGGGTCCAAGGATGGGGGTAAGCAGCCCAAGGAAGGCCCGGCCCCCAGAAGTCCCTACTGCAAGGGCAGCTCACTGGCAGCCTGGGGAGGAGCAGGCCTCATGGGCTCCATTTTCCAGGTGAGGAAACTCAGGCTGAAAGAGGAAGTGGCTTGAGGCTTGGATGGGGTTCTGCAGTCTCCCCCAGACTCATCCCACAAGCCCCGTGAGTGTGTGTGTGTGTTGGGGCGGGGGTGTCCTGGCCTTGGATAAGACGCAGTCAGAAGGGCTGGCTCCAAGCTGGCCGGGGAAGGCGGGCTCACCAACGCCCACACTTGGGGAAGGCCCAGCAGGTGCCTCTTGCACCTGCCCCACCCCGCTGGCCCGGCAGGAAGGGGAGGGGAGGGGAAGGGGACTGTGTGGGTGGCCTCTCCACCTGGGGGAGAGCTGAGTGCCTCCTCATGACTCACCTCATTTCCTTCCACCTCACATTCCAGGCTGTGAACTAGGGAGAAATAAAATTAGCTGGCCATTGCCTGTCTCACAGACCCCCAGGAGGTGTTGGGCTCTCGCTCTGGAGCTGCAGATGCCCACAAGCGGCCCTGGGGCTAGGAAGCATTCCAAGCTTTCTAACTGCATGGCCTTGGGCAGCTTGCAGTCCCTTAATTCCAGGGGCCTCCATCGCTCATCTGTACAATGGGATGTTTCTCCTGGCTGAAAACCTTACTCAGGAGTCTCGGAAAGGGCCCCCAAGCCTGGTCGGAGCTTGGGGTCAGCACTGGCTTCTGCTCTCCACGTTGGGGTTTGCTGGCAGCTGAGCTTTGGGGTAGCTGGGGATCCGCAAAACTGGCACCTCCAGCTTTGAGCATTTCTGTCTCTCTGCTTCTCTGATGACCAGGAAGTGCATAGTGGAACCAGGAAAGAGAGAGCGTGTCCCAGGCCCCGCTGTGGCGGCTTCCCAGGAGCCGATCCCCACACCACGGTGTCCAGGTTCTAGTCCCCACACTGGACGTCCCTTCCTCACTCTTGACCTTTTCACCGGGGCCCCTCATTGCAGGCAGATGTCAGCCTGGAAGAGAGGAGGCTGAGGAGGTCCCACTGCTGAGTGTGCCGACTGTAAAATGAACTACTGGCCAGTCACCGTCTGAGCCAAGAAGGCGGCGCCTAGCTCACCAGGGATGGGAAGGGCAGCACCAGAAACAGAGGGCAAATTTAGCCCTTTAGACAAGAGCCTGAGGTCTTCACTCTGGCCTCCAAGCCTCTGTCCCCTAACATGCCTCTGATTTTCTCCTTCACACATTGGTGAGGTGGGTGATGAGTGGGCAATCATGAGAGGGAAGGGAACTGAGTCTTTGGCATCTGAGGTTCAGAGGAAGGAGCTTGAGCAGGAGCAGGAGACTGAGGCTAGAGGAGTGCCACACTTAACATATCTATCCAGGTTCCAGGTCCCGTGGACAACCTCCTTTCCCACCCCCACAGCCAGTGCTCTACTTTGGGTCCCCATCCAGAAGAAGCATCATTCTGGATCACTGCTCCATCTTCTGTCTCCTGCCTCTTCCGAGTTCACTGACTCCAGTGAACTCTTTGGCTTAACCTTTGCATGACATGCCCTGCCCCATCTCCACTTCTTGATGTGATTATTCTGTTAATTGTCCTTAATTATAAGTCTTCATTGAAACACTCCCTCTACCCACTAAAAAATCCTGTGCTAGTTGTATCAAGGCAGGTCAATGGGAACTACTACAACTGTGGTTGTGCAACTAGGACAGAAATGAATGGATTTCTCTTTTGTTTTCCTGAGAACTCGTGTACCACAAAAAAGTGTGTTGAAATGGTGGGGTAATATGGGGTCATCTGAGCTAACTTTGGTGCAGAGACACTGTTGCCCCGAGCCTGCCCTCACCAAGAGATGCCCTTAGTAGGGACCAACAGTATTGTGTCAGGAGCTCCCGAGTTCCAGGCTCCTCTGACTGGTAGATGGGAGACCACAGCTAGAGCAGGTGAGAGGCTGGGAGATTCTTGTTTGAAGAACAGAAAACCAGCCTCTCAGGATGACTTTTAGAAGAGTAAAACCTGCCAGGGCCAGACACTGTGTGTGTGTGTGTGTGTGTGTGTGTGTGTGTGTGTGTGTGCCAAGCTCCTGGGAAAGCAGTGCCAGGCACCTGAGCTAGGAGGTGAAATAGCCAGGAAAATGTAGTTCTAATGGCTGAGCCAAAGCCCTTTGTGCCAGTCCAGCCCAGGAGCCTGTGGCAGGCTTGCCTTCTTAGTAGCCAGGGGATGTATGAGCTCTATCCTACAGCTGAAGCTAAAGCCAAGAGCTCCTCGTGGCCCAGTGCCCAGGTCTCAGATCTCATCCTCACCACCACGAAAGGAA
This sequence comes from Phascolarctos cinereus, assembly GCF_003287225.1. NCBI lineage: Eukaryota > Metazoa > Chordata > Mammalia > Diprotodontia > Phascolarctidae > Phascolarctos > Phascolarctos cinereus. The sequence continues at coordinate 1,790,529 of NW_027555514.1, read as the reverse complement.
CCCAAAGCAAAAAGATAAAAGCAGCATCAGGAAGGAGTTCAATAGGATAAGAGCAGGAATTTCCCTGCCAGCTCTAAATCCTAGATCCAAGAGGATTTTCATATCTTGGATTTGGGAAAGGAACCTTAGGGATCATCTCCAACCTTGTTGCTTTACATATGAGGAAACTGAGGCCTGAAGGGCCTGTGGCTTGGCAGAGCTGGGATCTGAATCCCTGTTCCTGGCCTCAAAGTCCAGGGCCCTTTCCACCACCCCCTCCACCACCATCTGGCATCTCCTGATGGACGGAGTGCCCAGGTCCTGGGAGAACCCCTAGAATGTGCCCTAGGATGGCGCTCTCCTCAGTGAAAGCTGTCTGGACCATCAGAACCATCCTGCATTAGTGTGGCTCCTCCTGAATGCTGTGTCTGATGGGATGTGGGTATGTCCTGGGAATCTGTGAGCCTGGGACTGGCCTTTGAGGGGCCTTGCTGGGCTGGCATCTGGAGGGGTGGTTCTGGCTCTCTCAGGCAGGATGTTGGACATGAGGTGGCTGGACTAGAGGATAGCCATGTAACTTTGTAGGATCCTTGAGGAAGGGCCTTCTGCATCAGCAAAGAATGGCTCACTGAGGGTCATTGTATATCTAGCATCAGTTTAATTTCGCCATCTCCCTGTTCACCAACAATTGCTTGTCTGTGTGGGCAGGACCACCCTGGGCAAACAGGGAAGTCCGTACCACTGACTGCTTCCCCCCTGCCCAGGTGGCTGGTGCTTGCTGCTGCCTCTAACTCTCCTGGGACCCTCCTTAGAGGCCCCTCCCTAGTCCTGGCCTCCCAGGTCACATCCTTCCAGTCCCCTCTTCCCCCAGCCCACATCAGCCCTTTCCCGCCTGGGATCTTCTCCCCACCATGCCCCCACCACCTTGACCAATGAGAAAAAGATCTTAGCATCCCAATCACAGACTTTCAGGCTCCGTAGCCCTTGAGGATCATACTGTGGAGTGGAAAACCCCAGGATACCAGCATACAGCAAGTGCTTAACAAATGCTTATTAGCTAGCCAGTTGTTTTTATGCAGCCCCGGGTGGTACCTGGAGAAAGTGTCCCGCCACATTCCCCTATGACTGCCTTGAAGCTTCCTGGGCTCCCAGGGAGCTCCAAACCTTGGCCCTCTCCCCCCGCAGCCTGATGTTTGGGCTGGCCTTGGCAACACTGGGGAAGTGGACGCCCAGAGTGCAGATGGACACATCCCCATAGGCATTGCTGCTCATGTGTGTCCATGCTCAAGGACATGCTGAGTCGTCCTCACAGACACACGTGCCAAGGCCTGACTTCCTTCCCCACCTTGGACAGGAGGGGAACTCCTGTTCCTGTCCTGGGATGAGCATTTGGAGACTAGGATGCGTGGAAGAGAGATTCAGAGCAAGGGGCCATTCAAACACTCCCTTATTCTACAGACAGGGAAACTGAGGCCCAGAAAGGGGAAGGAATTTGCCCAGCAAGGCCGGGGTAGAGTCAGAATTCAAATCCAGAACTTGGAGTGCCAAAGCCAGCACAGTCTGCTGCAGCTCCTGCAGCACAAAGGCCCAGGGTCCCAGGAACCAAAGGCCCTCCAGAGCCCCCAGCTGTTGGTGGCTGGGGCAGTCACAGCTCTGGTGTCCTGGCTGGGGGGGGGGGGGCAGCCAGGGAGTGTCTGGAAATGACAAAGATGTGATATCTAAGGATGATGCCCTTCACTTACACACATGCATATAAATATGCACCAGGCATACATACATACACCCACACACATGCATTAGCTCATGCATTCATTCATACGCACATGTGTGCACACATCTATGTGTACATCCATGTAGTCATACAGCCATACATGCATATACTCATACATATATACACATACATTCACATCCACGCATGCTCATTCATACATCCATATATGCATATATCCACACATGCATACATTCATGATGCACATTCACACATAATATGCATGCATTCCTACAGCTGTACATGTATACATAATACACCCATGACACATGCATATATTCACACATGTATACACACGTTCACACACAATGCATTCACATGCATTCATTCACACATACACATGCACATTTGTATGTACATAATTCTCACACACATCATTCATACAACACACATGCATTTATACATTTACACCTACATTCATACATACATGTAGAGCTTCCTACACATGAAAAGAATGCTCCCCCGCCCACCCCCACATACATACTTGCTTGTCCTTGGCTGGACTTTTCTGAAGTGATGGCCTGCCCACACCTGCACAGTCCTTCCCATCCCGAAGCAGATGCAGCTGCTCTTAGCCCTGCACCAGATCTGTGCTGCCTACAGCTTTGGGGGGGGGGGCTCTTCCAGGACTATGCCCCCTACAAAGCATCGGTGGGCACAGGGAGGCCATGGTGTGAGGAGGCAGGGACTTGTGGGGTGGGGTCCGATACGTGAGTGTGCTCTTCTTGTGGGAGGTCTCTTGTGAGGGCACACATCACATATGCTGATCAGGACCCAGCAAAGAGCAGCCGGCTTCAGCCCTAATTCTGCCCCTCCCCTCCCACCATACCCATTATCCCAGGAGAGGGACAGTTGGTTCACAGCTACTTCCTGAGGCTGACTTCCTCATGTGGCCAAATACCTGAAGGGAGGGGGCTGCCATACTCACGTGACTGACCTTACAAGGTAACCTTTTCACAAGTCAGGAAACTGAGTCACAAGAGAGTTTAAATGACTTGACCCAGGTTAATATCTAACCAGGATAACTGGGAGGAATAATTAGAGCCCTGCAGTGGGCCCTCCCTCTATAAAAGTAATTAGAACCTGCTTATAAAATCAGTGGGGGGCAGGGCCATGAGTGGCTGGGTTCACGGCCAGAGGCAGAAGAATCCCTTCATCTTCACAGAAAGAGGGAGCAGCAACTGAGGGCAGACATAACAGAAATCAGGCATTATAGGAGCCCTAGCTGAGGAAACAGAATGAAGTGACTGCACCCCTGCAGGACAGCAGACCCACAAACACGGGGAAAGGGTGCCTGCTGAGTGTGAAGTGCACGGCCAATCAGGGAGGCCATGAGGATGGTGGGCACAGCGCCAGAGAGTGGCCGGAGGGTCAGTCAACAGATGTTCAGAGCAGCCCCAGTGGCTGAAGGGAAGCTCCCACAGGCACTGAGGATGCCCACAGATTCTGGGTAACAATGTGTTGGGCAAAAGCTGGCCCAGGAGTCCATTGTGCTGAAGGCACCCTGTGCCTGCCACCCTCCCTGGCCCTGGGAGCATCGCTGCTCTCCCGAGGGCACAGTTTTCTTGATTAAGACTCCCGTTAGATCCAGAAAAATGAGTGTAGTTATTGAAGGGCAGGGGGGCGCTGTCACACATGGCCGGAAGTCCGGCTTCACATTCAGATGGCCAAGTTGGGAATGTGGCTCATTTCAAGGACAGATTTAAATCCACTGCAGTCAGGCACGGACAGAGCCCTGAACCTGAAAATGGAGAACCTGAGTTTAAGCCTGGCTCTGCCCTTGGGACCCTGGGCAAGGTCTCTCTTTGTGGACCTCAGTTTCCTCATTTATAAACTGAGGGGGCTGTTCAGCTAGGTGGTGACACAGTAGGTAAAGTACCAGCCCTGGAGTCAGGAGGATCTGGATTCAAATCCAGCCTCACACACTTAGCAGCTGTGTGGCCCTGGGCAAGTCACTTCACCCCATTGCCTTCCCTTCCACCCCACAAAAGAAAAGGAAAGTTGTAAACTGAGCAGGACTGGGAGATCAAGACCTCCAAAGTCTCTTCCAGCTTAACTCTACCAGCCTAAATTTCCAAATAGGAAAGAAATGGGAAGATTTGGCTGGAGCTGGAAGGAGGGAAGATTAGTTCCCTAAGCACGCAGACTGTATTAAAATCCCAATTGTACCTGGACATTTGTGGACAGACTCGCCACCTACATGGTGAATTCTAAGCCCAGGCTGTGTGAGACCAGCAATGGTGATTTGTTCATGGCCACGAGGGAGCCCACGTGGTGGAAGCTGGTTCAGTGATAACTGAGAAGGCTCCCACACTCTGCTGGGGAAGTTGGAGGCCAGGCGGGCCCCCAGAATGCCAGGCTCCGGCACTTCTGATGAGGAAGGACCCTTGGTCACCCGCATCCGGTGCCAAAGCCCTCCTTTAACGGGGCTTAGACCAGACCATCTCCCACCCTGCTGGTTTAGTGTTGCAAACATGCTGCCCTTCCCCCTCCCCCTTTTCATCCTTTTGGGGGCAGCTAGGTGGTGCAGCGGATAGAGCACTGGCTCAGGATTCAGGAGGATGGAGTTCAAATCCAGCCTCACACACTTAGTAGCTGTGTGACCCTGAGCAAGTCACTTAACCCCATTGCCTAGCCAAAAAAAAAAAAAGAAAAAAGAAGAAATATGAATTGTCAGTATTATCATCCCACAAACTGAAAGAATGCCATCATCCCCCTTTTGGTACTGTCTTCCCTCATTGGATGGTAAGCTCTCTGAGGGCAGGGGCTGTCTTAACCTTTTCTTACTTGTATCCCTAGCATGGCCTTGCTTGTGGCACATAGTAGGTGCTTCGTTAATGTTTATTGATTGTTGACTGTCTGCACAAAGATCCCTTCCCCTCCCAGGGATCCTCCTCTGTCCTCTGCCTGAAGTTCTTGGGCTTGGTCTCCTGGGCAGCCCTGTAGCTCATGTCAGTCCTAAGTCCTGCTGGCTTCTTCCTTCCCTCACTGCTCCTAGCATGACCCTCTGGGGCAGACAAATCTACCCCCTCTTCCTCCCGAGGGCCTTTTACATATTTGAAACCAGCCCTAAACCTTCTCTGCTCACACAGTCACAGACTGAGATTTGGGAGGGCCTCCTCCAGCCTCCCTCTAGGGGTCATTCAGCCTCTCCTTGACACCCTCCAGGGACTGAGAGCTCTCCACTGAAGAAACCACCCATGCGTTCCACTTGGGAAAGCTTGAGGAAGGCCGACTGAGTGGTTCTAGCTGTAGAGATAGTTCCAGTAAGACCAGAGAGACAGAGATGGTGGATGTGCTCTGGAAGGGACTGGGGAGGAGGAGAGAGTCCAACCTGTCCAGGGTCACACAGGCAGCCTGTACAGATGTGCATTTGGGATGCATTGGGTACCTGTATGTGTACATGCAGACACAAAATACATATATGTGTTATGTATATATGTGCATGCACACGGGTATATCCATTGTTGTCTCTGACATAGAATGGAAGCTTTCTCGGGGCAGGCACAGTACTTTTGACTCCAGCACTTAGCACAGCGCTGGCATAGAGAAGGGGATTAACAGCTGGCAGCTCTTTCCATCCAGAGCACACACCCCTAAAATGGCTTCTGACTTGGTCAGCCCTCTCCCAGCTGCTGGTGGCCTAGTCCTCAGTAGCCAGATTCTTAGGCTCCAAACCCCTCTGGATCCCATGGTAGGTCACACCCAGGGAATTGTAATCACAGGCTCTCCTTTGTTATCCCCGGGCACTAGGGCAATAATAGGAACCCCTCCTCCCTAGCTGAATTTCCCCCTCTCAGCTCCTGAGCATCCCAAGCTTATGGCAAACACAGTTGGAGGTAAGCAATGCACAAAGTCATTCCGGGAGGCCCAACCAACTATTGAAGCGGCACAGACTCTAGGTGGCTTCTGCTGGTCCCAGGATACCAGAAAGAAGAGAGCAGAGCAGCCGCCTGGGTGATGGTGGGGACAGCTGCAGACCAAGCAGATCCTCTCCTCAGGGGCAGAGGCTCTTATAGGGTCCCTGCTGGGCTTCCTCGAAGGGCCCTGAGGTAACTAAGGAAGCCAGTGGCTGCCAGCTGAATCCTTTCCCGGGGGTGAAGCAGGAGCAAGAAGGCTGGCCTTACCTCCCTCCCTTTCTGTTCACACCCAAGTCACCAATTATAAAGGCAGCTGGGTGGCAACAGCACCAGGCCTGGAGTCAGGAAGGCTCATGTTCCTGAGTTCAAATCCGGATTCAGACACTTACTAGCTGTGTGACCTGGGCAAGGCATTTAACCCTGTCTGCCTCAGTTTCCTTATCTGTAAAATGAACCGGGGAAGGAAATGGCAAACCACTCCGGTGTCTCTGCCAAGAAAACCCTAAATGGGGTCACAAAGAGTCGGACAGGACTCAACAACACTGATTATAGCTGATACATGCCAACCACCAGCCCCTAGCTCAGCAAACTGTCACTCCAGGTAAATCCTCTGACAGATGCCTGGGGTGCTAAGGCTGTGTTAATAGATGGGTGTGTGCTGGATACTAGAGGATACCACCCATTGTGTGGGAAGCTTCATTTACCCACTTACTGGGAGGAACTGGGTCTTTTAGAGCACCTGGCTGTCAATCACCCTGGGGCAAAGGAGGGAGGGGAGAGAGGCATTTCCTGAAGAGCGTCAGGGGCTTAAGAAGAATTCTAAAACAAAGAAAGCCCAGACACAGTACTCCCTTCGGAGACCCAGCGCAGTGATTCACAACCATCCTGGCAATTACGTTGTTTATATAGTGTCCAAGCCTACAGCGATCTGATCTCGCCCTCCCTGCTGCCTGGAAGCAGGGCGGGGCAAGAGGAGGCTCACGCAGGGGTCTTACTCGGGGTCACCCAGCTAGGGGGGAGCAGGCCTGGCTCCAGAACACGGGGCATCGGAGCCCGGTTCATAAAAGAAAATCAAAGCCAAACTGAAAGACGCTTAACAAAGAGAGCGCGAGAGACTAGCCCACGCAGCTGCATCCCGAGGCCGAGGCAGGCACCTGGTCCTCCTGGCCACGCCCGCTCCAGTGATGGGGAGGAGACAGCAGCAGCAACCGCACAGCACCCCGGGCGGGATGGGGGGTGGGGGAGGGGTGTTAAACCTCCTTCCGGCCCATTCCTTTTTTGGCTTAACGCCCTCTCTCCCCTCCTGGGTTATCAAAGAAAGTAGAGAGAGGAGCGGATTGGGACTGGGATTTTACCATCGGCCAACTGCCCAGAGCCCTCTGTGGTTAAAGGATTTGCCCTGGGTCAGACAGCCCGGATGAGCCACGGACTTGAATCCCGGTCTTCTGGCTGCTACGCTGCCTCTCAGTTCTTCTTCCCCCTCTCTCCCGCCGCACCCGGGGCAGGGGATTTTCGCCTGCCCAGTCCCCAATGCTAGGGAGTTTTGTATATCCAATGCGAGAGCAGAGATACATCTGCAGACAGGCCGAGAGAAGCGGCAAAGAAGTGTTTCTAAGGAGCATGACCCCTGGCCGCAGAGAGGAGAGTCTAGGGATAGATTCTAGGGAGAGCTAGTCCCAACAGTGGAGAGTCAGACTGGAGAGAAGCGCAGATGTTGGCGGGAGAGAAGTCCAAGATGTGACTCCCAGGGAGAAACTCCACAGAGAATGCAGGGGGAAGGAAAATACACCAAGACCGCCCAGACGCCCTCCCCCGAGGCATCTCTCCAGTGACACATCAGAGCTGCACCAGGGCTCCCTCCCGTGACCCTGGACCCGTACCCCAGCCTCACTGGCTCCAGCTTTATCTGTCTCCCCACCTTTCCTACCCACGCCCACACTAGGGACTGTAACCCCGGCGTCGTGGGGAGTTCTGGAATGCCGGGACCCTCGCTTCCTTGTGCCTGGGCTTTTAGTCTTGCGGTCACATAAGCCTGATGTCCCACCCACCTGCCAAGACTTTCACCTGAGACTTTCTTAGATGGTCTGTCCTGCTCAAGCCAGTTGGTCCAGTTTATGGGCCTACAAAAGCCTCATTCTGGCCCATCCACCAGCCTCTAGATCTGGGTAGGGAAACTGACCTCCAAGCTGAGCCGGAGAAGCAGATACACTTACCTGGGGGAAGAGTTGGAAAGAGCTGGGGAGGGGGGAGGGGAGTGCAGTCGGTTTGTAGCAAAGAGAGGGGCAAGAGTAGGGGATTATAGGCGCCCCCCCCCAACTTGGCTGGAGCAGGGCTCTTAACTCTGGGCCATGAACGTTCCTTATTTTGGGGTTTGGTTTGGTTTTGCCTAGGCAATGGGGTTAAGTGACTTGCCCAGGGTCACACAGCTAGTAAGTTTCCGTGTCTGAGGCTGAATTTGAACTCAGGTCCTCCTGACTCCAGGGCTGGTGCTCTATCCACTGCACCACCTAGCTGCCCTGAACTTGGCTTTTCCCCCTCATATTTTGATAACTGTATTTCAACATAATTGGTCTCCTTTCTATTCCCTACCTCACAGGGTTGTTACAAAACAACAGTAAGAGGAGGAAAACAAGTTAGATGTTAAGCCCAAGGTCACAGAGCTGTAAAGTGCCTGATCTGGGATTTGAACTCGAATCTTCCTGACTCCAGGCCCACAGCTCCATCCACTGCACCAACCTTGCTGGGTGTTGTTACGAAGATCTACTGTGGTCATGCATGTGAAACACTGTTAGAAATGTGAGCCCCCAGAGCAGAGGTGTGAGGCCTAGACCTGGTTACTTGCTTTATAGTATCAGATGAATGGCTGGTCCTAATGGACCTCAAGAGCCCTGCTGATGGTCCAAGGTTAGAGTAGGGCTTGGGCCCGGTCTAACCTGATGGGCAATCACCTGAACTAGTGACCAATCCTGTGATTTCAAAAGTCCCTTTGCTCCCCTCCCCTCCTCTCTCCCTTGTCCCATCTGGGACAAAGTTCACAAAACAACAGGAGTATGGATGGAGAGGGAGGTCAAGGCAGCAACAAGTCTCTTTTCAGGGGACAGGGGCTCCACCATGCTTCAACTACCCCTCGACCTGGAGGTTCTTCATTGTCCTCGAGTAAACTTGTGAAAACACTGGGGATTCCACATTTACATGGTGTCTAAATTCATGCTCTCCCTCTCACAATTACAGTCAGGCTTCCTCATTCCCAGACTGGTCTCCAAAGATATTTCTGAAGTCTGACTCTGAAAAGTGAGGAAGGGGTGATGGGTGGGGCAGGACTCCACCTGGTTGAGTTAGGAAGAGCCAGGTAGCAGCTCAGAGGGAGGTGGTAACTAGGAATTCCTCCCCACGCATCGAATTGTGCTGTCCAGGGACAATGGGCTCTGTCTCTCTCCTAAGTCTGATTAGAATTTTGTTCCTTGCTTCCATGACACTCTCTCTCCATCTCATCCTCTGCTGGCCCCTTCTTTTGCCTTCAATCTTTCCCAACATCAGGGTCTTTTCCAATGAGTCCCATTTTCTCATTATGTGGCCAAAGTATTTAAACTTCAGCTTCAGGATTTGATTTTCCAGTGAATGGTCTAAATTAATTTTTTTTTAACTATTGACTAATTTGATCTCCTACTGTCCAAAGGACTCTCAGAAGTTTTCTCCAGCACCACAATTCAAAAGCATCAATTCTGAAGCTCTCAGCTTTCCTTATAGTCCACCTCTCACAGCCATACACTGCTATTGGAAAAACCATATATTTGACTATATGGACTTTTGTTGGCAAGATGGTGTCTGCTTTTTAGTCTGTCCAGATTTGCCACAGCTTTCCTTCCAAGGAACAAGCATCTTGTAATTTCGTGGCTGCAGTCGCCATCTGCAGTGATCTTTGAGCCCAAAAATATAAAATCTGACACAGCTTCCATTTCTTCTCCCTCTATTTGCCAGGAAATGATGGGACCAGACACCAAGATCTTAGTTTTTGTGTTTTTTTTTAATGTAAAACCTCAGGCCACTTTTACTCTCCTCTTTCACCCTCATCAAGAGGTTTCTTGGTTCCTCTTCACTTTCTCCCATTAGAGATCAGAGTAGTGTAGTCTGCATATCTGAGACTGCTGATATTTCTCCCAGCAACCTTACTTCTGGCTTTGGATTTCTCCAGCTTGGCATTTCACATGATGTACTTTGCATATAAGTTAAATAAATAAAGTGACCATATGTAGCCTTGCTCTTTTTTTCTGATCTTAAACCAATCAGTTGTTCCATGTTTGGTTCTGTTGCTTCTTGACCCAAATATAGGCTCCCCAGGAGACAAGTAAGATGATCTGGCACTCCCATCTCTTAGAGGACATTCCACATTTTATTGTGATCCATAGTCAAAGGCTTTAGTGGAGCCAATGAAGCTGAAGTAGATGGTCCTCCCCCACCCCCCCAACTCCCTTGCTTTTGCTATAATCTAACAAATGTTGGCAATTTGATCTCTGGTTCCTCTTCCTCTTTGAAAAGCAGCCTGCTCTTCTGGCAATTCTTGGTTCCCATGTTGCTGGAGCCTAGCTTGCAGAATCTTAAGCATGACCTTGCTGTCGTGTGAGATGAAAGAGATTGTTCAGTGATTTGAGCATTCCTTGGCATTGTCCTTCTTTAGGACTGGGATGTTAACTGGTCTTTTCCAATCCAGTGACCACTGCTGAGTTTCCCAAATCTGCTGGCGTATTGAGTGCAGCACTTTGACAGCCTCATCTTTCAGGGTTTTAAATAGCTCATCAGGAATGTCATCACTTCTGCTAGTCTTATATTAGCCATGCTTCCTAAGGTCCACTTGACTTCATTCTCCAGGGTGTCTGGCTCTAGATCAGTAACCACACCATCATGGTTATTGGTGACATATCTGTAATCTTCCCCGTATAATCCTTTTGCATATTCTGGCCACTTCTTCTTAATCTCTTCTGCTTCTGTTAAGTCCCTAACATTTTTTCTTTTATCATGCTCATTTTTGTGTAAAACATTCCCTTGATATCTCAAATTGACTGGAAACCAGAAGCCAATAAGGGAGAATTACAAGAAGGAAGCAGTCTTAGGCCTTGGGTGTGTGCTCTGTGTGTGTGTGTGTGTGTATGTGTACACACCCATGCATACATGCTCAAGGACTGGGGCATCTCTAGGTCTTCGAAGAGGGTGGCAGCCTTCCCGACCATCAGACCCTGATGGGGCCTCATCCATCAATGACACTGGGAGGACAGGGCCCGAAGTTCAGGAACCAGAGAGGTCCCTTCTGGTCACATCCACACTCTGCTCCATGCTCTTTAAGTGAGAGCAGCCCACGGCACTGGAGCCTTGGGAAAACCAGACTCAGCTGGTGTTTTCCCACCTGACAGTTTAGAATCAGCTGCCTCTGCCTAGGAGGCCGTGAGGTCTTGGCTCGTGGCCTGGCAGGAGAAGAGCAACCTCCCCCCCAACACACACACACATACACACACACACACACACACACACACACACACACACACACACACACACACACACACACACACACACACACACACACACACACACCCCTCCCCCCAGGAAGGAGAGGCCTGGGAGCAGATCTTGCTTCATCAGCATATTCCCCGTCTGCAGCACGCAGCACACTACACATGTCCTCCTCATGGCAGACAGAGGATATCTGGGGCCCCCATACAAAGTGGTGCAATACTTGTCTGCCCTTAGAAATAATCAGCTTTCTGCCCCATGCCCTACCCCCTCCATCAGGTTGCTTGCCTACCACATCAGACACATTTTACAGATTTGAAAACTGAGTGACATCCAGTCTCCAAAGGACTCCAGATCTCCAGATTCCTCTTTGCTGTATGAGTTTGGGGGGCTGGTGGACAAGCTCACAAGGCAGGAAACAGCAATCTGCACAAACTGGAGCACGAGGCCAACGGATGAAATTCCATCTGGCTAAATGTCAAGCCTCGATCCTGTACGTCACACGGGCAGGCAGGGGACCGCAGGCATCGTTCTGATAAAGATCTGGCGGTCTGGATGAAGACCAAGCCCGCTAGGAAGGTGGGTCTGTGCTGCAGTAGCAGGGCCAGAAGCCACAGGGTCATTGATGTAATGAGGGTGTTCAGGGGCTGGTTCCAAGGTGTGGACCACACTATTGCAAAATGTCCATCACAGCCTGAGAGCCGGAAGGGACCATAACGAGCTAGAGTTTACAACGTAGGAAGGCTTGCTGTGTTTGCCAAGATGATCTTACCCGAGCCTCACAACCCCGCAGGAGGTAGGTGCTCTTATGATCCCAATTTTTACAAATGAGGAAACTGAGGTAGGCAGTAGTTAAGGGACTTGCCCAGGGTCACAGCTAGTGTTTGAGGCTGGATTTGAACTCAGATCTTGCTAATTCTCCAAACCAGCACTGCAGTGCCCACAGGCTACTCATCTACGAACTGGACCATTTAGCGTAACCCTCTCATGACTTCACAGATGAAGAAACTGAGGTCCAGGGAGGCTGACTCTCAAGTAGGATGGGACAGCAACAGGATTCATGCCCACATGCAAGCCACTGGAATGCTTGACAGGAGTCCAAGCAGTCTGAGCCCTGACCCAAAGGCACACTGAGGTGACCTTGTGCCCATGCACCTGGCCCCCAAAAGCAGTGCCCAGGACAGTGAGGACATTACTGAATCTGCTGCTGCTGCTGAACCACAGAACAGCCGGGTGGACAGAGCCCCTGAGACACAACCACCCTGACACCAACTTGGGTTCGAATCCTCCAAGGGGCAGATAGTTAGACTGGTGCTACAGGGGGGCAGCCATGCCCAAGGGAAGGGAGCTCCACCATCAGGACGTCCATCTCTGAGACCTCCAGCAGGGCCGCCCCAGCTAGAAGAGGGGCCGCTGGGGAAGGCACCACTGGGGACCCAGTCTGAATCTTGGCTGTTTCCGACCTGTACGACCTTGGGCAAAGTCACTGCCCTGTTGTTTCCTCTCTGCACGGAGGGACACGGCCTCACTGCATCCCATTGCTCAGACACTCAAGAGAACCCCCCCCCACACACACACATACCCACGTTGATCAGGGAAAACAAGTCAGGAGGTGGCCATTCACGTTTATTTTTGTGCAATTCTTGGTTTAAACTTATGGATTTTAAAAAACCACAGCCATCCAAAAGGCACTTCAGGAACAGGTTTACAAAGAACATCACCCCTCTCCCTCCACACCAGGCCAGGGCAGGAAGGTAGGAAAGGCAGCCAGCCTAATGCCTGCCTGGGGTCTCCTCCCCTCCCATTCTAGAAGCCAAGCCCCCTGCACACAGGAAGCCTGTGGTGGTGGGCCTCAGAACTCTTTCCTGATGAAGCCTGAAGATAAGATGGAGGGGGTGGGCAGGAAGGCTTTCCCCAACTTCTCCAGAGATGGAGCAGTGAGGCTGTTACCTGCCCCTCGCCCCAAGGAATAGCCCCCAAAGCCCACCTTTAGGCTGCAGCGAGCCTGGTACTCTAGCCCCTCCCGTCCTTGGATGCTACTCCTGAAGCAGACACAGTTGCTACCCCCAATCAATAGCTGCCCAAAGGCAAACACTGACCAAGGCTCAGGAGAGGTGTACGAGCCAGGAGGCCCAAGTTTTCCATCTTCCTTGGACTTGAAACTGTGCAGGAGGAAATGAGCTGGGAAGGTCGAGGATGGGAGAGGCTGACCACCAACAGGGCTTAGTGAGCACCCGGACTTCCAGATGTGGGCCAGGAATGGCACAGACATTGCTCTGGGCTCTGCAGGCTGGCTGGGCGAGCGGGCACCCTCAGGAGAATGAGGCAGAACAGGGGTCCTGGAATCCCAGGACAGCACCTGGTTCTGGGGACCAGTAAGAAAACTCCTGGACCCCGCCAGCCCCCTCCTATCCCCTGGGCACCACCTGCCCTCCTCCTTCAGAGGACTTCACTAGTCCCAGCACCCGCTGGCCCCAAAGCCAGGGCCAGGAAATGCCCAGCAGGCCTGGAATATAGCCCTCAGCTGGGTTGGAGGCAGATGGGATCTGGAGAGCCCTCCCCCAGTACGGTACACCCAGTAGGGGCTTTACAAAGTTGTGGAAGGCCCACAGAAGCTGGCAGGAACCTGGGGGAAGGACTGCACCCAACAAGAATCCCTGCTTATTTAAATTCTCTCAGGTCAGGGTCAATTACTTTAACCTGAAATGTGTCTGCACAGCTTAAAAAAGCTTTCGTGGGAGCTGTGGCTGAGCGTTCCAGTGAGGGTGACCTTCACCCTAGCAATCCATGTGGACCAGAGCTCCCATTTTGGAGGAACAAAAACACTGCCTCAGTTTGCTCTTGGTGAGCTAGCCTCCCATGATGCTCTGCTCTCTACTCTGGACAAGTCACTGGCCACAGGACAAGGCCTCTGAGGACGGAGCCTGCCCCGCCTCCACTCTATCCTAAGACAGGAGATGTCAGACTTCTACCCCTCCTCCCCAATCTCTCTCCATCCATTTCCACTGACAATAATCCCCAAGTTCTGAGGATTTCTGTAAAGAGGAGCCCTGAAAGTGCTTGGCTCTGCTCATGGCGACCAGGCCCATAGAGGGTGGGGGTCGCTGGGTGCTCCCAGGCTGGACAGAGCTCCCCACCCCCATAAAAGAACCCAAATACACTACGGGAAACTAGGCCCAGGTCCGTCCTGGCTCCCTGGGGGAGGAAGTATCAGGGCTGGCCCTGCCCTGGAGGCACTTGAAGGCTGGCTCCTTTGGGCGGCCCATCCTCCAACCCCCGCCAGTGAAAGGATAGTCTTGGAAGCCAGACTGGGCCTTGGGGGGGCCCTGGGACCCCTCCCCAGATGGTGGCCGGACACACTCTTGGAGAGTGCCCCACCTGATAATCGCCCGATGCAATGTTTTACTCTAGGTGCTCTTCTGGAAACACTGGGAAAAAGGGCATTCAGAGAAGACCAAGAGGGGCATGTGGGAGAAGGGGAACAGACTCAGGGCAAAGCCAGGTCCCCGGGGCTCCTGGACAGGCCAGCCTGGGGGTGGACAGTGGTGTTATCTACACTACACTAGGCAGGCAGAAGGGTGTTTTCTGCTGGGTCCTGGACCAGGCATTTGGGCCACCTTCCTCCAGAGTTGGCCGCAGCGAGGTCCAGGTGAGGAATGGAGCTGCCACAGTCCCGAAGGTCCCCCACTTTTCTCATTCACGGAGCAGAGACAAGCTCAGGGCATGACGGGGCCAGGGAAGCGGCAGCAGCAAGCTCCTCCATGCTCAGAGGGGCTCTTCTCTTTAAGGCAGGTTAGATCACACTAGAAGAAGCCCCCTCCCCACCCAGACCTGCTGCTTCCAGGAGTGCATAGGGAGCCTGGGTGCCGACCTCCCTCCATGACAGACATACAGAGGATGGAGGGGTCCGAGGCAAGAGCAAACTAATTTTACTCAGGCTGTCTCTGAGCTGCTAAGGGGGTTAGTTTGGGGAACACAAATCCTTCACATCTTCATCTGTCCATCTAAATGTCCACCCATCTTCTTCCCCTGGGGAGCCAGGAGGCACTTGGGTTTAGCTTCCCTGCCCCCATACTGTATTTGGGTTTTTCTTTTAGGGGGCGGGGAGCTCCGTCCAGCCTGGGAGCACCCAGGTGGAGTCCATCCATCCATCCATCCATCCATCCATCCATCCATCCATCCATCCACCCATCCTTCCATCCATCCTTCCACTCATCCATCTATCCATCCACTCATCCACCTATCCATCCACTCATCCATCTATCCATCCACTCATCCATCTATCCATTCATCCTTCCACTCATCCATCTATCCATCCATCCATCTATCCACCCATCCATCTACCCACCCATCCATCCACCCATCCTTCCACTCATCCATCTATCCATCCACTCATCCACCTATCCATCCACTCATCCATCTATCCATCCATCTTTCCACTCATCCATCCATCCATCCCTGTACCAACAGTCTGGCACACTCCACAGCTGCTATCTCTGCTTCCCACAGAAGGTGGCACACCCATTTCAAACTGATCCCTTGGCAGGCTCCCAGGGTCCAAAGAGCTCTCATCCCTGCAAGGCTTCTGGGGCACAGGGCCCTCATCCTGACTCCTTTGGCTCAGGAGGGCTCCCTCTTTACCGGTTTCCTAATTTCTCTTGGGGGTCTTCTTTTTTGTTGGCCTCACTTGTTTGCTTGGCGGGAGCCTCGGGAAAGACAGGCTGATATCTGTAGGAATAACCATAGGGGCGCAGGTGATGCACGAGGTACTCCAGCTGATACATAGTGGTGGAGTCAACATAGTGGAAGGAAACTGCGAGGTCTGAACAGCAACCCGGGCCCTGGAGAAGAAGGAAGAGAAACGAGGCGGAGTGTTCAGAACAAGGCACTGCTCTACACACCTGCATGGGTGACAAGGCTGAAGGACTATCAAAGAGGAGGCTGGGAACTGGGGCCCTAATCCACTGTTGGTGGAGTTGTGAACTGCTGCAGCCATTCTGCAGAGCAATGTGGAGCTATGCCCCAAGGGCTATAAAACTGTGATGCCCTTTGACCTAGAAACACCACCGCTAAGTCTGCATCCCAAAGAGATCACACAAATGGGAAAAGGACCCATGTGTACAAAAATATTCACAGCAGCTTTTTGTGGGGGTCAAGAATTGAAATGGAGGGGATGCCCACCCACTGGGGAATGGCTGAACAAGCTGTGGTATATGAATGTAATGGAATACTCTTGTGCTATAAGAAATGATGAGTAGACTGATTTCAGAAAAACCTGGAAAGACTTGAACTAATGCATAGTGAGGTGAGCAGAACCAGGAGAATGGTGTACACAGTTATCAGCCACGTTGTACGATGAAGAACTGGGAATGACTTAGCTCTTCTCAGCAAGACAATGATCCAAGACAATCCCAAAAGACTCATGATGAAACATGCTACCCGCCTCCAGAGAAAGAACTGATACTGTCTGAAGACAGGCCAAAGCATGCTGTTTTTCACTTCCTTTTTTTTTTTTAATGCAGGTAAGATTTATTTGAGGCACTAGAGTATAGTACAAAAAACAGTTTATCTGTAATATTGTTGCAGGTGTTGGCAAAGAAAGAAGAAACCTTATGTCCCCCATTTCCTCCCCACCAAAACCCCAGGAGCTCACCCTCCACTGCTATGGAAGGGTTACTACTAGTCTACCAGACTCTAAGCCACCTGGTTCAACGAGCAAAGTATAATGTCTACAACAGCAGGAAGGGTTTGTGGAAAGACAAGCATGGTTTGAGTCACCCACGGATGAGGTCTGGAGATGCTACATTCCTACTTCCTGTTTAGATCCTGTTATCCTGGGGATGAGAGGGGAAGGTCCATTTCCCTATCACTTAATAACCAGAACCAAGACTGGGGGGGAGCTGTGGGCAGCTGGCTTCTTTAAGCTGAAGGAATGATCAGAAATGTCATGACCCCACTTGCCAAGAATTGTCTAGCTTTCTGATACAGAATCTCAGAACTTGGCTAAGCTCCTATCACGAGGCCTGTCTGGGCAGCCATGGCTGGAGTCCGTTTTCTCTGATTCACTAGAGGCCTGGCCAGACGGAAGAAAGGGTGCCACAGGCCACATGAAGGTGTTGTGAGCATGTGCTCGGTCGTCTCATCAGGGACTCTTGGGCCTTGCTGACCCGCTCTCTACTCTGGGTCGGGACACAGCTGGAGGTCCTGGAAAGGCAGGACTCCTGAAAAGGTGCCTGAAGGGCCCAGCACCTTGGGGGAGCCTGGGTACAGGTTGCGAGCAGGTACCCTGAAGCTGCTGGGTGACGTCCTGGCACGCGGCACGGCGATGAGACTCGGCGGGCTCCGGCGTAGCAGCAGCGTAGGCATCCGTGAGCTCCTTCGGGTTCCGGCACAGCCATATCTGATGGTTGACCCTGGCCATCGAGCAATTTCTGAACACCCACCGGCTGATGGCCTGGGAGCTGCGGAAGGGCCTCTCGGCAGACTGCTTGGCCTGCCTCAGTTTACCCAATGCACGCTGGGAGGCCCACGGGGGAGCCTGGAGGGGGCCGGACAAACCCTGTTGCTCTTTCTGCTGCTGGACAGAGGCCATATCCCAGTGACTGCTGTCAGCCCCTCCTTCAAGTACTCCAAACACCACACCCAAGCCACCGAGGACTGTCTGTTGACTTCTGTGAGGACACTGCTGGTCACAGCTCCCCACTGGGTGGCTCCTCGGCACATAGCAGCCCCCGCCCAGGCACTTTGGAAGACAAGTTTCTCCTAGTGTCCCTCGGCCGTGGGAGAATCGGCAGCTTCTCATCTGACCTGTCCGGTCCTTTAAGAACATGCTCGTGAGCTGACGTGGGCTGAGGCTCCAGCTTAGCCAGAGCGGCCGGGCTCCACTGCCTGTGGCCAGGCACGAGCTGCAGAGAGCGCTGAGATGCGGCCTACCTATCCCCTGCTGACCACCCTCGGCTGGCCTGGCTCTAGACACCCCGTGGGTCCATCAGCTGGGTCTGCTTCCACCCCGCTCCCGGAAGCATGGATTGCCAACCAAGCCCAGGCCCATGGAGCCACAGACAGATGGGGGGGAAGTCGGCCTCAATTTCTGCCTCCCATCCTTTTTCCTTTTATCTGAGTCTTCTGTACAAAATGACTAAGAGGGAAATGTTTACAAAACTGCAGATATGTAACCCACATCTGACTGCTCACCTCTCAGAGAGGGAAGGATAGGATTTGGAACTGAAATGTTTAAAAAAATGTTTTAACATGTGACCAGGGAAGGTAAAACACACATTAAAAATACTTGGAACACAAATAGACTAAAATAAAAAAAAATAAAAGAGGAGACTGGGCAGGCCCAAGAATGGCAGTTCCCCTGTGGGGTTTCAGGGGCCTCCTTGTGTGTCCTAATGATGGACCCGAACCTGAAATATCAAGGAGCTTGCAAATGCCAAACAGTCTGGACTGCCAAGCATCTTGGCTCATGCAAAAAGGATTTCTGTAACCCCTGACACTTCCATAACCCATGCATGCTCTGCAAAGCGCCCTAGGTCACCCCCTTTGAGCCTGAGCACAAGTGTGGGAGGTAGGTGCTCTTACTGTGCCCACTTCACAGAGGAGGATGCTGAGGCGGCTGGAGGTTTAGTCACTTGCCCAGGGTCACATGGCTAGCAAGTATCAGAAGCTGGACTCTGTGACAGGACTTCCCGACGGCAGGCGTGGTGTTCCAGGGACCACTCACTTCCTGAGTGCCGCAATCCCAAAGGCCCCACGTTGGGGGCACGACAGACGGCCACTACCATGCCTGCGTTTTCCTCCTGGAGTTCTGGGCGTGCAGTCTGGGGGCCTGGGTTTCAATCCCGGATCTGCTCCGTTAACTTATCTGACCTCAGCAAGCCCCTTCCCCTCCCCAGACCTGTTTTCTCTTGTGTAAATGAGGGATGTCCAAAGTCTCTCCTGGTCTTCTTGGACAAAAATCACTAACAGGGAGAGGTTTCACACGATCGATCACACGCATACAACCTATAGCGGATTGCTTACTGTCTCAGGGAGAGAGCGAATTTGGAACTCAAAACTTTAAAAAAAAGTTTAAAAAATTGTTTTAACATGTAATTGGGGGGAAAAATAAAATACATTAAATTTTTAAAATTACTGAGGCCCTCCCTCCCCCTGCACACAAGCAAGAGCGAGCCCGCCCTCTGCTTCTCCTCCTGGGCCCCTGATTTCCCAGGGAAACCTTTCCTCTTGCCCCAGCCTGCCAGGCTTGGAGCCTATGCCAGTCCCCCAGCCTCTCCTGGGCCTTCAGCTCAGTGCAGCGTTAGGAGGCAGTACCCCTCCCCAAGATGGCCCTCCCAGCTTCCCGTCCCCCTTCTGGAGTCCCTGGGCATGGCAAACCTTCTCCCTACAATCCTGGGCATTTGGGTTTCTCCCTGGGGATTCTTTCAGCCCGTTTCCACTGACAACTAGGTCTATATCCTGGGCTTTAGAGTGGGAAGCAAGCTTCCCCTTGACCACCAGCTTGTCTCCCAAACCCTACAGTCTCCACACCTTTGCACGATACGCTCCCTCTCAGAACCCTGACCTTCCTCCCAGGCTCCTGGAGAACTTTCCCCTCCTGTTCTCTGGTGGCTCCCTTTATGGGGCATTTCCCACCAACAGCAGCGGCTACCTCAGGCTGCGGTGGTTGGGTTCTGGCTCTGCATCCCTGGGTCCGGCTCAAGGCCTTGTAGGGGGTGGGGACAGTTTTGTGAGGTGAATGGCATTAGAACATCAAGGCCCAGGCTTTGTCTGACAAATAAAGAGCCTGGGTCCCGAGTGGGGAAGCACCACCTGCCCCATGTCCAGCAGTGAGTGCACGGAAGGCCAGGACTCAAACCCATATCCTGAGGCTTCCTCCAGGCCCTGCCTATGCACCTCTTGGCTGCCACCTCTAAAACAGAGGGGAGTCCCCTAACAGCAGGGGCAACCTCTATGATCACCTAGGGTCCTGGATCATCGGAGCTGGCCCCAGTGGCATGGGCGCTGTGGGCATGGGCCACATTCTGTTGGAAATGAATGGTCCCGGGCCTGGGGCCAGCCTGGTCCCCACTGGGGTCTGCGGGAGCCCTGGACCAGAGACTCGGGATCAGCAGATCCCAGGGAGGCCACACCAAACACCAGCTCGCATTCACACAGGGTGTTAGACAAACAGTCTTTGGTGGGCAGTGCCCGCCTCTCCCAGGAGCATGGAGCGCCAATGGCAGCCTTGACTGAGGTCTGTAACTGCCAGGTTTATCCAGGCTCCAGTGAGCCGGGCCCCCTCCATGGTCCAGGGGAGGGGCCCAGGAGACTCAGTCCCATTCCCTCATCTTACCAAGGAGGAAACTGAGCTCAGGGAGGGAGGAGCAAAGCCAGGATCAGAACCCTGGGCATCTGCCTCAGAAGCCACTGTCTCTGCCTTTGGTGAAGTGAGTGTTTGCATCTGAGGAAGGGTCGCCAAACTGTGCCCCCTCAGGTGGGGGAGGGGAGAAGGCAGCAGTGTGTGTGCGTGTGTGTGCGTGTGTGTGTGTGTGTGTGTGTGTCTGTGCGTGTGGAGGGGGGACGAAAGGAGGAGGCGAATATCTGGGGAGGGGGCAGTCAGGCGTACTTGTGTATGAGTGACTATGAATAGGTATGAATGAGTGTGTCTGTCTGTGAGTATGTGTGTATGAGTGTGTCTGTATATATGACTATGTGTATATAAGTGTGTATATGAGTTGTGCATGTGAGTGCATATATATGAGTAAATGTGTATGAGTATCTGTATATATACACATATATATATCTGAGTGTGTACGTGTGTGTGTGTGCGCGCGCACGCACGCACGTGGAGTGGGGGGTGAAAGGAGGAGGCAAATAACTGGGTAGGAGGCAGTCAGGTGTATGTGTATAAGTGACTATGACTGGGTATGAATGAGTGTGTCTGTCTATGAGTCATGTGTATGAGTACGCACACGAGTGTGTGTGTGCATGAGTGTTTCTGTACAGACGAGTGTGTATGTGTGAAGGGGGTATATGAGGACATGTGTGAGTGTATCTGTCTACATATATGACTGCGTGAGTGTGAGTGTGAGGCCTCCCGGGGGCCAGGCTGGTGGGGCCACTCCCATGCCTCACCAGCCCCTGCCCATCCAGCAGGGAAGCCCAGAAAAGGCCTAATGAGATTGACCCACTTCTAGGCAAAGAGATCTGTATTTATCACAAACATGTCAAACAGACGGAGTAGAAAGGAAAGCCAGGGGCTCCAAGTTCAAAATGTGACTCTGAGAAGCGACTCCCTGGTAAACCCGGGCCCTCTTTTCGCCTCTGACGTGAGACGAGGCCCCTCTGGGCCCAGACGCAGTGCCCCGCCTCCTCCTGGGCACGCTCGATGGAGCCGAGGGATGCTCCAAAGGCCGAGCCACAAGTCAGCCCGCACCGCTCCCCTCACTTGGCTCCCCAGCCTCCCGGGCCAGCTCCTTACCTCGACGGGCGGGTAGTAATTGTAGTTCCAGTACCAGAAGGTCTTGGGCAGGTAGCCCCTGATGAGGTGGTGCTCGGGCACGAAGGGGTGGAAGGTCTCCTTGCCGCTGGGGTCCCGCGAGTCTCCAGCCTCCACGCCGATGGTCTCCATGCACTTGCCGAGCGCCAGGTCCTCCACGGAGGAGCTGTGCGAACACCTGTTGGTCCTGAAGGCCTCCACAAACCTGCGCAGGGCCTCCCTGCTGAGCACGTAGCCGGCGCCCCCACTCATGTAGCCCTGCTTCACGTAGGGCTTGAAGCGCCGCCCAAAGTAGATGGGCTTGGCAGGGTCGTGCCGCGACAGCAGCCAGCGGAGGTTGTCCAGGACCACGTAGGTGTCATCGTCGGCCTTCATGAACCAGTCGGCATCGTCTGGGTGGTGCTCGTACACGTACTGGAAGGCCTTGATGGTCTTCCAGTAGAGCTGGTCGCGGCCCTCGCGGGTGTCCAGCCCCACGGTGGGGAAGTCTTTGTTCTCCTCCGAGCTCATGAACAGGATCTTATTGCAGCGCTGGCCCCATGTGGCCTTGACGTGTCTTGCCTTCTTCTCGAGGTTCTGAGGCCCCGTCATGACCCAGCAGAGAACCCTGACCTTGCGGTAGAGCTCCTCAGCCACGCTCTTGTCCTCATCTAGGGAGCAAAGACAGCGGGAGTCACGCACGCGGTCACAGCACGAAGCCGCTGCCCCCCCACGCCACCCTGAACCACCCGACGCAGACAGTGGAGGGCCCGGCTCAGGTCACAGACGTGCCTGTCGTCCATGAGCAGCCCTCCCGCGTCACCACGAGTGATGTAGGGTGCATGTGGGCACCACCATGTCCCTGGAGCTTGGGAAGGGAGGAGGGTCGGGCCCATGGAGAAGCCACGGGGCTGCTGTCGGCAAAGTCCTGGAACCACCACCACCCTCCCCAGGGCACCCCTGGCTCGCTCTGCCCATCCACAGTGACCAGTGTCTACACGATGTGTGGCTCCAACAGGACCAACCCATCACCAAGATTGCAGGTGGTCTTGGGTATCTGGATATGCCTAGCCCACAAAACCGGGCTATGATCGGGGCGGATTTGTCCCTCCTACCCCAGCCGGCCGGCCAGACTCGTCCTAGGTGAGGGGCCACCAAGCCCACCTCAAGAGGTCAGTCAGCGCTCACTGATCCTGAGGATCCAGGCCATGGGATGAACAGCTCCTTCTCGTTTAACCAGGTACGTGAAGGAGTGTGCCTTTTAGGGTTCCCAGGACTCTCTGGCCACCCTACGTGTCCTCTGCCTCCCCATCCCCGCCCCCCAACCAAGAGCAGTCTTCAGTTTAGGTAGCCTAAGCCCCCATCCTTCTCGTCTCAGGGCCCCCCAGGCTGTCCCAGGGCCAAGCCTCCACAGAAACCCCAGAGCCCTGGGTGATGCCCGCAGAACAAAGGGCCCTGAGTGAGCAGAGGCATTAGGAGCAGGACCCGGGGCCCAGGAAGAGGAAGAAGAGACAGGCAGGGCAGGGTCAGGAGACCCAACGTCCCAAAAGCCAGTGAATTACCTGGTTAACAGGTGCTGGCTGGGAGGGGCCGGGCCACCCGCCTCCTTCCCTCAGGCCGCCAGCCTCAGAGCCATCTCTTCCCCAGGACATGAACAGGAGAGCCTCCCAGAGGGTGGGCAGAGGTCACCTGGCACATCCCCCTCACCTCTGTGCTGGCCAACATCCGCGCCAAAGTCCATCTGGCCTTCGAGGTGCCCATGGCCAGCGTCTTCTGAGTGCCTGGCATGTGGATCATTATGGAGGATGTGAGGTTGGGTTTCGGCTGGCTTTTCCAGGAGGATGTGCAGGAGCTGATAGCAAAGGAAGAAGCCCACGATGGAGCCACACAGGAAAGGGAACAGGTTGGGCAGCAACTTGGTGGCCATCTCCTGGGGCACCCCTCTGCAGGGTCAGGGGGCTCATCACCTGCACGGAGGACAGAGGCGCTCAGATATCCAAATATCAGCGTCCTCACCCCACCCACCACTGCTCAGGTAGGAGGCGGGCCACGGACAGTGCAGCCAGATGGATGACATCAGAAGGGGCCCCGGGGCTGAGGAGGAGGGCGTACACGGGCTCCCCTTCTTAAACATACATGGTGGAGGCTGCATAAGCAGGCAAGGAGGCTGTGCCCAGGAAGGAGTACGAGGCCTGCTGCAGGTTTACAAAGCTCTGGTTGGACAAGAACTCCAGGTCATCTGAGCTCACTGGCCACCCAGTTAACCTCCAGAGCCTGGTCCTACAGAGTGCAGCAGCGCCAGCATCGGAGTTCCCAGAAGTGTGCACTGCTCAGTCAGTAATAAAGAGGAGGCACAGAAGCAAACAGCCAACACGCATTTATTAAGCACCTACTAGATGCCAGAAAGGGTGCTAGACATTGAGATACAAAGATAAAAGGGACTATCTCCACCCTTCTAATGGGGGATGACATGGGTGTATAGGTGTGTGTATGGGGAGGTGTGTGTGTGTGAGAGAGAGAACAGGCGTAAAGATCAGTGGAATGCCAGAGAACCTGGAGGATTGAGCCCAGAGAGGAGAAACATGGTAGTCTGCTCCTCCTTCACCATGTGGCTGTCAAGTGGCTGGGCACAGGGCAGGGCTGACAGGCACCCTGATGCCAGAATGAGGGCTCCCAATGGCCTTGGGCAGAGCTACTGCGGAAGCAGGCGGGGCCTGCCAATGCTGCCCTGGGCACGGTACTGGTTCAGAGGGGAGAGCTGGCCACCACTGCCCCTGCCTTTCTGGATGGTGTCACCAAGCTCCAGGCAGCCGAGGAATGAGTGCTGGGGATGGGGACCACTAGGATCTTCGGGATCCACCTGAGGAACCCTCATTCTTCCTGTGTCCACAATGGAGATGCTGGGGTCAGAGGCCCAGACCTCCAGGGCGGTCCTGGGTGGAAAGGAAGTCTCCAGTCCAGTACACATGGAGGGTTCTGTGGCTCCCCCAACTCTGAGGTGCTTCCCAGAGTCCAGAGACAAGTTGGGTTTGCTTCTGTTTGTTTTCAGAAAACAATGAGGGCATTGTGCAAGTGTTCACCAACTTCAGGAGAATGCGCCACTCCTCCCTCCCCTGCAGAAACAAACAAAAACTGGAGGAAAAAGAGTCCTTGGAAATAGTTGTCTGAATTTCTCCGGCCTTTCCTCTGTTCCCTTCTCTACTTTGTTCACAGGTGGCCTCAAATGCCGGGAGATCATCTCAGCAAAGCCGCTGACTTTACAGGCCCACAAGTGAAGGGATCTGCCAGCCCAGGCCTAATGCTGGTCACTCACTGGCCCCAGGAGTCACTTGCTTTGGCAGGAACGTCTGGGGAATTCACACTCAGGACAACCTCTTTCTGTAGAATGGTTTCACCACAGGTGAGCCTGCTGGCAGCACAGCTGTCGGACCCGCTGGGAGCCTCGGTTTCCACATCTGTAAAAGGGGCACCCCAACGGATGCACAAGCTGCCTGCCTCCCAGAGGAACATAGAAGGAAAGCCTCTGTAGCTCTCCGGTGCATTGGTGTTACTATACCGATGTCAGAATGCTCTATGAATAACACTTATGCTTGTTACCACGACTATTTTTATAATATTTTATTTTCCCAATTATGTGTTAACATTTTTTAAAGTGCTGCGTTCTGGATTCTATCCCTCCCTCCCTGAGGCAGTAAGCAATGCGATCCAGGTTACACGTGTGCAGTTACGTGAAACATCCATATTGGTCACTTTGCACAGGAAGATTAGGAATGAAGGAGGGAAGGCGGAAAATGGGGCGCTTCAGTCTGGACTCAGACGCCATCAGCGCCTGCTCCGGAGGCGGACTGCGCACTTCAGCATGAGTCCTTCCGCACTGATCACCGCACTGCCGAGAAGAGCTATGGTGCCCACGGTTCTTCACAGCACAACGCGGCTATCACTGTGTCAATGGTCTCTGGTTCTGCTCATTTCACTTTGTATCGATTCACCTAAGTCTTTCCAGTTGCTTTTCTTGCAAAGGATTTGAGGTCCCTACAGGCACTGCTCTGACACCCGCAGCCCACTGGGCCCGTGCTGGGTCCACTCAGACCTGCAGTCTCTTCCTTGGCTAGAAGCCCAGCAGCGGCTCAACTGGACAGTTTTCACCTGGGCGACTCCAGAGGTACTGCTGGTCATCTGGCAGCAGACTTGACCGGAAGCCACTGTTCTGGCTGTCCAGAGGTGGGGGACCAGCCTGTACCCAACGAGTATAATGTAGGGCAAACTGAGGAAGGAGAATTCCATCCAAGACGATGACCATGGGCTGGGTTGGCGGACTAGAAGTTGCCTAGGGATGGTTCCTCAAATGAACTTCATGAGGATGAGATGGAGGAAGCAGTGGCTAGACAGGTAGTGGCGGCCTCAAATGATAGAGTGCTCGAGGCAGGGACAACCACACAGGCGCCTAAGACGATGCAAACGCAGCCCCGTGCCGTCTCTCCCTCTGGTGGGCTGGGGACGTTCCCTGCCTGCTCTCTGTGTCCATGTGAAACTGGGGTGTCACACAGGAAGGGGGCTGTACAACACACACACACACACACACACACACACACACACACACACACACACACACACACACACACCCAGGCCCAATCCGAGCACACCACTGGCCTGGATGGGATGATCCTCCTGAAATCCAGCCTTCGGGGCTTGAGAAGCACCAAGTGTCACCTGCTCCAGGGAGATCTCAGACCAAGCCTCAGATCCGACCCACCCTCTGGAACCTGTGGTCATTCTCATAGAGCACTGGGCCTGGAGGCAGGGAAGCGAGTTCAAATCTAGCCCCAGACACTCAGTAGCTGTGTCTTAGACCCTGGGCAGGTCATTTAATCTCTCCCTGCCTCAGTTTCCTCCCCTATAACTGGGGGGGCCGGGGTGGGTAATAACAGCACCTCCTCCCTCACAAAGGCTGTCATAAGGCTCACATTAGCACAGTGTCTGGCACGCAGTCGGAGTTCAGTAAATGCTTATTCTTTGCTTCCAGGCAGACTCTACTCAGGTGCTCCCCAGCCCACCCAGAAGCTCCAGGCTGGGCTCCCCGGGCTCTGTCCACCTCGGCCCTAGCCCCCGCCCTTCAAGGGAAGGAGACTGAGAGCTAAGGGAGGGTCCTGGTGGCTCCTGAACCCAAGCGCCTTCATGCCCATGTTCTCACTGATTCCAGCCCCACTCAGGGGACAGAACCATCCTTTCCCCATGGCCCTGCCGAGCAGGCTGACCGGCCCAACGGCTGACTGGCCCAACGTGGCCTTGGTCCTCAGCCCCTGCCTCCCACCAGGCACTGGAGCCCAACCCTACTTCTTTGACATTTCCGTACAGATTCCCCTTATCTCCACACTGACTCTCTGTGTCAACCTCTCTCCTCCCCACCCCCAGCCTCCTAGCAAAGCTGCTTGAACTCCTGAGGGCAGGAATTGTCACAGCTTCAGCCCAGGCTAACTGGAGCCTCGGGGACTGGCCCAGCGAGTCCAGTCAGAATCTGAACCCAGGGCCTTTCCCTCTGGAGCCAGGGTCAACTAGTACCCCACCCCACCCCCACTTTGAGAATCAATCACCAATGTGCCTAAAGGGGATCCACACAGGGGCCCAAGAGAGCCCACCTCATTCTGCCCTGGGCAGCACCCCACTCAATGTCCTTGGCCGGTTGGGGGGATGGGCCCTTTCCTGGGCTGGAAGGTCAGCTAGGACTGAGGACACTATAGCCTTTAACACCCCACCTTGTGTTGTCAGGGGTGCTCCCACAGCAGCAAATGTGGCCCCCAAGTCCACAAATGGACCGCAGCCCGGCCAACGTGGCCCCTGAAGGGACAAAGGCCAGGACCCCGTGATCTGAGAACCCAAAGCAAGGGCCCCGCCGCCTTTGGGGCCTGACTCCTGGGCAGAGGCACTGGCCGCTGGGGCCTTTCGGTCATGAGGAATGACCACGCTAAGGGGCCACACACAGGCTTCTGGAACGTCCTAAACATCCTGCTGGGAACAGACGCCCACCTGGTAAAATGTCACAGCTTCAAGTCAAAATATCTCTGTCCACAGGGGGCTCCCGTCTGCCCCCAAAGGCCCACTGGAGGCAGCGGGAGCCCCACTGCCCCTTCGATGGGGAAGCCTCGTGGGACCTTCGCAGGCACCCACGGTCTAGACCCAAGGGCTAAAGCAAGGCGGATGCATGGCGAGTCAGGGCTGTGCAGTGGGTACCCAGGGCCTCTCCAGGCCCTCACAGTTCAGTCCTCGCCCCATTCTGAGAATTTGTTGGATTCCCTAATGCACAGTCCCAGGACTCAGTGACCCGGAGAGGCAGATGGAAACAGGTTCAGGAAGCAAAGGGACCTCCCTGCTGGTCACTGCTCCTCAGCTCTTTATCTGTAAAATGGGTGGAGAAGGGATTGGATTATACCAAGTGTATTCCAGCACAGGCATGGAGCCCAGCCAACAGGAAAAGGAAGCAAACCTGGGGACAACGGCCTGCCTTGGGCGTGGGTGACCTCAGTCAAGGCGAGGCTGGCACCACACCAAGCAGGGCAGAGGCAGGAGGACCTGGGTTCAAGGCCCGAGGCCAGGCGCAGAGCCATGCAGCTGCTCCAGCCAAAGGAGCCCCCCAAAGCAAAAGGAGGAAGTAGGCCTCCAGCAGCGGGAGGGGACCTGCCACAGACTGATCACAGTGCAGCGGCCTGGGGCACAGAGGTGCCTTCAATCCGCAGCCTGGGGAGGACTGATTAGGGAGCAGCTTCCTGAGCTATGCCTCTGGGACCAGGGAAGGAAGGGAAGGCTTGCACGTGCCTGAGCACCGATCCACACAGAACCCCTGGGCTGCGGGTGTGGATTCTTCCTCAGCCAGTTAAAGGAGTGGAGTCAGGGCTGGGCCCAACCTAGGGGGGAGGCAAAGGCCCCCATGATAAGGCATTAAAATGGCCATTCCCAGAGGCTTTGGCCTTTACACAGGCCCCCATTTACAGCTGAGGAAAGTGAGGTAGGCACTCCTTAAGCGACTCACCCGAGGCCACACAGCTAGGTGTGGGATGCTGGATCTGAATCTAGATCTTGACGGGAGAACCAGTGCTCTACCTAGTGGAGCCCTCTAGAGGTGTGGAGATTTGTTTCAATTGGAGCCCAGGGTGAGTAGTGAGGGCTTTAGTGTCTCAGTGCAGTGCAGGCAGCACCAGGATAGGCCACCTCTGGCTCAGCCCTTGGGGATGCTGGGATGTGGGGCCAGCATCTCTATGCCCCTGAGACCAGCTGGGCATCAGGTGAGTGCTGAGGCAGAAAGTCCCTTCTAGTGAAGCCCGGCCCCCGACCCCCTCCCCCCCCCACAGATAAGGAAAGGGAAGCCCAGGCAAGATCATGGTCCCTGAGGTCATGTGTGGCAGAAGCCTCTGGGCTCACCTGGCAGTCTCCTAAACTTCCATCACAGGCAGCAGCCCCTTCCAGGGCGCTTCTGACCCCTCCCTGCCCAGCGAACTTCAGTGTGCCTCCGGGCACCTTGCTCCACCCCTTCCTCTAATTACGGCCCCCCACGGGAAGAGGAAGCCAGCTTAGGTACCTTAAGACATTTACGAGAAGCCCCCCCCAACAATACCAAACCTGGCTACTTTTCTAGAGCTTGGCTCCAGCTCGGGGGGGGAAGGGGGGGCAGTTTGGCTGCCCGAGCCGGCCCTTCGCTCCCAGAGACCACAGGCTGCCCAAAGGGTTACTCACTTTGTGGCCACGCTCGCTGAGCTTCCCAGGCAGGGAGTAAGGGACGCAGGGCCTCGCCTGCCCCCCCCTTATCTAGTAGCTGGGGGAGGGGCGGAGGGTGAGGGGGCACCCAGGCCCGCCTCCCGGTGGGCAGAAGCCGTAGGTCACGGCCGCTGGTCAGTCCTAGGGGGAGGGGGGAAGGTCCCGGCTCCAGCCCTGCCCCTCCCCAGGTTCAAGTCCAGGCTGGGGCGGCCCGGAGGGGGAGGGTCCCCCCAAGTCGTGGTTCCCGAGGCCGGGGCTTCCTCCCCCGACCCCGCTCTGCCACGACAGAGCACGGGGCCTCCTTCGGCCGGGCCTCAGTTTCCTCCTCTGCAAAACGAAGGGCTACGACGCCGCTAAGCCCCAAATGGGGGAGCCTTCCCCCACCCCGCGCCTTTAAAACCCGCGCGCTCCCAGAGCCCCCGACCCCGAGTCACGCTACCAAGAGCCGAGTTCGAGTGCCGCTTCCCCCCCCCAGTCTGTCTGTCCGGCACGCAGCGGAGGGCCTCGGACGTGGGCGGTACCTGCAGCCGCTCGGACCGCGGGCCGGGACGGACGTCCTGGCGGCGAGCCCGCTGTACCTGAGTCCGGCGGCGGCTCCTGTCATCGCCCTCCACCCGCGCGGCTACTCTCCGGCCCGACGCCGGGCAGGGCCGCTAGCCCCAGCCGTCCAAGGCCTGCCGGACCTCGCCGAACCCGCCGGGCCGAGTCGGGCCGTGGCGGAGGGGAGGCGGCGGCGCAGGCCGGCCCCAGGCCCCAGGCCCCGGGCCCCGCCTCTCCCCTTCCCCCTCCCGTCTAAGGCGCAGCCGCCGCGGCCGGAGCTCAGGGTTCTTGGAGCTGGAGCGGGCGCCGTGGAATGGACGGGGTGGGACGGGGGCGAGGCAGGCGTGACGCAAAACTCGAGGATTGGCTGCTGAGCTTCGGAGGCGGGACCTGCGGGCCGATAGCCGCGCTCGTCCCGCCCCTGCAGGTCCGGGCTGGGGGCGAACGTCACGTGCTCGGGGAGAGGCTGCGGCTGGACTAGGAGGCGGGGTCCGCCGCGGGAGGGGGCGGGGCTCCCAGGCTCCGGCCCGGCCGGGGGCGCGTGTGCGCCTGCGCGTGAGCAATGGCGAGGGCAACTTTGTATCTGCCGGGACCCTTTGGCTCCATTTCAGTGAAGGCCAGCGCAGCCCCTCCCCTTGGAGGGAGCTCGCCTGCCGTGGGGCTGAGAGCAGCGCCGAAAGGCCTGGCCCACCCCCGAAGCCCCGGGAAGCTCGGGAAGTGCCAGCCCCGTGCCCAGACCGCAGGAAGGAGAGGGGGCCCCCAAAGGATGCCTCCCTAGAGACCCCAGATCTGGAGACCCCAGATCTAGAGACCCTGGATCTGTCCCATCGGAGGCTTCCTTTCCATAAGTAGCGGGCCGTGTGCTGGACCAAACATCGAGATTCACTAGGATAGAAACGAGGCGCCCAAGCTAAAAGTGTTCTTACTCTGCTGAATTCCACAACCGGTATTAAGCTCCCACCGTAATCGAGGCACTAGCCACCAGCTGGGGACACAGACACAAAGCCCAGCCGCCAGGAACCTTACCTTCTTCTGGGGGTGCAGGGACAGAGTACTAGCAATCACCTTCCTGGAGATGATGATGAGGGCTTCCCAAGGTAGATGGCACCTGAGCCGAACCTCATTTCATTGAAGGGGAAATAAGAAGAAGCAAGTTAACAGAGACAGTGCTTGAAGCCTCCTGGACATTGTTGTTCAGTTGTTTTCAGTGGTGCTGGATTCTGCATGACCCCCACTGGGGTTTTCTTGGCAAAGACACTGAAGTGGTTTGCCATTTCCTTTTCCAGCTCATTTTACAGATGAGAAAACTGAGGCAAACAGGGTGCAATCACTTGCCCTGGGTCACATAGTAAGTGTGAGGCTGGATTTGAACTCAAGAAGAGGAGTCTTCCTGACTTCAGGCCTGGCATTATCCACTGTACCACCTAGCTGCAAAATCTGCACTTCAGATACAAATCCTGTGACAGCAGGGGATACTATAGTAATGAGGACAGTGACTTCAGACTGTAGGTCAGGGATTTGTCCTTTGGGGTCACCTGGACTCCTGATTTTTTCTGACTTTCATGAAACTTTGCCTGTGCAGTTAGAGCATCTTTACTTGGCAAGTGGAGTTGACCAGGAGTTTTTCACATTTTCGATCTCCTAAGGTACATAATTACAATGTGTTCCATTTTAATTTCCTGAATTAATTGGTCACTGTGGCTTTAGCAATTACAGTGAGAAACCCAAATTCATCCAGTGCTTTTGGTCTGACAGGAATTGCTCAAACTAGAGCCAAACACCCACTCTGGCAGGAAAGTCAGTGTTCTAAGTTTCCCCGACTTGTGGGCTGAAACTGCCTGTAACAATCCCGAAGGCCCACCATGCTGTGCCATGCAATGCCATGGGGCTGAGATGGAGCAACTTGGTGGCATAGCTATGATGAAGGCCTTGGTTCCCTCCCTGGGAGATCTCCCACTTCACAGCCATTGACAAGGAACCTGTCTTCTTCCCCACCCCCACCCGCAGCATAAGTCTGAGGTTCTGGGGCTATTGGGAGAGCACTATGAAGAGCCGTAGGGAATGTGGGATGGCTGGATAATACTATCCAGTTTTCTATGTCTGGAGCTCTGATGCTTCCCTGTGTTAATCAACCAGAGGAGGCTTGATTTTATAGAATTTCAGAACCTCAGAGGCATCTAGGCCAATACATACGTGATCAGGAATTGTGCCTATAGCAGCCTGGAACAGCAACCCTCTAGCTTCTGCATTGTGCCTCCCTCCTCTCTAGTTGACTTCCACCCAGGCAGTCCATTCCCAGAAGGAGGGAAGGAAGGAAATAAATAAGCAGTTATTTAGTACCGAATGTGTGCCAAACCCAACAAACCTGGGAGGTACGTGCTATTATTATTATTCCCATTTTCTGGTTGAGGAAACTGAGGCAAACAGGTGAAGTGACTTGCTGAGGGTCAGCCCACTAGTGAGTGTTAGGGTTCCACGCATGGTGGTGAAGTCGTGGAGACTGGAGAGGGAATTCCAAATCCAGGGAAGAACGGCGAGGACAGTTTGGCGAGAACCTGGATAGCCACCTTTCAGGACTTTGTCTTTTAGTTCTGGTGTTTCTTCTCTCTTCCATATGGAGGGTTCTTGTTCAGTCATTTTTGGTTGTGTCCAATTCTTTGTGACCTCATTCAGGGTTTTTGGGCAGAGATATTGGAGTGGTTTGCCATTTTCTTCTCCAGCTCATTTGACAGATGAGGAAACTGAGGCAAACATGGTTAGGTAAGTTGCCCAGGGTCACACAGCTAGCAAGTAAGCATCCGAGGCCAGATTTGAACTCAGGAAGATAGGTTTCTCTCATCTTTCAGTCCCTGTGCTCTGTCCATTGGGCTACCTAGCGGTCCAGGGCCGGGGCCAGGTCCAGGCCTCAAGCCCAGGGCCCTCAGCATCCTCCCAGGAAGTGCCCCCATAGCTCCTGCAGGGGCTGCAGCCACAGCTGCGGAAGACCCAGGAGGGCCAGTTCTGGCCGCCAGAGTCCTTGCCCAGGGTGTCACACACAGATAGGACTTCATCAGCTGACTGTGACCTCTCTATGTGGCTCACAGCTGGATCTCCGTGGTCTCCCCCATTGGGAGTTAGCTTCTGGAAGGCGAGGAGGGTGGGACTTGCCTGCTTGTACCCTGGTGCTTTGCATACAATAAGTGCATGACAAATTCTTTTTTTCATTCGTTCAAAGGAAGGGGCCGTGGGAATTGGGTGGGCAAACAAGGCTTCGAAGGGCCCCCCTTCCCCCCTCTCCCGGGCAGGGGCCTTCCCCTCCTTTCCTCTCCCCCCAGCAGAGACCTTCCCCTGCCCTGGCTCAGGAGAGGCCCTTCCCCCTCTCCCTCTCCTTTTCCCTCTCCCTCCTCCCCTCCCATCCCCCACTCGCCTTCCACAGAAGTGAAAAGAAGGGCCATTGGCCAGGATCTTGCTCTTCTCCACTTCTCTTCAATTCAAAACCCCTTGGTGCTGATGCAGTTTAGGGGTGTAGGGACCCCAAAATACCAACGTACAGGGCAGAGTTGTCTGGAAAGAATTCACAGATTCAAGCAGTCTTCCAGTCAGGTGGCAAAAAGTTGCTTATAAGGCTAATAAAGGCGGGGCCATGCTAGAGCTTAGACAGAAAAGAGTAAATTGTGTGGCAAGTATGCTGACTGGTGGGGGGGAACAGTCTCTGTCCCTTGGGCACAGGTGTCATTCACCACTGGCATGGCCTGGGGGGTTCTTCTGAGGGGTCTGCACGGCTCAGTCAGTAACAAGAGAGCCTTGGAAGTTGACATCTGGGTTGCATGCGGTAACTGTGGGAGTCAGTTATCAGTACATGATAGTTCTTCTCTATCTGGTACAAGATAGTCCTGTTCATACAAGGGAGATTCTCCCGAGGTCGGCTTATTCCTAAGCAGGGAGAGATCGTTTGCCTCACTGGGCCCACGCAGGAGTTATTGCCAGACATAGGGTCTTTGGGCTGGGGAGAGGCATGTTCCAAGCCCCCATCAGTGCCATTCTCCATTTTCTCCTCCTTTATAAACTCCAGCGTCTGATGAAGAGAAGTGGTCCTTCTTCCTGCCGACATCCACGTTGGGACATCTGCCCTCTCCCCTGGTCATCCTCTCTCTATCGGCTTCCATTCCTCCCCAAGCACCAGCTGCCTCCCTGCTCTTCACAAGCAAGACCAAGTCTCCCTGAAAGACACTCGTGAGATTCTACCATCCCCTCCAGCCCTCGACCTGGGTCGTCTCCCTCTATCTCAAGGGCCAGCTTCTAGAAAGAGCCCTCCCACTTGTCGCCTCTACCCTCTCTCTCCTCTGACTCACTGCTTAGCCCTTTACAGTCTGGCTTCTGACCTCATTTCTTGACCACCCTCTCCAACATTACCAGTGATCTTTAATCACCAAACCTGTGGCCTTTTTCTCAGTCTCCATCCTTCTTGACCTCTGTGAAATGTTTGACCTTCTCCTCTCCAGCCCTGGTTCTCTCCCCTCCTGGCTGCCTCATACTTCCCAACTGAGTCAAGGTCCCTATCCTGCCCCCTCCTCTTGATTATTCTCCCAGGGCTCGGTGCTGAGCCCCCTTCTGTCTTGGTGATTCCATTACCATCTCTCAGCTGAGGATGCCCAAATCCAAACTCCCCTCTGGGCTCCAGTCCCACTTCCCCCACTCCCTATAGGACCTTTCTCAAACCTAACATGTTCCAAACAGGACTCATTATCTTTCCTCCCCAACCAGATCATCTTCTGGATTCCTCTCTCACTGTCAAAGATCAAGGGTCCAGCTCTCTCGGCTCTCCCAGGTTTGCCGGCTCAGCCTCATTCTTCCCTCCTTACTGGCAGTAGCTCAGTAGTTGCCGTTCTGACCTCCATAACATCCTGTTCTCTCCATTCACATGAGAGCGAGCATTTTCTAGTGCTTTAAGATTTGCAAAGTGTCATACAAGTCTTATCTCCTTTAGCCCTCACGACAACCCAGGGAGGCACAACTATTACTCCCCTTTTACAGATAGGCAACTGAAGCAAACAGGGGTAAAGTGACTTTCCCAGGATCACGTGGCTAGAATGTGTCCGAGGCTGAATTTGGACTCAGGTCTTCCTGACCAACCTACCTTCTATCCCCTGTGCACCATCTCAGTTCACGCTGCTGCTTTTCCCCTGGACTATTGTAACAGCCTCCCCGCTGGTCCCATTGCACTGTCTCTTTCCTCCCCACCCCTTCCTCTCCCTAGCTGCTAAAGCAACTTGCCTAAAGTTCAGGTTCCCTGTCAGTAAACTCAAGGGGCTCCCAAGTACCTCTAGACTCAGATAAAACTTCTCCTTAGACCATTAGTATTCCACACCTGGATCCTAACTGACCTTTCCAGCCTTATTACACATTCATTTCCTTTCTCTTATTTGAGCTGCCTTTACTCTCTCTCCTCCCAAGTTAATCTCAAGATTCACCTTCTACCTGAGGACTTTTCAATTCCTGACCTTTAAATTACCCTGTATTTATGTCATCTCTCTTCTATTTCTGTGCCCCTGTGTCCATGTTGTCTCTCCCAGCTGAATGTAATCTCCTTGAGGGCAAGGACTGTTTCCCTTTGGCCAGGAAGAGCAGCATGCTGCCAGCCTCTGAGCACAGGTAAGCGTTCTTTCAACTGGCTCATTTACCCTGAGTTTCCACTCTCTCTTACCCACTTAGAACCCAAGGTTCTTTCTCTTAGAAGAGAAAGCAGAAGTCAAGAAGGATTGAAGGCACAGAACCTCCTTTCCACGTTCTTCTGTGGAAGCAGACCTTCTATCCCAGCAGCCCTCTCCTTTCCCCCATGTTGGCTGGACCTGGTGGATGCTGTCAGGCACCAGCCTCCTGAGGTCCCCCTCCTGCCTCCACCACTCACTGGCTGGGCCCCTGAGGCAAGTCACTGGATCCTGGGGCTGTTCAAAGGGAACCATGCTGCTGGCCTAGACAGACTTCAGACTGGCTCCAGTCACATAATGTTTGTAAAGCAATAGATGAATCCTAAACATCTAACATGCTATAGAAACGTTGATTACTTGTGTACTGAGGAGTTATGGTGATGATTATTAATAGTGGTGGAGGTGGGTGCCTAACCTTCACTCTAACCCCATCTGAAGCCCCTAGGCAGCTGCTCCAGGCTGAGGCCCTGCATGGTCAGCAACCATGTTTGGGACAGCTCCCGAGCCCCACTGCATTTTACTAAGACACCCAGAAAGTACACATTGAGTCAAAGCCAAGATCTTCATTGAATGAAACACCATAGCAAATTTAGTGACAGTGAATATTTCCCCATAACCACAGGGTTGCCGCACCCTCACCACGGGGGTGGGTGGGGCAGGTGTGCCCAAGAAAGCCCACGGAAGGGGCCACCTGGAGCCAGGGAACACCTGGTCAGGGCAGCTCACATCTCAATGGTGATTCTAGGGGCCCTGGTGATGTCATAGCTGCCATCTGCTGGGTTTCGGTCACCCCCCCCCCCACCATCTCCTGTTCTTGCTACCGTTTGCTGGAGGCAGTAAGCCTTTCTAGAAAATGGTGGGTTTGTATGTGGGTTGAGAGTGTGTGTGTGTGTGTATGCTGGAGCCAGCTCTGGAACCAGTTGTTACATTTCCAGTGTGAACAGTGTAAATAAATCTACAAATGCTTCAAATTAGGCTTAATTTATTGTTTCGGTGATTGTCTAGACTGAAGAAAGTGATGGAGATAATGAAAATAATGCAGATAAAACTGAAAAGATGCCAGTTGTTAAGAATTTCCCAGCATACCCCTAGATTCCAGGTTCTTTTTTTAAAATACATTTTTATTGGTTTCTTATATTTTTATGTCACCGACAATCCACCATGGGTGCCTCTTCCTGACTGTCTCAGAGAGCCATTCCATAAAACAGATTTTTTAAGAAGAAAAACAAAGCAGAAGAGAAAAAGCAGAGAGCCTAGTCACCTGCCAGATGGCCCTCAGCTCCCCCGAAGAGTGGGGGAGGAGCCTCCTCACCCCTCCCTTGACGCCCAGCTTGTTTCTGTGACCTGCAGCTTTCCTTAGTGGTTTTGTGATTGTTGTGGTCACTGTGTTGACTGGTTCCTTGGCTGGCCTTACTTCATTTTGGTGTAAATCTTTACCCATGTTTTACAGCACAGTAATATTCCACTCATTCGGTGTCAGTCAAATAAACTATTTAGCACCTACTGTGTGTCAGGCACTGTGCTAAGTGCTAGGAATACGAAGAAAGACAAAAGCCAGAACCTGCCCTCGGGGAGCTCCCATTCCACTGGGAGACAACAAAAGAAGTAGCCCCACTGCAAAGCGCTATCTACAGAGCCCACGGGTAATATCAATGGAGGAAAAGCCCCGAGAATACCCGGGATCAGCCAAGGCTTCCCATGAAAGGGGAGATTCTAGCCTCCCTCGTTCTGACCCTCCCCTCACCTCCTCTTTCCCTTCTGCCTCCTTGGCTCCCTGTTCTCCAGACCCCAAAAGCACATTGCCTTGAGTTCCATCACAAGAGGAAAGAAAATGCGTGAACTCAGAAATAATGAAGCAGGTAAAGAGATTGGTTATGGAACAGTGCTGGAGACCACGAATCGAACAAACTTGGGAACAGCCTCAGCAAAGCTCTCCTGCAAGATTTCCTGAATGTCCAGCAAGCCCATTCTGGTTTCCATGGAGATGACCATGGCCTGGGAGGAAAAGAGGAAGAGACAGAGAATGGAGGGATAGAAACTAGACGCGGAAAAGCTTGATGAAAGGAGGATCCCAATGCCTCCTGCTCTCAGCCAAGGAAGGTGGGGGGGGGGCTCCCAGGTGACAGCTGTGAAACTCTGGGTACATTTGAGAGAAAGGCCAGAATGGGGGAGCAGCCGCAGGAGCTCTCCGGAGGCGGGCTGTTGTCATTGTAGACCAGCTAGGAGAGGGGAGAATGGGGAAAATCCTTAGAAATATAAAGGGGAAAAAGGACAATTGTGATTGTTTACATTCTGCATTTCTTTCACAATATAATAATTAAAAACAATGATGACTGCCATTTATCTTGCATTTTTAAGTAAGGACAGGAAGGTGACTCTATTTCCCAGGTGAATCCATTTGGATGATAGATTAAGAAGTAGTCAGAAATTCAGGAATACCTAGGTTCAAATCCTACCTCTGGCACATTGTGGCCACTCTCTAAGACCAGAAGGTGCCCACTGGCCTTGGTGGAGGGGGCATCCTGGTTCAAGAGTTCTCTAGACCAGTGAAGCCTCAGATCTGGCCCTACCTTTATCCAGTCATCAATAAGCCAAGCACATATGTCCAGCCTTCATCTAGAATCCCAAATGAAGCTTGGGGAACACAATGCAGAATGAAGCCCTGAAGTTAAGGGGCTACAAAAGTGACCAAGACCAAAAGAAAACAGCAAATTAGGAAATGCCCTTGTTGTGAATCCAGAGCCAGAGGCTGGAACTGGGAGACAAATGGAACCTCGCGGCTTCTAACGAACTGGGGTCAACTTTGAAGGCCACATCCAGCCACCACTGGGTAAACTGTTCAAGGAGATGAGCTAACAGTTTACAAAAGGGTGGGGTGAAGGGGGGGGACCCATGTTCAACAATTCACTTCAGTGCCAGTGTTTTCCTGGGCACTCAGCTAGACTGTGGAGATGCCAAGACAAAAACAAAGCAGTGTCTGCAGTCCAGAAACTTCCTTTTAAGGGGGAGGGGACATAGAGATACAGAACACCTAAGAAGGAACTGAGAGAGCTCATGATAGCCTAAACAGTTTTTCAAAACGTGGAAGTTCACTGATGACCAGAGAAATGCCAACTTTGAAGTTTCATGTCCCAGTCACCAATGTTGCAAAAATAATTAAAAGTGACCCAACTCGATTCTGGTGGGGTCCTATAGAAAAGGCTCTCTTTACCCATTGCTGGTGTCATGGTCCATCTGTGGACTCCTTCAGCCTGTACATGGCGGGAGCCACAGAAAACAATCAACCTCTTTGATCCAACAGTCACATGAATGGGAAGATACTCTGAGTGTCATCACAAATGAAGATATATCTCGTGGAAAACTAATATTATGTTTAATTGCAAAGAACTGAAAGAAACCTTGAGGTTCAAAAAATTATTATTACTGTGTATTAACATTTTAAACATGATGAAAATAAATACATTTGGAAGTCTATTAAATGAATCTTAATCAGAAACACACTTCCCACCGGGCTGCACTCATTTGGTTGGGCTTCTCCATCAGTCCCCAGGAGCCGCACCCAGCAAAATCACATCAGCCTTGGTGCTCACATGTCACGGGGTCCCATCTGCCCTGGGATCCCCCTGATTGGAAGGCAGACTGGAGAGGTACCCAGGTACCTTCTTTCCTCAGACGCCCCCACCACTCCGAGGCTTCCTTTTAGGTGCTGTCTTCCCCTATTAGGTTGTAAGCCTCTTGAGGGAAGGGACTCCTTTTTCACATTTGTATGCCCAGAGCTTAGCACAGCGCCTGGCACATAGTAGGCGCTTAATAAATATTTATTGGCTGACTGACTGGTTTTGACCATATGAAAGGAAAATTGCTCATTTGAATAAAGGAATGAACAAAGAAAGGGGAAAGGAAAGGGATATAGGGGGAATGACTAATACACTTTCACGGACATATTGAATGCAGAAATTGGTTTTAAGTGTGTATAAATTTTTTGCTTTCTTGTTAAAAGTTACATGCACAAAATGTTTAAAATGGGATGCCTATCAATTGGTTATTCTGTGTCCTGTTCCGAATTTTGTCTTGAGACTTTGCCTTCCCAATGCCCAGTGCTTTGCTTTCTCTGGGTAAATATGCAACGTGTCGTAGTCAGAAAGATACCTTCTGGCTCAGGCTGCTGCAAACTAAGCTTCCGAGCATGAAGGAAGGGGCAGGAAAGGACCCGTGCTGAGCTCGTCCCAATAGCCCGCAGCGATGTTTGATACATCACACCACCAAGACATGAGTGGAGGTGGGGTGGGGGCAGTCAATTCAGGGCTCAGATGTGTTAACCACTCCTTCCCCGGGGCTGCCCGAGGTCCTGGTCTTCCCCTGCGGTGAGGCCCATCCTGCTCTCAATGCAGAGACTAGCAGCCTCAGTAGGCTTTCCAGGTGGTCCAGTGGGATAACAGAGCACCTGTCCTGGCAAGTCAGTAATTGCTGTTCTTTGTAACGGCGGTGTGGGAACACATGACAGATGAAAGGGTGGGAAGAGAAAGGCTTCGCAGGGGCGCCTGGGCTACTTTCCTCCTGGATATGGGCCCAGGCCACTGAAGCTGCGGCTGCTCCAGAGTTGGGAGGCTGAGCTGGACCCCTCTGCGCGGTTGTACCCTTGAGCCCCCAGCGCTCACTGGCCATCTCTGCTTGCGGCTGGACACGCCCGCGCCGCAGAGCAGGGCT
This sequence comes from Phascolarctos cinereus, assembly GCF_003287225.1. Classification (NCBI taxonomy): domain Eukaryota; kingdom Metazoa; phylum Chordata; class Mammalia; order Diprotodontia; family Phascolarctidae; genus Phascolarctos; species Phascolarctos cinereus. The sequence continues at coordinate 1,750,278 of NW_027555514.1, read as the reverse complement.
TCTTCAACAGACCTTTCGAGAGCCTGCTAAAGCCTAGGTACCCCTTCTCAGAACCATGTTTTTACACAAATAAAATAAAATGCACAGGATCAGGGAAGAAACTGAATCTATTGCAATAACAATAATTTTTTTTCCCATCCAAGTTCACAGACTCACTGAAACGGACCCCAGATTCAGAACTCTGGCCTTTGGTGGTCATCGTGAGTTGCTTGGACCTAAGCATTGGATCATCTGGTGGTCCCACGTCTGAGCATGATGGTCTTTGAAGATGGGGGGCCTGGTCCTCACAGAGCAGCCATGCCGGTCATCACTGGGGACCTGCTAGAGGCCTGTCCCCTGCCCACTCTCCTGGCCATAGCCTTGTCTCTTAGCTGCAATGAGACACCAGAGGAAAACTGGGGTGGAAGGTCAGGCTGTATTAGTAAAGGCAGAGAGTGTTTAGAGTGGGCAGAGAGCGTTTAGAGTTGAGCGAGGGGCTGGCTAGCTCGCCTGCCTTTCACATCCAGACTGGCAGGAATGGTCATATTTCCTCACCTCCCATTCACCTCCTTCCCCCTGCCTCCCCCCCCCATTAAAATTAATCTCCCGAGGTTAGTGATGACCTCACCCACTAAAGCAGGGTCCTCTTTTCTGTTCCAGTTCCACACTGGCCCTTGGTGTGGTTTCAGAGTCAACTGGCTCCTTCCCATAGCCAGCCCTCGCTTGGCTCCTGGGTTCCTGCTCTGACTCTGTTTTCCTGTGGCACCAATTCCTCCTGCTCAGTCTCTTGGACTGGATCATGGCCCATCTCCTGGTCCCTAGAGCAGACGTTCCTCCTGCTCTGTCCTAAGCCCACTTCTCTTCTTCCTCTCTCTCTCTGTCTCTCTGTCTGTGTCTGTGTCTGTCTGTCTGTGTCTGTCTCTCTGTGTCTGTGTCTCTCTGTCTCTGTCTCTAGTCTCTGTGTCTCTATCTCTCTCATCTCTGTCTCTGTCTCTGTCTCTGTCTTTGTCTCTGTCTCTCTCTCTGTCTCTGATCTCTCTTTCCATCTGACTGAAGAGAGGCTGGTGAGGACCTCTGCCCGCTGCACTGCAGCTTGTCAGAGGTCTGTCCCTGCAGAGTTGTTGTCTTTTGGTCCTCAGCCCCAGAGTCTCCTGCCCCCTTCCCATTCATTGACCTCTCCTCCCTTCCTGTCTGGCCTCAGGACTCACTACTTTATTGAACTTGCTCTTTCAAAGGTCACACAAAGTGGGAGATTGCTGAGAATAGCTTTTAGAAATGCTGGAGACCCCCGTTATGAGCCAGCCCTGGAAAGACTTCTCTTGTCTGTGGCTGCCAGCTCTTCCCAGGGACCCTGATGCTTTGGGAGCAGTGCCGGGATTCCCAGGGCAGAGGCTGAATGCTCAGCATGGAAAGGGTTAAGTTCAGGGGTGGGAGTGCTCCCTAGCACCTAGCACCTGGCATGGGGTTCTGTTTGCTTTTCTATGAGTGCCCAGGAAGAGAGAGGCAGAACTTCCTGCTTGCCTGCCCTCAGGGAACAATTGTGGAGGAGAGGGAGTGTGAGGGAGTGGTGCAGGCAGTTAGGGATTTATTTCCTGAAAGTCCCCATCTCTGCTGAGGCTGGTCTTCTGTGCATCTGGGGGATGGGATGAAGTCATGGGCTCCCAGACCTGCCACCTCACACTCCTCATGTACCCTTGCTGATAAGCCCAGCCCCGACTTTGTCCCCATGACTGGCCCTCATCTGGAAAGGGTGGGTCTGCCCAGAATCCATTCTTCCTCTCGAGGGCAGCCCCCTGAAAGCTACCAGCTCCTCAAGCTTTGGGGGAATGTTCAGCAAGGGGGAGGAGGTCCCCAGGAGGACAGGATGTGGGGCCTTTGGGCCACCCTTCCTGTACGTAGAGCCGGTGCTGGAGACATTCACGGGGGGAGACAAGGGTGCTGGCCAGGGCAGCCCTGGGACCTCCCTCCACAGGCGAGCTCTGCCATTTATAGCCAAAGCCACAACCACAGAGAGGAGAAGCCCCTTGTTATACCGAGAAATTAGCGAGTTGACCACCCAGACTAATTTTAAATTGTGGACTTCATTATATTAGCGTGCGGCTGCCAGGGATATTCACATCCAAACCAAGCAGCCCCCATCAGGGGTTGAGCTAGGGTTTATATAGGGAGTATACAGGACAGGGAGGGGGATGGATCTTTGAAGTCTGGCAAGAGGAAGAGGTTTTTTGGGGGCTGGTCAAGGACACCCTTCTCCCTCTGTGTAGATATGATAATGCTGTGCAAACTTTCTCACAATGGAGGCTTCCAGAGATATGATCTGAGGGCTGTGGCCTGAGCAGCCAGATAAGGGTCTTGCTAAGGAATTTGGAGTTTTCCATGGCCTAAAGGGTTCTACTACCTAAATGGTAAAATAATGTTCTGCATTACACCCTGAGGCTCCCTGAGAGTGCCCAGAGAGAAGCAGCTGTCCCTGTCCTGTGGGTCCCCTGGAAGTCCTGGGGAGCCCCCCATCATGGCCACTGCTGCCAGCAGAGGCCGAGGTTCTCAGGAGGGGGAGAGAGCCAGCCTCTGCCCCAGGATCTCCGATGGGGCTGTGGGCACTGGCCTCTCACCTTTACCAGGTTAGCAGGTGGTGCCTCTGCTGGGTTAAGGCCCTGCAAGGGCTGTTGTCTAGAGGGCGGCTTGTCCGGGTAGGGCTTGAAATGCGCCTTTCCCAGGAGGGCAGAGTGAGGAGAAGTGATGTGTGCCAGAAATGAGGTGCCCCTGCCCCATGGCTGGAGAGGGCCTTGCCCCTCTGCCTGGGTGGCCAGCCTTGGTTTGGCCTCAGCTCAGACTCCTCCTTCCTTGGCCCCTTCCCGGCCCAGGCCCACAGTCGTCCTGAAAGTCCTGCCTGGCTCTGTCTGGTGTCCAGTTTCCTCACCTGCATTTTGAGCTGCCTTCCTTGCCTGAGGAGACTGTCTCCCCCTAATCACGGGCCTAGCCTGGCCTGGTTCCCCTCCGAAAGGCAGGGATTTGGCTTGCTGGGCTCAGGCCCAAACCTGAAACAATCCCCTTCCTTTACTCTCCAGACCTCTGGGCTTGCATGTGGGCTCAGATGCTTCCTGCCCGCCTGGCTGGCAGCCTTGCCTCGCTGCCACCTGAGTGTTCAGGGCTGGCCAATCTACAGGAGAGTTTTCAGCCTCAGGTGAGAAGCAAAGAGCCCCAGAAGCTGGGGGGAGCAGCCGCTCCCCTTCCCCCTCCCTTGCAGCCCAGTGAGGCTGCTGGGCCCTTATGGCCTGGTCCGGCATCTCCCCCAAGGCCTCCCTCCGGTGGTCACTGGCCACCTGAGGGATGCTCCTGATGGGGAGGTAAGGCTTGTCCTTGCAGGCTTCTTGCCATCTGACTGCAGCTGCCTTTGAACAGGTCATGGCCACATAATGGCAGATGCTGCGGTAATGGCCTTTGTCCAGGAAGGATCCCGCAGTGGACAGAGGGGGCTTGGAGAGAACCAGGAAAGAGTCCTCTTCCCAGCCCAATGCACACCTGACTGGTCAGCTGAGGCAAGGGCCAGGAGCTGGGCCAGACACTCCTATGCAGCTTTAAACCTAGGCCTGTCATCTGAGGCCAGAGGCTTAATCCACACCTATGGAGGATGAAACATCAGATGCTGCCAGCCTGCCCGAGGTCATCTGGGACCCTGAAGCCAGGAGCCTTCCACTGGGTTGAGAATGAAGATGGAGCAGGTGGGTCCTTCTGGATACTCGTGTGCCCCCAGCTTTGTGTGTGTGTGTGTGAGTGTGTAAGTGTGAGTGTGTGAGTATGTATGAGAGTGAGAGTATATTGTGAGTGTGTGCAAGTGTGTGTGAGAGTGTGTGAGTGTGAGTGAGAATGAATGTGAGTGTGAGTGTGTAAAAATGAGTATGTGAGTATATGAGAGTGAGTGTGAGAGTATGTGAGTGAGTGTGAGTGTGTGATGTGAGAGTGTGTGAATGTATGAGAATAAGTGTGAGTGTGTGTGGTGTGAGAGAGTGTGAGTCAGTATGAGAGTGTGTAGATGTGAATGTGAGTGTGAGTATGTGTGTGTGTGAGAGTGAGAGCATATGAGAATGAGCGTGAGAGTGTATGAGTGTGTGTATGTGTGTGTATGAAAGAGTGTATGAGTCAGTGTGAGAATGTGTGAATGTGTGTGTGTGAGTGTGAGTGTATGTGAGAGTGAGTGTGAGTGTGTGAATGTGAGTGTGAGTATGTGTGAGTATGTGTGTGGTATGTGAGTAAGGGGGGCCGCCCTCACAGCTTGCTCTTCCTGGGGAGCCATGGTCCACACTTGTCTCCCCAATGGAGGGCGCTCTACAGGCTGGCATCTGCCACTAGAGGAAGGGGGGCCATGATATTGCCCCCTCCCTGATTTTCCCCAGGATCACCTCCCCTCCAAGGAGGCCCACCCCTTTGGTCCACCTGTTTCTGACCCTTTAAAAAGCATTTCTAAGCCACTAGGTTTTCCAGGTGCCATCTTAGGTAGAGCAGGGATACGGATGGGGTGGGTGTGGTGCTCATGGGGTACCCTGGCAGCTCCCTGCCTCTCTGGTGGTAGCTGCCACAAAAATGCCTCCTAATTTCTAGGGGAGCCCTCTGTGGCCCAGAGAGGGGAGGCCCTGTGGCTGAGGCCTGGGGATCCATGGGTGGGTGCTGCAGAATACAGACATTCCACAGGTTGGGAGAGGTGTCCTGACGACCACCGTCAGTGAGGCCTGGAGCCGATGTCTGCCCTGTCCCATTCTCAGGGTCCCCAGGGCCCTAAGGTAGAGCTCTTTTCCCAGTGCCAGGACGTTGGGGAGGCAGAGACGCATGTCCCCCCTTCCCTGGCTAGCATTCACCAATTCAGGGCAGGGTCTCAGTAACCAGGCTAGTGACTTGGGTCCTTTTGGCATTTCTGGCAGAAGAGGCGCCTCTGGCCCTCCACTGTCCCAATAGAACCCTTGAACCTGGTCAAGCAACAGTGAGGTGGTCAGAGCCTCAAAGCCCTGGACACTGCTGGGGGGCCAAGGGACAAAGCAGCTCAAATGACCCTGAGGCAAAGGCCCAGCTGCCAGAGCCTCCTTAAAACCACTCAGACTTTAAAAGAAAAGGCTGGGCCGGTAGGAGGGAGACCATGGTGGGTGTGGGCTGTGCTTGGACTGGCTTTTCTGACCAACCTGATGCTAGGCCAGGTAGGAGCCTGGGCCTGGCTCTAGGGGAGGCTGCAGTCTGGCCCAAGGAGAGGAAGCAGGTCTCAACGTGGCCCAGGAGCTGAGGCTGAATTAAAGCCAGGAATGTGGGCCTGCTCCAGCCTCAATGACGCTCTCATTCTCCCAGGTACCTCAGCTCAGCCACCCACCAAGACTCAACCTCCCTTTCTCATTGGCAGCCACATCCTGTGGACCCCTCTACCACTCACTCTCTCATTCTCTCTGTCTCTGTCTCTCTTACTCTTCTCTCTGTCTCTCTCCTCTCTGTCTCTGCTCCGTCTGTCTCTGTCTCTCCTGTCTCTCTTCTGTCTGTCTCTGTCTCTCTGTCTGTGTCTCCATCTCTCTCCTCTCTCTGTCTCCTTCTTTCTGTCTCCCTTTGTCTCTGTCTCTCTCTCCTCTCTGTCTCTGTCCTACCTCTATCTCTGTCTTTCTCTCACTTCTTCTTCTCTTCCCTATCCCACCTTCTTTCCCTCCTGCTATGGCTGCTGGAGGTCAGTGGTCCTGCCCCAAACTCTCCATTCCCCATACTTTCTTTTCTGCTCCCACAATCTTTCCAAAGAGCCCCCCACATCAGACCCTTCCATTTAAAAACATGAACAGCCTGCAGAAGCCTGCTAAATAAAGGCTAAGTGCCTTAACCTCATCTCACTGTCCTTCGTCTTCTGCCAGCTTGGTATCTTTGCTCAAGCTCATCCCCTGGTCTGAGATGGATGGGTGTCTGTATGGGGGGGTGGATCCCTGTGGAAATGCATCCCCCACAGGTGGACAAGCAGCCTTCCCATAGAGGTGCTGGTCCTCCCTCAACTGGGTAAGCTCCCATGGACTAAACGAAGGAAAGTCAGGCCAGTCGGGATGAGGACTGCTCAAAAACTATTTCTGAAGACCACACATAAAAGGAAACAATGCCAAGTCTGGAAAAATGGGATTTGTCTGGAGAAACCAATGTGGATGCGGGGAGCTCACCAACCAACCATGTCAAGGCGCCCCCTAATGGAGAGCCCTGTGGATCCGGCCTTGGCTCTATTTAGCAGGCATCTAATGCCTCTGATAAGAAGAAGGCACATGTTCTGCTATGGCCTTTCTGGTTTGTATGGCCACCTCTCTGGGCTTTACTTTCCTCCTCTCTAGGGAGAATAGGGTGGGTGTTTATGGGGGCAGGGGGCAGACTGACTGGCCTTTCAGGTCCCTTCCAGAGCCTTCTCTTGCCCCTTGTTAGCAGCTGACCCAGGATAGGGAGGGATCATTAATTCGCTGGATGGGTGGGGCAGCCCCCAAAGAGAACTCCTGGGTCTGGAAGGAAGGCTGAGCTAACGGGGTCATTTTTAATTGGGCTCACTCTCCACTTGGGTTGAAAATCACCTAGAAGTACAGGGTGGGGCAGGGAAGTCATTTCAATAGCAATGTGGTAAAGGGGGCTCGGGGCTGGGCAGGGAGTCAGGAAAGCTGGGTTCCAATTCTCCCTCTTGGGCAATTGCTTCCCCTTGCTGGCTTCAGTTTTCTCACCAGCAAAATGATGAGCAAGATTGACATTTGGGGGCCCTTTGGGCTCCCAGTCTGACACTCTGGTCTGGGGGGAGGGGAAACCTGTGGCCTCAAGGCCATATGTGGCCCTCTGGGTCCTCAAATGCAGCCTTTTAGTAAGAGGATTTGTTCTATAAAACTTGGACTCAGTCAAAGGGTTACACTTGAGGACTTAGAGGGCCAAACGTGGCTTCAAGACTGCTGGCTCCCTGCCCCTGCCTAGGGCATCTGATGGGGACAATGCAGCTTCTGATCATTAATGGGGAGCAGGAGGACCCCAAGCTCTCTGTCCCAGGACCAACTTGTTTAGTGCGCTCTCAGAGGGCAGACAGAGAAAGCAGTTTTAGAGGTAAATGTTGGCATGATGTAGTGCTTAAAAGACATTGAATGTACTGTCTGGGAAGATAGTGAGCTCCCAGTCACTGGAGGTGTTTTGGCCAAGGCTGGCTGACCACTCCTTAGGCAGAGGGGGCTTCTGGCTGATGTACAGGCTGGACTGGAGGCTCCTGAGACCCTCTCAGCTTTCAGCTTCCATGCTTCTTTCTCCTTCCCTGCCCAAACTCGGCTTTTCCTGGTGTGATTGTGTAATTCAGGGGCCAGGTGTGATGTGGGGCCAGCCCTCCAAGCCTCTCAAATCATCTTCACTAGGGAGTGAACGAAGGGGGCTATGCTCCTAGTGATCTCTGAGGCAGGGGCGCCCCCTTGTGGCACCGATGGGAAGGAAGCGGGAGCCCAGCCCTGGGTTTTGTAGTCCCCTAGGGTCTCCAAGTTACAAAGGTGCCAGAATGAAAAGACAAAGGGGGTTCCCATTGAAAGAACTTCCAGGGGTACAGCCCTCTGGGCGAGGGGAGCTGGAGGGCTGTCCAGACTGTCAGAGCAAGCCAACTTCAATCTAATGGACAAGAGAGAGATGGAGAGAAAGTGACAGAGACAAAAGTGAGACACACACACACACACAGACGGAGACAGAGGGAGAGTGACAGAGAAAGAGTTAGAGACAGAGAGACAGAGACAGGGAGGGAGGAAGACAGAGAGAGAGAAACAGAAAAAGAGAGACAGAGAGAAAGTCACAGAGAGACAAGAGTTAGAGACAGAGAGACAGACAAAGAGAGAGAGGGAAGGAAACAGAGAGACACAACACAGAGACAGAGACAGAGAGACAAGAGTTAGAGAGACAGAGACAGAGAGAGACAGTGACAGAGAGACAAGAGTTAGAGACAGAGAGACAGAGACAGGAAGGGAGGGAGGGAGGGAGACCGAGAAAGTGACAGAGAGACAGGAGTTACAGAGACAGAAAGACAGAGACACAGAGACAGAGACAGAAAGTGACAGACAAGAGTTAGAGAGAGACAGAGACAGAGACAGACACACATATAGGGAGTAGTGAGATTAAGACAGAGACAGAGAGAAAAAGAGACAGTTAGAGACAGAGAAAGACAGAGACAGAGAGGCAGTTAGAGAGACAGTCAGAGAAGGACAGAGACACAGAAAGTAGAGAGGCAGAGCCACAGACACCAGGCACCAGCCTCTGCCAACATTTCTTGGTAAGAACAGAAAGCTGAGGAGAAGTCAGCATGCACCCAGGCACCCTTCCAAGCAGTCCCAGGCTTCCCCACCCACAGAGCTGTGGCCAAGCTCAGTTCCCAGACCAGTGGGCAGTGGCCTGAAGGCTGAAGGGGCCCGAGAGTCCCCATCTGACCATGGCTGCTCTCTTCCAGGCTCTGGCAGACCTTGAGGCAGTCACTTCCAAGAGCTTCCTATGAGGCATGAGCTCTTGTGAGCCTTGTAACAACCCTGTGAGGAAGGACTTGCAGGTCTCAGTTTCTTCACCTGTAGGATGGGACAGCTGGTCAGAGTCAGAGACAGAACTTCAATCAGGTCTTCCTGACTCCCACCCCTGCCTTGCCAGGAGCGTCTTATTTTTTTTTTAAGGCAATTGGGTTAAGTGACATACCCAGGGTCACACAGCTAGTAAGTGGCAAGTGTTTGGTATGAGGCCGCATTTGAACTCAGGTCCTCCTGACTTCAGGGCCAGTGCTCTATCCACTGTGCCACGTAGCTGTCCCTCAGGAGCCTCTTCAGCAGGGATCCCTGGATGGAAGGTGTATGGGGAGGGGGGAGAAGCTTAGAAAGGTAGAAGGGGGAGGGCTATGGAGGGCCTTGAACACCCACCAGAGGGTTTTGTATTTGCTCCTGGAGGCGATAGGGAGCCATGGGAGATTATTGAGTAAGGGGCTGCCATGGCCAGACTGTGTGCTTTAGGAGAATTCCTTTGGTGGAGGACTGGAGGATGGATGAGAGGGGAGAGACGAGGCAGCAGACCCCCCCGCAGCCACTGTAACAATGCAGGTGTAAGGTGGTGATGGTCTGTCCCAGGAGGGCAGCGGGGTCACAGGAGACAGGGCCCATTGAGAGATGCTGCAGATGACCAGTGCCCAGGAGAAGTCGTGTAACGCCACCTGGGCTGTGCCAAGAGGGCTGCTGCATGGCATGGCTGGGAGCCCCACTGGCTGGACAGCTCACTGCAAAGCCATCGATCACATGCCCAGCAGCCCCACGGAAGCGGCCTGGCTGGGGGGATAAGGGCCCAGAGGTCCAGGAGGGCAGGACCTGCCATTGCTTTTGTCCCATATCAGTTTGTTTTTGCTTTTAGGGAAGAGATGGCTACAAGCAGATGAGCTTTCGAAGGCCAGAACAGTAGGAGCTGAAGGTATGGCCATGCTGCCCATGCTAGGACCTGTCAAAGGCTAAGTGGGGGTGAGGCAGCAGCCAAGGCCTGGGGAGTGACCTGCTTGACCCAGCCCAGCAGTAGCTGAGATGGGGACTCATCTATCTGCTCTGCACATTCAGAGGTGAACTTGGCAAGATAAGCACTTTGGAGAAGCTGCCTGCTCTTGCCAGATATTAAAAAGGTTCAGGGGACAGTGTATCCCCAGGTCTGGGGAGAAACGCTTGTCATTCTGTTATCTCTTCTCAGCAAGAATCCCTCTGTGAAAACTGGTTGGTGTTAATTGTTTAAATGAAGTTGGGCTTATGATATATGATTGTGATGGAATACTATTGTGCTCTGAGAAATGATGAGCAGGATGCTCTTGGAACAACCTGGAAAGACTCACATGAACTGATGCAGAGGAAAGGGAGCAGAACCAGGAGAACACTGTACAAGGCAACAGCCACACTGTGCAATGATTAACCATGAATGACTTAGCTCTTGTTGGCAACACAAGGATCTAAGACAATTCTAAAGGGACCTAAGTGCTCTCTGCCTCCAGGGAGAGAGCGGAGGGAGTCTAAATGTAGATCCAAACCAGGTAGGATTTATACCAGGAATGCAGGGTTGGTTCAATATTAGGAAAACTATCAGCATCATTGAGCATATCAACACCAAAACCAACAGAAACCATATGATCATCTCAATAGATGCAGAAAAAGCTTTTGATAAAATACAACACCCATTCCTATTAAAAACACTAGAAAGCATAGGTATAAATGGAGTCTTCCTTAAAATAATAAATAGCATATATCTAAAACCTTCAGCAAGCATTATATGTAATGGGGACAGGCTAGAAGCATTTCCAATAAGATTGGGGGTGAAACAAGGATGTCCATTATCACCACTGTTATTCAATATTGTACTGGAAACGTTAGCTTTAGCAATAAGAGAAGAAAAAGAAATTGAAGGCATTAGAATAGGCAAAGAAGAAACAAAGCTATCACTCTTTGCAGATGACATGATGATATACTTAGAGAATCCTAGAGAATCAAGTAAAAAACTACTTGAAATAATAAACAACTTTAGCAAAGTTGCAGGCTATAAAATAAACCCACATAAATCATCAGCATTTCTATATATTACCAACAAAGCCCAACAGCAAGAGATAGAAAGATCCCATTTAAACTTACTGTAGACATTATAAAATATTTAGGAGTCTACCTCCCGAAACAAACCCAGGAACTCTATGAACACAATTACAAAACACTTTTCACACAAATAAAATCAGATCTAAATAACTGGAAAAACATCAGTTGCTCATGGGTAGGCTAGCTAATATAATAAAAATGACAATCCTACCTAAGCTAATTTACTTATTCAGTGCCATACCAATCAAACTACCAAAAATTATTTTATAGAGTTAGAAAAAATAATAACATTCATTTGGACAGAATATCAAAGGAACTAATGAAAAGAAATGCAGGGGAAGGTGGCCTAGCAATTCCAGATCTTAAATTGTATTATAAAGCAGCAATCATCAAAACTGCTTGGTACTGGCTAAGAAATAGGGAGGTGGATCAGTGGAATAGGTTAAATATGCAAGACACAGTAGTCAATGACTATAGTAATCTATTATTTGATAAACCCAAAGACCCCAGCTTCTGGGATAAGAACCCATCTTTGAAAAAAACTGCTGGGAAAACTGGAAAAGAGTATGGCAGAAACTAGGCATAGACCCAAATCTCACACCATATACCAAAAAAAGTCAAAATGGTTCAGACTTAGATATAAAGGCTGATACCATAAGTAAACTGGGAGAACAAGGAATAGTTTACCTATCAGATCTATGGAGAACAGAAGAATTCATGACCAAACAGGAGATAGAGAACATTATGAAAAGCAAAATGGATATTTTGATTACATTAAATTGAAAAGTTTTTGCACAAACAAAGCCAATGCAACTAAGATTAGAAGGAAGGTAGAAAATGGGAAAGAATTTTTACAACCAGTCTCTCTGATAAAGGCCTCATTTCTAAAATATATAGAGAATTAAGACAAATTTATAAGAACACAAGCCATTCCCCAATTGATAAATGGTCAAAGGATATGAACAGACAGTTCTCAGATGAAGAAATTAAAGCCATCTTAGTCATATGAAAAAATGCTCTAAATCGTTATTGATTAGAGAAATGCAAATCAAAACAACTCTGAGGTACCACATCACACCTATCAGATTGGCCAACATGACAAAACAGGAAAATGATAAATGTTGGAGAAGATGTGGGAAAATTGGAACACTAACACATTGTTGGTGGAGTTGTGAAATGATCCAACCATTTTGGAGAACAATTTGGAACTATGCCCAAAGGGCTACAAAAATGTGCATACCCTTTGATCCAGCAATAGCACTTCTAGGGCTATATCCCAAAGAGATCAAACAAATGGGAAAAGGACCACATGTACAAAAATATTCATAGCAGCTCTTTTTGTGGTGGCAAAGAATTGGAAATTGAGAGGATGCCCATCAATTGGGGAATGGCTGAGCAAGTTGTGGTATATGAATGTAATGGAATACTATTGTGCTATAAGAAATGATGAACAGGCTGACTTCAGAAAAACCTGGAAAGACTTATATGGTCTGATGCTGAGTGAAGTGAGCAGAACCAAGAGGACTTTGTACACAATAACAGCCATGTTATGCATGACTAATATTGTTAAACTGAACCCTTCTCAGCATTACAAGGATCTAAGACATCTCCAGAGGCCTCAGGATGGAAAATGCTGTCCACATCCAAAGAAAGAACTATGGAAGTAGAATCGCTATCACTTATTTTTACCTTCTGTTGAGTTTTGTTTCATCTTTCTGATGGTTCCTCCTATTGGTTTTAATTTTTACTTACAACTTCACTAATGTGAAAATATGTTTAATAGGAATGTAAATGTAAAGCCTATATCAGATTGTGTGCTGTCTTGGGGAGGGTGTGGGGGGAGGAAGGGGGAGAAAAATTTTCAACTCAAAAGCATGTGGAAGTGATTGTTGATAAATCAAAATAAATTAATAAAATTAAAAAAAAATAAATGTAGATCCAAGCAGACATTTTCACTTTCTTTATTTTTCTTGTTTGTTTGTTTCTTTGTCTGTGTTTTCTTTTATAACATGACTATTAGAGAAACATTTTTGCCTGCCTGCGCATATGCAACCTAGATCAAATTGCCTGCCTTCTCAATGAGTGGAAAGGGGAAAGAGGGAGGAAGAGAATAGGGAACTCAAAATTAAAAAAAAAAAAGAATGGTATTGTTTTTACAAGAAATTGTGAAAGTAAGATAATTTTTAAAATGAAACTGGGCACCAACACACCTAATAGTGTCTCGAGTCCATAACAACAGAATCACCCCAACTCTTCGGTGACAGACCTAGAACCCTGATGGGGAGATGAAGGTGGCAGAGCTCCAGAGACCTGACCTGCTTGTGTACTTGTGGGCTAGAAAAGTAAGTCCAGAGCCTGGCTATATGAAAATTCTTTTTTTTTTCTTTTTTGGCTAGGCAATGGGGTTAAGTGACTTGCCCAGGGTCACACAGCTAGTAAGTGTCAAGTGTCTGAGGCCGGATTTGAAGTCACGTCCTCCTGACTCCAGGGCCGCTGCTCTATCCACTGCACCACCTAGCTGCCATTTATATGAAAATTCCGTGTCTCATCCCCAAAACAGACAAAGATCCAGCCTGTGAATCTGGACCTGATGATTCCCTGGGCACAACTGAGTTAAGCCAATGGTGTCATGAGAAAAGAGGCTTGGGATGAAGGCACCACACTTGCTCCTAAGGGAGAGGCACAGGGAAGGTGTTAACCAAGAGAAAGTCCTGACCAGGCAGAAGGAGGAGGCATTTGCTAAGCCCTCACTGTGCCAGGGGCTGCGCTGAGCACTTTCCAAACATTATCTCCTTGGAGCCTCTCAGCAGCCCTGGAAGGTACATGCTGTTATTGTCATCCCATTTTACATTGGAGGAAACTGAGAAGACAGTGACCCCCCCCCAGGGGTACACAGCTAGTGTCTGAGGCCAGATTTGAACTCACTCCAGGTCCGGTGCCCTACCCACTGCACCACCCAGTTGCCTAGAGGCCCAGAGACTGCCCAAAGGAATGTCTGGCCATCCAAGAAGAAGGGGTGATTGTTCCGTTTGCCTGGGGCTGCTCCATGTGGTGAGGGCGTCTGGATTGCCCAATACAGTGCTGGGACACTGCCCTTGGCAGCCTCCTTACTGAGGCTGCCTGAGAGCATCAATGCGTGTTCTGTGGGCAGCCCTTACTGCCCTATGAGCCCCATCTCTCCATCTAGATCATAATCCGTGCATGAGATACTTTGTCTCAGGCTTTCTTTCTTGAATTCTAGGCAAGTCCTGTGGGGAGGGAGCATTTCCTCAGTCTGGCCTGACCTGCACCCTCAGAAGCTGCACTGCCTTGTTCTTTTCTCGATCCAGCTCCTGCCCAGCTGCCAAAGCCCAGGGTAACCACCAAACAGGGGAATCTGGCTACTAGGGTCCAAACTATGGGACCCCGGGGAGAAGGGAGTGCTCCGGCTTAGACTCTGTGATTGAGAAGGACAGGCCTAGGCTGAGACGAAAACGAGAAGCGAAGGTAACCAATTCCAAAGCATTCAGAGACAGGAGACCTAGAATTCTGTAAGCTGAACCAGGCCCAGGGGATGGAAAACACAAGAATGAGACTGTGAAGGCTCAGAGAGAAACGAGGGGGCACCTGGAGGGATGGGCATGAATGGGCAGGGAGCTTGGGGTCTTCTGCCTAAGAGAACATGGAAACACTGACCTTAGGTCCGTTTGGGGTTTAATGATTGGTCAGACCCAGAGAACAGTGGTGTGTCCACTTGGAAGGAAGGTTCTAGCAGAAGGCCACGGGATGCTCTCCTCAACACAAACCTCGTCAGTGCTTGAATGATGGCATGCTGATCAAATTTTCAGATGGCCTGAATATGGTCCAGCCTGCTGACATGGCAAAGTGCCACGAAGGAAGCGTCACAAGAATCCCGCCCCAGCATTCCCAAGGCTTCATCTCAGGGATGCCCCCTCCCCTTCTGCTACAGGGCTGGGGGTCTGGAGGTACAGAGGGGTCTTGGGCTTCCCCCCCCCCCGGATGCAGAAACAGAGTGCTAATGGGCTTGGAGGTCAGCCCTGACATTTGGTAGGTGTCATTTAAAAGGGGCCTATTTAGGGGGCAGCTAGGTGGCACAGTGGATGGAGTACCAGCTCTGGATTTAGGAGGACCTGAGTTCAAATATGACCTCAGACACATGACACTTACTAGCTGTTTGACCCTGGGCAAGTCACTTAACCCCATTGCCTAGACACCCCCCCAAAAAAGGGGGGGGCTATTTGCTCATCTCTAACAAGGAGATAAGGATGCTGTCACGGGAGGGGTGTGGTCAGGTGTAACTCATGGCATCAAGAGCTGGAAAGGGCTCAGCAATCATCACCTCCTCCTCCAGGGAGCAGACAGGCTTCCAATCTGGTGCCAAACCATCTATTAACTCCTACTATGGGTCAGGGGCATTGCCAGGATGGGAGAGGGGTGCCAGGACAGAAGAAGCAACAGTCCCTGCTCTCCAGGGTGTGCCCAGCAACAGGCAACTGCCCCTGTGGGAGGGGCTGGAAACCACAGAGGCAGAGTTTTGGTCCTTGTTCCAGAATCTAGGACTGGAGGGGCCCGGCAGCGGCCTGGACCTATTTTCATACAAAGAGGGTTCTGTCTCACTGGGGGTGGGGGTGGGGGTCTGCTTAAGGACCCCCAGGGAGAAGGACGAGGAGGATGGCTGGGAGGCGACCAGCCTCTGCCTGAAGACCCCCAGGAGGAGGAGGAGGGGGAGGTGGGGAGGCGTGTCCAGCCTCTGCCTGCAGACCCCCCTGGGGAGGAGGAGCAGGGGTGGGGGGCGTCCAGCCTCTGCCTGAAGACCCCCAGGGACGAGGAGGAGGAGGGGGAGGGGGAGAGGCGTGTCCAGCCTCCACCACCTCTGCCACCACTGCGCAGCCCCAGTTTCAGCAGCTGGACAGCTCTCAGTGATCTCTACTGTCAGGCCCAAATCTGGGGCTACTCACTGCCCCTTTCCCTTCCCCAGCCTTCTTTTCTTCAGGCCAGACACACCCCTATTCTTCATCAGTCCTCCAGGGCAGGTGGAGTCCACCTCTTAATCATCTACCGCAGCCCAAAGTGATTCTGGGGCTTTGGCCCCTTCTCGCTTTGTCCCGTCCCGTCCCTTGGACACGCTCTAAGCTTGTGGTCCACTAGGACCCCCAGATCATTTTTAGAACTGATGACCTCTAAGCCCCGCCCCCTTGTGAAAGCCATTATTTGCACCCAAGGGTTGTGAACTGCGTCAGCCATCCTCGTCCAAGCCACTTGATCAGTGCGTCACACCGCCGACGGCTAAGTACAGAGCCCTGTGGTACTCCACTGGAGACCTAGGGCGCAAGGGATCCCCTGGGGAATTACTGAAGACACTTTTCCTCCAACCCAGGTCAGGGACGCTTGTGGCGGAAATGGCCTCTCGACGGCCCACCCACACTTCCGTCTACGCATGCGCGCCTCCTGAGTGGGCGGGGCCTAGCGGCGGGCAGTGCCTCCTTTGCATCATCTCCCCTTGCCGGAAGCGCGCTCCCTCGCAGCCTCCTCCACGTGGGCCCCGGTGTTGCATCAGATCTCGGCGGGCAGCAGCGGGGGAGGGGAGGACAGGGCGGAGAAGGGGGTGGGGGTCTGGCCTGGCGAAGGAGGGAGGGGCGGCCCGGCCCGCCCTGCCCCGCCCCTCTGTCCTCTCCTCGCCTTCCCCCGCCCCTCTGTCCTCTCCTCGCCTTACCCCACCCAGGCCCTGAGATCTAGAGCCTGCGGCCCCCTCCCATCGCCAGCGCAGTCTTGACGAACTCCGTCATCAGGGATAAACTGAGGCCCCGCCATGTGCGGCATCTGGGCGCTATTTGGCAGCGACGAGGGCCTGCCGGCGCAATGCCTGAGCGCCATGAGGATCGCCCACCGGGGCCCCGACGCCTTCCGCTTCGAAAATGTGCGCGGCTTCACCAACTGCTGCTTCGGCTTTCACCGGCTGGCCGTGGTGGACCCCGTGTCCGGCATGCAACCCCTCCGCCTGCAGAAGTTCCCCTCCTTGTGGCTGTGCTACAACGGCGAGATCTACAACCACCGGCAGGTGAGGAACCGGGGCAGGGGGCCGGGCACCTTCCGTCACACTGGGCGAAAGGTGGGGGGCTGGGGGCACTCGCCATCGCGCCTTCGGTTCGAACTCGGAGGGGAAGGGGGACATTTTTGCCTTTGGCACCCCCGTTCTTCCTGTCCTCTGGGCTCCCTACTCTTTCCACTGAGTATCCAATATGGTACCAAGATCTGCCCATTTCACCTCTGCTCGCTGCATCTGTGGTCCATTTCACTTGTGCTACGTCTGTGATCTATTTCACTGGCCCTACATGTCTGGTCAATTTAACCCCTCTAGCATCTCTGGTCAATTTCGCCTCCTTTACATCTCGGGTCGATTTCACCGCCCTTACTCTCTTTCAAAAACACCCCTTTTTCTCTGCGCTGACCCTGCGATGGGGGTGGGGGGAAGAGGCATCCCCGAAAGGGACTTTCTTCACCTCAAGCCTGGACTGTTGCTGTAGCTGCTGCTGGCGGGCGGGGGTGGAGGTGAGGGTGGGGGGCGGGCGCGGTGTCTTCCTGCTTCACGCCTTTCCCCATTCAGACACTAAATAATTTTCCTAAAATGTGGGTCTGCCCATGTCACCTAACTATTGCATAAACTGCAGTAGTTTCCTCTCGCCCCTGGGAAAAAATACCAAATGCTCCGCTTGGCCCTTCGTCAGCAAGTTCCCTCCTCCCCTCCCTTTCTGATCTTCTCACACCTCACTCTTGACACGTCCTCTTCCATCCAGTGACCTCGGCCTCTTGGCTGTTACATGAACCAGATCCTCCTTCTCTCTGTCTCACCATTCTCTCTGGCTGTCCTCCATGCCTGGAAAGCCCTCTTCCCTTTCGAAGGACTACTGATCTCCCTGGTTTCCTTTAAGTCCACCTTCTCCTGGAAGTCTTCCCCAATCCCCGTAATTCCAGTGCCTTCCTTCCCTTCTCTTCTTTCCCATTTGCCCTGTCTGTTGCTTGCTTTGTACCTAGCTGTTGCGTGGTCTTCCACTGTTAGATTGTGAAACACTTGAGGGTAGGGACTGTCTTCTGCCTCTTTTTGTATTTAGGGAGCGTCTCACTCTTCACTGAATTGAATTTGGCTAGCAGCCCACCCTGGGGCTGATTGAATGGACCCCCTCAGGGCATTTGTTTTGGCTCTGGCTTTGCCTGGGTCATATCTTATGCTTCACCCTTAGCTTCCAACCCTCTTAGTCTACGAGGCAGATTGGTTTCATCAGCTTTGGTTTCATCTGACACTTCAGTCTTGGAGGCTTACGCCCTCTCCCCGCCCCCTTCTTGGCCCAATCACAGGTGCTTACTTAGCTCTACTCTGCTATGTGCGGCCCCTGGCTGTTTCCCTGCCTTTGTTCTCTGTGGTGGGACTGGGGAGCTTCTGGGTGCAGCCTGTCCTAGCCCCTTCCTCCCCTGCCCTCCCTCCCTCCCTCCTTCCTTCTTCCTCTCCTACTCCTTCCTTCTCCCTCCCCTCCTCTCTTATCCTCTCCTTCTTCCTTTTCCCTCCCTTCTCCTCCCCCTTCTTCCTTCTCCCTCCCCTCTCCTCCTTCCTTCTACCTTCCCTCTTTCTCCTTCCTTCTCCCTCTACTCCCTTTCCCTTCCTCTTCCTTCTCTCCCTCCTTCCTCTCCCTCCCCTCCTCTCCCTCCCCTCTCCTCCCCTCTTTCCTCTCCCTTCCTCCCGCTCTTCCTCCTCCTTCCTCCTCCTCCCTCCCCTCTCCCTCCCCCCTTCTTGTCCACTCCCCCTCTTCCTTCCCTGCCTGCCTTCCTTCCTCTCCCTCCCTTCCCTCCTTCCTCTCCCTCCCCTCTCCCTCCCTTCTCCTCTCCCTCCCTCCCCCTCCTTCCTCTCCTTCCCTCCCCTCCTTCCTCTCCTTCCCCTCCCTCCCCTCCCTCTCCCTCCCTTCTCCTCTCCTTCCTCTCCCTCCCCTCTTCTCCCCCTCCTTCCTCTCCTCTCCCTCCCTCCTCCTCCTTCCTCCTCCTCCCTCCCCTCTCCCCCCTTCTTGTCCACTTCCCTCTCTTCATTCCCTCCTGGGCATTCTCCCCTCAGAAATGGCCGAGTGGGATTGGTTGGACCCCTCCCCAGACTTAGGGCCGAGGACGGTGCCCGAGGTGGCTCCTAGAGGCACCGAGGCTGCTTCCCTCCTTGCTCATCTGCCATGTATGGATTGTGCTGAGGCATGGGAGGGCTGGTGCCAGGATACGTGGGCAGGGAGGAGGGGCAAATAAGGCCCCTCAGGAAGAGAGGCGGGAACAAGCATTTATGTGGCACCTATGGAGTACCAGGGACACAAAGGCAGATGGCGCTGATCATGCACTTAGCCCCTCTGCCACACACCTTACACCACAGCCCTGCAGAGTTGGTGCTGTTTTTACATTTGCCCATAATACAGCTGGGCACATCGAGGCAGATGACGGTGTGACTCACCCAGGGTCACCCAGCTGATTAGGGAGCTGAGGCCTCCTGTCTCCAGGTCTGACGCTCCAGCTACCGTGGGACCCCATGGCCTTGAGTGGAAGTGACATGGGCCGCGAAGGGAGGGTAGGCACAGGGCAGCTCAGGGATCCTTCATGGCCCCAGACTTCCTGTTCTTCCAGGCCCTGGTCACCCGGCAGCCCAGCTCAGGTGCCATGTTTCTTTGGCTGCCCTGAGCTGGTGACGTGGGGTTGGCTGCAGCCAGCTCCTGCTCTGGGGTCTCCAGCCTGTGCCCCCCCAGTCTGGGCAGGTGGCACTGTAGGCCCTGGTTGGAAGTGGGGGGAGGAGGAGAGGGTAGGCCAGTCTTGTTTCCAGAAGCCAGGACTGGCAGGTGCTGCGCACTGAGCCTCCCCACCTGTGTCCGATTTCCCCCCTTAGCTACAGAAGCACTTTGGGTTTGAGTACCAGACGCAGGTCGATGGGGAGATCCTGCTCCATCTTTACAACAGAGGCGGCATTGAGCAGATGGCCCCCATGCTGGATGGCGTGTTCGCCTTCATCCTGCTGGACACCGCCAACCGCAAGGTGTTCCTGGGCAGGGACACTTTCGGTGTCCGGCCGCTGTTCAGAGTGCTGACGGATGAAGGATTTCTGGCCGTGTGCTCAGAAGCCAAAGGTAGAATCGGGACGCGGAAATGATGGCAGCCTGGATGTGGTCATCTGGCTTGTGGATGTGAACATGTGCATTGTATGTGAATGTGTGCATACGTGAGCCTGCATGTATGTGTGCCTGCGTATTGTATGAATGTGTGCATGTGCGTACTTTGTGCACACGTGTGTGTGTGTGCCTGGGGAGAAGGGCTGACATCCCCCATTTGAGGGAGGACCCAGCAGACCCCCTCAGAGGGTACAGGAGGGTAGGTGCCCAGATGCCACCAGCCACGTTCCTCAAGGCAAGGCTGACACCCGGAGGCTCCAGTGTGGCCCAGGCCAGACGTGGGCTTTCTTGGCCCCTCAGATCCCAGTGGACCCAGGGTGGGGCCGTCCTGCACTCACCCCTCATTAGCTGGTCCAGAGATCCAGGATCAGAGGCAGCTCGGTGGCTCAGTGGTCAGCATTCAGGGTTTGGAACAAACCAAAGGATGTGCTACCTCAAGTTTATTGGGTCTGAGTGTCTTCTACTTCCACTTGGAGCAGGATGGCTGAAGATGTGGGCCTGGCCCATCCAGCTGAGGGAGGGTCCTGACCGCCAGACCTCTGGGGGGATGTGTCCTGACCGCCAGACCTCTGGGGGGATGTGTCCTGACCGCCAGATCTCGGGGGGGGGTGTTCTGACCACCGGACCTCTGGGGCAGGGGGCAGTCCTTTCTTGTCAGGTATCACTGTGTTCAACTGTGTGAGTCTGAACAAGGTCTAGGTGTGACCCCACCAGCCTGGCCTCTGTTGACACAAGCCTCTCCCCCATGAAGAGAGTGAGTGCGTTCAGGTGGCACCTTATAGTGGCGTGGGTTCCACTGTCCTGTCCTGTCAGGCCACAGTGGAGACTCTAGCTCTGGGAATGTCATTTTAGGAAGGGCACGGTGGGAAGGCTGGCATGTCTGGGACAGGGCTCCCTGGCTCTCTGACCAGAAGCTCCCTGGTGTGTGCAGGGTTGACTCTAGGCCAGATGCTGCTGCCTTCAGGACCTTCCCATAGCGAGGGCCTGGGGCTGGCCCTGGCCCAGGGCAGGCTGGAGCCTTGCTGGGTGTGAAGGGTATAGCCCTGTAACCCACCCAGACCAAATAAACATGCGCCTTCACTGGCAGGGGGAAGGCAAAGCCTGCTGGTCTTGGCAGGCACCGTGTATCCTCAGCCCAGAGCAGCAGTGCATGGGGCCTTGGCCTTGGCCAACGCCCCATAAATCCAAAGGACAGTCTAATGAGGGGGAGCTTCCTCCCCCCCCCGCCCACTCCAGTGCTGCCTGGGGCTGAGGCCCGCAGCACTTGGCACGGACCCCTCCAGGTGGACAGCCAGCTCTAGTGGCCCGTATCAGCAGGCTCCATGTGGTGTTGGGATGGGGATGGGAGGAGCAGGTATGGCCTTCTTACCTGGGCTGGGGGGGCACCACTGTTAAGCTCCTTATCTCAGCAGGGTCCACACAGTGGGGCTGGGGGGGAGGGTGCTCCTGCTGGGCTCCCTGGGCCCAGGCCCTGCATCTCAGCAAGGCCCCGTGAGGGGCAGGCCTGGGCCACCCAGGACATGGCAGGGGGAGGCTGCTCTGGACCAAGCATGGTTCCATACCACCCCATGTCCTGCCTCTGAAGGGTTGCTTCATCTCACAGATGAGTAAACTGAGGCTGGGGTGGGGTGACTTGCCAGTGAGAGCAGCAAAGCCGGGCCACCCCCAGTAGCTGGGGTCGATGTTCGCCATCCCTCTCCCATGACTGAGGGGAAAGTGGAGGAGGCGAAGAGTTGGGGGGAGCCTTGCCTGGGGCCAGGGCCAGCAAGCCACAGAGTCAGGATTCGCACTGACTCCTCTGGTTCACACGTGTCCCTTGGTGGGGTGTCACTCACACTTTGTAAGTGAAGAAACAGAGATGGAGAGCGCTTGGGGGCACCACCAAGGTCACACCAGGTAGTTAGTTGGTGGCTGAGCCAGGCCACTTGCCAGCGTCTTGGTGCAGGGATTTGGGGTCCTGCTCAGCTGGACCTCAGAGGTCAGATGGGGAAACTGGGGCTCGGAGAGGGTACCAGCTTGTCAGGGCCGGGGTTTTCTGGTTCTGAGCTCAGCTCTTTCTCCACTCCCTTCTGTGGCCTCTGGCTTGAGCTGGGAGCCCACTGTGCCCAGGGCAGTGGGCATTAGGGTCTCACCCACAGAGCCACCATAGTAGAGCTTTGTCCGAGCCAGGGCCCTATGGTGGCCGTCTTTATGGCTTGGGGCCGTGCTCTTACTTGCTGAAGGTCCCCGCCTCCCAGCCTTTGGGATCTGGGCTGCTGTTGGGTGGTCCAAGGGGCACTCGGTGCACCCTACTGTGTGCCTGGGGAGCAGGCTGACCATGGGTGCCAGCCCGCCTGCTGCTGCCCCCAAGGTGCGGGGTGCATGCCAGCCTCCTCCCACTCCCTCAGGGCCAGTGGACATCAGAGACGGATCCATGCCTCGGGAAGGCACCGGGGTGTGCGCTCTGAGAGTTGGGTGTCTGGACCAGGACATCATCTTACCTGTCCATCCTTCTGTGTCCCTGCACCCTCAGGCCTTGTCGACCTGAAGCACCCCACTGCTCCCCACCTTCAGATCGATCCCTTCCCTCCCGGCCATTACGAAGTCCTGGACCTGAAGACCAGTGGGAAGGTGGCCTCTGTGGAGATGGTGAAGTTTCACAGCTGCAAGGACCCGCCCCTCCACACCCTCTACGACCCCCTGGAGAAGCTGTCCTCAGGTAGCTGAGAGGCCAGGCCTGGGTGGGCCGGGCTGTGGGGGAGGGGGTCTGGGCGTGGCCCCCTGTGGGGGAGGGGGCTGCCACCCTTCTGCTCTGTTTCCAGGCTTTGATCTCGAAGTGGTGAAGGGAAACATCCGACTGCTTTTTGACCACGCTGTGCGGAAGCGCTTGATGACTGACCGTAGGATCGGCTGCCTCCTCTCAGGTGAGGAGCAGGGGAGGGCAGCCGGTGCAGTGGGGAGAGGCTCACTGATGGGGGGCACCGCAGGGCAGAGCTGGCCTGGTGCGGGCCGGGGCTGAAGAAGGGTCGGACCCTGCTGCCTTTACCCGGGCTGGCGTGGGCGGAGCTGGTCTCTGCTTCTCCCTCCCCCTCTTCCCAGAGGAACGCAAGGTTCAGCCCCTCCACTGGGTTCATGCAGGACCTCCTTGCGGTCTTCCTGAATCCAGTCTTTCCCTGGATGCTGGCGGCTGCCGAATTGACCTTCCTAAAGCTCATGTCTGACCAGGCGGCTCAAGAAGTGTCTTCCCGCTGCCTTTCACTTAAAGCCCAGGTCCTCTCCTTGTTTCTGGAAGCCCTTGCCTGGCTCCAGCTAGGGCCGGGGGTCTGAGGAGCACAAACCCCTTCTCAGAATAAGGCCTGAAATGTGCAAAGTAAAACGCGTAGGACTGAAAGTGGTGACCACCTATGGCCCTCAGGCACAAAGACCAGCCAGAGCCCCCCTCCCTCCCTCGTCCAGTGCCCCCAGCCTCCCTCCAGCGGCAGGGCCTCCTTCCCCCTGTGGCCTCCCTCTGGGCCTCCTTTGCACCTTCCTCAGAAAGCCCTCTGTTGCTTTGCACACACTGACTGACCAATGGGACCTGCCCTCTCCTTTTCATTATTTCCTAAGTTTGTTTGCTCGGTTCCGATTAGACAGGGAGCTCCCTGAGGGCAGGGAGCAGCTTTTGCTCACTTTTGTATCCTGGTGCTTAGAGCACTGCCCAGCACATAGTAGGCGCTTAATACATGCTTCTATCAGGCTCCATCCTGGCCCCACTTTTCCGCTCTGCACGCTTTTCCCTCTATGACTTTACTCTGGCCTGACCTGTGCTTCTAGCCCCCCATTTCCACCTCAGTCAGGCTCCCCCTCCTACCCCCCCTCCTCTGGGCCCTCCCCTCCCCCACCTTGTTCCCACAGGCCAGCTCATCACACTCGTGTTCACTTCCTCAGGTGGTCTGGATTCTAGCTTGGTGGCTGCCACCCTCCTGAAGCAGCTGAAGGAAGTGGAAGTCTCCTACCCGCTCCAGACATTTGCCATCGGCATGGAAGACAGTCCCGATTTGTTGGCTGCTCGGAAGGTCAGCACCCTGAGCATGAGCATGTTGGCTCTGGGCCTGGCCAGGACTGTGGGCAGGGAGAGCCAGGCCTGGGGCTGGGCTTCGGGGAGCCTCCTGGGAGCCTCGCTTGGCAAAGCCTCTTTCTAATGGAAAGCAAGCCCCTTCCTCCTCCTCCTCCTCCTGCTCCTGCTCCTGGCTTTGGGGGGTGGAGTGGGCGGGGTGACCATCCTTCGGGTCAGATTGGCCCTGTAGGTAACAGTAGGCTTAGGAAGCAGTGTGGGTGTGGGGGGAGTCAGGATGGAGTGACCAGGAGGGGGTGATTTGACCTGGGGCGGGGCTGTGGAGGAGGAATTGGCTTGTTAAGTTTGGCCCCGGAAGCCCACGCCAGGAATGGCAGGGGTCTGAGAAACCTTCCTGAAGCTGTGAGCTCCTCCAGAGGGCTCTGGGCTGCTGGGGGGGGGGCCTCGGACCCAGGCAGGAGGGGAGGTACAGCAGCCCCCTGGGGTTTCCTCCCGGTCCCGAGGCATCCGACGTCCTCTATGATGCAGGTGGCGGCTCATATTGGGAGCGAGCACCACGAGGTCCTCTTCAGTTCGGAGGAGGGCATCCAGACCCTGGACGAAGTCATCTTCAGCCTGGAGACATATGACATCACAACTGTCCGAGCGTCCGTTGGTGAGATGGCCCTTGCGCAGAATAAGTGAATGGTGAATGGTTGTCAAAACCATGGTTGCCAGGCTGCCTCGCCATGGATCCGGGCGGGCCGTTAATGCTCTCAGTGCCCAGAAGGGGCCGACCTGCCCTGGCCAGGGAGTTCGGTCCCCTGGGCCACCTGGACAGTTGGGTTGGCTGTCTGGGGCAGGGCACCTCCGTCACCCTGGAAGCTGCCAGGGGCCCCCCAGAAGGCCCATGATGCACAGGCAGCGTGGCCACAATTCTGTGGCTCGACTGGGGGCTGCTGTGGTCCCCTCAGTGTGGGTGCTCATCAGCCCTCCGCTGTCTCAGGTTGCAGCCTGGCCAGGGGTGGGAGGTAGGGAGGCTGGCCTGTGTCAGCCTCCTCCATAGTGCTTGCCCTATAGCCACCCCGCAGTGCCCAAAGGGACAGGAGGCAAGCTCTCACAGAGGGGTTTGGCTCAATTGGACAGAACGGAGCCTGAGTCTTTAGCGCTGGGAGGCTTTCAGGAAGGCCCTGATGGTGCAGCCCCCTGAGCCTTGTGGGGCTGGGGGGTGTGGCAGCCCCCCCGGGGCACATGCACCAGGAGGAAGGAGGGTTTGGGGATTGCCTTGAGTAGGGAGCTGTGTGGCCTGAGGACACACCTGGGCATTGGGAGCCCTGGGGTGTGCCCTGGAAACAGGGCTGGTTCCAGCGTGCGGCTGGCCCCACCCTGGCAACCCCGGCTCTCCTCTCTCTTCAGGCATGTACCTGGTTTCTAAGTACATCCGGAAGAACACGGACAGCGTGGTCGTCTTCTCCGGAGAAGGTTCTGATGAGCTGACTCAGGGTTATATTTATTTTCACCAGGTAAAGCTGCCTGTCCTAGATCTTGCTCAGGACACTTGGGTCAGCACTTTGACATAGTGGTAGGGGGACCAGACCCAGGATTTCATGAGTGTAGGGAACTCCCGGGTCAGAAAACTCCCTCTGGCGATGCAAGTTGGCACTCTCTGTGCCACTGAAAGACCTGGAATGCTGCCTGACAGCACTGAGGGTTCAGTGACTTGCCCAGGGTCACTCGGCCAGTAGGTATCAGGTAGGACTTGAAGCCAGATCTCCCTGGGCTAGAGCAGGCCCTGTAATTCCCTTCTTCAGGTCCATGATGAGGGTGGAACATCTGTCAGCTGGCTCTCAGTCTTGTCTTGCCCTGGTGCATGTGGTGACTGAGAGCTCCATGTTGTGGGAGAAAGAAAAGTTGTGCGTGGGCCTCGGTGGGCGCAGGAAGCCCCAGGGCACGAGGGCCCTGGACGGCAGCACTGCCTCCGGGGCCTGGGTCATCTGGCTCCTGCACCCCTCCAGTCCAAAGGGTGTTTTCTGGAGAAGGCGGGCATCCTCCTGTCTCTGTAGAGCGGGAGCGGCAGCAGGGCAGGCCCCTCATGGGCACCGCTCACGCCCGGCGCCTCTGTGTTTGCTGGCCACAGGCGCCGTCTGCCGAGGACGCCCAGGAGGAGAGCGAGCGGCTTCTGAAGGAGCTCTATCTCTTTGACGTCCTGCGTGCTGACCGCACTACGGCCGCTCACGGGTAACCCACACTGGGGAGGGCTGAGGCCCAGGGGGAGAAGGGGCCACACAATGTCAGCCCCGGTTCTGAGGGTGGGCAGAGCTTGGGGGCAGCCGGGCTAAGAAGGGCCGCCCTGGGCACCGCCGCCTAGCATCCGTGCCCGTCGTGGAGCCCGGCGGCTGGGGGGGGTCCCCTGTGGATGGGGCTCTTGGGACCCCTGAGGCCAGCTCTGGCTGTTTGCGGGGTTGACCAGAGTCACGTAGCAATCAGAGCTGGGCCCAAACCCAGGTCCCTCTGACTGACTCCCAATACCGCCTCCTGGCCTCTCTGCCATGCCTTCATCAAGTCTCATTTGGGAGGCAATCAGGGTTAAGTGACTTGCCCAGAGTCACGTAGCTAGTAAGTGTCCGCGGCTGGATTTGAACTCTGGTCCTCCTGACTCCAGGGCCTGTGCTCTATCCACCAAGCCACCTAGCTGCCACAGCTCATAGGTCTTAATGGCAAAACAGTTATCCTGTAAAGTGCTTGGGGACAGGGCTGCTCTTTTCCAGTGCCAGTAATGGGGGAGGTCCGGCTGTGTGCCTGGGCATGCAAGCATGGGAGGCCTTGACTGGGTCAGTGGGAGAAGGCCAACCCTGATACCACCAGAGGTTCTAGAGCCCTACTGTGTACGAGACCAAAGGGGACCATTCCCTGCCTGGGGGGGGGGGGCGGTGTCCTGGGGAGAAATAATATATCTAGACAGAGAGAATGAGAATGTGACAGGGCCATTACTTTTCTTACCTGAGTCTTTCCTCTGCCACAGTGGAGGAGAGACCTGTCAGGAGATTTCCCTGGCTGCTGGCACCCTGCGTGCATGCAGTAGGTGCCTTGTACATGCTTCTGGCCTGTGTGGCCTTCTCCGCTGTGGCCACCACTTGTCCCCAGTCACAGTTCAAGGCCAGGAACGGAGCCCACCTTCCAGATCCCCAGGGCAGGTGTTCTGCGTAAGCCTGCTCAGGTGAACTGGAGTGGGTCAGGGACAGGAGGGAGTAGATGGGAGGCTCTCTGTGGGCCAGGGTCCAATGACCCGCCTGCTCACACCATGGGCAGCCGCTGCCCTCCTTGGCCTGCTCCCCAGCAGAGGGCAGCACAGACCCTAACACATGGCTGAGCACAGTCAGAGGCTGATCAGTGGGGTCTCAGGAGGGCAAGGAGGCTGGTGGAGGGGGGTGGAGCACCCTCATTCCCCACTTCTCCCTTCTCTCTCCAGCCTAGAGCTGCGGGTCCCATTTCTGGATCACAGATTTACCTCCTATTACCTGTCCCTGCCCCCGGAGCTCCGGATCCCAAAGGTACGTGACCAAGTGTGGCAGTGGACGCCCCTCCCCGACCTGGGCCAGCTTGGGATTGGGGAGGACAGCTGTGTTCACCCAGCTTTTTCCAATCAGAACGGGGTTGAGAAGCATCTTCTGAGAGAGGCGTTTCAGGACTCCAGTTTGTTGCCCAAAGATATTCTCTGGAGGCCGAAGGAAGCCTTCAGCGATGGAATCGCTTCCATCAAGAAGTCCTGGTTCACCATCCTGCAGGAGCACATTGAGCATCAGGTACCCGGGGCCCTGCTGCCCTGCTGCCCTCCTAGCCTGTGACCTTGACCTTCAAGGAAACAAAAACCTTGCAACACACTGGATATGAGGGAGGGTGTTCACATCAGGGAAGTTGGGCAGCACTGTCCCAGGTCAGGGTAGGCTGCCAAGTCTTTGAACCAAGGCAGGATGCCATTGGAAATTTTCTGGGGAGGCTGTGGATGTGTGAGGGGCCAGAGTTCATTCAGCTCAATATCAGGCCTCCCAATAGAGGGGTCAGCTGGACTGAGAGCCCTGCCTGGGCAACGTTTGCCAGGTTTGCTTGTGATGGGCACACATGGCGCGGTGGGGAGTCAAGGGGAGACCAAGCCAGCTGGGCCTGCAGGTGTGTGGGTGAGCAAGGGCAGTTTTGCAGGGAAGGTGCTGGGTGGAATGCTCTTACCTCCTGTAGGGAGGGAGCGGACAGGAGGTGGGCCATGCCCCGTGCGCCACACCTCCTGGGGCTTCTCTCTGGGCCCCAGAAGCCCTTCCTGGGCTTGGCAACCCGCAGAGGAGCCACAGCCTTCACCTTCAGGGAGGTCAGGCTTTTGTCCCATCTTCCTGAAGCCCTTGGTCAGTCCCCTTGCCTGTGACTCCACTTACCTTGGTAGGTCTCTGACTCCTTGCTGGAAAATGCTGCCAAAAGGTTCCCACTGAACACTCCCAAGACAAAGGAAGGCTACTACTACCGGCAGATATTTGAGAGGCACTACCCTGGCCGCGCAGACTGGCTCACGCACTACTGGATGCCCAAGTGGATCGAGGCTGCTGACCCTTCTGCCCGCACACTGGCGCACTACAAGTCAGCCGCCAAGGAGTAGCCCTCGTGTGCACAAACGATCTGACACTTTCTTCTTGGAGGCGGGTGGGGGCCAACACTCCATGGGTCTGTACAGATCCAGCCCAATAAAGTTTTCAGCCAAATGCCAAGCATCCCTTTTCTCAGTGTTCCTTTTGTATGGGCCTTTGCAGGGAGGACTTTGAAGGACATTTAATAGCGGATTTATGGCTGAGAAGGACATGACTGACAACGTGGGCATCCTCTGGGGAATGGGCTACGGGGCTTGTCCAGAGGAGGCTGAGCTGGTCTCATTTGGGACCTGAAGGTGCCGAAGAAGCCTGGCCCTCCATCTAGCCACAGGGTTTACTGATACCATACAGAGCCCGGGGGACATGCGTGCACACAAGAGAGGATATGAGGATATATGTGCCGAGTCACAGCTTTTCATTCTGGTCTCTGAGAGCTGAGCAGGCCAGGGGGTGGCTACAGAAAGCCGGAGCCAGCCCCAGCTGTCATGGCTATGCTTGGGTTGTGCTTATGGGGAGGGCAAACACTTGAAAAGGAATTATTCTGAACTTGGCAATTCCCAACAAGTATAAATAATGCCTTTTGTGAGGAACAGGAAAATTGGATTGTACATGAAACCACAAATCTCTTTTTAAAATTATTTATTTTTTAGGCCATTGGGATTAAGTGACTTGCCCAGGGTCATGCAGCTAGTGTATTTGGTCTGAGGCCAGACTTGAACTCAGGTCCTCCTGACTTCAAGGCCAGTGCTCTATCCGCTGTGCCACCGAGCTGCCCAAAATTATTTAATTTTAGTTTTCAACATTCACTTCCATGAGCTTTTGAGTTTTAAATTTTCTCCCTATCTATCTGCCTCCATCCCCAAGACGGCCTGCAATCTGATATAGGCTCTACATATACATTCCTATTAAAACTTAGAATCAATAGGAACCACAAGAAAGAAGAAACAAAACAAAAACAGAAGGAAAAGAAGAGCAAACCATCTGCTTCGATCTGCACTCAAAACTCCACAGCTCCTTCTCTGGATGTGGGCAGCATTTTCCATCATGAGGCCTTTGGAGATGTCTTAGACCCTTGCACTGCTGAGAAGAGCTGAGTCTATGTTACTGTGTACGATGTTCTTCTGGTTCTGCTCGCTTCACTCAGCATCAGTCCAGACAAGTCTTTCCAGGTTTTTCTGAAGCCTTCTTGCTCATCATTTCTTATAGCACAACAGTATTCCATTACATTCATATACCACAGCTTGTTCATCCATTCCCCAGTGGATGGGGGTCCCCTCAATTTCCAATTCTTTGGCACCACAGAAAGAGCTGCTATGAATATTTTTGTGCATGTGGGTTCTTTTCCAATTTTTATGATCTCTTTGGGGTACAGCCCTAGAAGTGCTATTGCTGGGTCAAAGGCTATGCACATTCTTATAGCCCTTTGGGCATAGTTCTGAATTGCTCTCCAATATGGTGGGATCAGTTCACAACTCCACCAACAATGCATTAGTGTTCCAATTTTCCCACATCTTCTCCAACATTTATCATTTTCCTGTTTTGTCATGTTGGCCAATCTGATAGATGTGATGTGGTACCTCAAAGTTGTTTTGATGTGCATTTCTCTTAGAACCATTTTTCATATGACTATAGATGGCTTTAATTTCTTCATCTGAGAACTGCCTGTTCATATCCTTTGACCATTTATCAATTGGGGAAAGACCTGAAAGCACAAATCTCTTAACAGTTTGGTTTTTTTAAGTATATAATAAAATCAACATTTTCAAAGCTGACCTACCTCTCCTGTGTTTCTCATGGCGCTTCAGTCTTCTAGGCATTTAGAAACGCCTCAGTGACCCTCTTTTTATGTGCCACCCCCCCAAACCTGTTCCCATGGGTTCTTTTTCACATACCCCAGCCAAGAGAAAGTAGACACATTTTGAACGCACCCCTCAGGAATAGGCCCCACCTTCAGGGTCTCATCGTCACTGCCTAACAGAGGATGACAAGCACGGAGGACGTTTAGCCTAGAGAAGAAGAGGCTTGGGGCTTGAAGACAAGTCTTCTTGTTGAAGGCTTGTCCCACAAAGGAGGGATGAGCTGTGTTTGCCTGGGCATGGAGGGCAGCACTGGGAGCTGTAAAGGCAGATTTTGGCGTCACACCGGGCTAGGCCCTGGGGATACAAAGTCAAAGATGGAAGGTGAACTGTGGGGGTGGGCGGGTCAGGAGGCAGGCAGGAAAGGACTGCAGAAGAAGGGATTTGTGCCTGGCCTTGAAGGAAGCCAGGGAAGCTAAAGGGCAGAGATGAGGGGAGAGGCCAGCCTATGCAAAGCTGCCAAGGTAGGAGATGGAATAGCCTATGCATAGAACAAGAAAGCTTCTCTGTGTGTTTGTTGATTTTCCTTGTATGTTATATAGTTACAGGCAGAGAGCTGGTACAGTGGTAGAGACTGGACCTACAGTCAGGAAGATCCATGTTTCAATCCTGCCTCAGGCATTTACTCTCAGGGTGACCCTGGGCAAGTCACTTAAGCTCTGCCTGCCTTGATTTCCTCATCTATAAAATGGGGGTAATAAGAGCATCTACATCCCAGGGCTGTTGGGAGCCTCAAATGAGTATCTGGACATGCAAACCTCAAACGCAGACGGAGGTCAGCCATCAGCTCCCGTGGCTCTTAAGGGGGCAGAAGGCATCCAGCCTGTGGGCCCTACCCACTTTATTGGTGAAGAGTGTGAGGTTCCAAACCAGAGGAAGCATCGCAGGTCCTGCAGCTGAGGCTCCTCAGCCAGAGTTAGGGAGTGTGTACTCTCAGCCCTCTTCCTTGGCCTTTGTTCAATCCCCACTATTTAGTGAAAGTTCTAGGACTTTAAAGAATGCTTTACACTCATCTCATGTAATCCTCACACACCCTTGTCGGACAGGCACCACAGGTGTCATTCCCATTTCACTGATGAGGAAACTGAGGCCCAGAGTCCTGAAGTAACTCACCAAGCTAGTGAATGTTAGAGGTGAGGTTTGAACCCAGATCCCTCTGACTTCAAGGCAGCCTCTACCTCTATCCCATGCCCTGGGTTTGGTGTGCTCTGTGTGCCGAGTCCATGCTATAAGGACTTCGCTCCTGAAGAATCCCCAGTAGTGCTGTCCATGGTGCTATATAGGGTGTAGGCCTAGCCTGGTGATTGAACGTCTGCTGGTGACCCATGAGCCTAGTGCCTCATCCAAATTTCTTCATTTAAGCCTTCAATGAAAAATCCTATCCTATGTTATTGTGCTATAGGAAATAACAAGCAGGATGATTTCAGAAAAACCTGGAAAGACTTGCATGAACTGATGCAGAGTGAAGTGAACAGAGCCAGGAAAACATTGCACATTGTGACAGCAATAGTGTTCAATGAAGAATTGTGAATGACTTGGCTATTCTCAGTTATGCAATGATCCAAGACAATCTCAAAAGACTCTGGATGAGGCAGACTGTCTGCGCCCAGAGAAAGAGCTGATACTGAATGAATACAGACTGAAGTGGGCTGTTTGTCACTCTTTCCTGTTTTTCCTTTTATTTGAGTCGTCTTGTGCAAGAAGACTAATATGGAAATGTTTTATAAAATTGCTCACCTATAACCTATATCTGATTGCTTACCGACTCAGGGAGGGAGGAGGGAAGGAGGAATTGAATACTCAAACTTTACATAAAAATGTTTTTAAAAATTGAAGGAAAAAAAAAAGAAAAATAGGAAAATCCCATTCTCTTCCTCTCTGGCGTGTCTTGTGCATTCTCTTCCACTTACCCTAGGAGGAATTACCAGAGCAGGGAAAAGCATCGGGGAGCTGGGCTTTGGGAGGACTTCTTCCCTCTATGGTCCATGGAAGTGGACTTGATTTGTAGGGAGGCCCTGGATCCGCGTGGGACACGAATGACTTAAGGTGCCCAGGGATGGAATGAATCCCACAGAATCACCAGGGGTAGCGGTAACTCCCCCTTGCACACGGGATTCTTCGAGGCCCCGGGGGCTTTGGTGTGCGAAATGCGCAGCTCCCTCCTCCGCACCCAAGGCTACTCGGGGAGACGTCCTGAGCCTCGTCCCCTTGAGAGGGAAAAAGCACAGGTGTGTGTCATGGGCTGTCATCTGCGAGTGTACAGAGTCACTGTATTTGGAAGATTTGGAAGATTTAAGGCTGTTCGAGAGGCACAATGTTCATGTCACCCCCTCCCATCCCACCGAGTCCCACCAGGCTGTACTGGCCATGAGATCATCTTTCCTCTGATGACGCTGAGGGAGTTTGTAAGCTGCTTCAGGAGGGAGGCAGCGGTATAGACCTCTGCCATCCGATCCCTGTTCTTACTTGGGGAGGCTGGGCAAAGCTCCCCCCTCGCGGTCCTTTCCCCGCTCTCCAGATGGAACTCTCCTTTGTCATGAGGAACACAGCTCCGCAAAAATTCTCAGAGCAGTGACTGCATCTGACAATGTATACAGCATTCTGACCCAGCAGCCCCCACTTCTGGGCCACGAGGGGAGAGGTGGGCTCCGTTGTCCACCGGCTCCTTCAGCTTCTCAGCGTTTGACTACGTTTTAACGATGTTTTCACCGAAGACCCGACTCTGCCTGGGCTGCTCACTCTCTGGGTTCTGCTTGGTCCACCGCGCACCAGGTCACACGGAGCCTCCTGCTCGTATCTGAATTCGTCACGTTCATCATTGCAGACTGCCCGAGAATGGTCCCTCACGCTCAAGGACTGCAGGGTGTGTTTGTCCAGTCACTTCTCTACCGAATTCGCGAATCTGAGAGGAAGAAAAGGTTCCGATATTTCCTCAGGTATTCCACAGACACTTGTTAAAGGCTGGCTCTGCCCCAGACACTGCTCCAGGCTGGGGGCACAAAGACAGAAACTGACAGTCCTCCCTGCCCTCCAGGGACTTACATTCTACTCCCTATGATCCAAAATGATCGGTGTCTCCCAGAGTGCACTTTTCTGTGGAACAAACACACACAACTGGCATACACAAGTACACGCACACGCATGCGTGCACACACTGGCACATGCACACACACACACACGAGCATTCCTTCACCTCATAGTCATCTCTTCTGCCTGCACTTGACTGTCCTACCCAGTGTGAACATTTGCACGCTGGGACCAGAAGGAATTAGAGGCAGGTGTGATGACTGGGCTGGCTTTCTGCTCCCAGTCCCATTGAAGTCAACCCTACTGGAGTACCAACAGCACCCTTTTATAGAGCTCCATATGATTAGCAAAGTGCTTTACAAACATGATCGTGTTTCAGCCTCAGAACAACCCTAGGAAGTAGATGTGCTTCTCCCCATCTTACAGGTGTGGAAACAGGCTCAGAGAGGTCCCACAGCTAGTAAGCATCTGATGCAGGATTTGAATTCAGGTCTTCCTGACTCCAAGGCAATTGCTCCATCTGCAAGGATGGAGTCCAGTCCCCCATGCTCCCTCTGACCTCAGCCTTGGGGGGGGTGTCACTGGGCTTTCAGGCCAGGGCCTGAACAGGAGGTGGCACCATCATGACAGGTGCCATGACCACCCAGCAGGAACTTTGTCAAAATGCTAGTGTGCCCATGATCAACGTGCCTAAAAAAGGGAATCATGGAGGTGCCAGAGTTGGCTGAAACAGACACACAGCCTCTCAGCCCCTTCTTCCCATCTTGGCCTTGCTAGACACTGGGGACCCAAGTACTCAAGGGAGACACCCTTGCCTTCAAGGGGCTCCCCGTTTCTTCCTCTGTGACATTTAGGCATCCAGCCATGTGCCTGTTTTGGCTCCATCCCTTCTCTGTGTCTCCTGGGGGCCACTGGCTCTGATAAAGAGGTGCTAGGGGTGGAGGTACCGGGCAGGAAACAGTGTCCAGGCCTGCGGCGACTGAGAAGGTGCTAAGGCTCAGAAGGGAATTTGTGCTAGTCTTGAACGGCCTTTAATGGAAGACTGAGTTGGCATAAAACAAACAGGATGCTTCTTGCCACCTGCAGAGGGCAGCAACCACTCACTCCTCAGCGTGCTGCCCAAGGCTTTCCCAGCTTCTGAGGCTGGGCTGCCTTGGGCTGCTCTCCTCCAACCTTGGTGAGGTCAGTCTCCATTCTAATTTTTTAAATTAAATTTTGTTTTTTTAAATTAAGAAGCATCTGCCCTTTTTCTCCTTCCCCCACTGGAAAAAAAAGAAAAAAAACTGTACAACAAATATGCAGTTAAGCAAAACACATTCTGATGTTGGCCATGTCCAAAAATGCATGTCTCATTCTGCAAATATGGTCCCTCACTTCTCTATCAGGAGGCAAGAAGCATTCTAAATCATTGGTCCTCTGGAATCATGGTTGATAGAGTTAATTTAAAAATAGTATTTTATTTTTTCTAATTACATGTAAAGGCAATTTTTTAACATTCATTAAAACTTTTTTTGAGTTCCAAATTTTCTACCTTCCTCCATCTCTCATCACATCCTCCCTATGATAGTTAGCAATTTGATATAGGTTATATACGGGCAATCATGTAAAACACATTTCCACATTAGCCATGTTGTGAAAGAAGTAGACCAAAAGAAAAGAATTATAAGGGCAACTAGGTGGAACAGTGGATAGAGCACCGGCCCTGGAGTCAGGAGGACCCAAGTTCAAATCTGGCCTCAGACACCTGATAATTCACTAGCTGTGTAACCTTGGGCAAGTCACTAAAACCCTGATTGTCTCTTAAAACAAACAAAAAAACTCATGACAAAAAAAAAAGTAGTCTGCTTCGATAGGCATTCAGATTCCCTCACTCTTTCTCTGGATGTGGCTAACATTTTTTATCATGCATCCTTTGGAACTGTCTTAGATCCTTGCATTGTTGAGAAGAACTAAGTCTATCATAGTTGAACATCGCTCAGCGTGGCTGTTACTGTGGACAACGTTTTCCTGTTTCTGCTCACTTCACTCAGAATCAGTTCACCTAAGTCTTCCCAAGTTCTTCTAAAGTCCACCTGCTCATCATTTCTTATAGCACAATAGTATTCCGCCACAATCATACACCATAACTCATTCAGCCATTCCCCCATGGATGGGCATCCCCTCAATTTCCAATTATTGGCCACCATAAAAAGAGGTGATATAAATATTTTTGTACATGTGAGTCCTTTTCTCATTTTTATGATCTGTCTGGGATATAGACCTAGTAGTGGTATTATTGGGTCAAAGGGTGTACACGTTGGGCATAATGGTTGACCGAGTTCTTAAGTCCTTTACAATGTTACTGTTATTGTGTAAATGGTTCTTCTGGTTCTGCTGACTTTATTCTATATCAGTTCAAAGTGATGTTCATGTGATGCCTCCTTCCCCACTCCTTCCTCCTCACTATGTGAAATAAGTCCCCTCCCCTCCCTTACTCCTCTCCTTTTCTTCCCAAGCATATCCTTTCCCCCAGTCTTTCCTTGTCACTCCCGAGCTCTCCCATCTTGTATGACTCCTTTCTGGACCCTTGCTGAC
The DNA here is from genome assembly GCF_003287225.1 of Phascolarctos cinereus. NCBI lineage: Eukaryota > Metazoa > Chordata > Mammalia > Diprotodontia > Phascolarctidae > Phascolarctos > Phascolarctos cinereus. Next base: position 1,714,431 of record NW_027555514.1, on the reverse strand, counting down.
TTCACAGTTCTTATCACCCTCACCCCCATTGGAAGGAAAACACCACATCTCTTTAGTCTTTCCCAAATGCTAGTTTATATTCACCTTTCTAATTTTCTCTTCACTTCTGTGTTAGAATTTCAAAGTTGCTACACAACTCTGGTCTTTTCATCAGCAATGCTTGAATGTCTTCTCTTTATTTCATTAAAGATCCATATGTACACACACATAGATACGTATCTATGTATGTGTACACATACACACAAACACCAACATATATATATTTCTATATGGTGATGCACTGGATAGAGCATTGATTGGGCTTGGAATCAGGAAGACTCATCTTCCTGAGTTCAAATCTGGCCTTAGACATTTACTAGCTGGGTGACTCTGGGCAAGTCACTTCACCCTGTTGGCCTCGGTTTTCTCATCTGTAAAATGAGTTGGAAAAGGAAACAGCCAACCACCGCAATATCTTTGCCAAGAAAACTCCATGTGTATCTATACATATATGTGTGTGTGTGTGTGTGTGTGTGTACTCAACTATAAAATGAGCTGGAGAAGGAAATGGCAAATCACTGCAGCATTTTTGCCAAGAAAACTCCACATAGATGTACATGTGTGTGTATTTATGCATGTATGTGTGTATGTATGTATGTGTGTGTATGTATGTATGTATGTATGTATGTATGTATGTATATTGTGTATACTCATCTGTAAAATGAGCCAGAGAAGGAAATGGCAAACCACTCCAATATCTTTGCCAAGAAAACCTCAAATGGGGTCATGAGGAGTCAGACAAATACACCTGTGTGTGTATTTGCCTTGTAAGATTATGCTCAGTGTTGCTGGGGATGTTATTCTTGGTTGTAAGCCTAGAGCCTTTGTCATGCTCTCCTCTTCTTTAGAGCACTGGCTGCTGAATTGTGTGTGATCTTAACCATGGTGCCTTGGTATTTGAATTCTTGCTGACTGCTTCAGTATTCTTATTTGAACTGGAGACTGGATTTTGGTTCAGATGTTTCTAGCTGTTTTCATTTTGGGGTTTCTTTCAGGAGGTGATTGGAAGATTTTTTCTATTCCCACTTTGTTCCCTGGTTCTGAGAGATTTGGGGAGGTTTTTAAATTTAAATTTCATTTTTATTTTCAGTACCACATTCTCTTCCTCCATCCATCTCTGCTCCATCCATAAGAAGGCAAGAAACACAACCCATATTATGCATACAAAAACATTTTCCCACATAAGCCATCTTCTGGGGGGGGGGGGGAAGTGCAAGAAAAACAAAAGGAAAGAAGTGCTTCAGTTTGCACCTCAGTTCTCTGTCTGGAAGTGCATATAATTCTCTATATAAGTCCTCTGGAGCTGTAGTGGATGATTGTGTTGATCAGAGTAGCTAGGGCTTTCATACTTGGTCATTCTTACAATGTGGCGGTTATTGTGTACAATGTTCTCCTGGTTCTGCTCACATCACTTTGCGTCAGTTCATGTAAGCCTTCCCAGGTTTTTCTAAAAGCATCCTACTCGCCATTTCTTACAGCACAGGAGAATTCCATCACAATCATTTACCATAATTTATTCAGCCGTTGTTCAATCAATGAGCATTCCCTCATTTTAGAATTCTTTGTTACCACAAAAAGAACTGCCATAAATAGTTTTGTACATGGGGTTCTTTTCTTTTTTCTTTGATCTCCTTGGGGTGTAGACTTAGCAGTGGTATTGCTGGATCAAAGGGTATGCATGGTTTGATTACCCTTTGGGCATAGTTCCAAATTGTTCTCCAGAATTATTGGATTAGTTCACAACTCCACCAACAGTGTGTTAGTCTCCAAGTTTTCCAACATCTCCTCGATCATTTTTCATTTTCCATTTCTGTCATATTAGCCAATCTGATAAGTGTGAGGTCATATCTCAAAGATGTTTTAACTTGTATTTCTTCAATTATTAGTGACTTAGGACACATTTTAAAAGTATTATTGAAAGAAATGATTATTTCTCTCTTATATTAATAACTAATTATTGAATCAGAACCAAGGTTTTTCTCCTTTTCTACTTTCTCATCCCAACCAGTGTGGGAAATCTTGCTCAAAGACTTGCCTAGGCTAAGATCTAATGTGACAGTAAAAGAAATTCTAAGTTTAGGCTAATGGGAAGATTCTTGCTCTTTGTGTTTAATCAGACAGGTCTGGGTAGATATGAATTCTCCCTTTTGTCAGACAGTTGATATGGAAGTTGAAGTATCTTTGACTAAGACTTGGGTGATCCAAGTCACACACCCCAAGACCCTCCTTGTAATATAGCCCACCTCCTATTTTAATATTCATTCTCTCATTAATTGTTAACCAATCAGAGTTGATTGCCACCCTCAGGAACACCTGCTCTTCCAACAGCATATACGCTCAGGGTCTCTGGCATTGGAGAGAGCCACTGACCTCTTTACGCTAGGCTTATTAATAAAATGATTAAATTACCCAGAAACTATATCTCTTGGAACTTTTAAAATACCATATTATTATAGGTTACCTATCAGATATATGGAGAACAGAAGAATTCATGACCAAACAGGAGATAGAGAGCATTATGAAAAGCAAAATGGATAATTTTGATTACATTAACTTGAAAAGTTTTTGTACAAACAAAGCCAATGCAACTAAGATTAGAAGGAAAGTAGAAAATTGGGAAAGAATTTTTACAACCAGTCTCTCCAATAAGGGCCTCATTTCTAAAATATATAGAGAATTAAGTCAAATTTATAAGAATATAAGCCATTCCCCAATTGATAAATGCTCAAAGGATATGAACAGACAGTTCTCAGATGAAGAAATTAAAGCCATCTATAGTCATATGAAAAAATGCTCTCAATCATTATTGATTAGAGAAATGCAAATCAAAACAACTTTGAGGAACCACATCATACCTATGAGATTGGCCTACATGACAATACAGGAAAATGATAAATGTAGGAGAAGATATGGGAAAATTGGAACACTAATGCATTGTTGGTGCAGTTGTGAAATGATTCAACCATTTTGGAGAATAATTTGGAACTATGCCCAAAGGGCTATTAAAACGTACATACCCTTTGACCCAGCAATAGCACTTCTAGGGCGATATCCCAAAGAGATCATACAAATGGGAAAAGGAAATGTACAAAAATATTCATAGCAGCTCTTTTTGTCGTGGCAAAGAATTGAAAATTGAGAGGATGCCCATCAATTGTGGAATGGCTGAGCAAGTTGTGGTATATGAATGTAATGGAATACTATTGTGCTGTAAGAAATGATGAACAGGATGACTTCAGAAGAACCTGGAAAGATTTGTGTGGACTGATGCTGAGCAGAACCAACAGAACGTTGTACATAATAACAGCCATGTTGTGTGATGACTAATATTGATAAACTTAACCCTTCCTAGCAATACAAGGATCTAAGACATCTCCAGAGTCCTCGTGATGGAAATTGCTATCCACATCCAAAGAAAGAACTATGGAAGTTGAATTGCTGTTTTTTTCTCTTCTGTTGAGTTTTGTTTCCTCTTTCTGATGGTTCCTCCTGTTGATTTTAATTTTTACTTACAACTTCACTAATGTGAAAATATGTTTAGTAAGAATGTATATGTATAGCCAATATCAGATTGTGTGCCATCTTGGGGAGGGTGGGGGGAGGAAAGGGGAGAAAAATTTTAAACTCAAAAGCATATGGAAGTGATTGTTGATAAATCAAAATAAATTAATAAAATTTTAAAAAACATACTATTGATGGTTTTGGTTTCTTTTTCTAAAAATTGCCTATTCATATCCTTTGACCATTTATCAGTGGAATGGCTCCTATTTTTATAAATTTGGCTCAGTTCTCTATATATTTGAGAAATGACAACTTCACCAGAGAAACTTCCTACAATTCTAACTCCCCACCCCCACCCCAGGTTCCTATTTTTCTTTTAATTTTGGCTTCGTTGGGTTTGGTGAAAAAAGTTTTAATTTAATGTGACTTAAATTATTCATTTTATCTCCTGTGATCTTCTCTACCTCTTGTTTAGTCATAAATTCTTCCTTGTTCCATAGAGCTGATAAGTAATTTCTTCCATGCTCCCTTAATTTACTTACATTACCCTCTACGTCTAAGCGATTTGCCCGTTTTGAGCTTATCTTTCCCAGATGGTGTGAGATGTTGGCCTAGGCTTATTGTTCATCTTTTGGTCTATGCCTCGTTTCCTGCCGGATGACTTTCCTGTTTTCCCAACAATTTTTTGTCACATAATGAGTTCTTGCCCCCAAAGCTTGAATCTTTGTGCTTATTAAACACCAGACTGTGATGCTCATGTGCTTTTGTATATTATGTGCCTCATTCGTCCCATTGATCAACCTCTCTATTTCTTATCCAGCATCACATTCTTTTGATGATTACCAGTTTGTAGTAAAGTTTGAGATCTAGTACTACTAGGCCACCTTCCTTCATATTTTTTTTCATTGATAATCTTGATATTCTTGACCTTTTATTCCTTGAGATGAATTTTGTTAGTATTTTTTCTAGTAAATCTTTGGTAGTTTGATTGGAATGGCACTGAATAAGTAAATTAATTTAGGTAGCATTGCCATTTTCATTATATTGGCTCATCCTATCCATGAGCAATTAATATTTCTCAAATTCTTTAGATCTGTTTTTATTTGTATGAAAAGTATTTTAAAATTGTGTTAATACAATTCCTGTGTGCATGTTGGTAAGTGGAATCCTAAGTGTTTTATGTTGTCTGCAGTTATTTTAAATGTAAATCATCTTTCTACGTCTTCCTGCTGGGCTTTGTTGGTAATATAAAGAAATGCTGATGACTTATGTGGGTTTATTTTATATCCTGCAACTCTGCTAAAGTTGTTTGTTGTTTCAATTTCAATTTCAATAGCTTTTTAGTTGATTCTCTAGAATTCTCCAAGTATATCATCATATTATCTGCAAAGAGAGATAGTTTTGTTTCCTCACTGCCTATTCTAATTTCTTTAATTTCTTTTTCTTCTCTTGTGGCTATAGCTAGCATTTCCAGTACAATATTGCTGTTAATGGGCATACTTGCTTCACTCTTGATCTTATTGGGAAGGCTTCTAGCTCATCCTCCTTACAGATAATGCTTACTGATGATTTTAGATAGATACTATTTATCCTTTTAAGAAAGGCTTCATTTACTCCTTTTTTTTTAGTGTTTTTGATAGGAATGGGTGTTGGATTCTGTAAAAAGCCTTTTCTGCTTCTGTTGAGATAATCACATGATTTCTATTGGTTTTGTTACTGATATGGTCAACTATGTTGATAGTTTTCCTAATATTGAACCAACCCTGCATTCCTGGTATAAATCCACCTGGTCATAGTATGTGATCCTTGTGATATTTTGCTGTAACCTCCCGGATAGTATATTATTTAATGTTGGGGTTTTTTTGCATCATTATTCATAAGGGAAATTGGTCTATAATTTTCTTTCTCTGTTTTTGCTCTTTCTGGTTTAGGTATCAGCACCATATTTGTGTCCTAGAAGGAAGCTGGTAGGACTCCTTCTTTGCCTATTTTCAAAGTTTATATAATATTGGAATTAATTGTTCTTTAAATGTTTGTATAATTTTCTTGTAAATCCATCTGGCCCTGTTTGTTTTGTTTTGTTTTTTTCCTTAGGGAGCTCATTGATGACTTGTTCAATTTCTTTTTCTGAGAAGGGGTTATTTAAGTATTCCATTTCTTCTTCTGTTAATCTGGGCAACTTAACAGTTTTATAAATATCTCGGCAGTTTAAAACATGTTTTCTTAAAGTCAGATGTCTAGGCTCTTTTGGGGTCAAGGCTTTTGGGCGGTGCAATGATTCTTTAATTATCCCTACCTAATCCGTTTTCTGGGTCAGTTGCTTTTATTATGAGATACCTTCTGTTTTCTTCTACTTTCCCAATCTTTTGACCTTATTTCAATATTTCTTTCTCTCTCCTGGGTCCTTAACTTCTATTTCACGCCTTCTCTTTTCAGGTAGTCTATTACTTGGGCAGGGTTGTTACCAAGTGTGCCAAACTGGGCTTTCCCTTCTTGGACTCTTGGCCACAGCTCTCAGATCTTTTCCAGCTCTTTCCACTCCTTCTTTCATTTCATGCATGACACCATTTTCTGTGTTCATACTTTCAAACTTGTGCACCATTTCTTGTAGGAATTGTAACTGATCTTGTGGGTATGCTGTGTTTTCATTCGAAGCTTTGGTTCAGATATTTGGGATTATTCTTTTCTCTGGGTTTGTGTCTTGGGCACCCCAGACTTGTATCTCTCTCAGTATTTTGTTGTTGTCCAGCCATTTGCTCTGGACGAGCCAACATTTCCAGCTTAGCTGGGAGCTCCATCAGGGCTGAGTCTGGGTCTCTGCCCCTCTTGGAGACCCCTCTCCTCCTCTAACTGGTCCTGCCTTCTTGGTCTGGAGACTGATTCCACGAACAATTCTAGATGACCACACTGAGGGCTTTGGGTACCAAGTGAGCACTGAGCTTTTGGCCCATCACAGGAATGAGTTCAAGGTCAGCTTTGGATGTCCCTGAGCTTCAGGCCCAGCTTGGGGTTCTGGGAATGGAGTCTAGGCTCCTGCCCACACTTGAGAAGGAAGAAGCCCCATAAGATCAGGAAAACAGATTTTGACTTTTCAGGTTGCCCGTCATCTGATGGTCTGGCCCAGTGGTGCAGATTATAGTATGCCCCTCATAAATCCTGGTTGCTAACGATTGATTATGAATTCTCATCTGAGTGTATCCTGGTGTCTCATCTGTAAAGAGACAGTTAAGGATGATAATCCATGTAGTTGTTGGCAGGAAAGGAATGAGGCACTGGAAGTTTGTTGCATCCAAGGTAGGGTGTTGTCCTCTCTGCTATCACTGGGTCACAGAAGAAACCACAAGCCACAAGTAAGGGAGGGAGGGGACAGCAGCCAGGTGCCTGAGAGAGGGCTCCGGCACCTTTTCCTTCATTCTAGGGATGGAGAAAGCACTCTGGCTCTGAGAAGTGGGTCTTCCTTCCTTTCCTTAACAAGCTCTCCTCGGTGCAGGGAGCTAGGAGGGAGAGTGGATGGAATGTCTGGCCTGGAGTCAGCAAGTCCTAAGTTCAACTTCAGTCTCAAGAGATTTACTAGCTGTATGGTCCTGGGCAAGTCACTTAGCCTCCGTCTACCTTGGCTTCCTCATCTGTAAAATGGGGATAATAACAGCACCTACCTCCCAAGGTGATTGTGAGGATCCCATGAGATCATATTTGTAAAGTACCTAGTGCAGTTCCGGGCACACAGTAGGTGCTCGGTAAATAATTGTTATCTCCCCACTGCACTACACTGCCTTTTTCATAAACAAGCAAGTGGAAGTTCAACTCTGAATACTGGCCTCTAACAGCATTGCTGACTCCTAAGTGTTTAAGGAATGTTTCTAGATCTGCACTGGACCCTTGCTTGCAGAGGAATGCCCTCCACACTGTAGCTCAGATGTGGTCCCCTGGCCCTGTTTGAAGCTCTCGGGGAGGTGAGGCTGCCATGGCTGCAGGCACTTGGCCTGAGGTGGTGGAAGAGTGGAGGGGGGGGACTGGGAGTGCCCCCCCCCAGCCCGTGGAGGTTTTGTTCTTTGTCTCCAGCCCAAAGCTGCTTCTCTGCAACTATGGTCCATAATGACTTCTCCTACTGTTCCTCGTCAGAGCCCAGGAACCAAGGGACCAAGTCGGGACTTCCTGGGGCCCCTGGAACTCTTCTGTCCTCCAGGATGAACAAGGCCCTCCTTGGGGTCAGATCCTCCTGGGGTAGGAAGCCAAGGCCCCTCCCAGACTGGTCACCCAGTTCTGGACACTCCCTAGCTGATCTGCGCCCTCCCCACTATTCGGTGCCCAGAACAGAGCCTGGTGCTGGGGTGAGGGGGGGCCCTCGGCTGCGCCCAGGCCCCCAGGCCGCCGACGTCCTTATCTCTGGTTCTCTGAATGTGGCCCCTCTCCTGAGCCATCACACTGTTGATTAATACTGAGTTTGGTGCAATGGACCACCCAGATCGTTCTTTTTAGGCGAACATACCAACCGACCACCTCTCCACTCCTGTGTACTGAGATATTTTTGACCCCAAACATAATACCTGACATTTTTCCTCGTTAAATTTCATCTTGGTAGATGTGGCCTATTGTCTAATCATTCAATCAAGCAATCCATATTTATTAATATGTGCCAGATACTAGGCTGGGTTGGGATCATGGAGTCAAACACCCAAGTGAGCCAGACTCTTATCACCAGGAGGAACCTACATTCCACCAAGGGGAGATTAATTGTCTGTCCAGATAAAATACTGGATATGTAAAATATATACAGTGATGGGTGGGGGCAGGGGACCAGCTACTGTGGAAATCAGCAAAGGGCTCTTGAAAGAGGCTGAGTTCGAGCTAAATCTTACAGGAAGCCACCCAGTTGAAGAGGGAAGACATTCCAGGCCTGGGGGCACAGCCTGGACAAAGGAGTGGAGGTGGGAGATGGCAGGTTATCTGTGGGGGACACCCAGAGCCAGTTTGTCTACAGTGCAGAGTGAATACAGGAGAATTTAAAGGCCAAAGGGAGGAGCATGTATTTCATCCTAGCCTCCCCTGCTGTGCAGTACCACCATCAGACCGTGTTTTAGGAATATCACTTTAGTGGCTGTGGGGAAGATGCTGGGGGAGACAGTAAGCCGGGAGACCACTGAGAGAGGGGAGGAGGAGGGAGAGATACAAGAGTTGCTGAGGAGGTGGAATGATTTTCTTATTCAATCATTTCAGTTGTGTCTGACTCTTCAAGACTCCATTTGGGGTTTTCTTGGCAGAGACACTGGATTGGTTTGCCATTTCCTTCTCCAGGTCATTTCATAGTTGAGGAAACTGAGGCAGACAGGTAAAGTGACATGCAAAGCAACCCTTTGACTGAATCCAAAGTGCACAGAACAAATCCCCTTAATAAAAGGCCGCATTTGAGGACCTAGAAGGCCACATGTGACCTGGAGGCCGAAGGTTCCCCACCCCCAGTAAGGAAGTGATGGGGTAACTAACACTGATGATGATGAAGGTAAAATTCCAAAGCCCATCCAGCATACATTTTTGAGAGCTGTTTGTTAAACACTTATCAGCACGCCCTGGGAGGCGGCCCTAGCAGCTACCCCATTCCAAGTTTGTTCCTTTATTGTGTTCTTTTTGGAGGGTGTTGCTCTGAGTGCGCCAATGGTGTATGTCATCCCTACCCACCTTCCTTGGCCATGAGTGTTCCCTCTTATCAGTTATGTGAGAAATTGGGGGAGAGTGCCCCCCTCCACATGGCGAGGAGGGAATTTTCTTCGTAATTTATTTGCTATTCTGTTGCCTTAATGTGTGTGTGCTGAACTAGTGAGCCTACAATTTGGCTAGTAAAGGAAACAAGGTGGGGGGGGGTGGCTCGTGAATGAGCAGATACTGACTCAATGCCCCCAGCCAAGGGGAGCTGCCGAAGAAGCCCCAAGATCCCTAGGTCCTCCAGGAGACGCTACAAAGAGCAGTGAAGGGGCGTCCTCTGTTTGCCCAATGGGAAGTCTGGCTGAGCCCCTGGTCAGCATGTGCTGGACCCGGACTGCATGTACACCCTTGGACCGGTTCTGCAGCAAACCAGAGTCACAAATCCAAGCCCCTCCAGAGCTGACCATTCTTAGAAGTAGCTGTAACAACATGACTAATACAGGAATGTTTCTCAGAACTGAACACGCATAACCAAGATCAATTTGCTTGCTCTTTAAGGGAGGCAGGAGGTGAGGGAGGGAGAGAGAAAAAGATATGGAACTCAAAATTTTTTAAGAAATGAATGTTAAAAATTGTCTTTACATGTAATTGGGGAGAAAAAGGAAATATAATTAAAAGAAAAAGAAGTCGCTTAAGGCCTGTCACTGGGGAGAGTCCTTCTCCAGGGAGGTGGCCCTGCCTTCCCCAGCTCGCCCTGCAGGAAGCCTGTGGCACCAGGGCAGTGCCAAGCTTGGCTGCAGTAGATGCAAACCACTGTCCTGGGCTCTCATTCGGATGCCCATCGATCGAGAATTTCCGTTGCTTGGAGGCCTGAGAAGTGAACGGATCAATAGTGTTAGCTTGGCTAATGTTATTGTGTTTGCTTGGAGGATGGAGCTCTTTCCTGGGCAGCCTGCCTCCCTTCACCTGCAGTCTGAGGGATGTTGGAGGCTGGGCCTTCAGGCTTGTAACGCAGATGTCTAGGGGGTGACCACCCGAGGTTCGATGTGGATGAGAACAGGAGAGCGCCCAAGGGTGGGAGAGCCTCCCAGCCATCCCGGGGTTCAGTCCTCAGCAGGAAGAGTGTGGGCACGAGGTGGGGGCTGGGACTTGGGCTGGGCCACAACAAGGTCAAAGACACACTGGGGGCTGGAAAGCATCGCACGTTTGTCCTCCCCCGCGGTCGGCGCACCAAGGGATGGACCCTGCAGCAGCCTGGCCGCAGTGTGTGCCGGCCGGGGCTGACGTTGAGAAGTCAGGAGGAGAGGGACGGCTGGGGATGGGATGAATCGGAGCGGACGGAGCAGGTCAGAGGAGGCAGAATCTCCCCCTTCCACCTTTTTTTCCTTTTTTAATCCCAAAGTACCACTGCCCGCTGGTAAAAATACATATATCCGCTAGGGGCGCCATGGTGCACAAAGCGCCAGGCCGGGAGTCACCTTCCTGAGTTCAAATCTGGTCTCAGACACTTACTAGCTAGCTGTATGATGATGGACAAGCCATTTAACCTCTGCCTGCCTAGTTTACTCAGAGAACCATGCTCCAGGCGTCCTGATCCCTCTCTGGCCGCTGACCGAGATGGCTCCCGAGGGCAAAGTGACGCTGGTGACTTTGCACAGCCCTGCCTCCCGTGCACCTCCCTGGGGTCACGGTCTCTTCGGGAATAAAGGTCAAGCAAGAACAGCAGCCTAGTTTATTCAGCTGCAGAGCAGGCATAATAGCACTCACCTAATGAGCTTGTCTTGAGGCTTACACAAAATACTATTTGTACAGCGCTCCGCACCATGCCTGGCACACAGTAGGTGCTTAATAAATGCTTTTGTTTTCTTTCTTCCTTCCCTGTCGGGGGGGAATGATATTTTATAATGAAGAGCAGAAAGAGGGAAAGTCAGACAAAGCAAACTAGCCCACGCACAGGGGAACCGTGACCTGCCGCGGCCAGCCTCCCCGCTCTGGCCAGGGTCTGCGCTCCGCCAGCGATGCCTTCTGACGCCTTCTCCGCTCTCTCCTTCCAGGAATCTCATCCCATCATTTCACCACGTCCAGCTTTGACCATCTCGGCGCTGTCCTCCCATTTGTGTGGCCTTCGCTTTGTCTCTCTTCCTGGTCTTCCTCACTTTTCTTTGCACCAGCTTTTCCTGTTTTTTTCTTTCCAAAGGAGAGTGACCTTTACACCGGAAATGACCAGACCCAACCGGCTGATGGAAAGTTGGTGCCCAAGGCTGGTGGGGAGGGTGTGGAAGAACATAGGCTACTGTGGCTGTGCCGAAGTCACCTGGGCCAGGGGGAGCCACGGCCTTCCCCCCTGGGATGGCAGAACTTGTTGGGAACATTTGAGACACCTCGGACATCTGGGAGGGGCCCAGGACTGGAGCGGGGTCCTTATCCCAGTTTTCACAAAAGGCAAGAGAACTGAGTCCATTCCCTAGAAGCTGGTAGGGGCTTGGGAAAGTCCTAGAGTGGAACCATCATTACAGAGATGGTCGGTAAACACCCAGAGACGGAAGCAGGGATTCCATGGAGCCAGCTGGACTTCATCGCCCAGGGTCGTGACGTTCTAGCCTCCTTTCCCTCTTGGGGCAAGATTACCCCATCGGCAGATAAGGGGGACACTGAGGACAGAGTTTACCAGGATTTTAGTGAAGAAATCTTGATGATGTCTCTGGTGCCTTCGTGGAGAATAGGAGGGACAGGGAATAGAAGGACATGGCAGCAGATGATGGCCAGACCCGAGGGGTGGCTGTTTGAGGTCTCCAGGGGAGAGCCCCAGGGATCTGTGCTGGGCCCTGGCCTGTGCAATGACCTGGATAGAGGCTGAGGCAGCAGGGGCATCAAATTTGCAGCGACACAAAGCTGGGAGGGACAACACGGCCGAGGCAGGCTACAGAAGGGTCTGGACAGGCTGGAGAATTGGCCCGAATCTAATGAGACGAAATTCCATCAGGATCAAGGTAAATTTCACACTTGGTACAAAAAAGCCAACACCGTGAAAAGAGGATGACGAAGCAGGGAAACACCACAGCCATTGTGAAAAGGACCTGAGTGCGTTAGTGGCCTTAACGCCTCTGCATTTCCCCTCACGGTCCAGTGCACACTCTCCCACAAGATCCATGGGGAGGGTGGACTCAGACAGCATTTAATGGTAGGGAGGAGCACACAGCAGCAGCATGGGAGGCACAGGGGTGACTCCTGGCACAGGAGGTCCCTTCTCCCTTCACAAAGTCCCCATGGTGCTCCACTTGGCTCAGCTCTCTGCTGGGCCCTGAGGGTCTCTGCCTTTCTACAGTTCACTGCTGGTGCTGCTTTCTGCCTTGAGGGGTCTGAGTCCATGAGCACATCTGGTAGTGGTCCTTCCTCCCTCTGTGGTGAGCTCTCAGAGTTCCTCTTGGGGCACAGTCTGTGTCCATCTATCCTCACTGGCTCTCTCCTCCCAGCTATCATTGTTGAAATTTCTCTATTTTATGGCTGGCTTGTTTGGCCAGCCAGTTGCTGAATCCATGAGGGAAGGAGGTGAGCAGCCCAGAGAGTGAGCTGGGGCTCCCCAAGATATGGCAGCTGCAGCATCAGGGTCCTCCTGAGGGGGAAAGGCCACTGGTGGACAGTTGGAGCAGGCTGCGAGAGAGCTGGAGGGACTCCATCTGCTCTGTTCCCAGGAAAAGCCCTGCTTGCTGTTGTGAGAAAGGACTGGGGGTTAGGCTTCCACAGCAGAGCAAGGGGATTCTGAGAAGGACCTCCAAGATCTTGTGGACAGTGCCTCAACCAATCAGAAAGTGCCCCTAATATTCTGCAAACAACTAGTTCCTTAAGATGGAGCCCTGGAGACTAAACTGGTTGCAACCCATATGGGTAAAGGACAAGGGAAAGGCTTTTCTCCATTGCGATTGCTTAATGAGCTTATTAAATACTAACTGATACACCCCCGAGGGCGGAGATAACCGCCTTTTTTTTTTTTTAACATGGGAGCATGATCCCCGTGGAGTTAACATGACAAGGAGGAACAGGGAGGAACATGGGATGGGCGGTCCAGGAAGAGTGTAACTCAGATGAACTAGACCAATCCTAGCCCTGGTGGGTGCAGTGTGGATCTTACTATTTGAAAGTTGCTTCTACCGCTGAACCAGCACCCACATGCCCGCTTCTCTCGCAAGAAGTGTAACAAAGGCTTTCCTTTACTCACTCCTGCAGTAGATTTTTGTTTCAGATTTTTCTAACACTGTCAATCCCTCTTTTTCTGTGGAGCTGTCCTTCTTTTGGTCACTGGCCTCTTGGAGATTGGGCCCAGCAGTGGGATCTCCAGGTAGAAAAAGCGTTTTTCTAACTCTTAGCTTATTCTATTCACCAGCCTCCCTCTGCTACCAGTCTCCCCATATGCCAGGTGTCCATTCTCTCTCTGCCTCCTTAGGTACCCTGGCATTTACTGACAGAGTAAGTGTGGTGTCTCAGGAGAAGGGAAGGGTCTATTTCTTTTGGTACTTTGCTCCCCATCACCTTGCCTGGGGCCATGGGCACAGAGGGAGGTGTTGAGGTTCAGGGAACCACATGTTGAGGTTTAGTGATAAGTGGGTCCTGTCCAAAAGAATTCGACCCAAGCCTTCTTTCAGCCAAAGATGAGGTTTATTAAAGATCCGCCATATTGGGCAGACTCTTAAGGAATCTGAATATTAGTGAGCTGTTGGCTAGATTTTAAGAATCTGAGCCCTTGGCTAGACTCTTAAAGGATCTGAGCACCTTAATGGAGACAAGGATCTAGGAGTGGCCAAGTAGTTTGGAGTGACAGGAGGAGGGGTCTGGAAGAAGGGGCCTAGGGAGGATCTGGATGGGAGTGGCCAGTGGTCTGGGGTGACTGGAGGAGGGGTCTCAGTGACTAGGAGGTCAAGAATGGGGTCAAGAATAGGATCAAGGGTGAGAAGTAGCCTGGGTCGTCCTGAGGTAACAGACAATGGAGGGCCACTAGGTTAAGGGTAACAGAGAATTGGCAGATTGGGCTTTATAGGCTCAGGCAAATGCTAGAGACTTCCTTGGTTTTCTAGGGCCCATAGACAAATGAGACCCAAATTCTTTTTGGGGTAGGGGGCAAAGGTCTTGGCTTGGGCCAGTACCCAGTCAGGAGGCAGGAGAGGGGGAACTCAGACCTGTAATTTCACAGCTCTCAAGGAGGACATTCTTTCTTCCAACACAAAACAGCAGTTAAGAGACTTGTCCAAGGTCACACAGCTAGTATCGGGACCCCAGGTCTCCACTGAGTTGACCCTCTGAGATCACTTCCAGGCTGTCTCTCCCCAGGCAGAGCTGCTTAAGAAGTCCCTGAGGAATTCATGGAGCTAGGATGCTGTCTGGGGGGTGGGCTGGAGATCTTTGGGAGGGACCAGCTGGGAAGGACTTCACAGGATCTTGGGAAGCCTGGCCTAAATCATGCATATTCCATGGAGCTCTGAGTGGCAGAATTAGATCCAAGGGGCACATTTCCATCACAATGGCCTCTGCCTCATTTGCCATTCCAATTGTCTTCTCTAGGAAGATAAAGGTGGAGAAAATCACCAGCCTTTTGTCCCAGAGAACTCTGTAAATAAGCTTCCAAAGAACAGCTGGATCTAAGACCCCTCTTGGCCTTTCTCTGGTATTTATTTGTGGCTCTATTTTTTATCTCTGCCAGGCAGCCTTTCTCCACGTGCTCTGCAAAGAGGCTGGTTGCCCTCCTTGGGATCTGAGCCAGACTGCTGGGGAGCCCTGTGGCTCCTCGGAGCACACTCTGGAGGCATTGCCCCCATCCTGTTCTACATACTGGTGGCCTGGCTGCTCCTGGGTATGAGGGAGGCAGTGCCCAGGCCCACTAGACGGATGGTCCCTGGAGTGGATGCCGCTGCAGGATGCCAGGTGTGGACCACCTTCAGCCTAGGGCAGGTGGTGGAGTGGGGTGGGGTTATGGGATTGCAGTTGGACCCCGAAAAGGAGAAGACCATGTCTTTGAAAGCAACCCAGTCCCTGAATTTTCCCATACATTTCAGCAGCCCAGATCCCCAGCACCTCTGCCCAAGGCATCTGGCCCACCCCAGCCCACCTAGATCACTTAATTAGCTCACTTACCACTCCTTAATCCCATCTAGATCTTCTCACAGTCTTTCTCCGTATAAAAATACCAAATCTTACCCCCTAAATTGGGCAGATTCTTAGAATCCCACCCACTTGTACTGGCATCACAAATACCACAAATTTACCGGAAATTTTATCTGCCCAGTGGGTGTATAATAAAACCTCACTACTCTGACTGAAGGAAGGCTTGAGTGGTCAAATTCTTTCGAGGCAGATCCGCCCTGTACCCTTGCATTTTGGGGTTCCTGGCACCCCAACCTGCAGCAGGTGCTGGCTGGGGGGCAAGGCTGAACCTGGCATTGCTTCTCACCGTCCATCCACTACACAGTTGCTACAGCATGATCTTTAAAGCCTAACTTTAACTATGTTCCTCTTTGCTTAAGAAACTCTGGACTCCTGAAATGAATGCACGAGTGAACAAGCCTTTATGAAGTGTTTTCTGTGTGCCAGGGACTGGGCTAAGTGCTGAGGTTACAAATAGAGAAAGAAGATAGTGGGGGAGGGGGGTCCCGCCCCGTGGCCTCTTAGGTCCTCAAGCTTGGCCCTTTGAAACTTCACAGAACCAACTGCCTCAATAAGAGGGTTTGTTCTGTGAAACTTGGGGCTATCAGAGCTGATGCTCTAACACACACACACACACACACATGCACGGTGCTGCCGGTTCTGTTCTGGTCAGTGAAGGCAAAGGGATAGTGAGCAGAAAGACAGAATGATGGATTGGCACACAGCTCCTGGAAGGGACCTGGGGCCTAGATTTCTGTCCCCAGAGCTGGAGGGGGAGATGTGGGCAGAGCAGCAGGTCACTAATGTGGCCTGGGCACCACAGGTTGGAGGGTCAAGATGGGGAAGCCTTACTGGTTAGTCATCAACCATTTATTAAGGCTGCTTTGTGCCTAGGCCCTGCCAAGTGTCCAGAGTGCAAAGAAAGGCCAAATGCTTTTCCTGAGGAGTGACAACTTGCAAACCGCTCTGTACAAACAGGCTCTATTCAGGATCAGTCTGAAATAATCAACAGAAGGAAGGCATTAGAATTAGGGGACAGGGTAGAAAAAAAGCTTTTCAAGAAGGTTTTAGGTAGGGGGCACCACCAGTGGGTGAGCCCAGAGTTGAGAGATGGAGGGAAGGTTTTGGAGGAAGAGCCAGGAGCCCAGTGTCCCTGGGTTGGGGTACTTGAGGGGAGGGGTGGAATGGGTGTAAGGAGGAGAGGACCAGGTTAGAATCACTTTGAATCCTGGGGTCCCAGGGCCAGAATGTCAGGGCCTCTGTGCAGCCCAGGTTGGGCAGAGTGAGCAGGGCTGGGCTAGAAGTGGGCAAGGCTCTCTACTCAGAAGCCTGGGCCCCTGGGGCCAGCGCCGAGCTGCTGCAGCCTGCCTGTAGGAGCACCATGCAAAGGCTTTCCCGAGGGGCTCCAGCCCAGCTGCCTCTTCGATGCTCCTGTCTCCTGCCTTGGCTGTCCCAGGTGTGTTTGCTTTGCTCAAGTCCTGCACTGACTTATCTATGAGCACTTAGGGTCCTCCCCATAGAACATAAGCCCCTTGAAGGCAAGGCCTCTCTCCTTGTATTTGTAGCCCCAGGGTCCGGTGCAGGCACTTGATGAATGTTTAACTGCTTGGCCCATTGAT